>NC_072795.1:115485000-116142500 GCF_028583425.1 Eublepharis macularius
CTATGTCCCCTGCAAATTTGGTGGGTATTGGACATTGGGAAGGTCAGTTTGTAACCCCTCAAAGTAGCTTCCAGCAGAGAGTCCCGTTTTTGCCACTGTGAAGAGAAAATGACAACAAAGGGGGAGACTCATGCATCATGCCTTTCCCGGGGTGCAATCTCTCTGAAACTTAGGGGCTCTTCGGAGGACAGCGAGGACTATGTCCCCTGCAATTTGGTGGGTATTGGACATTGGGAAGGTCAGTTTGTGAGATGTTTAAAGGGAAGGGAATCCCCCTTCCACCTGCCAGCTGATAGTTTAAAGGGATCTTTCAAGGGCAATGAACAACGAACTTGTTGTGAACAGGGTCATGTTCGTTACTTTTCGTTGTTCATTGTTCGTGGATGGCAACAAACAACAAACAGCTTGTTCGGCTTTTTTTTCCCATTCGTGCCCATGTCAGGGGCATTCATTTTAGCAAGCAGAATAACAGTATTGAGGAGAACCAGAATGAACAGCTTCTTGATACTTTTATATCTACAGTCCCTGTGGGCTGATACATCTCATCCAGTTTAAAGATATGTGTTTGTTTGTTTATTTATTACATCTTATTTCTGCCTTTCCTCCCAGGAGATCAGGGCAATGTCTATTGGTCCATCCTTCTCCATTTGTTGGAAAAGGATGGACCAACCCTCTTAACAACCCTGTGAGTTAGGTTAGGCTGAGAGAGTATGACTGGCCTAAGGTCACCCAGGGGCAAAGTGGGGATTCGAACCTGAGTTTCTCTGATCCCAGTTTGACACTTCAACCACTGCACCAAGCTGGCTCTGCATTTAGTGAAAGCATTGTTGCTGTTCCTCCAGAGTTGCTTACATACATACATACATACATATATCCAGCATTACAATTGTTGGGTTATTATTTTATATGTAGATATAAAAATACATAGGATGACCCACTAGGAACTGGAACCTTCTCTCCATGACAACCACAATTAGCTAATTTGTTGTCCTCCTGCCATATTTCTTTTAAAATCTAAATCTTGATGAAATTCTTGTGAGTGCCATTCCCCTAAACTTACTGTGATTGATTTTAAAAGTGAGCAAATCAGGCACACTTTTTCTCCCCCCCCTCCCCTGTTTTGCTTAGTTTTCTGTGTGTCGTTGACTAGCCTTTTCCTGTCCTGAGGATTCTCAAATGGCATCATGCTGTCTTTTACCCTGAAATCATGTAAAATTTATTAACAATAAGAGAACAGCAGTGAACTTGTCTTTCCCACTCTTCATGAATAATAGAACAGCAGTAAGAGGGACACAGCCACTTGCATATATCTTTTATGAGTATATCTTCTTTGCCAAAACCAGGGCCGATTCCAGACGGGCACAAATAAAGTGAGTGCTTTCGCTTTTTCAGCGACAGCAATCATAAAAACCCGCAATTTCCCATCCCGGCTTACCTGCGGTCCATGGCGCTCGGTTGCGCTATATAAGCGGACGGTGTGAACATGGTATGGCAGGTTTGCACACTTCTGAACGCTTCGTCGCCGCGGAGAGGCCCTCCCCTTTCCCTCCTTCCTTTGCCGGCCGGCCGGCAACAATATTCCTTTAATTTTTTTTTTAAAAACCGGGCGCCATTTGCGCAGTTGCATGTTTGCGCACATCAAACTGCGCAAATGCACACAAATGCACAAATGCATAAAAGCGCACAAACGTCGACGCTGCATATTCGCATACCTGTGCATTTACGCATTTGCTCAAAACACGTAAAAATTAAAAAAAAAAAACCGAAATGCGAACCAATGAAGGTCCCCGACGTCAACTGTGACGGGGAGGAAACAACCAATCCCGGGTACCTCAGTTGGCCGTGCGAACATCCGGAAGCGGGACGGCACGGCAAGCTGCGAGACAAAGCGGATGGAGACGTAAGTGAACGCGTGGCCAGTAAGCGATTATTTTCGCAGAAAATCCGCAATTTCTGGCCATCTGGAATCGGCCCAGGTGAATGGATCTGCTGCAAGTACTGAGTCATCAGAATTATGCAGAATTATACATTGTGTGCCAGGCTCCTTTCATCTCCAGGGCAGAGACACATCTGTTGCTCCAGAACGGAAGAGGGAGATGTCGGTGATGCAGTGCTTGGACCAGGAGCCCAGTGGTTCAAGCACTAGGGTGTCTCTGCTGACTGAAGGTTGGAACAGTAGGTGGTTCAGCCCGGGATACTTGCATCCATTATTCTGAACTGATCACTTACTTTTATCTCCCCTAGGCAGTGTTGCCAACCATCCTGCAGAAAAATGTCCTGTCCTTTTTACAGAGACTTAATGTGTAGAAATGGGCTGTTGAAGCTTTTTATGGCATTGGTGGTAAATAACATTCCATTAAGCCTCTAGCATAGGAACAGGACTTTTTTTCCAGGCCAGTTGGCAGCCCTACCCTTGTGCCAGGTAGAAGATGCCAAATCAGGGCCGATTCCAGACAGCCCTCCCCATCGCGAAACGTTGCGCGTCGTCGCGCAGAAAACGTGAAATATCGCGTTTTCTCGTGTGAGTTTTGCGCGACGTTGTGCAAAACTCGCGCGAGAAAACGCGATATTTCACGTTTTCTGCGCGACGATGCACGACGACGCGTGACATTTCGCAATGGGGAGGGCCGTCTGGAATCGGCCCAGGTGTTGTTGCCCCTGCCCCATTTTCTAATGGTTTAAAACTGTGCAAATTGTTTGTTCTACATGTATCCCAGAGCAAGTAAGATGCAGCCGTAGTACCTGGAAGTGGTACGTGAACACACGAAAAAAAAAAAACCCTGGAGAAATCAAAGGAAGGGGAAGGGACTGTGTGTGTTTCTCTCTCTCTCTCTCTCTCTCTCTCTCTCTCTCTCTCTCTCTCTCTCTCTCTCTGTGTGTGAGTGAAAGAGACAGTGAGTGAGTGAGGGCTGGTTTGCCAGTCTCCAGGTGGCAGCTGGAGATCTACAAGAATTATAACTGATCTCCAGCCAACAGATATCAGTTCCCCTGGAGAAAATGGCTGCTTTGGAGGGTGGACTCTATGGCATTATGCCCAGCAGAGGCCCTTCTCTTTCCCAAACCCCACCCTCTCTAGGCTCCACCCCCCTCAAGTCTCCAGGAATTTCCTACCTAGGTTACCCTAGACTGAGGGGAGGGCAGTGTGTGTGTTTGGTTGCATGGATTTCAAGTTCTCTACTGTGTATTCACTTGACATGTGGTTTGAATCATTTGAGTGTTCTGCTTTGCAACAGTTTACAGTTCTCTTTACTGTATAGGTTCACTGACCGATTAGAAATGTTCAGTTTCTACATCTGTTGAATGGGTAAACAGTTTTAAAAAATGCCTTCTAAATGTTTAACTTTTTAAACTTCATTATACATATGCCTTAATATGTAATCTGCAGCTGGGCTTTGTGGCATTTTAAGTTCTAGCTGTGAACAAAGGTGGGGTCTGGATTGTTTTACATTAAATGGTCTTATTCTCAAATATGGATAGCTGGGGAACTGTAAGCTCATACAAGGAACATCATGATTACCTGCTCCCTTCTGTAGGCTATTCTTGCCCACTCTGTCTTGGGCCAACATGCCTGATGCTGTTGGAAGGTCATGAACATTTTGGGTGTTGGATTAAACAAGATAATTTTCAGGGGCTGAGCCTGGTAAAGCCATATGAAGCAAACTATTGAAGCCACAGACATTAATTTTAATGTATCTCTTTAAAATGGTTTAAAAATGAAATTTCATAGTTGTGGAGTAAAGAAAAAAAGTAGGATATCCTTAAAATGCAGATTGGGAGATAACTACCAGTCATCATATTAAATTAACAAGCTGAAAGAGAACTGCTTGAAACACTATTAAATGCAAAACAGGAAAGATGCATCCGCCCCTCCCGCAAGAAGTAATACTGAAAGTACAGTTTAGCAAGCAGTAAAGAATAGCAAAAGTGCTGATATTTTCTTCTAGAAGTCATTTTAATGCCTGAATGCCTCTTTAGCTCTTTAGGGTTCATTTACCATGTACAGGGTAACATCATAAACACTGCTTTTATGGTATAGTCTAGACTTTATACCATAAAGGACCTGCTTTATCCTAAGCAGGTGAACTTGATGACAATTTTCCTTAAGTCTCTGTTCCTTTTTTAAAAATGGTGTTAGTAATGTCATTAAAATCT
Organism: Eublepharis macularius; assembly: GCF_028583425.1. Taxonomy (NCBI): domain Eukaryota; kingdom Metazoa; phylum Chordata; class Lepidosauria; order Squamata; family Eublepharidae; genus Eublepharis; species Eublepharis macularius. Next base: position 115,489,153 of record NC_072795.1, read on the forward strand.
GATCCAAAAATTTGAAGTCCTATCAAACATATGAGCTGTTTTGAGGGCAAATGCACAAGATTTATGCTACTCTGTCACCTTCTGCAACTATGAGCAAGAATAATCACACCTTTTCACAGAGAACCCTTCTGGGGGAACCTCTTTGGTTATGTTCTGGTACAAAGGCTATTCCCAGCCTGGAATTGTCACCTGAAGCTCTCCAAACTATGGGGTACATTGTGACCCTGTGCTATCTTACCTGTTTCAGAACATTACTAGTTGTTTATAATATACTGCCCTTATAATATATTAAATGAAAGTGGCCTTTTGAAAATAAAGTACATCTCTTCTTTTCTATAAGTTTTTCTGCAATGAACAAGGAACGGATCCTTGAAAAAAAGAACACCAGAAAGTCCTACTTCCTCCTTTTGCATAGTTGACCTATCACCTTGGACTGTCATGGCTACCTAATGATGATGCATTTTGATGATGTACATCTTTTCATTATCACTTGACTCTTGGGCAGACAAGTTTTCCAGAAACACTGGCCTTCTTAATTGCCCAGTCCCTTTTAACTGTTTATGGAGAGTGCCATCAAGTCATATCTGACTTATGGTGACCACTGGTGGAGTTTTCATGACATGAGACTAACAGAAGTGATTTGCCATTACCTGTCTCTGCAACCCTGGTCTTTGTTGGAGGTCTCCCATCCAATTACTATCCAAGGTCAACCTTGCTTAGCTTCTGAGATCTGACGAGATCAGGCTCACCTGGGCTATCCAAGTCACCTGAGCTATCCAACTTGTCTTCTGCCCAGTCCCATTTCTCCTCATTTACATATCACAAGATAGATAATTTTTCATGGGTTCCTCAGTTGCTTCTACGATGGCCACCATAGCATGTGAAGGGAGGAGTATGTCTGAAGGCTGGTTTCCACAATATTAATTTTACAGATTGTGAGAAACTGGGGACCCCGGACCCAACCCATGAACTTGGCATTACAGTCATACATTACTTTCTTGGTTCTGTCTTTCTCACTTGTGCTGTTTCTGTTCCAGATTGGGACTGTGGCACAGTGGAGTTCCTTCAGTTCACAAGTATTTGGGTTTACTATTTTGTTCGTAATTTTAAATAGAAAAAATGTAACTTGTTTAAGGGTGGGATTCAAGGTTCTAAAACTTCTTGTGTTTTAGGTTACCACATTAGTGAACTGCCCTCAAAATCCTTCTAACAAGAAAAAAGGCTGTTCCAAAAGAGCACGTGTTATTCTTGCCTCTGTGGAAGAAGCTACTTGGAATTTATTGGACAAAGGAGAGAAAATTGCTAAAGACGCTCCTGTGTTTATTGAGGAACTTAATGCTGCACTTCACGATGTTCGCAAAGAAAGTAAGCCTATAATATGTAATACAGCAACTATTTCAAGCATTAGTGGTATTTTTTATACAAAGGCCATATGAATATAATTTATGAATTACCTTTCACAGTCACTTTTCCTCATTATTGCAAAACATCTTCATGGATTAGAGCAAAAGGCACATGCCTGCCCTGAAACTTGTTAATCATGCTTTCTGACTTTGTAGCTAGAGGTACTGGCAGATCAGACTTGCCTTGTTAAATGAAAGGATCCCCCCCAATATGTGTAACTTTGTGCGTGTATGTAAGTGTGGGAGAGAAAGAGATTTATTAATCGGAACTGAGCTTCTATGTGTGAGGTTTCTAGAAACTTGGCTAGTGATGTAAACTGGAATGTATATTGTGGGTGAATTTGCCAATACTGATTTAGGTTGTTCACGCTTTTAAAAATAATTCACCCATTTTAAAATGTGTTTTGCACTTTGATACAGAACAGAGAATTAAAAAAAACCTGCCCACTGTCACAGATCTTTTATATATATTTAACTTAATTCCATTAACTGTTTTTTCCTCTGTTGGCAGAAAATCTCAAAGGCATAATAATAAAGTGTTAAGGATATTATGGTGATTGGATTAATCACTAAAAGCAGGAGTTACAGTTGCCACTTTGCAATGTGGACCCTGTGAATATATACTTTTAACAATATGGTTCCAAGCAGAGTCACATCCTTCTAAGTTATTAGAACTCTGTATAACTATGTTTGTAATTGCTGTGTAAATCTACCTGTGCAGTGCCAGGCTTACCATTCCCACAGTACTGGTAGGGAATCTCCCCTAGCCAGACCTCATTTCGCACTGCCACTCAGCTGGCTGGCAGGGTAAAAAATGGCAGGAAAATGGAGGATGAACAGGCAGTGTTCCAATTTACTAACATCACTCCTTGTGCACCTAGAAGTGGCATCAGCTGGAGACACTAGGGATGCCCTGGTATTTGGACAAAACTTTATGGTTAAACCATTGAGTTTTGCCCAAATATCAGACAGCCCACTATATCCTCCAGCCAGCAATGCGCTGACATCACTTCTGGGTGCACAGGGAGTAACATCAGCTTGTTGCTGGCAATATAGTAACATCACCTGTGAGCGGCCCCTCCCACAACCTGGTAATTACCACCCCATTCCCCCACCAGTTGCCAGGGGGACCTGGTAAAGTTACTGTGCAGTAGCGTACCGGGCAGTAAGAGGAAATGGCCTGGCTTGCCCATTTTCTCCTGCCCTTTTTGTCCTTTATTCAGTTGTCCTTGCTGTGGTGGACAGGGCTCCAGGATGTGCTGCCTACTAGGTAAGGAGAGAGCAACCACAGAACTGGAAAGGGAACAGGTACTGCAGCAGCCTTGTTTCCTGCTATTTTTAATAAGTGTGTGTACATATGTTACATAAGATGTCAAAATCAGAAAAGTTATTTTCTTTTTCAAATCGTCTGAATCAACATTTCAGTATTATCTTGATTTTACTCTGGCTGAGTCTGCCCATCATGCCATAGCAGGACTTGTAATTTTGTGTTAATAGTCACTCCTAACAGCTCTTTCAGACTTTCACATTTCTTATGGCATTGGGCCAGAAGAGTCAGAAATAAAACATTCATAAAGCCAATTACATACAGCTTATGCATTTTAATGGACGTTTTGTCAGGTTTACCTTCTATCATTATGCATGGAAGTTATTACAATAAAGATCAACATCATGCAAGGAGCTGTTGGAACAATTCCAACTAAGTGACTGGAGAACTGCCGTGCCTATAAAATGTGTAAATGTGATAGCTGTGGTTAGAGAAATCCAGGTGGACAGTAGCTTGCGGGTTATGGTATGCTATCTGACGATTAGCTTCATTTCATCATTGTGGCTTCTGTGCAGGCACACATAGGACTGCTCATGTGCAGAGGCATCCACAGAGATTTCTGAAGAGATTCCTTCACTTTCCTAGGTGCTGAGAGTGCTCCTGTCCCTCTGAGCCTCCGCATCAGCATTTTCCTGCCTAAAATGGTATGTGACCTGGGGAGGGAAGAACACTCGTCCCTCAGTCCTTCCTTCACTGCCATGGAGAAATGACATCTTTCTGTGCTTTCCACCCAATTTACTTCATGGACATAGTCTTATTACTGCTTAGTTTCTGTGGTTCAAGATTTTTATTTTCCTAGAAAAACGTGCTATTAAAAAAGTGTGCTGATGCTGGCAAGAAGATGGCCCAAACTGATATCTGATTTATCTTAGTGAGGGCTGCAGCATTGGACCTGCAACACATGTTGTCAATTCATGCTCAAGGCTCGCAATGAGAGAATGGCCAGATTGAAGGCTGCTCTCTGGCAGAAGGCTTTAAGGGCTCCTCACATTCTCACCCCAATAAATGGGTGCAAACTCTGTTGATGGCGATGTATTGTCGAAGGCTTTCATGGCCGGAGAACGATGGTTGTTGTGGGTTTTCCGGGCTGTATTGCCGTGGTCTTGGCATTGTAGTTCCTGACGTTTCGCCAGCAGCTGTGCCTGGCATCTTCAGAGGTGTAGCACCAAAAGACAGAGATCTCTCAGTGTCACAGTGTGGAAAAGATGTTGGCAGGTCATTTGTATCTACTCAGGAGGGGTGGGGTTGAGCTGAGTCATCCTGTAAGAGTTTCCCAGGGTGTGGAATGCTAATGGAGGGAGGCTTCACTGTAGCCTGAGGAGGTTCTTTTGCATATGGATTGGTACTTGATGTGCTAATCTTCTCTGCAGGGCTATTGTCGGGGATAGAATGTTTTGTTAGCCTGGTGTTTTTCAGAACTGGAAACCATGCTCTATTCATTCTTAAGGTTTCTTCTTTCCTGTTGAAGTTTTGCTTATGCTTGTGAATTTCAATGGCTTCCCTGTGCAGTCTGACAAAGTAGTTGGAGGTGTTGTCCAGTATTTTGGTGTCCTGGAATAAGATACTGTGCCCTGTTTGAGTTAGGCTATGTTCAGCCACTGCTGATTTTTCAGGTTGTCCAAGTCTGCAGTGTCTTTCATGTTCTTTTATTCTTGTCTGGATGCTACGCTTTGTGGTCCCGATGTAAACTTGTCCACAGCTGCAGGGTATCCGGTATACTCCTGCAGAGTATGTTGCCTCTGTTGATGGCATTGGCGCCTTCGGTTCCTCATTCGGATCCAATGTTACATTCCTTAAGACAGGCTCCCTCAGTTCTGAGGAGTGTCTCTGAGCCTGTCCCTCCAAGGAAAGCAAAGAATAAACATGTCTCCTCCAAACACCTTTCAGCTCCAAAACACAAACCAAGAGGTTGCCTAAACATGTACTCCCTCACTTTCTTCCAGAGTCCTGGGTAATGCTTCCTCATCTGATGAGGATTCTGTACAATTGGTTTGCCTCCCTATGAAATCTAAAAAGCCTGAGCATTGTATCTCTAATCTGACCTTGGATCTGGTTACTCCACCCCGGGCTGCGTCTCACAGTCTTAGACCAGAGTTATGTCATTTAGAGTACATTTTCCAATAGCTCTTACACCTTATAGATTTCAGGCTTCCAATTATTATTAAAGTACACCTTGTGACCATATCAGCTTTCCATGATCATGTGGAAGGGGTCACTGTATTTTCTTGCTAAATTACAAAAAAGTTCTTAAATGGTTTGTTCAGTCAGTATCCCCTGTTCCCCTTCCTCCACAGCAACTGGTGCTAAAACAGTTTATAGAACTTTATAGAACATAGGCCAGGCCTGATCTGGGTCCTGCTATGATATAACTGTGACCCTTGGGGTCCCTTCCAAGTTTCTAAGTTTTATATTGACGAAGTGGTTCTCAGACCTGGTCTACAATTTCTACCCAATGTGGTTTCCTCATTTCACATGACATTTTCTTCCTGGTATTTTTTCCAAACCCAAGAACAGGCACTCAACACATTGGAAGTTAGGTGGGCATTTTTATTCTACTTAGATAATTTTTTTTGGAAGGGCCAACATTTATTTATCTGCTTCTCTGATCTTTAAAGGAGTACAGCACTCTCTTCTCAATCCCTCTCAAGATGGGTGGTATCTACTATTAGGATCACCTATTCCACTTCCAAGCTGGCTTGCCCATTCCCAGTTGAGGCTCACTCCACTAGGTCCCAAGCCTCCTCAGCGGCTCTTCGTGGTAATGTTCCTCTTCAGGACATCTGCAGACAGAGCAGTGATCTGGGCTACACTGACCACTTTTATGAAGCATTACTCTGTTGGTGTGGATTCCCGGAGAGATGCAGCTGTGGGAAAAGCAGTGACACCATCATTTTTTTGCTGATCAGCCCATACCCACCTCCTTGGTAAGTGAGCTTGCTGTTCCCATGTGGGACTGCGCAGAAGCCATGAAGATGAAAACAGGGCTGCACTTACCTGTAACTGTTGTTTATTGAGTGGTCTTCTGTGCAGGCACTCCCTCCCACTTTCCCACTCTATGGGCTGCTCTGCTCAGGTGGGCTTTCTCTATGGAGGCAAAGGGAGAACTGAGGGAAGAGCAGTGTTCCCTCCTGGGTCACGTGCCTTTTCAGGCAGGAAAGTGCTGGCACGCAGGCCTGGCCGGAGGGGGAATGCTCTCTGGGCCTAGGGAAGCTAAAGAATCTCTTCAGAAATCTCCAAGGCTGGCTCTGTGCATGCACAGTCCCGTGTGTGCCTGCACAGAAGACCACTTGATGAACAACAGTTACAGGTAAGTGCAACCCTGTTTTCTTGATATCCATGTTACAGTCTGTCGGTATGCAATGTCTCATGCTCCTTAGAATGTTTGGGAAAATGCACATTGCAAATCTGTAAGAGATATAATGGTAGTGAGGCATGTGCATTTGTGTTAGTACATATGCATATATAATTTATTTAAGAGACTTTTATCCCACTTTCCTAAGTGTGGTTAGGAACCATAATCCATTTTTTAAAAAAGTAAATAACCTGCTGGAAAACAGAACGGGTGAAATCAGCGACCAACCATATATTTCAGAATGTTGTAGTCCTATGTGTGATTACAAGCATGAGTAAATGGGGTGGGTTTCAACTGCTGTTAGCATAGCCTCTAGGTGAATAAAAGAAAGGCAGGAATTCTACAAACAGGGTGTCACCACAAAGGAGGCCTTCTCTCTTCTTTTTGTTTTGGTATGTTCTTGATGTATGGTTTTCCCAACCCTTTTATTGTAAGTTTTCCTAATTTGTTTCTTTTGCACTATTCAAGCATATTAACATGCCATTTACATATAACTGCCTTTGAAAAATTTGGCACGAATAAGATGGCACAAGAATAAAGGCTTGTGGGTTAAGCCCACATAATGGAGAAGCAAATCTGAAACAGGGGTTTTTGAGTTTAGCTTACTGGCGTGTGAAATTCAGTGGTTTCCCTATATGAGACCGGTCCCTGGAGGAAATTTGTTTTCCTATCAGTCATGTGAAAGTAGGAGTGCAACAAAAACAGCAATAATAACTAACTGTCTGAACAGTGGATATAGTACACTTATTTCAGCTGTAGGGAACATATTCCTGCACTTCTATCACAGTTCTGAAGCCCTGTTTTTATTGATGTATTTTATCTCAGACTAATTTCACCATAACTATGTGCTCAGTGGGGACAAAACAGGTTTATAGCTGGTAGATGAAACATACAAAGATTGAACAGGATTTGACAAAAGAATGGCAAAGATGGGTTGCGTGTAAGTGGAGAGGAAGGCTAGTTGGTAATAAAATAATATGCATCTAACATCTAGAGTGGCTTTTTTTTTTGCAGTCTGTTCCATTTACTTGGGATTTGTGTGTGTGTGCAAAACCCTGTATTTCATTAAAGAAAAAAGCTCAGTAGTAAAAGTGGTGGCTTAAAAGTATGACAATGAGAGACACTGACCCAGACTGACATACACATGTCAGTCTGGGTCAGTGTCTCTCATTGTCATACTTTTAAGCCACCTCTTTTACTACTGAGCTTTTTTATTTAAAAAATGTGGATGAATTAACATACTTACACTTGTATGCATTAGTCATGTAATAGTATAGTGGTTAGAGTATCAGACTAGAATCTGGGAGACCCAGGTTTGAACCCCCACTCTGCCAATGAAGTTTACTAGGTGATCTTGGGCCAGTCACACACTCTCAGCCTAATCTACCAAATAGGGTTGTTGGGAGGATAAAACGGAGGAGAGGGGAACAATGTAAGCTGCTTTAGTGCCCCAATGGAAAGAAAGGTGGGGTGCAAATGAAATAAATAAATAAAAATAGATAGTGTTAATCTTCTTTCACAATCCTAGAATCTTGCTAGTTCATGATCCTGTCCCATGCCCCTGCCCCACTCAGCCCATAGATTCATCAGTAAACGTACATAAATGCAGCATTTATTATGGGGAAAATATCCTTGAGTATGCACTGCCAGTTGGATGAAGTATGCGCTTAAGAACAATATAAAGATTAGGTCTGGAACTGCAAGGGACAAATGTGAATAAAATTAAATACGATGGAAACACTGATGCTGTAGACACATAATGGATATATCTGTGGGCATACCACAAATTCTTTCTGGGAGAAAGGGATTTGAAGTATTAGGAAAGGATGGTTAGGTGAAGGCAGTGGGAAGGAAGCAGAGGAAAGAGCAAGGGAAAGAGAGAATAGAGGAAATGGGAGAAGGAGGAATGGTGTGAACGGGGTGGGGAAAGGATGGGGACTCCATTCTAGGGACAAAACAGTGAAACACCTTGCAAAAAACAAGGAGCTGTTTAAAGGCTCAGCCTGAAATCAGCAAACAGAGCTAGAAATATGGAAGCAGTAGCCCACCGTCTTCTCAAGAGCGATACATTCTTCCTGATTAGTAAGTTTTGTGAGCATTTGAGAAAGGTATAGCTTTATTGATAGTGATCTCTGGAGTTCACAGTTGAGATTTCTTGTTATGCAGAAACTCTGCTGTAGTGATTCTTATCTTAACCTTTAATTCACTTAAATCTACCAAACAGATTACATTATTGCTGAAAACCCCTTAAGCCACAAGTAAAAATAAAACAAAACAAAACATAAAAACAGCTCTGCAGACAAGATACCTTAATTCATATAGGTATATTTATGCCATATGCATATGTTACACAGATCTTAGGGGCATACATTCAGTTTTTAGGTGCATTGGCCACTACTAGCTCCTGAATGTTAGGTTGGATATTAATAGACAATAGCCAGTGCTTGAGGATGATTTCCAGCAGTTTCATCACTGAACCACATGAAATGCCTTTGAACCTTAGTAATTGTCTTCATTGCTGGGTTCTTTTGGAGTTATTCTGTTTTAGTTTCAGGTCTACTTTGACATCTTGTGATTCACATAAGAAAATTACTATCAGTTGGCCTGGAAACTCCATAATTTGCAAATCTGCAAACCTGTCTTTTTAATCAGTTTGAAGATTCTTGAGATCTTCAGTGATTATCATCAAGGCATTGTTGAACATGGAGATTCCAAAAATCCCATTTGTCTCCACAGTTTTGAATGCTTCTCAAGATACGTAAATTACCCCCTGGAAGACCATCTCGCCTCAGTTAAGAATTGTTGCTTTAGAGCCTCATTCTTACTTGGAGATGCTAAATCAGACAGTGAGATATTTATGCTTCCATTAACAACCTGTATAAACTTTTGAAATGCTACATGATATGACTTCCTGTGTTCTTTACTTCACACAGCATATTTTGACTAATGAAATCCAGCATAGTATGACTCAAAGAAAAAAAAAGACTCCAACAAAAAGAAGGGAATACTTCTAGACTAGTGAAAGCGTTAAACTATGAGTATCAAACTACAGTTTAATGTACAGCGTGCTATTGCAGATGATTCTTAACTGGTGTAAAACCAGGGCAGCAATGTAATGTATTCCCGGGATAATCATTTCTACATTCCACTTCCCTCCTCCACTGGACAGGAGTGGATCAGGCATAGCTCAAATGCTTGGTATCTATTTCCATTACTTACAGGCTATATATGGTCTTGAAGACAACAGCTGCCACTTACATTATTTCCATCTATTGCTTTGCCAGTGTTGTGTGCGGTTAGTTGGCCACCATATCTCAAGTGTGCTCTTAGATAAACTTTCCCTTACAAATACCATAATCACTTACGAACCAATGTTCCTAGCGTACTTCAGATATAGTTTGTGCTTGATTTGAAAGGAAATTGGAAAATATGCATTTGATGTTTTTTAATTGGCTGGTGGCAACTTCGCCTGTCAGGAGAAGGTATATATGGAAATGAATGCCTTAAGTGTGACAGTGGCATGTGATTACAACTAGCTATATGCTGTTTTGTGTGATGAGCTGATTCTTAAGAGGTTTCTTCTTACTGTACCACTACTTAGAGTTGTGTCTGCTATTGGGTTGGAATTATGGGGTCATGGCTGCAGAAGTCTTTGAGGTGGTTCATTAGGTTATAATAGATTGAAAAGGTTAAAAGTAGAGGAAGTCCTAGATGGAATCCAAGTAGAGTAAGTCCAAAGTAGAGTAAGTTCAAGATCAGGAAAAGGAAAAGTAGGTGCGGCCAGAAGGGAACTGTGTGTGATCCTGATAGCTCTCCTAGGTGTGCATGAATTTTAGCAAGATTTTTTTTGGGCAGGTTTCATTCAAAGACTGCACCTGCCGACTCTGTCTGTGCTGCATTCCAAATTGCTTCTGAGACTCTCGGGTTTTAAAAATGGTTTGTCATGTGACCTTGGAGGCCTCTTTGAGGGGATAATTGTTTGGATTGTGGTGGAACCTTTCAGTAGGTTTGGGAACTGAATGAAATGAAGTGGGATAGATCCAACCATCCTCCAAGTCATGTTCCTCCAGCCTAAGGAGAGTTAATTCCAATGTAAGTGGCTCTTCCTCCAATGGAGGAGTCACTTAATTTGGTGGAAGTCTCCTCACATTAGAGGAAGGCTTGAAAAGGAAAGGTGGAATATAAATATTTTAACAGATAAAATTTGCTCACTGGAGTGGTAGGGGCAGGATCCACCCCAGTGGCTTGGATCCTCGGAAAGCCATCAACAGAGTGGAGATAGTAGGATAGGATTTTCTCATATTTTCCCTTCCTCCTACTGCAGTCAACCGAGCCTCCCAAATTTCTGCTCCTGGGGATCAGAAGATCTTTACAAATAACATAGGGACAAATTGGTTCTGCAGTGGGAAAGAAGAATCTGCGGAAATTGCATTTCTTTCCTGGCAGGAGAAATTCTCCTTCCATTGTCAGGCATGGACTGTAAGATGCTAGCTAATGACACCCTTCCTAACAGAAAGCAAACTCTGTGTGTTCTTACACTATACTGTGCAATTACTTTGATTCCATAAAAAGGTGCTATATAGAAGCTGGCATTCCATGTGTCACGTGCATAAATGGCACTGTATTAATTATAATTATAATAATAAATAGTTACTTACTGCTGTACTGATGACACTACATCCCTCATGTCCTTATTCATTGCAAGGAAATATGGGTTAAACAAACATTTGTGTATGTGCGTGTGTTTCTGTATGTGTGTGTGTGTGTGTGTGTGTGTGTCTGCCTGGGGTTATACCAGGCTGCTGGCCTTACCACACACCAAGGTGAAATAGGCACTTCAGGCAGCATATTACAGAAGAGGTGTCATTTGCCTTCCTCCTGCTTCCATTTGTGTGTCATTTTAAAAAAATGAACAGAGGACAGGTTCCTCTTTAACTTCTTAGGTGCAAAAAGATGTCTAAGGCAAGCACTGACACCAGGAGATAAAAAGACTAGTTATATCTCAATGAACTTGTACTTCTGGCTGATTCAGTTGGGAGCTGATGTTATCATGGAAGGAAAATTGGGAGTGAAAAATAGGAAATGTGAATACAAGAGAGTTGAAAGAACAGACTGCACTGCCAAAGTTAAGAGTTAAGCAGGCAATAAAGATAACTGAAGCCCAAGGTAACCCCTTATTACCTTTCATTTAATGGGGCAATTCTTCATTCAACAGGGCCACCGTTGTATGAAAGCAATGACAAACAGCTTGGCTGAAGTGATGAAAGGGACATTTGTGACTTTATTTCAGTGGCAGCAAGATAATGTAAAGAGGAGAACTAGTTTTTTTTCAGAACTTAAATGTACCCACTAGGACAGCAAAATACTTTGGGAGCAAACAAAGACTGTGGCAGGATTCAGCTTGGAGCCTTTCCAGTTCTTGCCTCCCTTTCGTGCAGAGCGGTTGTACAAAATACATATAAAAGCTTGATTTCCAGTTTATTATGTTGCAAGTACAGTAGCCAATCTGTCTTCTGCTATGGAGGAACATGGGAAGAGGATATTTCAGATTTAAAATGTTAAAAAACTCTATTGTCATCTGTTAAGGGTAGTTTTGGTAGTAGAATTTCTATTATAGCAGTCCATATCATTTTTAGGGCATGTCCCTGTATTCTCTTTTGGGATACGTTGGTGCTTATTTCTCTTAAGTGTAGTTCACAAAAGAAGGCATAAGTCATCCAATTCATGAGTTAATAGTTACAGTCAAGCTAAAACCTATTATCATTTAGTATTTACATAGATTATTGATGTACCAGACCTATATATGTATGTGCCATTAAGATGCAACTGACTTAGGGCAAACCCCAGCAAGGAGCCTTCAAGGCAAGTGACAGAGCAGACATGGTTTGCCTTTCCTTTGTGTCCTGTTTCTTAGTGGCCAATCAGATGCTTCCAGGAAGCTCACAGGCACAGAATGAAGGCAAAATCCTCTCTTTGCTATCGTCTCCTGGAACTTGGTTTCCAAAGCGCACTGCTTCTGAATATAGAGGTTTCATTTAGCCATCTTGGCTAATGGTGTTGATCAGGGCTTTTTTTCAGGGGGAACACGAGGAAACGGAGTTCCGGAACCTCTTGAAAATGGTCACATGGCTGGTGGCCCCGCCCCCTGATCTCCAGACAGAGGGGAGTTTAGATTGCCCTCTGTGCCGCCAAGCGATCAGGGGGTGGGGCCACCAGCCATGTGACCATTTTCTCTGAGGGCAACCCACTGAGTTCCACCACCTCTTTCCCCAGAAAAAAAGCCCTGGTGTTGATAGACTTTATCTGCTGTCTTACCTTGTGATGGTGAGTTCAATAAGTTGAACATACATTACATGAAGAGAGTCTTCTTTTTGTCTGTCTTGAAATGACTGCCCATGCACTCTCATGCCTCTCATGTTTAGAACTATGGGAGAGTGCAGAATTTTTTTTTCTACCTAACTTCTTTGCACCGTGCATAATTTTATAAACCTCTATCATGTCCCAATTTAGTAATCTTTTTTTGAAATTTAGTCATCTTGACTAAATTTGTTATCATATGTAAATAGTGCTCATCTCTTGTTCTAGGAAATGTCTGAATAAGTTAAATAGAATGTATTTTGAACCTCGGGGAACTGCATTACTTACTTCCATCCATTGTGAGAAATGGCCGTTTGCTCTTACATGTGCTTCTGGTCATTTAACCGTGTAGTAATCCATAAGAGGTCCTGACTGCTAAGCTTACTAAAAAACAGTTGGTATCAAAAGGAATAGCTCGTTTTCCCCTTTTCTGTCACAATAAGACATATTGATGGGATTACACAAGTATGGTTATCAGCTCCTGAAATATAAATATGGTCTATCTGCAAAGGGCCTCAGAACTGAAACTCTGCCTTTTCAAACGATGGAGCCCAGGCAGTTCAAGTGGAGGAGCTCTTTGCCCAGGGCAGGGTAAAGGGGCAGAGTTTAGTGTAAAAGGGGATAGTACTATTTCCGTGTGTGCGTAAGTTCCCTGCCTCCAAGCAATACCTCCATACATGGGACTGGGCTGACACACATCTTTATATAATCCAGACTCCCAACTGTGTCAAAAGGAAAAAACTCAAGAATTAAAATTCCAGAAAACAAACAGGAGAGTGAAACATCTACATGTAACACAGACATGTACAGCATTTTAAGCAGCTAATCAATTTGAAAAAGTTGTAGAAAATGTTTACTCATTGTACAAATGGGAAATACTTAAGCCACGAGTTTCTAGTCCAAAAGACAAGACAAACCACACCTGAAAACTCTAAAACTCATGTACAACAGGTAAATACATATACAGGTAAATGAAATCACTCAAAGAAGTGAATCACCATTGCAGAGAACTCAAAAACTATGCAAAAAAAGAGCACTCAAGTCACTGTGGCCAGTGACATACTAAATATCATCAAAATATTCCATCATTTCAAATAATTAAGCATCTAGAAAATATATTTATTAACTGCATACACATACAGCTTCCTTGCATACAGATTCATGCCCCTTTATAGACACACAGTCTCATAGACCGCAGCAGAAACTTATAAACATGTATGTTATTCCCAGACAAATGGCTTATTCATACACATAAGTACAAGTGCTTGAGTGGGTTGCTTTTTTTCTGACAGAAGGAACAAAGCTTTGCTACTCTCTGTTGGGAGCGTTAAAGACTCTTTTCTACTTTCAGCTTAACTTTTTTAAAGAGGTGCAGCTAGAAAAAGATGTGTACAAAAAAGGCACACACTGTGTGTTCGCAGAAAGAAAGAAAGAAACTGTAAGAAGTTACTAGATACACTTACTTGAAACTTTCACTGAAATTAATGGTATTTAATTTTTAAAAAGTGTTTACAATTGGCATTAGATACAGGGAAAGGAAGCAGGCTTCAGGTTAGGAAAAAGTTCAGCGTGGATTCAGATAACGTGCTTTGGCATAAACAAAGAGGAGTCTTGCGGCAAATTTTCCCTCCATGTAACAAAGTATCCTTTCACCTTTCAAGAATTTGGCTGTTGATTTTTAGGATCCTATGACTGCATTAACAACTTTCTAGCTCCTGGTTAACCTTCCGTTTATTAAGTATCATGAGAATTAATAATCTGAGTTCACAATTGCATTCTCTCCTTGAATAGGCACTATTAGCTGGAAGTGCTCAAAGGTGGGGGGTTTTTTTTGTAATAACTGAGCAAGGGAGTATTATTGGTTTAAATAAACTGCCATCCACCCCTTACGGTCTTTGAACAATGTTTGGTCTGAATCCATTTCTGCCTGTTATAACATTGGCTTGCTTGAACATTACTGTTTCCTAGGAACAGACAATCCAAAATTTTACAATCCATGGTGAAAATATTTGATGATAGAAATTACACCATGGAAGGGAATTTGGGAGTCATTTTTCATCTCTTACTATATTTATGCCTTGGGCCTATTTAGAATTGTGCATGTGCTAGCGGCATTTAACTGAGGCAGCCATGTTTATTTCAGCAATGGTGAGACCCACAGGGAACTGTCTGAATTTTTCCTGAGTCTCTAATGCATACAGCCACAGTAACAACAACAACAACATCTGATTTATATACCGCCCTTCAGGACAACTTAATGCCCACTCAGAGTGGTTTACAAAGTATGTCATTATTATCCCCACAAAAAAACACCCTGTGAGGTGGGTGGGGCTGAGAGAACTCCAGAGAACTGTGACTAGTGCAAGGTCACCCAGCTGGCTTCAAGCGGAGGAGTGGGGAATCAAACCCGGCTCTCCAGATTAGAGTACCGCGCTCTTAGCCACTACACCAAACTGGCACCAAACTAGCAACATTGCATCCCAACAAGTTGTCATTGTGAGCTTGATGTTGTGACTTTATGCATACCAGGCTTGAGCATTCTTGTTGCATTTTTTCCTTAGTTCATTTTCTTGTCTTGTTTGCTCTCCCGATCTTAAGGTATGCATATTCCCTCTTTGAAGTGCAGGCTTGAGTTAGATATTTTCTAACGTAACAGCAGAATTGCACAATAACACCTGTGTACCTACATTCATCTAAGTCAATTAGATTCGCAGAGCTATCCTAAGCAAAACTGCACCCTTCAGTCTGCTTAGAATGGCACTGCCTTGGCAGGCGGATAAGCCAATGCTCGGATCTGTGCTCTATGCGCGCCTTTGCTCCCTGAGCTGTAATCTCAATAAAGTTGTAGCCGTTTTTACCTCCAGCACCGTGTCAGTGTGTTTTTGTCACTGGGCCCCCTCCCCACTCTCCTTCCCCACTTAGCACTCGCCTGCAGTGGCACTGCCGATATGCCAAAAAGTGTATACAAAACAAAGGACAGTGTTGAGGAGTTATGATTGTAACTTATCAGGATTTCAGCACTCGGTAAAAATAATTTGCAGGAGAAAAAAAGTGACTACTGTAAATGGTTGCATGGATACAGTGGCTCAAATGCAGGTTTAAAAATAAATGGAAAAGGTTTGGCTAAACATGAGAAGCAAGGAAAATGTTAGACAGAGGGTGAGCCTCAGACTTATGTCTATTTCATTTATGGACAGATTGATTTTTTTAAAAAATCAAATACAATTTTTGGCACAAGACAACATCAGAATGAAGCACCAAACAGAAATGGGGAGTGAATGATGGAAGAGTTCATTGTAGTCTCTTCCAGTTCCTACATGGTTATGATACAACACCCCCTGCGCAGTGGTGCAACGTCAGTGGACGAATCTAGCACTGCTGCCATTTGATCACTTCCTGATCTCCTCCCAGCCACTCTCTCTGACCTGGATCTTACTATTCATAGCAGTCACCGCCTGGGCATGTGGACGCTGAACATCCCCCCATTGTCTGGCAAATGCTTAAGCACATGATGCCATTTTAATCTTAAACTTCCGCCAGCCTGCTTCTTATCATTCAATCATGGATCATCACAGCAGTGCTGTTTTATGCAGAATTAATCAATCAATTCTTTCCCTGCTTTCTTTCACATTTTTTCAGTTCCCTTTTCTGTCTGCCCCACAGTAATAAATTCTCTTTGCCAAGTTAATCAGTATTTCCTTGTCTCATTTTTCCTCTTCCCTGAATTCAGTGATGCTTTTTCTGTGTCCAACAAATCTATTAGCTCTCCTGCAGTAATTCTTCAAATCTGCAGCCAACAGTTTCAGTACTTCTTCCTTGGCTAGGGAAGTACAACTTGAAAAGTGTCTAATACATTGACTCTTCTTTTTATTCCTGTAATACACGGGGGGGGGGGGGGGGGCGGATACTATGCTGTAGGATATGGAAATCATTTCATTTTTGCTCTTGGCTATGGTGATACAAAGCAGTTATAAAACAAATTAACATCCCTGGAATTGTAATGCTGAAAAGAACTAGAGGGTCATAAAGTTTTACCCTGCCGTAAGGCTAGACCTGGCATCTGTTAGATTTCCTCTACTAGATTAACAGCTGCTTTTATATGTTACTCGACAGTACATACTTAAAATGTAGCAGGCAACATTTAAGTACATGTATCTAAATCAGGCACTTGGTCACAGCTAGCACTTGATTAGCCATTGCTCCCTGTGGTAAATACACATATTGAAAATTTATGGGTTTTGCTGGTATGTTCTAAATCTGCACCAAAGTACATAGTCTACAGTTTGCTATAAGTGATCAAGTTCCACCAGGTCAAGGATTCCTGTTAAAGCAAACTGGATGGCTCTCTTAGAAACTGAGTCAAAACATGTTCTCTAGATGCAAATATTTGCCTCAATCATGGCAAGATAGTTTGAGATTAGTATGATGAAAAAGGAGGGCAGTTCTTCTTGAGCTCAGATATGGTGACCATTTAGGTCCCAAATGTGACGTACAACTGTCCTGTTTTCAACAATGCTGAAGCTATGAAGCTCCAGTTCCTCATTTAGCCTTGAGTTGGGAAAATAGTTCAGTAGAGTGGGTCTAAGACTGCTGCAGTGGCGGAGGAGCTGTTGAACTAGGTCAGCTAGTCTTGAAGGCAGAATTAGGGTTGCCAACTCTGGGTGGAAAATTCCTGTAGATTTGGGAGTAGAGCCTGGGGAGGGCAGGGTTTGGGGAAGGGAAAGGACCTCTGCAGAGTGTAATGCCATTGACTCCACACTCCAAAGCACCCATTTTCTCCAGGGGTACTTAGCTCTGTAGTGCGGAGATCCATTGTAATTCTGGGAGATTTGGCCTGTCAGGGCCTCCTCACAATGGCTACTTCTCCAAGGCTGTGGCTTCGTGCCAGCCTGCTTAAAGGTACCTGCTCTCTTTTACTTGCTTGCTTGCTTGCTTACTTACTTACTTACTTACAACAAAGCCCACTGTGGGGGAAAAACACAACAGGCTCTAGAAAGGGGAGGGCAGGCAGGCAAGCATTCCCTCCTCCTCTGTCACTGATTCTGGCCACTTCCTCCACTCCTGATCCCTGCCAGGTGAAGGCGTTGGGTGGGCATTGCCACCTGCTACGCAACTGATCCTGGTAGGGGGAAGGGGGAAGGGCGTTAACTCCTACTCTGCACCTCATCTTGGCTGGGTTGATGGGGGGTGGGCATTGCCTCATGCTCCATGCCTGATCCAGACTGGGTGAAGTGGGGCAGGCATTGCCACCTGCTCTACTCCTGATCCCTGTCAGGTGAAGGGGGTGGGCATTTCCTCCTGCTCCGCAGCTGATCCCGGTCAAGTGAAGGGGGAAGGGCATTGCCACCTGCTCTGCGTCTGATCCCAGCTGAGTGAAGGTGAGGGTGAGCATTGCCACCTGCTCCATTCCTGATCCCACCTGGGTGATGGCAGAGTGTGGGCATTGTCACCTGCTCTGCTCCTGATCTCAGCCGGGTGAAGGGGGAAGTGGGCATTGCCACTAGCTTTGCTCCTGATATGAGCTGGGTGAAGATGGGATGGGCATTTCCACCTGCTCCACTCCTGATCCCAGCTGAGTGATGGCAGAGGGTGAACATTGCCACCTACTCCACTCCTGATCCCAGCTGGGTGAGGGCAGTGGTCGGGCATTGCCACCTGCTCCACTCCTGATCCCAGCTGGGTGAAGAGTAGGTGGGTATTGCCACCTGCTCCACTCCTGATCCCAGCTGGGTGAAGGGGGAGGGCAGGCATTGCCACCTGCTCCACTCCTGATCCCAGCTGGGTGAAGAGCAGGCAGGCATTGCCACCTGCTGTGCTCTTGATCCCAGCTGTGTGAAGGTGAGGGATGGGCATTGCACCTGCTCTGCTCCTGATCTGGGTGAAGGCAGCGGGCTGGCATTGCCACCTGCTCCATGCCTGATCCTGGTCTGGACTTTCCACTGTGGTGTACTCTCTGGAGGTCTGGCTGCTTCATCTGGGCTTCCCTCCACAGCAGCACCCTCTGGTGGCACACCAGGGTAAGAAGTGTTGTATTGAATATGCTTAGCCTTTTATATAATAGGACAGGCTATAAGTCCACCCCATTGAACATCTTATCTATAGTTGTATAGGTTCCTAAAGCCCAGAGAAAGTGTGTGTGTGTGTGTGTGGGGGGGGATTCATATATACTTCCCACATGGGCATGGAGGCCTTTTTACCAGCCAGAAATCATGGTTCTTCTCCATTGCCAAAGTTACTCCACAAATGAGTGAATCTAGCTCTGTTTCATCTTCAAAAGTGACTAATATGACAAAAATATTTAATAGCATTTGATAACAAACACTGCAAAGGCTTCTATGGATGCCTTTAATTTTTTTGTCACTTTGTTTGATAATGTCACCAGCTAAGAGCTTGTGCTTCTCAGTCCATACATTTGAATGTGAATTGTGTGCACCTTAATCTATACCAGGCTGTGTTAACTGTTGGGTTTTGCCCAAGTGTGTTTAAAAGTAGAACTGTTTGAAGGGCATGTTGCAACTAACAGTAGCCTTGAAGTTGTAAAAGCACATTGTATCATTTGTAAGATATTCAAAAGTAATAATTAGCAAGATGATTGGATAGCAGTTTGTATATAACAGAATGAAGGCATATTGTCAAATTATTTTGAAATTTTAAGGTGTTCCACATTAAGAAACAAAAATCAGCTATTTCATATCTCCCCATATGTTGTTGTCATTGTTTTCTGCTCTGTGCAGACTTCTCTGCTATAGATTCCTTTAGTTTCAGTTGTCCAAGTTTGTTCTTTCTTTCTGCTACACTTCAAAGTGGGGCTTTGGTTCAGTGGGAGGGCATCTGTTTGGCATGCAGAAGGCTCCAGGATCAATCTCCAGCATCTCCAGTTAAACAGAACAAGTAGTAGGTGACTCTGCCTGAGACCCTGGAGAGCCACTGTCAGTCAGACTAGAAGTACTGATCTTGGTAGACCAATGAGTCTGACTGTGTTATCAGGCAGCTTCATGTGTTCACTGGGAAGTAGCCAGATGAATTGCCTGTCCACGTGATTTCCTGTTTTAAAAATCCCAGTGCAGCAATGGATCAAACCCCAAGGTAGCAGAAATCATGCCAGATATGTAACGATTGCCCCGAAAACCTAAGTGCATATTAAATGGCAGCAACAATAATTTTATTTCTACAATCATTTGCTGGATTGTCCTTGACAAAATAGCTAGTACTGAAAGAGTTCAGACAAGGCTGGTGAGCTATTTATGTTCCATGATAACCCTAGGGTTGGCAGAAGAAAATCAGCTGTGCATATGCACCACCCACTTTGATTTCCAATTTGAGTTTTTCAGGATTTGAGCAGCTGTGACCAAGTACCACACAAACTGCTATAAATGGAGATACATTTTGTAGGAGAATAAATTTCTTTTTAAAGATCATGAGGCATGTCAAGGAAACAGAAGGCAACCATCTGTTCCTGTGGTGTCCAGATGTGATGCAAAGCAGATCCATGCCATTGTGCCACTGCTTCTGTTCTGGCGATAGTCACTCTCTCCGGTAGCACTTTGTTGACATACTGTGCAAAATAGCGGAGAATAAACAGAACAGGACCGGAAGGGTATGTTTTCTCTGTGCTCCATTCTAAAGGCTTCTCCGGGAATGGTGATGCGGTCAACCACATCAGCAAAAACTGATGGGCCACATACCAAAACCTGCTCGCATTGCATAAAAGACTTGTGCTTGGTGGCTATGTCTATCTGCAGGGCAGACCATGTAAGATTGAACTTGGCCCCTAGTGTCACTCACTTTTGACTGTTCCATGCTAAAATCATTTTTGCAGTATTGCACAAATCAAGTGTGTGTGTATGCTCACTGCAAGGAACATTTGCTTGACACTGTCGGGTTAGAACATACACTTAGAAATATTAATATTGGGTTGATTTTGAGGTCAAGGCAATGTGCCATTAGCATGTAGGGTGAAAATAGCACGTTTCTAAAGATTAAATATTCTCAAATGTCTTTTGAGTTAATGCAGAATTCCTAAAGGCACAACGCACAGTGTAATAAGGTGCATTCTTGCTGCTAAATTTGTTTTGAAAGTGCTTTTTTATATTATAGAGCAATATAATAAATATTTCAGTTGCCACATCCTTTTAGGATCTTCAAGAGTAGGACAATATTTCTGAAGGCACTTTCAAAACAGTCATTTATTGATATGTCAAGACTTCTTCCAAGTGTTTGTGGTTTCTTAATAGCTACACTTATCTTTAACGTTATCAACTGATATGAGCTAGACAAAGCTATTAATTTTATGACTTCAGATCTGCCCCCCCCCCCCCAGTTGATATAAAGACTATTTAGGCAAGAAGTTTTTAACTCTTTCCTAGTGCAGAAAGGATTTCATAGTGGTGAACTTCCTATCTATGTACACTAGAAGTGAAATATTTTAGTGTTGCACTGTCTAGAAAGATTGATCTCTGCAGGTATAAATAGATGGGAGGGTATTTTCTGAAGTGCAGTATTTTAACAGCTCAGTCCTAAACAGAGTTACCCCCTTCTAAACCCATTAACTTTAACAGATTTAGAAGGATGTAACTGTGCTTCGGATAGCACTTATAAAAATGTTGTTAAATTTAGCAATGAATCAGACATTCATCTGAATATAACATAATTGCCATAATACACAACAAAATTTCATAATACAAAAATTAAGGTCAGCTTCATTATTCTTCCTCTTCTAGCAATGATAGCCTGGAACAAAAGTCTTTCCCGTTCACATCTACAGAAAGGGTACATAGAAAACGTATCCACAGATTCAAAAGAAATAAAACCTGCACACCTGAACAGGGGCTGAAAGCACAAAGGGAGGCGTTGGCAGATAGCTGTGGGTGGTGGAGGAGGTTGTTATCAAGCACAAATAATCTTAGATTGGTTGTCAGACAGCAGAAGCCTCTTCCAAGGTGCTCCACTTCTTGTATGTTGGTCTTTTGTTCACTTTTAAACCCAGCAATTCAGAAAAGTAGGCAGGAGAATGTTGGTTGTCATGGTCCACACAATGAGATGCTTAGAAATCAATAACCAAGGCTGTCGTTGTTAGTTCGGAAGGACAATTTGAAAGAACTAGAAAATGTGTTTAACTCAAGAAACCAATACAAGTAAAAAAGAAAGAAAGACTCTCCAAATATGAAAAAGAAACTTTACAATGTCTCTCTGAATGTGGAATGGATGGAATATGTGTGTGAGAAGGCTTCAGGAAACTCTGCCACCCTGGCTGGTATGGTTACTGTTAAACTTATTTTTGAATCTTCTCTTGGTCTGTGATAGGAACATGTGTTTGGTCCTCGGATCCAGCATATCATTTCCATGGACACAAGGAGTCCTGCTTGCAGAGCAGAACTTCCTGTTTTCCCCCTTTTCTTATGCAGCACCAATGCTTTCCCCCAATGTTGTTCCATTTTGGGAGGCATTTGGGGGTGCAGCAAAAGGGCGAGGCATAAAGTGGCACTCTGTGAGCAGAATTCCTTCTGCTTAATTAAATGCATAGATTGATCCAAACCATTCTCATTTGTTCCATGTGCGAAGTGACGGCATAAAGTCCCATTGTGGGTAAGAAAAAATTATTTCCAAGGTTCCAGAGATCTTGCGGGTGTGTGACTTAGGGAAATTATACCATGCTTGGAAAATTCCACATGAATGGTCATGTTAGTCTGTGCAGCAAAAAGAAATAGGAGTCTTGCTGCGCCTTAAAGACAAAGCAGATTTTGTGTGGCATAGCTAATGACTCCTTATTGGTTTATCACACAGAAGTGTTCCAAAAGGGATGTTTTCCATGTGTGTGTTCATCACATGGTGTTTGCCACCTCATGATAATATCCCTGTGTGAATTATCTATTCAGGAATTTGAACAGCACTTGTAGAATTTTCATGGACTCTCATTTGGAATCAGTTTACATATTCAACAGGGGTCAGTCCCTAGTGATGTGTCTACATGTGTGAATGAGCAAATGATAAGAATCTCTTGAATAGATCTGACAGCTTAATCTTGCCATATAAAAGGCAAGCCGTATTGGCGACAACTCAGTTTGTATCCCTGCGCAGGCATACTCGCAGGCCCCTCTGCGGGGATAAAAAGTGAGTTGTTGGCAACAAGGCTTGTCTTCCTGCTCCCAGGGCAGCCTCCTCAGGGACTCCAGAGGCACAGGAAGACCTGGTGTGGTGGCTGGAAGACCCAGCGTGGCAGCCTGGCCCTCCAGAAGCCTGGGAAGGCCTGGTGCAGTAGCTTGGCCCTCTGGAGGCCTAGGAAGGCCTGACATGGTGGCAGGAAGGCCCGGCGTAGCAATGGGAAAGCCTGGCATGGCGGACCAGCCCTCTGGAGGCTTGGGAAGGCCTGTGGTGGCCGTGCTGCCCTCCACAGGCAGTTTTCTAGAGCTTGTTGTTTTCACAATGGGCTTGGTTTCTAATTGGTAATAACTTGCAAATAAAGTAGTGAATTTCACTGCAAACAGTCCTCTGAATTTAGTTATAGGATGCATTTAAGAGCTTCTTGTACCTTTCTTTTGCAGGTGAATCCTTAAGGGTAACAGCAGAAAAATTCACTGATGACCCTTGTCATTTGGCCAAAAGGGAGGCAGTTGTACAAGCAGCACGAGCTCTTCTGGCGGCTGTTACAAGACTTCTTATTCTAGCAGACATGATTGATGTGTCCTACCTGTTGCAACATTTAACCACAGTGAGTAGCTTTATATCCAGTAAAAGAGCTGTATATTTCATATTCTCTGTATTAAACTTCCTTGCTTGCATGTTTTTGGGCTACACTTGTGAAACCCCATTGTCAAAATATTCATGCTAATGTATCATGTAGCTACTGAGGAGGAGGAAGAGAGATGGATTTAGGATCAACACAAATTTAGCTGCTAGCTGGCGGGAGTCATCGATAACTCGCAATGAAAACTTCATTCAACCTACAGAATGTGAATGTGAATAAAAACTTTTATTTTAATTAACATGGGCAAGATCCACTGGGATGTTCTCTGGGGCAAGCCACATTGAAATGAATTGGTACAAGTATAAATATTTTTTAAATTTCACTAGGCACTCTATACCCTTAACTTTTCAGCATATGTTGATTTTAGTGTAATGTTTATAGCCCTAGAGTTCCCCCCGCCCCCGCTTTGCTCCAGACTTTAAAGCTTTGGTTGTACTTGTAGAGGATTTTAGCTGTTCCCATGGAAGAATGAATGTATAATGTTGTTTTTTGTTTTAATTTGTGGTTATTATATTATATTGATTTCCATTGTTTTTATTCTTGTAAACAGCCTTGTGAGATTTGCATTGGGAAGGCAGTATAGTATTTCTAGAAGTAAATGAATAAATCTTGAGGAAGGGAACTTGAAAACCATGGCTCCAGTTTAATTGCAGTGAATCATACTTAAGACCCAGTGAAATCAATGTGGTTTAAATTACTCAGATTCCAGCAGTAGCACCAACTTAATCTCTGGATTAGATTGGCTCTCAGGATCTACATGTCCATTTACCTTCATAGAACATTCAAGCAGGATTTGTATCAAATAAATCAGTACTGTTTGTGGTATCAGTACAATAAATATTAGTTGGGGATGCTGAGTATGGGAAGAAATATACAAACTTATACTTAAGCAGAATGAATGCAGAAGCAATTCTAGAAGGATTTCTGCAGGTATTTTGAACTATATTCCAATATTATTTTATTGTTAAAATTTATAGAATGCCTTTCCAGCCAAACAGAAGCTCAAGATAGTATGCAAAACTCTTGAAGAGTTCTTGAAATCTTGCATTCTGTTTGCCCCAGCACCCCAAATATGACATGAGGCAATAAAGACAGACACAATTATATGGATTCAACTAGTTTATTAACTTATTAACTTTATTTACTTTAAATTGCTGATCTTCGCCAAATGCTTATATCATAAACTGACCATTTTGAGGGTGGGTTGCACTAGGCTTCGTCCTTGGGTGCCCCCTAGCAAGTCTACCCCGGCTCCAAACCTGGCTGGCGGTTTTCGCCTGCCTTGTTGATCACAGCCTGCACAACTTCCTGTGCTGAGAGGTGCTGAGCTTCATCCATCTCCCCTGACAGGCTTCAAGGCACCTACCAGGTTCCAGAGATGCCGCTCAGCACCCGGAGCATTCCTAAAGAGCAACAGCCAATCACCCGGCACATGATGGCCTGGTCTGGACATCCCCTCCCACCACCCCATCACCGTGATGCCTCAGGGTGTTTGTCGATTAACGCTACCTATCCTGAGCAACCCGCCCAATTCCTGCCAACTAGTTGTGGCCTAAGCAGCTCTTAACCAGGCTTATTTACATTCCCCCTCACACTACTGAGGAATTACACAATTTTAGAGATTACAATGAGGAAATTGAAATTGTTCAAGATTTTCTATTCGTTGGCTCAATCATCAACCAAAAGGGAGACTGTAACCAAGAAATCAGAAGAAGATTGAGAATGGGAAGAGCAACCATGACGGAACTAGAAAAGATCCTTAAGGATAAGGATGTGTCTCTGGGAACCAAGAGCAAGATAATCCAAACTATGGTATTCCCCATTATTATATATAGCTGTGAAAGTTGGATGGTGAAGAAAGCTGACAGGAAGAAAATTGATTCATTTGAAATGTGGTGCTGGTATCCGTAAATAAGTGGGTACTAGATCAAATCAAGCCTGAATTCTCCCTAGAAGCTAAAATGACAAAACTGAGGCTATCATACTTTGTTTACATCATGAGAAGACAGGTTCTCTGGAAAAGTCAGTAATACTAGGAAAAGTGGAAGGCAGTAGGAAAAGAGGAACAGATGGCTTAACTCAATAAAAGAAGCCACGTCCTCCAGTTTGCAGGATCTGAGCAAGTCTGTTAATGATAGGACGTTTTGGAGGTCTTTCATTCATGGGGTCACCATAGGTCAAAGGCAACTTGATGGTACATAACACGCACATGCCCCACATACATCATGGAGCAGGTGAACAACAAACCCCATATTTCTTTTCAAACCTTTAAAATCTGTCTCTGTTGTCCTTTTCCTGCTGAATTGTGCTCCTAACAGCTACTCAAAGCCACCTCAACAGGTAGAGACCCCTGTTCCCACTCTCTGCACAAACAGGTAAGCTAATTCCCCATGCCAGTCTGAATATGCAAGTTCACATGTTTGCAGTAGGAATGTGCAGCGAAAAGAAAAAAAAATGGAATAATTCCGATCTAGCTATCAGGAATACCATAAATATTCAGCATTCCTAGTATCTTGTTCAGATTCTCTATCTGGTTTCAGTTTTGTTAGAAAATCCTGAATATACTCAGCTATTATTCCCAATGAGGGAAACTATCTGAGGGCATTTTCCACACAAACTCCTCCAAATTTGCCAAGTAAGTTGTCCCTCCTGTCCACCCAGGATCCAAGTTTCAGGAAGATTGGGCTCAAGGGTCCAATTCTATGGGCCCTTGAACAAGCTGCCTCCGGCCACTATCTCCTCACAAGAAGCAACAAGTAAATAAACAGCAAGCAACTGCTTAAGCAATTCCCCGCAACAAAAACAACTCTTAATAATATATGAAGAGACACTTGCAAGCAGCAAGGCAAGCAATCCCTTGTCTTTAAACTAACACAACCAGAAAAAAGCTGTCTCTCCAATGCACATCCATTGGCCACTCTCTCCCTCTGAAACAAAGGAACAAAAACAGCATAGCGAGGCTATATTCAGTTTTATCCTGCATTTGATATTTGATAACCTGACTATATTCAGGATTCTCTAATTTGATTCAGTATACCCAGATAATGTTGATTTAGCCATTATCTGAATATATTTTATGGTATACATTTATCAATCCTGAACCACACGCACGTGAACACATACACACACATCCAGTTCTTAGTGATGTAGACACTGTGGGAACACCGCAGTTCAGATTAAAACAAAACAGACATTTCCCTCAGTGTTTATGTATTTTGATTTTTTGCCTACTGTATCTCATAGATTTAGGATACAGAGCACTGCTTTGTTTTGTAAATAAAACAGTAAATGGTTTTTACGTTTTCTTGTATGTATGTTTTAACCTAACGTCTTATATCTTTTATGACTAGCATTGGATCCGTTTTTTAAAATAATGCCATTACTATACTTCATATAGCTATAGCCAATCTTAGGTAATTGTTTCATATATAGCTTCAGTATCTCTGAAATCTTTTCATTGCATTATTTGCAGAGTGCTAAAATGATTGAAATCTATATACGTGCGCTATTGAATATTTCAGAAATGGGGAATCTTTACCAAAGAACACTGTAATCTTCTGGTTTCCATTTCTTAAAAAAGTAGTATTCATAGGAAACAAAATACCATTAAAGATTACATTTATCTCCTTTATAGAGCATGTTAGAGCTATATAGTCTGCTGAGCGTATTGCTGAGCTACAGGCATCCTTTCCATGCCTTTGCTGCCTTTGGTCATTCTTACAGTGTCTGCTAAAAGGATTTCTTTTTTATGCTGTCCAATTAATTAGAAAATAGACTGATACGAGTACCAGGTAACTTTAACATATGCTACTGAAAAGCCATCAAATGCTAATAGCATTTTGGTCACTGCCATCCGGGGCCAAATTCTAATACGATGAAACCTTTAATGAGCTCTGACTTTGTACCCCCCCTTCTGAAGTTTTAAATTTTTGTGATTATGTTTTAAAGCTCCCTCGAGCAATTGAAACACTCTTAACTGTGGACTTGATCCAGCACAAGGCATCTGATCCCCCCCCCCCCAAAGGCTCTAGAAGTCTTGCATAGCACAGAAAGCAACCCTGGTTTGTGCAGCATCGTTTTTTTGGATTGTTTGCCGGTGCATGTCAATTAAAAAGGCAATACTTTTTATCTCTGCCTGTAAAATTTTCCCTTGAGCGTGTTCTTCTGCAATGGTGTGCCGACATATTGTATTACTTCTTCATGAGGTTCTTGGCTGCAAGACTTGCCATTAATCATTTGAGAGCAGTTGAGGAGGTTCTTTGCTTTGCAGTTCCATGGCTCCAAGGTTTTGTAATTTTCATAGAATAAAACTGAGGAGTTTGATCACTGAACTGAAATTAATTTTAAAGGTTATGTCATTCACTACAAAATGAAATTGCTGACCAAGGAAGAGATTTGTTAAATGTATAAAAATGTGGAAGAGAAAAGAGGCAAACCCATAAATGGGTCTTGGCACAGTATTTTATTTTTTTAGAGTCAGAGGCATTGTATCTCGACTGGAACGTACAGTGCATGACATTTTACTATGCAGGATAACCCATAACATATACCCTACAGCTGCTTAAAAGGTGCATGTTGCTAATCAGAATGAAATTGAGGTTGATAAAGCATTTTAATGCCAATCTCTTTCTGTTACAGTGAGATCCTTCTACCTGCTAGTGTCTTTCTTGTTCTTGCATTGATGGAAATGGAGGCAAAGTTCTAATACAAACAGAATGTAATCAAAAGCATTGTAATCAAGAGTAGACATGGGCACAAATGGAAAAAAAAACCCGAACACCCTGTTTGTCGCTCAGTGCCATCCACGAACAATGAACAACAAACATGGACGAACATGAAGTGTTCCCAGACATGTTTGTTGTTCGTTGTTTGTGGGGGCCAGAACCCTCCCCCACCCCCCACTTAGCCACCCCTCCCCTCAAACCCACTTACCTGGCCCTTTAAAGATCCCTTTAAACTATCAGCTGGATTCCCCAAGCTGCCTGCCAGCTGATAGTTTAAAGGGCCCTTTCCTGCCACGTGCAAGGGGCAGGGCCCTTTAAACACCCCACAAACTGACCTTCCCAGTGTCCAATACCCACCAAATTTGCAGGGGACATAGTCCTCACTGTCCTCTGAAGACCCCTCCAAGTTTCAGAGAGATTGCACTCCGGGAAAGGCATGATCCACAGGTCTCCCTGTTGGCTGTCATTTTCTCTTCACAGTGGCAAAAACGGGACTCTCTGCTGGAAGTACTTTGAAGGGTTAAAGCCAGAAGGAAAGCCAGAAGGAGTTCAGACAGAGTTCAGTCCCTCCTTGCTTTTGGTTGCCAAGGGGATTGATTGCAGCAGGTGTCAGGCTGTCTGGCTTGCGGAAGGGCTGCCAAAGGCAATGAACCAGGCTTTTAACGACCACCTGTTGGTTTAGGATGGGGCCTCACGAACAGCTTGTTTGAGAACAGCAGATTAGGCTGTTGGATGTTTTTTTTCTGTTTGTAATGCTGTTCATGCCCATGTCTAATCAAGATTCTTCTCACATAATTCTGAAGTTACCTCAGAGTAGGCATCATCAGATATCGACTTATATGGATCATAAAATTGTGTCTTGCTTGCAGATAAACAACATGTTCATTAGATATATGTATGGTGGTGGAAAGTGCTGTTAAGTCATAGCCAACTAATAGTGAACAAATAAGGCTTTCAAGGCGAGAGAAATTCAGAGGTATTTTGCCTGCCTTGCATAGTGGCCCTGGGCTTCCTTGGTGGTCTTCCAGCCAAATACTAACCATGGCCCACCCTGCTTTGCTTCCAAGATCTGATGAGATTAGGATTCAAAACTGGGTCTCCAAGATCCTAGTCTGACACTCTAACCACTACACAACACTGTCTTTCTTACACTTAAAAGTGTTAGGGAACTGTTATTTTGAGAACTTGCTATACATCTCATGACCTTAGCTTGTTTAAAAAACTGTACATGATGTTTTAATTGCTCTTCATCTTAAAGTAGTTTTAAGCCATTCTACATTTGATTATTCTTTATCTGTGGACCCAGAAATATTAATGTGTCATTTCAACCAAGCCATGCGAATCATTGTAATCCAGTGTGTGATAGGTATGTATGTTATCAAGATCAACAGGGAGATTAGTATCAGGCTGTCTAACTCCATGAAGTTTTTGTTCTAAGAAGATAGATAGATATAGATATAGACATAGGCATAGACATAGGTATCAATTCCTAGAGCAGGAACTGGCTAATATGTATTCAAATGCCTATCTGTGGTCCATTCCTAGAGCACTGATTTCAATGGAATATGCATTCAAATGTGCATCTCCATGTGTAGCCCACTGAAACTAGTGCAGTGTGGGGGAATAGCATCTAGCTTTCGGTGCCTGCCTTATTTATTCATTATTTAGATATTTATGCCCTTTTCTTTCCAATGGGAATCCAAAGCAGCTTCCAACATCATTCTCCCCTCTTCCATTTTATCCTTACAACAGCAGCCCTGTGAGGTAGGTTAAGAATGAGTGACTGACCCAAGTTCACCCAGCAAAGATTCTGTGGTAGTATGGAGTTTTGAATGTTGATTTCTCAGATCCTTGTCCAACAGTTTAACGACTACGCCACATTGACTCTACACTTATTTATGCTGGTGATTCCTGATCCAGTAAGTGATAGATGTCCAGAAGCTTGAATGCCAGTCAAAAACATGGGGGGAGGGAGGGAAAGGGTAAAAGGATGAAAATTTGCCCCCTTTTGACCCGCCTCTCTTCTTTCTGTTTACCTCCTTCACTCAGATTATACACAAAAGAAAGAAAAAGATTGGGCCAGTATATACAAACTCTCACACACCCCTATCCTGGATCTATATTTGTTTGCATATTAGTATAAATGTTCTAATTCTACCCCCCAGTTATGTTTGTTACCATAGTAACTGTGTGTACTTCACAGCCCTTAATTGTTTGATGCATTTAAAACATCTGAGAGGTAAAGTCTCATGTTCCGCCAGCAGATATTGCGACACACGGAGATACTCTGGAATAATTTGATTGAACATGGCAGGTCCAACAGATGTTGCTGAAAATGAAAGGAAAGCTTTAGTAAAGCAATGATTAACCTCAAAACCATTCTTCATCCTTTTTTGAAAGGCAGTTCTGGTAGAAAGTTTTACATTAGCTGAATGGATCGCAGGGTGATTCAAGTGGGGACACGCGAGAGAAAACATTGAGACAAATTGGTCTTCTGTGAAATAATCTTTATTGGCGGTTCTGTGAGAAGGATTCATAGGATTATCTACTGAGTATTCCAGGAACTGCATGCCAGAATTTACCTCAGTATCAACAAAGCATTTTTGCATAATTTGACTTGACATCTGAATTACAAATGTTAATTATCTAACAGTGTGATCCTAAGCAGCATTACACCCTTCTAAGCTCATTGACTTCAATTGATTTACAAGGGTGTTAACTCTGTTTAGGATTGTACTATAAAACAAGTATGTATGTGTTGCTCATACAAAATATGTCTGTCTGTCTGTCTATTAGAGATAATAAGAGATTAATAATTTTTTCTACACTGTCATAGGTGCAAAGAACATTTCTTTCTCTTCAGAATGTATCAAGTAAATCTGAACTGCAGGGAACATATAAAAGTCTTCAGAAAGAATTGGAAAAGCTGGACCATTTGGCGTATAAACGGCAGCAGGTAAGAATATTGAAAGAAACTATAACAACTCAGTCCTATACATGTTTAGTCAGAAGTAAAACTCACTGAGTTAAGTTAGGCCCACTTCTAACAAAGTCCCACTTTGTTCAATTGCCATTGATCTTATAGCCAAGTATATGTCCACAGGATTTAATCTTTAATAATGTTCTGGGTCCAATTATTGTGAATGGGCTTATCACTAGGATTTGTCAAGTGACATAACTAGTGGAAGTTAAGGACTATGGCAAAAGAATAATAGCTATAATTCCCTTAATGATGCTACACATACAGGTATCTGGGAAGGGGCTGTAAGATGCAAAGAGTCTTTTACATGTGTAAGACCCAACACACATCACCTGGGCAATTAACTTTAGACTCTTCTGCCTATGTATACCAGCATCCCGATTCAGGACAGTGCTCCAAAAGAACAAGGAAGAAAATAGCACTTAAATAAGCAAGATCTTTATTCCCCTGAGAAGATATGAAATGGAAAATGAAATGGCAAGAATAGCAAAATTTGACAACAAAACAGTTGTATACAATAAACAAATACAAAACCTTTAAATAACCTTACTCACTTATGAGCTGTTGTTTATCAAGGAAAAAACTGGGGAAAGAGGGCCAGGTATCAACCTGGAGGTGCTTTGGGGAATAAAGGTGGAAAAGAAAACATATAAGCCTGAAGAGAGTCTAGTCCAAAGATGGGTGATAAAAAGCAGTTCCAGGGATGAAATTCAAGGGTTTAAAGGAATGGAAAGCTCAGTGATTTTAGCCAATGAACAGAGGTCCAGAAAGTGAACCAGCCATAAGGCTGGGGAATCAGGCTGGGGTCCAAAAACAAGCTAAAAAGATGGAGGATGATCTATACATTTTTAATTATATCAGCAGAGAGGCAGTTGCTTTTCCAGGATGGGATTGAATTTAGGGTTGAAACTTATTGGAGAGTTTGAAAAAAATTGCCCAAGTTGTCCCATGAGGGGAGGTTGGAGGATAGGACTGTCAGGTTCTGCCAAGGGCGCCGCCCTGTGAGACGCCAGCATGCCTGACTTCAGCCTTAAAGGACCTTCAGGGAATCGGTGACATCCTTCTCTGTGGAAGGAGGGGGGTATACCTCACACACCCTCTCAATCCACTTGCAGGTCCCTTCAACCTGACATTGCCCCGGCTGCCTTCCCTGACAGCTGTCCCCATCCAGCTGTCAGTCTTAGTCCTCATCCTCTTTCCTCTACCTCCTCTCCGCTGTTCTCTCATTCTCCCTCCCTCCCTCCCTCACCACACTTCTACACAACAACTCACCCTGCCTTGTGGGTGGACTTCCCTTATACCCTTTCCTTCATTCCTGGCCCCATCTGCCAGCCACATCCCTCTTTTGCCCTCTAACATTGGCCTTGGCTGCCTCAAGAAGCTGTACCTGGAGTAGCTAGTTTGGCTGCTTTGGGCAGCTACAGCTGTGCTTTCTTGGCTGGCTGCCAAGCCTCCTCTGCTCCGAGCTTCAGACCCCTGGGCAGCTACAGCTGTGCTTTCCTCGTTGGCTGCCAAGCCTCCTCTGTTTGGAGCTTCCAGCAGCCTCAGCTGGTCCCTATTATTCCCCTCCTCCCTGTTTGCAGGTTGAGACATGGCCCTGTGCTGCTTCTGCTGCCCTGCCAGTAAGGTTGCTGTCTGGCTGATGGCTGGCTGTCCCTAATCTCTTGTGCTTTCTCCCTCTGCCCTGGTCCCCTCCTGGCTGTCCTTACTCCCCCTGTTGGGACTGTTAGTCTCCCACTGGAGGGTGGGGCTAGCTGGCTTCCCCCTGTCCTGTTTGACTCTTGGGTGTTCCTTTTCTGTTTTCTGTTGCTAGGCATGGCAGGTCCATGATGTCTGCCTGAACGGCTGAGCAGTGGTCACCTGGCTGTCTCCCCTCCCCTTCTCCTGCTAAGTCCAGGGGCAGAGCCTCAGACCCCGGACAAGGAATACTGATGGGTTATAAAATGAAGTTGGGATGAAAGAGGGGTGCCGGTGAGATGTGTCCAGGCTGAAAGTTCTGCCTTGGAGCTTGATGTCATCAAGTTGGAGAGTGGAGGGGTTTTGGCAGAGTCAGGAGCTTCAGTAGCAGTCTAGCAAGCTTGAATCAGTTGTTCATAGCCAGGGAGTGAGGGAGCTCTAGTCTTGAGACAAAAGGCCTTTTATCAATGTATGCCATAGATCATTCCAACAAGTGGACGACTCCCTTTTTAGAGGATCCAGGGGAATTCCTGGCACTTTCACTTTTAATATCAAGCTGGCATTCTATCCAGTTCTCTGGGAGTTTAGGCAGAGGACCTTTAGGGGTTAAGGGACCCATGGGGGTCCCTATGGGGTCCCTGTTTGGGGATGGTCTCTTAAGTATCCATGGGAGTGGATTGTGAGGAGGTGATCTCCTGAGAACTCTTTCACCGCATTGTTCAAAGACTACCAGAACTTGAAAAAGAGGTCACTACTGCAGCAGGGAAGTAGCAGGTGTGCTCGAGTAAAGAAAAAGGGCTTTGAATTTTGGCAGAGAAACACAAGTGTAAATTGATAGTCCAATTTGTGGAACACATTTGCCATCCTTAGTACATGAGACATGTAGGAGAAAGGGCCCTGGTTTATAGGCAATTAAAATTCTTGCTTGCAGAGGCAAGGTGTTTGGTACCCCCAGAAGGCAGACAGCATTGAAGAGTACGTATGGGGAGGCATTTGTTGCTCAAGGACAAGAGTTGCCTAGCAGGTAGAGTGGATTCTTGCTGTGACTCCGTTAATTAACTTGTGAATGAAAGATTGTTAATCAGCAGAGCTGCACTTATGAAAGAGGGCAGTAGTTTTGCCCTCTTTCACCTCCTTATTGCAACTTCCTGACCCACGTGGCTTTTTGTCTATGTGGCTCTTATGACTCCTGGAATGGTCTTTCTGAGGACTGAAAGCAGTAACAGTAGGAGAGGAATTTGTGTGCCTTCAGCTGATGGTTGGTTGAATCTCAATGCTGTGACATTACCAGAACAATTGTATGCAGTTACTCCTGTCTAAGCCCAATGATTTCAGTAAGTACCTCTGGATAGGTTTGCACTGTAACTCACTTACAGGGCAAGTAGAGAGTCAACAGACAGGTATAAACTAGCACTAGCACCAGGGACAGGGAAAATCTTCACAGGCTGGCCAAATAGAATGGCATTTTTACATTCTAACAACAATAGCAAATTAATCACAGCTTCGTATGCAATTCAGTCACATAGTAACCGCTCCTTGGATCCTACCATTTTGTTCTGTTGTCTCTCACATGTTCATCTGGTACAGGGACCCTTCCCCTGATGCAAGAAGTTCTTTCATCAGTAGACAGGCTTTTGAACAGCATGTGAGTGGTGATGGAACAAAATGGTAAAAGCCCTGTCCTGTGTCATTTGCCAATGCATCACAAAGAATCCAAAAACATTCAGTCTCAGAGAGACCAGAACTAGCTCAAGCAATGCTGGTAGGATGAGAGGCTGCTTATAGAAAAATAAGAAAAGTCTCCCTAAGCCATTGATGACTATTGGAAACACTATGGGAAGAATGTCCTGTGAGGAAAAACATATCTTCTATTGCAAGAACAGTTTGTATTTAGTCTGCTAATTGGAAGTGGTACTTATCAGTTTCATTCACTCCTGATTTGGTATGCCTCCTTCAGTGGCTGAACTCAGACTAACAGTGCAATCCTATGCAGAGTTACTCCAGTCTAAGGCCATTGACTTCAATGGGCTTAGACTGGAGTAACTCTGCATAGGATTGCACTGTGAATTATCTCAGCACTCTCTAA
The DNA here is from genome assembly GCF_028583425.1 of Eublepharis macularius. Taxonomy (NCBI): domain Eukaryota; kingdom Metazoa; phylum Chordata; class Lepidosauria; order Squamata; family Eublepharidae; genus Eublepharis; species Eublepharis macularius. Next base: position 115,523,803 of record NC_072795.1, read on the forward strand.
TGTGGTACCTGCTGACACTTTTCCTACCACCCGCCAAGTATGTATAGAAACGTGGGTGAGGCCATTTGGGCCTTTTGCCCATTGGGGCTTCTGATTGGCTATTGGAGATCTGATTGGCTGTTGGGGAACTGTACTTGGTTTATGTGCATTAGAAAGACATGTATGTGCTTCAAAATGTTTCTTTTTATGCAGGTACTCAGTGTGGGTCTGCAATTTTTATATGCATTACTTAAAATATTTATACTCTGACGGTTTACAAATAATGTGTAAATGATGAAAGGAATGACATGTCTCTGATATTCTGAAGAACTGGATTCAGATTCTTTTACTCTAAAAATGAGACCTTCCATCTCCTGCTTTATACATTGCTAGGGCAGACCTAGATTTAAATGAATGGATCTGCCAATAACCGTATACAAGTTTGCTCTCTGTTACCATTTCATCAGCTAGAGTAATCTGGATCACCCTTTTCCTGTGCTGACTATTTTAGAATAACTGGCGCATGTAGTTGGAAGCTATATGAACTGATACAGTATGTTTGGTGTTTCTTGTATCCTATTTTTTAAAAACCTGCCAGTAGGTGACAGTGTTTTCCAACATATTCTCAATTTATTTCTGAGCCTTATATTTTGTATACTTTATGGTTTAGCATTAAGTATTTTAGATTTACCAAACATAAACAGATTTATCTGGTGAGGTCTGTTTTAAATTGTTTAGGTTGAGGATTATAGGAAAGTTACTTGTTTATTTTGTGAAACAATTTTGTTTCTGGTCTGTTAGTATAATATAGAATGAAAAGGAACCTTTAATTCTAACAAGTAGGATTCCAGCCCCCAGGTGGGGCCAGGAGATCTCCCAGAATTACAACTGATCTCCAGACTACAGAGACCAGTAAGCAGAAAATGGCTGATTTGGAGGGTGGACTCTAAGGCCCCTCTGATAGCTGGCATGGTATAATGGTTAGAGTATCAGACCAGGACCTGAGATGACTAGGTTTAAATTCCCTGCTCAACCATGGTAGCCTGCCAGGTGACCTTGGGCCCATCACAAACTCTCAGCCTAAACTACCCTCACAAGGCTGAAGATTAAATGGGGGGGGGGGGATGATGTGAAAAGTCACTTTGGTCCTTGATCAGAGAGAAAAGTGGGATATAAATCAAGATAAGCATAATAATAAAATAAGCACTGAGGTCCCCCCTTCCCTAAACCCTGCCCTTCTCAGGTTCCACCCCAAATCTCCAGGAATTTTCCAACCTGGAGTTGGCAACGCTAACAATGAGAGGTAGATCTTGTGTATTAAGTTGTAAATTACAAATTAAATTTTCCTTAGAAAATTCACAAAAGCACCTATGGTGCCATTCATCCTAAACAGATTTACACTGTTCTTAACCCATTGACTTTTATAGAAGGGTGTAATTCTGTTTAGGATTGTATTGCTATATTGGTAATATGCACACTTATTTCAATTTAATTGATCAAAAGACAGATCATTAAACCAATGACAAATTATTTAATGGATTGATAGCCTTATTTAGATACTTTACATTTTGGGAGGGCCTTAAATAATTTGTAGAAACAGAAGGGAATATTGGGGAGGGGGGGTATGTTTTTTGTGTATGTCTGGAGGTGGAAAGTGCCCTCCAGTCAAAGTTGATTTATGGCAACCCTTGGTGGGGTTTTCATAGCAAGAGATTAACAGAGGTGGTTTGCCATTGCCTGCCTCTGCAACTCTGGTCTTCACTGGAGGTCTCCCATCCAATTACTAACCAAAGCTGACCCTCTTTAGCTTCTGAGATCTGATGAGATCAGGCTCACCTGGGCTATCCAGTTCAGGGCATGTGTGCATCTACTAGGATATAGACATATTTTATACATTTTGTTTCACTTTCCAGAAATGAGTAGTTAGCTGCCTTTTGATGAATGACTACATGATAAACAACAAGTCATTATTTGCAGCAGGCAGGGGAGGAGTGTCCACAGCAGTCCAATGTTTAACCAAGCAGTGGATATATAGCAAATCTGTGTTACATGGAAGATGATATATAGCAAATCTGTGTTACATGGAAGTTGATATATAGCAAATCTGTGCTACATGGACGTTCTTATTTCTAGTGACTGAGATAAAACAAATCTCACAGTCTTATTTAGAAAATGCTGACACCAAATGCACAGTCAGTTCTGTATCTGAATGATGATGTGTGTAAAAGTTGGAAGAGGAATTTGTGGAGGCAGTCTTCATGTCTGCAGCAAGTGTGAATCCCCGCCCCCTGTGCAGCTCTTTCTTGAACATTTCAAAAAACATTGCCAGCCAAGTAGGGAGGTGACTGTTCATTTGAGCGGCAGCAGTAAATTCTCTGAAACTGCTTGCTGCCCACCCTACTGTTCTTTTAGAGATGCGTTCACATTCTCCTGAGATCAGTGTGTTCAGTGCAGGTTGCTTTTTGGGTAACACCATTGCTCTGCTCGGTTGGCTGACAAGAGGAGCTTTTTCGTTCCGGGAAAAACGACCAAAATCAAATTAGAGCTGAAACACAGCTTCACATTTCTGGAGAACTTAATTCAGAGTTGTGGATTACATCCGTTGCTAGTTGTCAACCATCTTATAGAAACCTCTTTTAGTGCTAGTACAGTAACTGCATTGGTTTGGAACGTTGGGTACAACGAGAATACCTAACTCAGCTGTAGACCTAGCTCTTTCAAAGAAGTTTATCAATACTGGCATACTTGGGAGAAAAATGGAATTGCTGAGGGACTTTGCAATGAGTTATGAAGGAATGGTTATATTTTTTGATATTCATGGTGTCATTGTAGGTCAAATATTTTACAATAGGCGCCCGCTTAAGACAGCAGTACAACCTTCACATGAAGGCCCCCCCCCCCCCCAGAATTGGACAGTTGAGAGCCACTGTGGCTCTATAGTGTTGGAAGGAGACCTGGAGAATCTCTCTGCATGCCTGTCTAGCTGTTCACTAGACAGACTTGGGGAAGCCATTCTCAGGCTCAGTTACTGGGAGTGTAAACAATTGAAAAATAGCGTGTACATGAAAAACGTATACTTATGATTTAGCCCCTGTTATTTTCTACAGGGATTTCTACTCTGTAATTCTAGTGTAATCTGGTCTTTTTATGACCACTGCCTACCTAGTCCATTTTTCATCTGATGTAGGGTCTAGAATGTTGATCTAAGCCAAATACAGGGCTCTTTTTGGAGTCCCGCAGTATGTTGATCTCCCTTGCACAAGGGAACACATATGGATGGTGTGTGTATATATGAGAGAGAAAGGCAGACAGAAAGCACTGCCATGTACCATCAAAACTATAACACTGGAACCAAGATTTTGTGAAGGGGTTGACTTGCAGTTATATGCCAGCAGGCCTTGGGACTAAAATATCAATGGACAATTTGATGGCTTTTTGAGATGTCACGCTAACATTGTAGAACTAAACACATTCACCCTACCTTCTTTGAAATCACAACAGTATGGGATTTAAGTGACTATTGCCATATAATGCAAGACAATTTCATCCTAAAACTGTTTTGAATAATTAGATTAGGGTCCCCAACCTTTTTGAGCCTGTAAGCACTTTTGGAATCCTGAGACCAGCAGCGGCACCAGGGTTTTCGGTGCTTGCAGCCGGCTGGTGGGCTGGGCGCCCACGCACACCATCCCGTGTGATGATGTTATGTGTGATGTCATCACAGGTGTGCCCGTGCTGCTGGCCCGATCGCTGCAGTGGGCGGCTGGGATGGTGCATGGGTGGCCTCCGAGCTCTCCCGCGGCTGCTGCGCCTGGCCGGGGGCGTATGCTGGTGGCAGTGGCACGGGGCAGGAGGGCTAGGAGGCTGCAGCTCCATGGCACGTGCTCCTGGGCCTCCTCCAGCGCCCCCTCCGGCACCCCGCGCCCTGAGGCCACCGCCTACCTGGCCTCAATGGGTGTGCTGGCCCTGCCTGAGACACAGGGTGGTGGGCGCAGCGACAAAAAAATCACTACTGCAGAAGGCTAAGCCAGTCACACTCCCAATGTCAGGGAGTGAGGTAATACATAACTCGAATAGTAACCCTTTACCATTTCAGGCAGAAGTCCTGTTTAACAGGATGCCTTTTAAAATGAACTTACTGTTTTAAAAATATTTTCTTGCATACTCACAGCTTACCTTAATCACGCAGTCAAGATCCTTGTGCTATAGTGGCAGCTTTTGCTGAAGCAACATTTTTAAAGATCTCCAATGGCCAGTCAGAAGCTCTGCTGGACAAAAGCCCCATATGGCACCACACACTTTCCAACACTTTGTGGTTGTCAGAAATGGAGTCAGTGGGTGCCATGTCGCCCATGGGCACCATGTTGGTGATCTCTGAATTAGACAATTGGGGAAACCAGGGAGGTTTAAAGAACAGCAACATATAGAATAATATAATACTCAGCTTCAGAGTGCAATTTCTTGACAGACAAAGAAATTACTGATACAACCAGTGTTCCTAATGTCGGTGGTGCCTTTAGCGTGCCTGTGGCATTACTGGCTGAAATTCAAAGGAAGTTTTGCTTCTGCTTAAAGATCTCTGATAGTTAGGCAGCATCATAACTGAAAACAGAACTTTAGAACATGTAAAAATATCTCTCCACTCTGATTTAGACGTTAAGGCCCTTGTTTGATTTTAATTGTATACCCTCAGGCTGATAATATGTGATAAAAGAGGTTTTTAATTTGTCTGCAGTGAAAGATTTTTAATTGATCATGAATTATTTAAAAAGCGCTATTTTAGGTCTGTATAAGAATATGCCATGACCACTTCTTTGTGCAGATCTTTAAAAAGATAAACAACAACTGAAGCATTTGTCAGTCCAACTGAACTATTCAGAGCACATTTTTGCTGTGCGAAATCAGGTATCCAGAAGATGGAGCAAGACTGTTGTTCATCTTCTTTTTAGTACCAAAAAAAGTTGTATCCGTTGTACTGGATGGGCTTCATCCAGTTCAAGAAGCAGTGGAATCTCTGTAGGGCATCAGCTAGCCCTGTTTTCTCCCCATCCCAACATGCTGCGTGCATATAGGCACTCAGGGCCAAGCTACACATGACGAATGACACTTGAACGGCAAGTGTATTTCTCCCTGTTCACTTGCCCTCCACTCAATCCACTTGCCGTTCAAGTGTCATTTGTCATGTGTAGCTTGGCCCTCAGAGAAACAGGAATGGTAAGCTCTTCTCTATTTTTATATGTAAGATGCTGCTGGGGTGCAAAGCTCTGTTTGCACTCCAGTGGGTGAAGCAGGGCTGTTCATCTGTTCACTCTAAATGACATTCAATCTTTGAATCAAATATTTGAAACCTAAAGAGTGCTTTTGCTGTTCACACTTATTCTAGGATGCAAACCAACATTTGGAAAATCCTTCATTGCAAAAATTAGATATGCACTTCTGCAAAAAAAAAAAAAAATGTTCCAAGCAGTTTGGGCTGAGGGAGAAATATCCACACAGTCAATAGGGAAGGTTTCAGGAGTACTCTGATCATAAAGATGAATGTTCAAACAACCGTATGATGAAGGGAAAGAAAATATCTATGTTTGCATCTTGTTGAGTGGATAAAGGGACAGATATTGAAGCTGAAGACGAGAAAGACACAGCACAGCAGGCTGGGCAACAGCTTGCATGTGGAAGGAAAAAATGTGTTAAAGATAGCTCTGAAGGTTTGTGCCTCAGGAGACACTTTGAGACAAAACTTTTGAAGATTAGCAGCATAATACTCATCGAGTATTGTGTGTTGCACAGCTTTAAGTATCAATATGCAACTGAAGGTAGTTATACTCTACTTCTAAGTAACTTCTCAATTATACATGAACAGTCCTTTTTTAAAACTTAGCTACTGAGAGCAAAATGTGTTTGTCCTTACCATCTTTCATGGAGAAATCATTTGTGGGACAGAGAATGGTTCTGTACAGATGTTACACAAAGACAGCAATCCTAAACAGGTCTATTCCAAAGAAAGTCCCATTTTATTCAATGGGGCTCATTTCCAGGGAAGTGTTCTTGAACTGCAGCTATAACTATGGTTTATCCTATAGATAGAGCTTGCAGAGGATCACTCAGATACTGTCTTGCCTTGACAAAGGGTGGTTGTATCACCCTCGTTCTGTTCCTGGAGAGGGCAACACCAGGGAACAAGCCATTCTGCATTCACACATCGCACAAAAGCATAATTGCAGTTAATGAACTAGCTTCACGCACTGGTTGATGGACCCCAACAAACCAAAGTTTGTGGAGTGTCTTATGTTAGTTTGATTAAACCATGATGCCATGTGACATCTGATTTTAGCCACAGAGATGCTTCCAGTAATATTTGATAAGGTATTGGCATTATGGCATTTTTGTTTAAAAGTCTACTAATGCTATGTTGAAATTAATATCTACATGATCAGTGCAGGCTTGGTAAATGGCTAATTCTAATGTAGGTACTTACTCTTTACCAGTGAGGTGGGACCTGAAGGGCCCTGGATGATTGCCCTATAGGATGGATTAGAAGCAAGCAGATTTCTAGTATTAGCCAGGGGTGGGTGGTAGTATTTATAAATAGCTTGCATTTAATGGCATCTGCAGATAGCATGTGTTTGGGGATTAAGATGCAAGGCAAGAGGTAACAAATTTAGATCCAGAAGCAGCACCTACGGAACCTGACAGCTCCAATAAAGCAGACAAGTTTCTCTGTCAAAATGGAGAGCTCTGCTAAGACTCATGTCCTTAGGGCTTATCACATGTTACAAAGTCCTTTTACCCTGCTGACAGACATACTCTGGTAGCCCTGTGCTTTGAACTTAATTCCCAGGCATACATGGGCTCATCTTGGATTGGGATTGTGGTACAAAGGGAGAGGGGGCTTTAGCCTCGACCAATTTCCTGATCTGGAATGGTTCCAGGGAGCCACTGTTTCCCCTCTTGGGGAACCTAATGTGTTAACCTATCAGGATATTTCAGTTTTCCCAACAGGACAATTAGCAGCTTTGTGGGGTTGTTTCAGGTTGTGGAAACTGTGGAATGGGAAAATTTTAGGTTTAAGCCCCTTCTCCACCTGCATTCCAGTTCTGGTCCAAATCAGGACCATGTCTGCCTTGGAATTAAATTCTAAGCACAGATCTCCCAGAGCGTGTCTGTCAGCTGGATATGTGAGGGACATAAAAATTTAGTAGTCTGAGATTAGGCTCTCAATAAATACCCAAGGTGGTGTTCTACTCTGAGCAGGAAGAAGGTGATGGGATTGAAGATGGTCCCCTTGTCATGGACAGGTCTTTACTTAATGGGGTTTAGAATTACAAGGACACCATGACTCCACAGAGGTAAGTGATTAAGATAATGTGCCCCTATAGCCTGTTGGATCTCGTTGCCAGCTGGCATTAGGGGTTTTTCCTGCTGATGTGGTCAGTGTTACTGTTGATGCCTGTGTTGATGTCTAGAATGAGGAAATGACCCATGTGATCAACATGATCGCTCCTTTGAGGCATCCAATCTTAGGTCTAAAAGCATGGGCAGCCCCTTGGTTTATTGAGGGACTGCAGCAGATAAAAAGACAAGGGAGGCTAAAGCAACAGTGGAAAAAGACTTGGGATGAATCTGACAAGGCACAGGCTAGAGTTCATTTTAAAGCCTACTCTGTGGTGGTGATGGCGGCAAAGAAACAATATTTCCCCACCACCATTGCACCTGTGCAGTGTAGACCTGTGGAACTTTTCTGGTGGTCAGGGACTATTGGGATCTGGCCTACAGAAAGAGATGGACTGCACTGCAGTCCCCTGAGATCATTTTGCTAAACAACACAGATAAAATCTTTTGCATTCATTCTGACTTGGACTCTACATTAGCAGTGACAATATCAGATGGTCCTATGGAGCTGATATGTCCAGTTGTGTCCAATCTGAGGATGTTGATGGGGTTCTTGGAAGTTTGAGATCTACCACATCCTTGTATGACCCTTGCCCCTCCTGGCTGCTTAACTCTGTGGGGAGGGGTCTGCGAGATAAAATGCCTCCCTGAGAGAAAGGACGGTTGTTCCTTCCCTGGATAGGGCAGTGGTGCATCCTCTCCTTAAACTTACTCTGGACCCAGAAGAATAACTACTATTCAGTCTCAAAAGTATCATTTTTGAGCAAGGTAGTTGAATGATGGGAGGCTGGGCACATTCAGGGATTCCTGAACGAAGCGGATTGTTTAGATCCATTCCAATCTGTTTTCAGGCCTGATTATGGGATTGAAATGGCCATGGTTGTTCAGGTGGGTGATCTGTACTGAGAATGTGATCATGTTAATTATCCTGAACCTCTTGACAGTTTTTGATAACATCAATCATGGTATCCTTTTGGACTGCCTTTTGAGGTTGGGACTGGGAGAGACTCTGTTCTGTGGTGTGTTTTGGTCCTACCTTGAAGGTAGATTTCAATGTGCGGTGCGGTGGGACGGTTGCTCTGCCTCTTGGCCTCTGGCCTAGGGTCTTGCAAGGTTCCATCTTGTCTCCCATGCTTTTCAATATCTATGTAAAGCTTCTGTGAGATGTCATCCAGAGATTTGGGCTGAGTTGCAAGCAGTTTTTGAATGGATGAGGGCTAACAAACTGAAATTTAATCCTGACAAAATGGAGGTGCTACTGCTGAGGGGAAGGTTTGGCTAAGAAATTGGGACATCTTTTCTGGATGTAGTTGCTCTTCCCATAAAGAAACATGTTCATGGTGCTGAAATTTTGGAAGTCCGTCACTTGTCTCCCTCTATCATTGACTTCTACTCCCTAATGTACCCTCTTCCCTGGTTGTGTTTGTGTTTATATGTGTTTCTGTGTTAATATGTTTCATTGAATTGTTTAATTATTTTGTATATATTTTAAACGCTGTTTTAATGTTGAAATGTTTTAATGTTTTGATGTTCACTGCCTTGGAAACCCTTTTTGGGTAGAAAGGCAGCACAGAAATATTTTTTAAAAAACTAGTAAGAGTGACTGGGAAAGGCTCCACTTCCTAAGTGTCACTTCTGTATTCTTCCCTGTTATATTCAAGTATATATTTAGGTCAGTGGCAAAACACACATGTTATAATAATTACAATAGTTATTATTTTTCCTTTTTTAAACAGTTAAAATTGTATTAAGCACTACTCAGAAATAAAACAGAAGTTCCTGCCAAACTGGCTCATAATCAAAAGAAAAATGAACATAAAATTACATATAGCTTTATTTAAACTTTTCTCTCCTGTTTCCATCTGTGCAGATCTTCAAGGTAGTTTACAATCTCCATTAAGCAATAACGTCAATAATAATAGTAATAAAGTAGAAAAGAGAATAACTATTCTTGTACAGAAACAGCTGGAAATCAATGAGGCATCATCCAAACACTTGGGTGAACAGAAATGTTTTTAGTTCTCATTGACGTATGACTTTTAAGGAATAAAGCTAGAGAGGAGAGAGTTCCAGCATGTGGAAGCTGCTACCAACAAGGCCCTGTTAATGGTAGCCGTGCGCCACTATCCTTCTAAAGGAGAAGGGTAACAGAAGATCTTAAAGTGAGGGAAGGGTCATATGGGAGTAACTCGACCTTGATATCCTTGCCCTTGGCAGTGTACAGCACTTTGAGTTGTACTTAGAAACAAATTATTAGCCAGAACAGATCTATAAGTACGAGTGAAATACAATCAGTGTAGTAGCAGGAAAGATATAAACAGAGTTGACTGAAATTGAATCCTGCGAACACGGAGGTCCTGTGCTTGGGTTGTGGGCTGTTGAGTTTGGGAATCTGGCTTCTGACCCTCGATGGGGCGCTGCTTGCACCCATTCTGACAGTTAGGAGTCTGGAGGTGATCCTGGATGCCTCCTTATCAATGAAGGCCCAGGTTAGAGAATTTAAGGTCTACCTTTTCCCCATCTGTGTCAGACCAGGCAGCTTGTCCTTTACCTTTTGACCCATGATCTAATGACAGTGATCCAGGCAATGGTCACTTCCAGATTAGATTACTCGCTCTACACAGGGCTTCTCTTGGGTCTGGTCCAGAAATTACAAGTGGTCCAGATTGCAGCTGTCTGCAGGGCCGGATCGAGGGGGGCAGGGGGGGTAGTCTGCCCCTGGCGCCGCCAGGGAGGGGGTGTCGGGAGCAGCTGCCAGGAGCGCATGGGCAGCAGCGTGGGCAGCCTTGCAGCCCCCCAGGAGCGCGCGGGTAACCTCGCAGCTGTCGGGAGCACGTGGGCAGCAGCGCGGGCAGTCTTGCAGCCCCCCGCGCTGCCTTTTGCCTGCCCCGCAGGACAGGGGGCGGCTGGCTTGCTGCATGCCCACTGTCCTGCAGGGCAGGCAAAAGGCAGCACGGCTGCCCGCACCATTCACCTGCTGCACAGGACAGGGGGTGGCCGGCTTGCTGTGCGCCCCCTGTCCTGCAGGGCAGGCAAAAGGCAGTGCGGCTGCCCGCGCCATTCACCCATCCTGCAGGGCAGGCAAAAGGCAGCACGGCTGCCTGCGCCATTCGCCTGCCCCGCAGGACAGGGGGCAGCCGTCTGCCCCCTGTCCTGTGGGGCAGGCGAATGGCGCGGGCAGCCTTGCAGCCCTCCGTGCTGCCTTTTGCCTGCCCCGCAGAACAGGGGGTGCATGGCAAGCCGGCTGCCCCCTGTCCTGCGGGGCAGGTTAAAGGCAGCGCAGGAGGCTGTGAGGCCGCCTGCGCCATTCACCTGCGGGGAGGCGAATGCCTGGTGTGGGTGGCTTCCCAGCCCCGCACGCTGCCTCTGCTGCTCCACCCTGCGTGATGATGTCACTGAAATGACATCATCACGCAGCACCGGGAGCGTACACGCACAGACTAGGGTTACTCTGGGTGCTGGCAACCCTAGATTCGTCCCTGGCTGGCTGTCCCCTCATGGAGTGACCATATAAGGCACATATAACACCTGTTTTGTGCCAGCTGCACTGGTTCCAAGTGGAGTTGGGCATCAGGTTCAAGGTTTTGTTGTTAACCTAGCCCTTATTGGACTAGGATTATCTGTGGGACTGCTTCTCACTATATGTTCCCCAGAGGGCACTCTGGCTGATAGAGCTGCTGGTGGTCCAAGGCCACAAGGATGCTCGCCTTGCCTCAACCACAAGGATGCTCAGCCTTGCCTTTTCTGTCCTGGCACCAGCCTGGTGGAACTCTCTGTCTGTTGAAACTAGGGTCCAGTGGGATTTGCTATCTTTCTGCCGGGCCTGTAAAATGGAGATATTCTGCCAGGAATATGGTTGAGTTTGGGGTGTGGGCAAGCTCCTTGCCGGTCTCCTATTGAGGGGGGATTGAACCCCCCCTCACTGCGGCTTTTCCACCGACTTGCCTAATATTGTTTACCAGCTTCCACCCCATGGGATGTATTGGTTAGGTCAAGCAATATGGGCTGCCATATAGAGTTATATATTTTATTGAATCTTGCATTTTTAATGTGTTTTTATTGTGGTTCTATATGATGTTATCCGCTCTGAGCCCACTTGCAGAGAGAGCAGATGACCAACCAACCAGCCAACCAACCAACCAGCCAACCAACCAACCAACCAACCAACCAACCAACCAACCAACCAACCAACCAACCAACCAACCAACCAACCAACCAACCAACCAACCAACCAACCAACCAACCAACCAACCAACCAACCAACCAACCAACCAACCAACCAATCAATCATGGATGTTCTCTTGTTCATCTATCACATTTGTGTCCCACACTCCTTCTAGTGGGCCTAAGGGCCATCCTGTTTGTTACTGACATTAATTCTATGGGGTAGGTTAGGCTAAAATATACCAAGTTTACCTAGAATGTTTCATAGCCATGCAGAGATTTGAAAACCTGGTCTTCCTCTAACCAGCTGCAAAGCTCTGCAGATTACACTGGCTCCTCCAGTGTTGCTAAGGATACCTTTTTGAGTCTGACATGTGTCATTTTTGAATGGTAATACAAAATAAAGAACCAAACCCAGCTATTTTTAGAACCAATGTACATTTTATTCAGTGCTGCTTCTTAAAGACAGGATATATACAAATGGTTTTGAGTGCCTGTCAGGACAACACCATTCGTTGCAAAAGACAAGTTCTAATCCTCGTGAGACCTGGGTACCTTATCCCCTGCATCTGCTTTATAAATGTTCTAGAAAGTTTGGTAGTAGGCATAGTTTCAATTAATTATTTCCTGCAGTTTTTCTCTTGTTATTTGTGCTGCACCATGTGTGATGGGTCCTTTGTCTAGTGTGATTGGTTTTCTCTTCAGTGCTGAAGGGTGCCTGGAGCTATGCTATAGGTGAATGTCCAAAATATCATCATCGTCTTTTGATACCTGCCTTTACACTGTTTAGTGCTCAGATAAGAAAGAGAGAGGTAGAAAAAATATAGTCTAGGAACAAGGACTGTCAAAAATATTAGTCAAAAGAGGATAAAACTCTAAACATAAAAACTGAAAGAGGAAAGGTTTAAAGGATAAATGCTAGCCCTCAGAATTGGATTTCAGGTTAGACTTCTAAGTCTGTGAGTAAGAACTCAAACAAATGGGACTGTCTGTTTTCTAAGGCAAGAAGAAATCTTTTATTCCCACCCTTTTTTGTGTTTCTAAGCTCAATGTGAGAAGGAAATTTGCTCCAGCAGTTATATCTGAGTGAAGGCACCTTTCTTCCTCATTGGCAAAAGACCTGCAAAAATCTCTTATCGCTTCCATGTTTTTCAGTTTTCTTAACCTTCAACAGGTGGTGGTAGCTAGAAAATGAAATACCAGTCATCATGAGGGGTGGGGGGCGCTATGTTTTCTTTTGGAACTCTATATTCCATTTACATTTTGTGGTATAGACAGTGAAAGTTTCAGATGTTGCTAAGTGCATTCTCTTTGAGGGAACTAAAAAAACTTGCTTAGTTACATTATAAAAAATCGTTGAGAATAATTATCTCTGTAAATATGTTAGATGCTTTCGTGTTTCTTTTTATATTTTAGAGCTGTGATGTAGACTATATAGAAATTCTTTGAATTATTTTTTTAAAGAAAATGTGTGATTTAATGCCTCCTAACTTGAAAAAATCACTTACATTTTTACAAACATAACATAATGGGACTTCTTAAACTTTAGCCACACGCGGAGCCCCATTTTGATTTTAAAATTTTCATGCCCTCCCAGCCCCTCCCCTTCTCCTTCACTGCGGCCAGAATGTGCCACAACACCATCAATCAAAGTGCACAGCAAGTTGTGCATGCCCCTTGAGGCCATGCATGCACCATAGAGCACTTCATCCTCTGTTACCCTCAAAACAGTAAAATGAGGACCACATCCAGTATAATTAAAAAGGAAAGCTAAGTGACTGTACCTGAAAGGTTAGGTCTCAGGAGGCAGATGTTTATATAGAGCAACAACTCAAAAGGCCTTGAGCCAAGTTCTTATCAGTCTTAGCCCTTGACTGGAAGGGACTTTACACCAGAGACAGCAACAAACTTCCTTATTGGTTAATAACTTAGCTGGAAGCCAGCTGAACAGAGTGAAAGAGATCTAGAAAAAACTCCAGATTTTGCAACTAGAATGAATTCTCAGAAATTGAATTCTTGAAATGGGCAGCGCAATCTTGAATCCCACTGTGCTTTTGGCAACCCCGTTCCTGTGTATCTGTAGTACTGTTCATCCGCTCCCTAAGGAGTTTCACGGGAGAGTAATGCTGGTGGCTATGGCCAACAAAGTGTGGCAAAGCCTCAGCCAGGAGTGTGTGCCCTGCTGTTCCCCTGACAACTCCGCCAGCATTCCCCAATGGCTACACTGCCTCCATGACAGTGGGATCACCACCACTTCAGCGGGGATCATCAATGTGCAAGCCCCTGTGGGGGAGAAACTGGGCACTCAGGCTGGGCCCTCTGGGTCCTGGGCATGCCGCTCAGGCCCTGAGACACCTCCCCTGCCTCCTCACCCTTGTCACCTGCTGTGTTTGCTCCCCCAAAACTACAATTGTCTGTCTCATCAGCTGGCCCCTTCTCCTCCTGACTTCCCCCTCAGTTTTTTTGGAGGGGCAGCTAAGTTCAGAGCTTGCAATGCAGTGGTACCCTCCCCAACAGCATCTGATGGCTCTGGAGTGGCATCCATGCCAAGTAGTTCACCTGCAGGAGAGAAGTGAGGGTACAAGGAGCCTGAGGGGGGCCCTGAGCCCCAGCCCCCCATCTATCCTGGCCTGCACTACTCCTCACGGTCAAGAGCTCACTGATCAGGACCTCAATGCCAAGGCCACCCACCACGGCAGGAGAGATGGCCACGTGCATGACTGCCTCTGTTCTGGGCAAACCATCCTACACTGCCAGCTCATATGGGGCCCTCCTGGCCATGAAGGTACACATGTCCTTCTGAGCTGGCCCAAAGGAGTCATTCCAGAACTTCATTGGTGGACAGCTTCATCTGCGTGGCATTCCCCAGGGCTAACACCCACTCCACTGTCATGTGACAAAAGGCCCGACAGCGACTGGTGGCTGAGGCTCCTCTGGCTATGGTGAGGGTGACACCGGCATGCTCCACCACCTGGCCATACAGGAGCATCTTCTTAGTCTCAGTCCAGTTCGGCTGCCACTGCCCGCCGCTCCTTCCAAAGTTCTCCATGGCCATGTTGCCCCCCAGACAGAGGAATGCAGAGGTGAGGCCATCCAACATGGGAAATCCCCGAGAGAGACACCCCCACGCCCCTGGCTGGTCAAGCACAGGATGGTTCTGGGCCAGGTGGGAAACCTGAATGTGTTGCTCATTTTCTTTGGATTAGAAGTAAGGGGCTTTTTTTAGTTGTAAGAGAAAGTTCCTGAAAGAGAAGGTTTTAAAATCAAGTTGCTTAAATTTTAATGCTGGTTTGCTCACTACTAAGAGGTAATTCCTATGAAATGCAGGAAAAAAATTGACTTTTTTTTGGTTTATGTTTGAGGTGATGGGAAAATCTGGTATTGTCTTCTGTGTTTGATTGCAGGAGGTATCCTCATCTATGCAAAATATTGCTCTGCCACTGAATGATGTCCTTTCTGATATTGCCTGTGTAAAAAGTGGCAAAGTTCTTTGATATTTATTTTACTATATGTGTAATTACATTTCACTTCACGAATGGCTTTCTCTTCTGGAAAAAATGGAAAACAGTCTATCTTTGGGGGAAAGTGGAAAAGAATTGGATGGCTAAAAGGGCTTCAAGCAATTCTCTCTCTTTTAGAACCCCCTGCACCAATAAAAATTCTTTAAAAAATTCAACTGCTCTGGAAAGAATGGTAATAAAGATGAAATATCAAGCAGTCCTTTATATTTATGTTGTTTTCCTCCGACAGAAATAATCCATATCACCCCAAACCCTCTATAGTAATTTCCATTACTTGCACTTGGCCCTATTGCTTAGGGAGGATTTATCAGCTACAGGCTTCCCTTGGGCAAAATGTTAACCAATACAATGCCATGGATAACCCTCCCAACACATACACACCATTGCTTTGCAGATCAATAGGAAACTTTATGGAGTGTGGCCTATGCTCTTGATGGATTACCTCCAGACCAGAATAAAACAGTTTAGTGTAGAGTGTGATCTTGGGAATAAAAGGTGCTCAGAGGTTAGCCCCAAATGTTGTGTCCATGCTACTTACTATTTCTTATAGTTACTTTGTATTGGCAAATACCCTGCAGAATTGTTTTGAATGAACCTTGAATATACACTGTCATGGGTAGTTTTATTTATGTCCAGGTGCTCTAGGGCTCTGCTGGCTTGGCAGGCAGGAGGAAATGCATACAGCAGATGAGATAGCTATAGTTATCAGTTTTAAAAGGTAGCCAAATGGTCAGATGGTCAGTGAACTTACGCCACGGAGCTAGCATATTTTAAACCCTCGTGTTCCTTTTCTTTCCATTAGTCATCCCAAGAAGTGTTTCTCTTAATGCTTCATCTCCTGCTATCAAGTTCTGTGGCTTTCCTTGAGATCCAATCCAGAAAATGTAGGCACAATTGACCAAACTGCCCTTTCAGCAAAGCAAGGCCACGAATTTCTTTTCTTTCTTTTTTTTCTGAGTATTGTTTTGCCCAGGCCATACAAGATTAAAGAACAAGCTGCATTCAAGCTATGAGATGCCTCATGAGTCATGGCACTGAAAAGCCAGCAAGAAGCCCCCAAAGCTGCCTCTTCATCCCAGTGCCTTGGTGTTCATTATCCAGAACACTAAAGGAACATTTTACACTTCTTGCTGAAGGTAGAGAGGTGCAGTCTACATGCTTTTCCTTGCATCTTCACTAAAAGGGATTAGTGGTATGATTGTATCAAAAATGAAAATTGAAAAAAATCAGGAAAAGGGCCCAGAATCTCTCCAATGGACCGCCCGTGGCTATAGTTGTTTAGGGATTCATCAAGGAAGTAAAGTCAAAGTATCAAAACAATGGTCTTGCTACCTGCTTTAGTTACTCATTTTGACTTGGCAAATCACAGCAGAATCTGAAGTTGTCAAGGGCGTCATTTCAAACTGCAGTTGGGGGGGGGGGCAGGGCAGCTGCAGATGATGTAGAGAAGAAAACACCAAGGTAGACATGTCAGTCTTTACTGGTAAGATTCAAGAATATATTGTAAAAAAAAAAAAGTTGTTTTAAGATCATTTGTTTTGCTTAGTTCTATAAACACTGTGCCTACTAATAATTATAATAATGTTACCAACCTAGATTGAAAAGGCAAAAAGAGGTGCATCTTTGCATAGTTTACTGTAGATTGATTTTGTGAGAATGGCACGGCAAAATGATTCTTGTGTGTAGTCAGGGCCAGCTGGGGAATCCAATTAAACCAGCATCCCTGGGCATGAAACTGAAATGATTCGGCCAGAGGGGTCATGGGCAAATAGGAAGTCGCATTAGATAAGCCAATAGTAGGCCAGAGGTGGGTGGCATAGTCATCATGGATAGGCAGCCCGTCAAAGTTCAATAAACAGAAAGTGTTCAGTCCTTTCACAGTGACCAAGTTGCAAGGACGGAGAAGGCAAGGCAAAGGCAGAGGCAGAGCTTATATAGCTTCAGCAGAGCTGCCAGGCCTCCCACTCCTTCTGGCAGCCTTAGTTGCCTGCTGTTGCTCTGAACAGTGGAGGTAGAACATTTTTAAAAAGTGACATCATCTGCTCTATTACGTCACAGAGTTTCCAGCAGTTCTATAACCATCCCACATCAGTTCAGAGTTTCCCCCTGGAAGTGATGTAGCAGTGCAGCAAACATCATGCCCCTGGTATCCCTGCCTCCAACTGTCCTGCTGTTTGCCTCGGCCTCAGCCTTGTCTTGCCCCCTGCTGGGTGTCCTATTCCCAGAGTAACTACTTTTGGAATGGCCCTGTGGCTCCCTTCAGGCTGGGGTGGCACAGGGAGAAAGGTGCTGGGGCCCAGCTCACAGTCCTGGGTTTGAGACCCCTGGCACAAGTAGTGGTTGATCATCACCCTTCCTCCAGTCCAATCCTTTTCCTACCCGTTCCAGGCAAAAACAAACAAGCACAGCAAAGAAAACACTTATCTATGTTCAGTTTGGAGTCTTGTCCTCTTGAGACTTCCTTCACATTATTCAAGCAACTAGCTGAGACTGAATACTGTCTAGCTCTGCTGACTTTCACTGTTGCAAACTGTGGCGAAGGTGTAGGGCTGCCAGCCTCCAGGTGGTAGGTGGAGATCTCCTGGAATTACAACTGATCTCCAGATAAGAGAGACCAGTTCCCCTGGAGAAAATGGCTGCTCTGAAGGGTGAACTCTATGGCATTATACCCCACTGAGGCCCCTCCCCCCAAACCCCACCTTCTCCAGGCTCCACCCCCCAAATCTCCAGGAATTTCCGAACCTGGACCTGGCAACCCTACGAAGGTGCCATAAAGCAACTGCTGAAAAAGCATTAAGACATAATTCTGCTCAGGTCTATAGTTGCTGCTGAGAAATAATTCACCTGTTGTCTGAGTTAGGAACCATGGTTGCCTCTGGAATTCACTTGGCAAGCAGCCTTGAATCTAAGATCTAAAGCAGATGAACTGAGGCTGATGTAGTCCACATGGGAAACAAAATAACACAGTCCTGGAAGAACTCACATGATTGCAAATGTTGCTGTGGTCTCCATTATATATTGTTAGCTAGTCCACTATGCATGGAGAGGAAGACGAAAAATGCCTCAAATGAACCACTGTGTAAGGAAAAGTAATAAAAGTTTCTTATCCTACCCTCCACCCCAATTCCCATGTACAAAATACTGTTAGAAATAAAAATACAACTTGGTGAGTGGATGCCAGCTTAGAGTTAGAAGATGTACAACTGCTATTAAAATATGAAAATATTCAGTAACATTGTAATTACATTACATTATAAATAATGTTTTCCATGAAAATATAGCCTGTGCAGCCTTGAGGACCAGCAAGCCTCAAGACTAGGCAAAAGAGAATCTTTCCGTATTGTCCAGTTCTAGCTTTTTCATCATGTTGCTCTTTTTAATATATACACATTTGTCACAATCTGTGCTGCAAACGTGGCATCTTTTTTGTTATCCAATGAGACTTGTGGCCATACAAAAAGGTTTTATGATTTCAGATTTCAGCAGGGAAGGGGGAAACTTCATTTATTGTGTATGGGGGTGGGTCTCTCAAGAGGGCAAGGTTCAGAGGTCTGCTCTTGGAGATACTCTGTATTAAATTTATTATAAAAGGGAAGCATTCTGAGAGTGTGCACTGTGTTGATTTCCTTTAAAATGCTCATAGATGCTGTATGATCCTCCCCACCATGATCTTGCTGTGCTTGAGCCACTGGGGGGTGGGGTGGGGGGTGGGTTAGGTTCGGGACTCCGGCTCCCGGCCCTTGATGGGGCACCGCTGGTGCCAGTTCTGAGGGTTAGGAGCCTGGAGGTGATCCTGGATGCCTCCCTGAAAATGGAGGCACAGGTTACAACGGTTGTCAGGTCTTTTTTCCCCATCTGCGCCAGAGCAGGCAACTTGTCCCGTACCTGTCAATCTGTGACTTAACTACAGTGATCCAGGCAATGGTCATCTCTAGACTACATTACTGCAATTCGCTCTATGCGGGGCTGCCCTTGAGCCTGACCCAGAGATTACAGCTGGTACAAAATGCAGCAGTGCATGTTATTATGAGAGTGCCAAATGGGGCGCATATAACACTGATGTTACACGAGCTGCATTGGTTGCCTGTGGAGTACTGGATCAGGTTCAAGGTTTGGGTACTGACACAATCTGTGCTGCAAACTTGGCATCTTTTCTGTTATCCAGTGAGACTTGTGGCCATACAAAAAGGTTTTATGATGTCAGATTTCAGCAGGGACCATCTCTCCCCAAATATTCCCCGGGGGACACTCTGATCAGAAGATAAACAGCTATTGGTGGTCCCTAGCCCCAAGGAGGCCCGCTTAGCCTCAACCAGAGCCAAAGCCTTCTCGTCCTGGCTCCCCACCTGGTGGAACACTCTGTCTACTGAGACCAGGGCCCAGCAAGACCTACTATCTTTTTGCCAGGCCTGTAAGACAGAGCTGTTCTGCCAGGCACATGGCTGAGGTCTGGGCCTCTGCTGGCCTGAAATAACAAGGGGTGTATAAAATCTAACCCCCCCTGTGAAGGCTGCCCACCATCCTGTTTTAGTTTGTAAGGCTGACTGCATAATTAGAAATATGTTTTTATTTTAATGATGTTTTTAAATGTTTTTTGGAAATGGAATTTTATTGTATTTTAATGAGTTGCGATCCGCCGCTTGCCCACTCGCAGGGAGGGTGGAATAGAAATGTGAAATAAATAAATAAAATAAATACGTTATGGGGTGCCTGCAAGACATCGTCAAAGGACTTCTTTTGGTCAGCAGTACAGATTACAGTAATGGTATTAGAGTAGCAGTTTAACCACTAACAGTGCAATCCTAAGCAGAGTTACACCAGTCTAAGCCCATTCATTTCAATGGGCTTAGACCGGTGTAACTCTGCTTAGGATTGCTCTGTTAGCCTATTAAGTTTAGTTTGGTAGGAAAAGAGCATGAAATCTCAAAGCAGGAGCCTTAAAAAATCTACCAAACAGTTTAGAGGGATGGTTTTAAAAAGAGCCTGGGTTCCGATCAGACATTTCCTACTCACAGTAAAATTAATTTCCCTGGAATGTGACTACTGAGGATCTATTTAAAGCTGTCCATGGCAGTAAGCAGACAGTATAATGTGATAAAGTGTGACTGACATACGGTGTTCATGCTTGATTGACTGCAGTACATACACAGCATATGACTTGCAAAGATGGTAAGCCTCAAATGCTGTATGTATCACATACCGTAACTTTTGCATGGATTTTTCAAAAGGTTTTTAAAAACAAGAATCCCTAACCATTAATCAAAAATGTGTTTTTCCTCTTATTTGGTGATGGAAGAAATCATTTTTTCAAAATCCTTCACCAGATGTGTATTCACCTAGAACTTTGTATCTCAATTTATTCTAAAAACTTTGTCCGTAAATACAGGATTTCAAAACCCAAGGCTCAGTTCAGACAATACATGAAACCAGGGTTATTGTGAAACCAGAAATT
The DNA here is from genome assembly GCF_028583425.1 of Eublepharis macularius. Lineage (NCBI taxonomy): Eukaryota > Metazoa > Chordata > Lepidosauria > Squamata > Eublepharidae > Eublepharis > Eublepharis macularius. The sequence continues at coordinate 115,544,308 of NC_072795.1, forward strand.
GGCTCACAGATGATCATTCACCCCCTGCTTTGCTTTGACAAACGCTGGCATCATTGCCTTTACTCTTTTCTCCTCCTCCCCTGCAGAGATCCAGCTGTAGCCCTTCCTTTTTTGTGAGATGGGCCACGCTAGGAAACAAGCTAGGCTGTTTGTCCATGTTCATATGCCTGTTCATATGACTGTCTTCAAGCCATGGTTTCAGCTTCTGGTCTGACGTACCCTAACGAGTCACAGTTAGTGGAGTTTTCAATGTCTGGATTATCATACTGACTGTAGTTAGTTAAATCTAACTCTGGCCGAATCCACACTACCATTGTTCTCGCAGCAGTTTTTCGCTTCTGCAGTGCCATTCCTTCATCTGTTCACACGCATCATCTCCGAAGCCGTCATTAATTCAGCATGGCGTCGCCACAGCCCATTGCACTTTCGCCGCGGGTTATCTTTTGATGAATAAATGCCCTCCGTTGAATTCCGAGCCTCTCTTGACCTGCCTCCCAATTAAGGAATAATTCTCCGCTTTTGTCCCCACCCCTTTTTTAAAAAAATAAAAGAGTACCGTGTCGATATGGCGACATCTCATCATATTAATCTCATTTTAAAAAAGCGGGCAGACCTCAAATATCAGAGGAACAATTTCATATGTTAATTCAATTTATATATTGGGGGGGGGGGGGCATCCACATGATACTGAAATCATGGTTCATGTTACGCCCCGACCGGACTGTGCCGACGAGTTAGGCACAGATGTCAATTTTCCAAAGACAAAATGAAGCTCTGCTGTGGGATGCTCCTGTAGGTGATCGTGACCGCTCACCCATTCCTGGATGATTTCAGCCAGCATGCAGGCTGTGATGTTCCGAGCGCTCATTGTAAGTGTCTCGGGTGATTTTTTAAAATATATTATATTAATGGTGTTGTTGTACCATTGAACCAGGATGCTTACTCGTTGATATAGCGTCAATTTGTCCTTTAAAAAAAAAAAAACCGCGGGGCCGTTCGGGTTTTTCCCGCCCCTTTACCCGTCTTTTTGAAAGGGGATGTGATCAACGGATTGTGCAGGAGAAGCACTATTCAAAGGGTAATGTGGACAAACAAGTGAAGAACACGCAATAACAGATGGAGCAATCATTGCACAAGAAAAGTGGGAGCTAAGGTAGTGTAGAATCGGCCTCTGATTTTGTATGATATCTGAACTGAGCCACTTTCACTGATTTTTACTGAGATAATATTACAGCTTTAATTATTAGACCACCATGGCCTGGCCTGCTGCCATTGGATGGCCTAAAATACCAAATTCAAATAATAGGATGGTGTAGGGGACTCAAGATTTGAAACTGCATGAATATCTGAATGTTTTGGCTAAGGCTTAAATGTCAACTTCAATCTGTCTATGCTAAGATATATCCAATAATTCAAATAGAAAACATGAACTAAATGTTCATCTTTGTGGTTTCAGGTCAGTCCCACATGGGACTGTGCATGTGCAAGGCCAGCCACAGAGAACTTTGACAAGGTATTTATTAGCTTTCCTAGGTGCAAGGAGCCCCCCCCCACTCCCCTGGGTTTCCTGCCCAAAGAGGCACATGACCCAAGGCAGGGAAAGCGCTCCTCCCTCAGTCCTCTCTTTGCCACTGTGGAGAAAGGACACCTGTTAGCTTTCCATAAAAACATTTACCTCAAGGACAAGGTCTCTCTTATTTCTGTCACTTTGTCCCTTTTCTCTTTTTTCTAAATGGCACTTTTCAAAAAATGTGCTGATTGTAGAACAAAAATGGCCCAGACCAACAAGCACACCCAGTGCCTACTCTGTCTCGGGGACAACCATAATGTTGTGGCTTGGAACGCATGTCATCAGTTCATACTGAAAGCCTGCAGTGAGAAGGTGGCCAGATTAGAGGCTGCCCTCTGGGAGAAGGCTCTAGGGGATCCTGATTTACAGCCTCAAAAGCCCCCATCAACACCCAACAAGCAGATACAATCATTGTCGACAGCATTGGTGCCTTTGGTTCCTCTTTCAGATCCAAAGCCACATTCCTTGAAAGATGCTTCTATGGTTCCAAGGAGTGCCTCTGAACCCCCCACCTCAGAGGAAAGCAAAGAAGAAAACAAAGTATCTCACTTCCAAGCATCCATTGACTCCAAGGCACAACCCTGAGAGCCTTCCTAAGCGTCAGAGGCAGTGTCCACTTTACGCTCTCTCTCCAGTTTTGGGAGGTCTTGGCAGTGCCTTATCTTCTGACAATGATTCTGTACAGGAGGTTCATCCATCACCTCCACCTGTTAAGTCTAAGAGATCCAAGACTCACACTACAATCAGGGCTATGAATTAAACCTCTCTGTCAGCAGGTTCCAAACAGCCTGATTTATTCAGAGGCTTTGGGGTCTCATGTCTTCCATCACAGAAGTTGTGCCCTATGCTAGATTGCACATGAGACCACTTCAAAATTGGTTTTTAACAAAAATTTAATCCACAAAAAGACCCTCAATTTTTGAAATTATCAGTCCCCAGATCTGTGTTGTGCTCCCTTTCCTGGTGGAAAGACCCTTCTAATACTTTAACAGGTTTTGAGTTTAGTACTAGCACTCCTGAGATCAATTTTTTCCTGATGCTTCCCTATCTGGTTAGGGTCCTCACTGTGAGGGTTTGCATGCTAGTGGTTCCTAGTTTAATAGAGAAACAGCTCTCAATTTGCTGGAATTGAGAGCTGTTAGATATGCTTTAATTTCCTTTACAGCTCTCCTTATTGGAAAAAAGATGTTGATTGCCACAGATAATATGACAGCAAAGTTCTACATAAACAAGGAAGAGGGCACAGGCTGTCTGTCCCTATGTTCAGAGGTTTCCCGAATTTGGCATTGGGCATGCACGCATCAGATGTCACTTGTCGCCATTCACGTTGCAGGTGCACCTCTAAAACACAAGCCAAAATTGTTGTGTGCATGTAGGTTGTACTGCTGAGTAAAGATGCTAAAGATTGCACTGGCAGTACACATGTGGCAGGAAAGAGTTTCCAGTTGCATCCTTCCTAATGCATGTGTTTCTGATGTATCTGACATGTTGATCTTTGTGTGAGTTTCATGATACCCAGGAAATAGGCAAATGAATTTTTGGTTGCAATCCTAAAGATTCTTTCCTAGGAGTAAGCATGATTGAATAAGATGGGACTTATATCTGAGTAGACCTGTTTAGGATTTCTCCTTTGCCTAGGAAGTCTGTAAGGCAAGTGGACTATTTTCTCTTAACCGTTGATTCACTTTTATGTCGCCATTCCCTCATATTTGTCCTCTTAACTGTAACAAGTCTATCCTGTTGAAATCAGTGCTATTTAGGACAGTTTTGATATGATGCATCTGTCAATAGCATAACAGAAGATTACTTATATTTAAATTTCATTTGTCAATTTTTGTTGTAAGTTCTCAGCTATGACAGCAAAATGCCAAAGCAAATCCTTTTCTCTTCCATTGAACTATGCAGAATATTCATACAATTTCCTCAGGGGATTTACCCCTCCCCTAGAAAAAGCCTACTGATGTGCTTATGATGAGATTGAGAAGACTAGTGTAGTAGTTAGCATGTAAAAGTAGGAGCATGGAGACCAGATTTATTCTCTCAGACTATCCTGGATGAATATGAACAAACTGAAGCTTCATCTATGTACAATGTTCTTAGTTGGGAATTTAGCTAATCTGGGAAATCAGGTTCAGTTTGGTCTGTTTACCCATGAAGGATCAGATTCTCAGTTTGGATAAAGCGCCTTTTATCAATTTGGCCTGGTATAACAATTGCAACTTTTCTCAAAGAAGGTTGTGTGAGTGTGTGTGATGTGCCATCTGTTGGAATATATAGGCTGCAAGGTCTGACATTCAGTCATTATGGGGTAGTTACCTGTAAACTGTAAAATAGTTGTAAAATGTGTTTACCTACCATGCTATTGTTTAGATTGACCTGGAAGGGGAACCTGGCTCGAAGCCAATAATCTGCAAGCCCGGGAAACTGGAGAGTGTTTGTAAACTGTTATTGGTCAATAGGTCAGGTGACTTTCTTTCTAGGGTCAAGAAGACGGAGGAAGAAGAAGATTCTTCATCTTCCTTCAGTAGTATCCCAGCTCTTTTGTTTGTAACAGGCAGTAAAGATGTAGCTCTAGGCATTTGTTATTTTGTAGACATCCTGTGAACCTTTTTTGCTTTAGAAGTAAATGATTTTAAAAGCTAAACTCGTGTGTTGACTCTCTATTGATCCAGTGATCCATCAAACCTCTAATTTAAGCATATTTTAACTTCCCCCCCACCAACACCATCAAGTCACCTCCAATCTATGGTGACCTTATGAATGAAAGACCTAAATGTCCTATTGTTAACAGACTTGCTCAGATCCTGCAAACTAGAGGACGTGGCTTCTTTTATTGAATCAAGCCATCTCATTTTCGGTCTTCCTTTTTTCCTATGCCTTCCACCATTCCTAGCACCTTTCCTGAACTATTGTTACCTGCTCATATGCCTTTGAAAAGTTCTCGGAAATTTCACCTAGTTCAAAATACTTCTGCTTATTTGTTGACTGCACTTAGTGGCTATGATATAGTAGTCTGACTTTAATTCAGCTTAATGGGCTTCTAGTTTGTTTCTAAGCCTGGTTCAAAGGCTGCAACTGCTTTATCCAATATAAAATTACCTGCTTGCTTAGGTCAGCTGAGCTCAACTTTGTGTCCTGCTGGAGGTTTGGCAAGAAAAAAGTGTACAAACACGACAGGATCTTAGCAAAGGCTTCCTAGAACACCCTTAGCTGGGATGTATGCCTGGCCTCTTCCCTTCAAAGTTTGGGAAACCTTGTTGAAATCATCTCTTTCATTGGACATTTGGGTTGAGGTGACTCCATTGCTTTTTAATTCTGTTGATATTAGGCTGTATCTGGGTACTGGATAGTTGTTTTTATTGTGGCTTGCCTTGACTGTTTGTAGTTGATGTAATTCAAGATGGCATTCTGTTTGATTGCCATCCTGTTAATTTTATTTTAAACCATAATTTTATTTTAAACCATCTTGGTATTTTTTTCCTCTGAAGAACAGGGTATAATTTATTGTTGTTGTTGTTGTTGTTAATGTTGTTATTCATTCACATCAATACTGCTTACCACCCATTGGTTTTAATGATACTGCAACCCGCAGCCTGAGTTGATGGAGTTCACTTTTCATTGGTGGTTGAGGGTATGGGGCATACATTTTTTTTAATGCTATTAAGCTGCTTTGGTTCTCATGTATTTAAGTGGAGATGATAGCCTATGAAAAATAGATTGGATTTTTTAAAAGGTTTACAGATTATAGAGACGTATTAAGGTAAGGGGGGGGGGGTATATTCAGATTACTAATTTTATGTTTATTTTCAAAAAGGTGTTAATTCCTGAAACCTTCAAGTAGATACTGTGTTAAAATGTTAAGAAACCCAAGTAAAATAATAATTTTTAAAACGAAAACACTAACGATTTCACAAGGAGGACTCTTGTTGTTTACTAAATTGTATGTTAGATTACCTTCAGAATCTATAAAAGGCACCTTTATTAAGGTTTTATCATATGCAAATTTCTTTAATTAATTCATCAGTTAACAAGCAGATGACTAATCAATTCAGAATCTCTAATCAGTTGACAGCTCTACAAAAAACCGAGATGGTTTATTGCTGTAACAAAGGAAAGGAAAATAACTTCCTTTTAAGGAAGTGCTATTCATAGACATAGCAATGTTCAACAAACCTAGGTCTCCCCACAAAAATATATTGCATAATCTGAAGTCAACATGCCATGGCCTCATTTCAAATGTTCAAAATGGATTTCCTTCACATCTTTGAACATCCACAAATTGAGCATCACAAGGTCTAAGATGTCTAATACTAAGAGTTTGCAAGGAAGTCTCAACATTTCCTACCCAAGTGTGGAATTAGACTTTTGGAATTTTAAAGCTGATGTCTAACCTGGAAGCTCTCAGATCAAACCTTGTTTGTTCTTAATACCTGACCCTGATTTCATTAGTGCTCCTACAGCATTTTCTAGAGACCTGCCCAGACTCAGGGCAAACTCCTCTCTCCACCAGCAATCTTCTGGGGCCATGCCCAGCCAGCAATGGCCTGAGGGACACCACTTACATGGCAAGGAGCCCAGGGACATGGCCAGAAGAGCAGCGTCCCTCCCACAATGCCAGGAACAGTGGAGGGAAGCAGAGCTGTGCGCAACTCCCCATAGCCTCAGAGGTAGGGTTGCCAGGCCCCCTCAATCTCCCAGTGGGGGAAAGAGGCCTGGCACTTACCTTTGGGGAGAGGGGGTGCATGTGTGTGGAGCGCGCGCGCGCCCCACAGACACAAAGACATCACTTTGGGGGTGACATCATTGCGTGGCCTGGCGCTGCAGAATGCGCCTGAAATGGACAGTTCTGCTGTGGATCGGGCCTGGTTTTGAGGCGCTGTGGAGTGCAGGAGCGTTCCTGCGCTCCGCAGCGCCTCAAAAATGGGCCCAATCCGCACTGAAACAGGCCTGTTTTGGGGCACTGTGGAGCCCAGATCGGGGCCGCTGCAGAATGCAGGAGAAACAAAAAACAGCAAATGCTTAGCTCCTGCAAAATATCCAGATAGATAAAGGAAAAAGTTTAACAGGGCATGGCTGCTGCTTCTGACAAACAACCCTGTCCATTTGTTCTCTGAGGAACAAAAGTAACCCACCCACATAATTTAAAATGTTGTCTTGGTCTAGAATTCACATAGTCAGTAGACGCGCGACGTTTCGGGATGCAGAGGGCCGTCTGGAATCGGCTCTGGCTTCCAGCCATCCTGCTGGGTCACCCAGGGATTTCCCCAGGCCTCAGAACAGAATGGTGAGAGGGGGGGATAGCAGCATCCTGGTCTTTCTAAGTCACCTTCCTGGGAGTGTTGGCCTCTCAGCACCTTGGCCAGCTCCCTGTTCTCCTTGCCAGCCTGGTTCTGGAACTCCCTTTTTATCCCTCCCCCATCAACAGCTCCAGCTCCATCCTCTTGGGCCCACTCCCAAGGCTCATGTTGCTACATGGGCCAACAGCGGGAGCACTACCTGACTCAAGCAAAAGGCACTCCCTTGCTGAGCATAGTCAGTAGATTTTTGTGGCAGGTCGAAGCCAATTGTGGTTTTGTTCAGATGATCATACAAACTCAAACCTACCTGAGTTTGGTTTGGAGACAAATACAAACCATGGTCTGTCAATTCACACATCTTAGAAAACTATGATTTGTGCTAAACAGCTAACTGAAAGTAAAGCCTTGTTGGAACCTGGAGTAGGGAGGGAATGCAGAAAGCTATGGCTCACCCATGATACTCCAAAACCATGATTTGCTTGATCATCCAACAAAATAAAACAACAAAAATAATGGAGAGGGGGAATAAAATAAGATGTTTCTGAGCAAACATAACACATTTCTCTGTCAAGAAAGCTGGTGCATCCATATAATATTAGTCATAAAACTCATTATTTAATAACAAAATTATCTTCTCTGTATTGCATTGAATATGTATTCCTTAGCCTGTATCTATGTGATGAGGATTTTCAATTTTGCATTCGTTGCTACAGTTCATGCAGAGGAGTTTTCTGCACACTTTCCTCTGTCAGCTCCCATTTTCCCTGCATTCTTTCCCTGCTGTGCCACCAGATGGCTTTTTGATGGCTTACAAAAAAACCCAGCAAATGTTATAGCATTATAGTGGTATAGCACTATAGCAATTACCTTTCTTAAAAAAAAACTCTTCTAGTGGCATTATGGCGGGGCTGACAGAAGGAAAATGGCACTGATATGAGTAGAATAATTGAAAATGCTCACCTTGGTGTTTTATGCATGGTCATTTTAAACTGGTGGTTCTGAGTATTTGCCCCGATCGACATGAACTTGGCATGGCTCTCCTGCGTTTTGCACTGTCAGAGGCAGCTTTGATTTGGTGTCTTGTTTTCATTCTAGATGCAACAGAAAGCGTCTGTCGTTTCGGGCTTTAGGGGGGAATCGCAATGCATGTCATTTAAAAAAAATGTCATGCATGTGTTGTAACATTGCAATGGTACTACACCTGCTGTTTGTCATCCCCCTCCCCTTCCAAGTGCTGACATTTGTTAATTTGACAGTCCTGCACCTGCCAAAATTTCTTTGGTGAGGATTGGCAGGGGACTTTTGGATGGTGGAGGCTTCAGGCTTGGCAGTGGAGGCGATTGTAAGCTTGGTGCCCCCTGCCCTTGTGGGTTGCCAGTGATAAATGTGCTTTGATGCTGTGTTGGCTGGCTGAGGCCGGTCTCCTCACCCCCCCCCCGCCTTTTGCCCATAATTTGCCTATCAGCCCACCTGCAGACAGCATGGGCAGCATGGCTGATGTACACTCGGCTGTCTCAGTGGAAACCTTTTTGCCCCAGTAATGTAACACTGCGGCATTTTTTCTACGTTGAAAAAATAAAAGCTAGAAGATTGTAGTCACTAACACAAAAAGTTCACTTGAGTTGGGTCTTATTAAGCATATTAATCTGATTAACTTTGCAGCGTTACTGTGCTTTTGTTAAACCAAAAAAAATGGCGGAAAAAAGGTTTGGGGAGTTGAGGAGGGTGGATGTGGTTACCCTTTGGATAGACCAATCAGCTTCTGTGAAAGGAACGGGGGAAAGAAAAGCAGAACGGGAGTATTTGATTCTTCATGGCCAGAAGGCGTGCTAGCAATGGGGATGGGCAGTGGCTTAAACGGGGGAAAAAACAAGGAAAACATGGACAAAACCTGTTTCTGCTTCCCATTACTCCCTTGCAAGTGCTGATCAAGGAAAGCTGGGCTTCCATTCGGGTTTCCAGGGCGACAGAAGGAGGGCAAACAGAGCTCAGGCTTTCCCCTGGCTCCGTTGCCAGGGGAATAGATTGCTGGCGCCTGAATGTCTGGATCCCCGATCTGAGCCCGAACACAACAATCCAGGCCTCTCCCGATCGCTGGATCGTTGGCCGTGGCTGATCACGATCCACCGGGTCACGATCGCGCAATCACCATTATCGTGGGTTTTTTTCGATCGTAATGCGGATCGTGCCCATCTCTACTTACAACATTCTCCCCTTCTCCACTTTATCCTCACAACATCCTTGTAAGTCTGACAGTATGTATGTAAAGAAGCATCCAAAGATTTGGGAAGATACTCTCCTGCTTCTTGTATGGCGGCTGTGTGAATTGTAAGCCTAAACCTGGGAATATCTAATTCAGATCTTAGCCATGAATTTGATGTGTGGCTTGGGCAAGGAATCTATTCCCCCCACCCCATCCCCACCATGAGTATTAATGGAGATAATGATCCTGACCAGCCTTACTGAGTTGTGATAAAGTTTACTGAGATAACCTCCATGAAACACCTTAATCACTCTAGAAGTCCCAGATAAAAGATAGTAGTAATAGCATCACTAGGTCCTGCAGATCTCCAGGTGCTTTCTATTTGTAACTAATAGCTTAATTTTGATACTTACCTTCCCAGCTGTTGCAATTGCAAATCTGTGTGTGCCCTGGGACCAGCTGATTGAAAAAGTAATCTGCATGCTAATAGATGGCCTCCTGAACGCTGATCGCTTGGTGAGCGCTTGTGTGGATACTGAGGATTGATTAATGATGTCATTGTGATACAGGGTAGGAGGCGTTCAGGGTGCGGAGGGTGAACTCCTAGGTGGCTCCAGATGCTGGCTTTTTCACAACAGTGTGATGAGCAACAAACCCTGTTAGCCTTGTTTGTACTGCGGAGATGTATTCAAACCCAGTGGGTGTTGAGAAGCAGTTGAGTCGGCTGACAGGTGGCTTGTGTTACTCTATCAATTAACGCAGCAGGAGAGCTACAATCCACTGAGCATCCGATGGGAAGGCTGGAGGCTCCAAGCTCAAGCCAGAGAGCCTGGTGGAGGGATTTTTGCCAACAAAATCAAGCTGTTCTGTTGTTTTCTTCAATTTTGTTTGTTGTAAAAGGAGCACCTGTTCAGTGTGAACTTAGGTAAAAGAAAGCACATGCACGCAGGCAAACAAACGCCTTAGCTGAAAGTCCATTGGAATGTTAGTTTCAGAAAAACAGACTTTTAAAAATATATTACGATGTAGAACTCTTTCTACAGGTGAATCCTAGTCATTTTAAACATGTCACTCTTTTTTATATACTGCAGTTCTCAATGTTCTACTTGGAGTAATCCTCCTTGATCTTGCTACCTAATTCAGGCAGTGTGTTTAGGACAGGGGTGGCAGGATGCATGGGATTTCCCTCTGTGAAAATAGACTGACACCCTAACTTGGATGGCCCAGGAGAGCCTGAAAACTCCACCAGGGGTCACCATAAGTCAACTATGACTTGAGGGCAGGATTTCATTATTTTTTTCCCAAATAGACTGACAGTGCCATCCTAAGCAGAGCTGACCCTTCTAAGCGCCATCAACTTTAATGGACTTAGAAGGGTTCAGTGCTGCTTGGGATTGCAATATAACATCCTGATGTCTTCTGCAGGGATTCACCAGTTTTGGCAGGGCTTGATAGCCAACTATTGTTGTCTGTTATCCAGCTATAATGCCCAATCTTATCACAATGTTACCCTATGATGTTTTTGCGGTTTTTTAAAAGATTTTTTTTTGCTTTTAAATTGTTTTATACATCATGTTGACATGCACTGATCCATTGAGGGACAGGGAAGAGGTGGTATTTTAAGAATAATTGAGAAACAAGCTCCTTCACTAAGGGTGCAGCCACAGGTATGCCCGACACCAGCAGGAACTCCAGGAGAGCGAGATTCCCCCTGAGCTGCCCACAAGAGCACCCCCTTCCTACAGTCCCTTTATTTCAGGTCTAACACCAGAGCCAGACTCCTCTTTTCCTTTGAATACAAACTCCTCCGGGGGTACTTGGGTTTGTTTCCTGCCTCCACTCCTGAGTTATATTTGAATAAATGTGTTACATTATTTTCCATGTGTGTTAAAACATTCAATGCAATATAATTTGACACACAATGAACAAGCCACTTGCAAAGTAATGAATGCTGTTTAAAAGAGTGGATTGCATCATTATCTTTTTCAAATATCCAAAGCCTCACACAAGAATGTCTGGCCTTTCAAAGTACTGGAAATACACAGAAGAGCTTGTCATGGTCAAAAAATACTCACAATTGGTCTTGGAGGTCTTACGGTCTTCTAAAAGATGAATGAAATGAAAATGTGGTCCTGATTAATTCTACAATGTATGCAAGGATTTATGGTGTGTTTTGCCTTAATAGAACAGAAAAAAGAAAAAAGGGGTATATCACAGGACCTCTGCTGAAACGGAGCCTAAGAGCTACTGTCTGATATCCCAGCTTGGCTATCAAAGCTACTTAAGTCATGAAATACTGTGATTAGTCTTTTGATCAGGGATATTCTTGATGAATCAGTAGCTGGAACAGATCAAATGAAGGCATTGTTTCATAATTTATTAACATTCAGGTGCAGGGATTGTTTCATGTATCCCTCAGCCTTTCAAGATAATGTATGATGGTACTTTAGTGCAACATCTATTTCAAGACCTTTTTAAAAACTAAAATTAGAAGGAGATCTATAAGTTCCCTATTCTGTATATGAGGGAAGTGTCAGGTAAATTGAGGTCCCATGCTGCTTCTTTTCAGTGAGGAAACTTTCCATCCATTTTGTTTTTTTTCTTTTTGATTCCCTCAGTACTGGAATGGAGTCCATATGCTCATGTACCACAGTCTTCTTCTTTCTAGAACCTCCTGGGAATTTCCCCCTTTCCCACAGTGAGTTCTTGAAGATTTCTTGCAGGAAAAGCCCAGTTTCATCCAGAGCTGGTTATGTGCCATCCAGTTCCCTTTCTCCCCCTGAGAGGCAATTGATTGACAAAGGGATTGGTTCCTCTCTGCAGAGGTAGACGGATTTCCATATCAATAAAAGCCTTATACCTGGCTGAGTGCATAAGCAAAATATAAACTCTGAAATATACATCAAACATTGGGAAATTCCAAGTATCATATGTAAGATGGCAAAACATTTCAGCACAGGCAGAAATGCATTTCTTATTCATTCCTAATTTCCAAGGTAGCTTTTATTCTATATTTTCAATCTATATTTATGCACCCCTCAAATTAAAGCGTCAAGAGCCAACATTGTGGTATGATGTATATTAGAACTTGCTTATATGCATTTTAGCTGTTCTCTTATTTAGAGGAACCAGATGAAAGACCTGTTGTTAAACCTGTCAGAATTATAACTGTTGCAATCCTCCTGGTCATTTCATAAATCTCCCAGTGGGAGGCACATATACATTCTGTACACCCCACACACTAGTAATATATAAGCTCAAACCTGTTGTCAAGGCAGTATTTGAACTTGTGGAGCTAATAATGATTTTGGGCTGAAAGAACAGAATTTATGCAAGTTACCCTAGTGTAACACCCCATGAATGAAGAAGGTAATGGAAAAGTGGCATAAATTTTTAGCGCCATGTCAGAACCGCGTTTGAATGGCCTGCTTTATAAAGCTGACATCTCACTGACATGCTGGAGACTTGCCACAATAACGTGTATACAGAAAAGTCAATTAAACTACTATGCATTTTAAAAGATATCTCTTTTGCCTGTCTGGTGGCTCACCTGGAGCAATGTTCAGATCCTTTGGCACTTTCTGGAATTGTCTCTTTTCAATAAGAGAGGGGCTATTAACATCATTCTCTGACAATGGACAATGGTGTCTAAGAGTTAAGCACTATCACAGCCAATTAGATTGGCAGTTAATTGTATTACAAATAATAATTTTGTAATAAGAATTATGTCTTAGGCACAATTTATTTGCAGAGATATTCACTAAAGAAGTGAGATGATGGCTGCACTGAATGTTTTTGGTATGAAAAGGGGGCTTTGAAGGTCCAAAATGTTGCCCAGAAGACCTCAATAAGCTTACCCTTCCATGTCTGTTTACAATGGCGCCATTTTGAATTTTCTATTAGAGCCGGTTCTTCCTCACAACATGATCTCAACCAATCAGGGATCATGCTGTGAACATATTACAATGCCAAATCAGATTGCATGCTTCTGTCACCGGTTGTCTGGGCCTTGGACAGCAGGCTTCTAGCGGCAGCAGTGGCTTCTGTCCACGTTGCATGGAGTGAGGGCCATCTCTTGCTTAGAGCCAGTTTGGTGTAGTGGTTAAGAACAGCGGGAGTCTAACCTGGAGAACGGTTTGATTCCCCACGCCTCCACTTGAAGCCAGCTGTGTGACCTTGGGTCAGTCACAGCTTCTAGGAGCTCTCTCAGCCCTCCCACGTCACAGGGTGATTGTCATGAGGATAACAATAACACACTTTGTAAACTGCTCTGAGTGGGCGTTAAGTAGTCCTGAAGGGCGATATATCAATCGAATTTTATTATTATTATTATAAGGAGGGAGAGGGAGAGGGTGGTGGTGGTGAGGTGGCAGTGATTCTGGGGCACTATCCTGGACTTTGCCAGGGTACCAGAATAACTGACCCATCCCTGCCTAGGTAAGATGAGCAAAGCCGTGTAGCCTTACCAAAATCACCAGAGTGGGCTGCCCTCTTCATTGCTTGTGAACAGGACTGTGAAGTTCGGGAAGGATAATTTCTTTTGATTCAGTCCTAGCTGTGACACATTGATAAAAGCATGATTCCTAATCACTGATCAGCTTCTTAGGTTGGGCAAGATGTGACTGCTGTATAGTTTCATGTAAAAGTTTATACAGTATGACAAATTTGAATAAAATTTTACGCCCCTAATAATAGGTTTTGATAAAGTTACCTTTCATTGCTCAAACTGTTATCTTAGATAATTTTTGCTTTGTCATGATTTGAATGATAATTTCCCACTCGGTGCAGTCAGGGCAGCTTATTTGCTCTTTACCTTTGGTGACTGGGAAGGTTTCAAGACATGATGCAAGGGGAAGCAAAAGAGCCTTTCTTGTCCCAAGTTATTTTCTCTCTGGTCTCTAGTACTGTGGAGTCTTTCAGGGCTTCTGTGTGTTTACAGCCCAAAGTGTAACTTCAAGAGATTCTGGAAAGGACCAAGCACATCATCTGCAGCCATCCCACAGGGGTCTTGAAGGCATTTCAAGTACGAAATCCTCACACGGTCTGTTGACAGAGGTGATTTAGAAGTTCTGTGGTTGAACTTAATTCCCAGGCACCTGTAGGCCCACTTTGTATTTTGGCCGTGGTGCACAGGGAGATGGGGCTTAAGCCTGCTTCCACTATCATTTTTCCAACCTGAAGGGACTCATTGGGAACCTTTATTTGTTCCACTGGAGAGGTGTGATGTTCCTCAGTGGAGCAAATAGTGATTCCGTGGGACGGTTTCAGGTGGGGAAAATGGCACAAGGGAGCTTCAATCCCTTCTCCTTGTGCATCATGGGCACACTCCTAATTTAGGCCCCTGTGCACCTGAGAATTAAATTCTATGTATGCAACTCTTAGAACATGTCAGGGTGACAGGAGGACTGGGGTGGACATGGGGTCAGGAGATGAATGCTTTGTAAGTGAGCCCCACATGCATGTCAGGATGAAGGGTTGGCTTCCTGAATTCTGATAGGGCCTTGAAGCACGAGTGGTGTGATCCTCTGAATCTTAAGAAGTGATAGGAACTGGTTAAACATAAAAAAGGGGGAGATAAAGCATGATTTACAGGTTTCCCTTGTAGATCCCCCAGTACTTGCCTTGACTTTGAAGTAAGTTATTAGCGTACTTTGCTTTAACATATCCTCAGTTATTGAGAGCATCACCAGGAGAATGAAGAAAGAAGCAATAATCAAAGTTGATTGTGTTAATTTCTCTTTGATTTATGCTTCAAAGAATAGCTAATGTTTTAGATACTGTTTGAGGTCCTCTAACTGACCCAGAAAGTATATTGCACAGCAAATATCTAGAAAAAGATTCCCAAAAGGAACATAATAAATGCAATCATTCTTTCATACAGTGGTGATATACAGAATAAATTGTGGTAGTAACGGTATCTTCTCATAGTGATTAACCATTCTTCATTGAAACTGCAACTTCAGATGAGTGCAGTAATATGCCAAGTTTTTCAGTGGCAAAATAATGTGCATCAATTTTGCAAGGAAGGGTTGGGTGAGCATTCCCTACAGAAGATCAATTTTGTGCCTTCCAGAGGTCATTACATATTCCTTATTTGCACTATTTTTTGCAAAGCTTCCATTGATGAAAAACCTCAAGGCGCCAAGGTGTCTCATAGTTTGGGGAGATTTTTTTCTATTATACTCACATTAAATTTTTGTCTGTAGTCAGGGGTCATTTCATAGAAAAAGAGCTGCAGGAACTCATTAGCATATGCCACATCCCTTGATTTGGCCAAAATGGCCAGGATTTGGCTGCTGCCAGATGAGGGAGTGTTCCCCCACTTGGCAGTGGCCCGATCAGGGTCCTTTTGGGCTCAATCCAGTCCGCAACAGGCCCGAAATGGCTCAAAATGGCCATTTTGGGCACGTTTTGGCCTGGATCAGGCCCAAAATGGCCCAGATCAGGTCAGTGCTAGGCAGGGGAGGGGTCCCCCATGAGGCACCAACCCAATCCTGGTGGTTTTGGTCCTAATCCTGGCTGAAACGGGTCCCAAATGGCCAAAAATGGCCATTTGGGCCCCGTTTGGGCCCAGATCAGTGCCGAAACAGCCAGGACCAGGGTTCCTCCACCTGGCACTAACCCAATCCTGGCCATTCTGGTCCTGATCCCAGCAGGAATGGGGCCAAAATGGCCAAAAATGGCAATTTTGGGCCTGTTTCAGCCCAGATTGGGGCTGAAATTGCTGGGACTGGGTTGGTGCCAGGAGAGGGAGGCTTCCCCGACCTGGCACCAACCCAATTCTGGCTGTTTTGGCCTCAGTCCCATCAGAAAATGGCCCAAAATGGCCAAAAGTAACCATTTTGGGCCTTTTGGGCCCAGATCAGGGCTGAAATGGCCAGGATCGGGTCAGAACCAGGCTGGGGAACCCTCCCTTGCCTGGCACTGACCCGGTCCGAGCTTTTTTGGCCCTGATCTGGATGCAAAAGGACCAAAAATGGCCTTTTTGGGCCCGGATCGGGGCTGAAAGAACTGGGACTGGGTCGCTGCCAGGCAGGGGATGCTTCCCCCACCTGGCACTGACCTGATCTGGGCCCATTTGGTCTCGATCTGGGCCAAAATTGGGCCCAAAAATGTCTAAAAATGGCTATTTTGGACACATTTTGGCCCGGATCAGGGCCAAAATGGCACCGACCCAATCCCAGCTGTTTCAGACCCAACTCGGGCTGTTTCTGCCCCCAAATGGGCCCAAAATGGCCATTTTGGGCCCATTTTGGCCCAGATCAGGGCAGAAACGGCCAGGACTGGGTTGGTGCCGGGTGGGGGAAGCTTCCCCCACCTGACACCAACCCAATCCGGGCTGTTTTGGCCCCAATCTGGGCTGAAACAGGCCCAAAATGGCTCTTTTTGGCTTGTTTTGGCCTGGATTGGGGCCAAAACAGCCGGGATCGGGTTGGTGCCGTGCGGGGAAAGTCCCCACCCAGCACCGACCCAATCCAGGCTGTTTTGGCCCAGATTCTGGCCATTTAGGCCCCAATCGAGGCCTGAAAAGGCCCTAAAGTCAGGTGGGTGGGGCCACCTGACGGGGGAACTGCTAGAACACCATTTTGGTGCGTTCCCCCTCGAAATGAGCCCTGTCTGTAGTACTGAAGATACACTTCCATTTGCAATACAGACAACATGTTTGAGGCCAGTAAAATATTCCACTGGTGACTGTTCTAACTCTTTTTGATTGCTAATACCCAATATTTAGACTCCACCATTTGCACCTTGCCTGCCGAACAATGGCTTAATGGCTGTCTTTAGAGGTTGACAATAAATTGGGAGATGTTTTGATTAGGATAGATGGGTGAGGAGAAATGTAACAAGGTGTTGATGGGATTAGTTAAGGGTTTTCCAAGGGAATCTAATTATCTCTGCATCTCTCCACGCCATCAATCAGTCAACTGCATCTGACTCATGTTCTGGTAGTTTTCCAGGCTCCTGCCCTGTTGGCATTCACTCTGCCTTGGGCCAGGCAGTTCTTTGGAATTATGGCATAGGGGAAGGGGTTTGTGATATTCCATCCATAAAACTGCCCTCTCAGTGTGAAAAAGGATTTGACTGCTAACACCTTCATCTCTTCAGGGAGCCCATTTCACAGAGTGAGAGCCACAATGGAGAAGGCCTGAGATTCAGGTCAATGTGAGGTGGGCCACCCTAAATGGGAGGACAGCCAGCAGTAGCACACTGAGGACTGTAGTTGGTGCACAGGAATTGATGCACCAGTGAGACTGGAGGGGTGTGTGCAAAGACATGGTAGGGCACTGGTGCGTAACAGTGCGACATCGCTTCTAGAGAAAACCTGTAAATAGCATCATGCACCACTAGGAATTGCTGGAAACTCTATGGTAAAACCATAGAGTTTCTGGGGATTCCTAGAGCAGACTGATATCACTTCCAGGTGATGACTGGGAAGTGATGTCATATTGCTGACTGGTGGTGATTCCCCCCCCCCCCATTATTTTCCATCCATCAGCTGCAGGAGCAATGGTGGGAAATGGGAGCTGGATGGAGGAAATTTTCTGCCCCCAGCAGGAGAATATAAATCCAATTTTCTAAAATGTGATTTTGCCACTTTGTTGGCATGATGAAGGAATTTTTGTAAGAACAATCTTCAGCACTTTGTCTCCATGATATCACAAGCAAAGAAGGTGGACTATATCAAGGGAATCATAAAAGAAAAGTTTGGTGTAGTGGTTAAGAGTGCGGGACTCTAATCTGGAGACTCCTCCACTTGAAGCCAGCTAGGTGACCTTGGGTCAGTCACAGCTTCTAGGAGCTCTCTCAGCCCCACCCACTTCACAGGGTGTTTTGTTGTGGGGATAATAATGGCATATTTTGTAAACCACTCTGAGTGGGTGTTAAGTTGTCCTGAAGGGCGGTATATAAATTGAATGTTATTATCATTATCATTATTATTATTATTATACTGAATAGCCCTAGCTGACCAAAGGCCCTTGAAGGAAAATTGTCCGCTGGTGGAAGTGGAGTGCAGTTTCCCTGCCCCACTTTACTAAGGCAGGAGCTACCTGGGAAGCATGTTGTTCTTTAAAATACTATTTTAACCCCCACTCCTTTGTTGACACCAGCTGTCAATGCAATAAAGATCCCTCAATCTCTCTCATTTGCTCCACCCCCTGGCAAACTTTTGTATGGAACATTGCAAACTTTGTAATATGGAAATCATAGAGCTTTCTTTTTATTTACCTCTGTCCTTCCCATCCATCCAGATTCCAGGCTCAGACACTGTAAGGCCAAGAAGCAGAGTTCCCGACCATTTCTGTAACAAAGGCCACAGTGAGCGGGACTGAGACTGATCCCAGCACAGTTATTGAGGAATAAGAACATTCCAGAGGGAGAAAATCCATGTAGTCTCAAGCAACCAGTCTATTAATCTGGCCCTCTCAAGCTGCATGCGATTTGACATTGCTGCATTGACATTTTAGCCAACAAAGACTTATGCATTTAGTACTGCTAAGACTCTATTAGTTTCGGCTAATCCAATTTGAACTGGTTTGAATTTTCTCACAGAAAACTAGCTTGCGAAAAGAACCAAAAGTGCTTTTAACATGCCTGTGCCCCCACAACGCCTTCCCTTCCATTTTTTATTTGCGAATTTGCCCATGATCCTGGAACGCTCCTTCTCTCACCTTTTTGACTGACTGTTGTGAGGGTCCAGTTTCTGGCATATTATGTGCCTTCTCCTCTTTGCTTTTCTTCCCCTTAAATTTATTTTCATTATATGGTCCCTGAATTCCCCATTTTAGGAACTGACCCGCCTGGAACAAGCATGGATTGGTCATTATACACTCCTGCTTCATTTTATTGCCCCCCCCCCTTTTTGAGTTGTGCATGTTGCATGGTGTGTGGTTTTTTTTGGAATATTTGTATCTTAATATGGGCATTCTAGTGTTTGGTATTTTGCGGTATGCTTGGTAGGGTTGCCAGCCCCCCCTGACAACCCGCAGGAGGACAGCATCTACTCACCACTGAGGTCTTCTTTACACATGCTTCTGCACTCCACCCTTCTGCCCTTGCTTATGGTGTAACTGGAAGTGATGTCATTGCGCGGGGTGTGGGAGTTTGAGCGGGGCCATTTGCCCAGACAGCCTGCCAATGACAGGCATCTCTGAGTAGCCTGCCTCCTCCCACCGATCACCAGTGATTAGCTGGCAGAAAAGCAAATAACCAGGAGTTTGCCCACCACCAGTGGGCACCTGGCAACGGTATTGATGTTCTCATGACGGCCGAGTTTCCTAATCATTCCCCTCAACGATCTCTGATTTTACTCTGCCTAAATCCTCAGAATTTGTTTCAGGTCTTTGAATGAGCAGTGTCACTTTGTGTATGCCATTGCCCAGATTCAGGAGCGGTCTCCTTAGCTGGGTATAGAACATAAGCCAAAAATTCTTTTAATATTGCAGTGAGAGAGACGGCCAATAAGGGGTTTCTTCCTTACATTCAGGTTGTCCTAATGTGATTTTCTGCTCAAAGTGCAAAGTGACATGTGACTCCTTTGTGCAGATGTGTAAAAGGACCATGGGTCTCCTTGACTATACAGAAACAAGAACATGCACTATTCCACGTAACTCTTGTGCTGAAGGGAAAACATTACTTTTCAAACCAAGATAGCCTCCCTTCTTTGTCACAATTTAGCTACTCCCTCATCCTTGATTTGTGACATTCTTTTCAACCCCTGGCAAACAGCAACAATTTTCATATAGCGCTATAAAGTGCCTAAAGCAATTTATGCACATTATCTCAGTAATCCTCCCAGCAACCTTTATAAGTAGGCTATTGCTATTGTTTGAGGGAGAGGTGGCTTGTTTAATGACACCCACTGAGTTCATGGCTACTGAGCTTTGATCAGGGACTTCAAGATAACTTTGGAATACACTTTG
Organism: Eublepharis macularius; assembly: GCF_028583425.1. Lineage (NCBI taxonomy): Eukaryota > Metazoa > Chordata > Lepidosauria > Squamata > Eublepharidae > Eublepharis > Eublepharis macularius. The sequence continues at coordinate 115,564,300 of NC_072795.1, forward strand.
GAATGCAGCAGAATATTATATTATTGTGAACTAATTTAATATATAATTTCAAACTGCTTATTATTTTCATTAGAGAGAGAATTTTAGTGTTTTAGTATGGCTGACTAAGATGAGACTTAGACCAGTACTATTCATGGGATGAATTTTTAATGTTGACAGGAAGTATGTAGGTAATGAAATCAATGACAATATTTGCATTAATCTTAATAGAAAAAAGATTGTACAAATTATTGCTGTGTCTTTTTAAGTCTCTGAGGTTTTGGTATAGGAAAGCCTAACTAAGTACACGGATTAAGATTTTAAAAAAATAAGTGGATGAAAATTTCCAAAATCTTTTTTTCTATACCTAAATCCATACCCTACTTATTCAGAATACTTCAGAAATTTCATTTAAGTTTGAGAAGTATCTCTTTCCAGAGTATTCTTACTTGGAAGTTCTTTAGTGCCCTTCAGTAAACCTTGCAAAATATTGAGCATCATCTTTAGAATCTTTGTCCATCTAGTCCTGAAACAGTAGAGACGGAATTGAGGGCTACCAAGGGAGGGACTGGGGACAAGATTCTGGGGGCCCTGATCATCATAGGGGTCCACAGGGCAGGGGAAGTAAAATGATTTTTTTTCATATTACTGTTTCTAATAATTTTTTGGGAAATTTTTTGCATTTCTAAAGTCATTTTAAAAGTACCAAAGAGGAAATCCTTGGACAACTGCTTAGCATGGAACACAGATTAATATTACCAATTAAGGGTGTGCACTGAGAAAATTTCAACTTCATTTTCAGATCTGGAGCTTCCGGATGATCTCTGTTCCATTATTGGGATTTTTTTTGGCAGGTTGTTGCTGGCTCAGAACTAATCCATTTGTTTTTTTCTGTTTGCATGAGATTCGGCCTGTTGCACATGCACAAGTGTGGGCCTTCGCTGAACATACACAGACAAATGCTGTTCTTTTCAAGGGGGTTTTAGGAGGGGAAACTTGGGGCAGCTGTTTTTGCATTTAATGGCACCAAAATCACTGAGAATACAGTCCTCCGACTTTTCCCTCCAAATCATTGGTTGACCCACTGGGATTGAGGGCACACAAAACAACAACGGGGTTCAGTCATGGATCCCAAAGAATGCTTGGGGAAAGGCATCAAGGTGAGTGTTGGGCAGCTGCACATGCACACACTATTCTTTTCAAGCGGGTTGGGGAAACAAACTTTAATTCATGCTAAACCAAGCAAAACCCACAACTTTGTTATCAACAATTAGTCCCCCCCCCAGTCCAAAAACACATTGATCCAGTGAATTTCTCCTCAAGCACAAAACACACACACATTAACAATGACCTGAAGGGTGCACATAACGGCAGCAGGCAAACACTCAAGCAAGAGAGCCCTCCATTGTTAACCAGAGCAGTGCAGTGAATTTTTTTAAAAATTCTACTTTATTGATAGTAACAATAAATTACTTTTGTGTCCTACTGTTGCTTGTTGATGCCATGTTTCCCTGCATTGTGTAGTTACATAACATTCCCTTCCCACAATGAGGGCTGAATCCTTTTGACACTCAGGAGGAGCTCCTCCCACAGGTCGAACTGATCGAGCTTCATCAGGCTCCACTTTGGAACTGAAAAGCCTGGAAAGAGCATTGAATGAATAGTTCTTCCCCGGTTTCAGAATTAAGAGCAAAGTGCTCCAAATAAAGACCTTCACCTCAGCATCATATTTCTTGTCACAGTGACCTGCTGTCACAGTGGAGGAGACCTGCTGGAATTGTGACTGGCACTTTGCTCAACGCTCTCTGCCTCTGAGCACCTGTTGTTCTTCTAAAGTTGCTGTGCTTTTGACCAGATTAGACCGTGCAGACCACATTACCATGATCCTTTGTGTTTGGCCCTTGATCTGTTTTGACTTGACAGGGCCCTGTCATTTGATGCCATGCTCAAAACATGATAGAGGACTGGCAGAGAAATGGTGGGGGCGGAGAGTGCTGCTGCCGTGCTGTCAACATTTCATTCATAGTGACCAGTGATTCTTTTCCTTCTTAAAATAGTTGACAATAGTGAGATTGGGAGCAGGGGGTGTTGGTTTTGTTTTGTTAATGAGATGGGAGGATGACCTTCTTTGTTTCCTTTTTTTTTACTGAATAAAGATGGGAAACCAGGCAGGTCACCCAGTCTGTTTTCTCACTAAAACCGGATGAAGGACAAGACGTTCAACTGAAGCCAAGACAGTCCAGTCTTAGCAGATGGGTGCTTCCCCACATAAGAGTGATCTGGAAAGTCTTTGGTGGAACTGTACACAGCACCTGCGCTACCTCCACATCATTTAATGCTGAGCGATCAAAGCCCAGAAAACAATATTTTCTGGCCAAGATGAAGCATCTCCTGGTGCTCCTTGCCCCATTATCTTAGATTGACTTCTACTGTCACAAGTGGCTTGTGGTGGTCTCTAAGTGAAGAACAGCAGCGGTAGATGGTCACTGAATGGACAGCAACAATGTTCCAGATGCCTGGGTCTCAATGTGGCTCTCTCTTAATAAATCTTTATCATTTCCCGTTTTCACCCAATCTGCATAACACAAGCCTTTGTGGGCAGAGACATACGTGACAGGACTCAACCCTCCCTCCCTCTTTAAACCTGCCCCCATATTGGTTGGCTCAGCCTCCAGCATTTCTTTGCATTGTGCATAAAATCACAGAGAAAGGGAGGGTTGGTTCCTTCATAGGAAGAGAAGTAGAGGAATATCCTTCTGTTTTCTCTATTTTTTACAAGTAAAAGTGGGAAGCTGAGCAGGTCACCCAGTCTCTCTTTCCAGTTAAACCTGTTAACCCAGAGTTGAAGGACATAGGAAGCAACAAACAGTTGCTGCCAAACCTCTAAGTAAGGAAACAAACAGATAAGCATTTGTGTGTGTGCAACTGTGGGATTGGTGATGGTCTCGATGGCAAAGTGATGCTGACAGCCGCACGCTGTCAGCTGTTCCCCTCCTTGCTGCAAAGCAAGCCTTTTGCAAATCAATCACATTCCTTACAAGGACAAGCCAACCACCCATTCAATGCCAATGCCATTGCCCAGGAGGCGCTGAAGACAAAATGTACTTGTGTGCAACACGCACATTCCTTTCCCCACCATTGGAGATACCACACCTCGCTACAGTAGGGATCACTTTCTGTACTTGGAATCTAACTGGTTGCATACAGAGTGAGACAGAGTTTGCCATTAAGGAAAACAAAATGGTGCTTGTGCTGCTGCTGTTGCAAGGTAAGAACTGAAATGAAACACACAAACTTTGTGTGTGTGTGTGTGTGTGTGAATCATTACAGACTCGTTTCCTGATTTTGTTCCACCATTCCTGAAGCCTGTTTAACAGACTGAACCAGCAATTTCTGTGTGTATTTTTGGCTCATTTATTCCATTATGGACAACCCTATAACTAATACTTGGGCTTTTTCTCATGTGTTTTATACTGTCAAGTAATGGTTGGAAGACAAACAGATTTACTATTCAAGTGCTCATTGCTATATCAGTTTCTGGACTCATATGAACTTTTGTACATTTTGTGAGGAGGCGTCGATACTGAGATCACCTGGTAGGGGCACAGTGAGCCTTTGGCTTCTTGTCTCCTTTATGGGCATGGCTTGTGCCCAGAGTGATGAGGCTTTCAGCTCCTCTCAGCCCTGAGTGGCCTCAGAATGGGGAGGCGAGGAGGGTTCAAGTCACCCTGTTTCTCACTTTCTCCTCTGGAGGCTGTTCTTTCTTTGCTGTTGCTCTCTCTGGGCTTCACTCCCAACAGAGAGCAACCCCCAGCCAATCCTCTTCAGCCAGAGCTGAAAGGGCCTTAAATAGTCCAACTGAGCCATGGTCCAGCCTGCCACGTTCCCACTTGGCTTGCCCAAATGGCAGGGGGCAGCTGTAATTGGCTACTTTTGCCCCTTTAGACCAGGTTTTGCTAGGCCAGTAATTATTGGCCAGCTCTGTGCCTCTTGGTGAGGCTTCTCCCAGCCACTGTTGAAAGGTGGAGGTGAGGTTAAGTCTGTGCCAGGCCCAACACTGCCTTTGACGAAGGTGGCAGTTGGGCTGCCTTCAGGGATCATGGTAAGCAATGGCGAGGGGGGAGAGTATGTACTGGTCGCCTCAGGCACATTTGCAGGCCCCATAATTATTATTCAGAAGAGTGATGCTAAACTTTATGCTTCAGGTGTTGTTTGTGTTCTGATTGGTGTAATTATTTCTTTAATGGCTTTTTACAATAGCTACTGCTAGATGTTTATTTTATTTATTGATTTATGTCATTTATAGTCCACCTTTCTCACTGAGACTCAAGGTGGATTACATAGTGTGAGATTAGTACAATCAGTATGGAGGACATTTCCATACAGTATCAAGGACATTTCCATGAACAATGTCATAGGATAAATCAATACAAGTTTACAAAACCATTGCATTAGCAAGGATCCAATACAGAGTTGAAGAATTGCTGAAACAGAACATAATCAGTTCTAAGACTGACATTAGAAAACATGAAGTACAGGTAGTAGTACAAATTTAAAACAACAGATAATATGTAAGGCACCATAATGGTGAAGTCTATGGTCCCTACCTCAGTAATGAAGCATCTGAGACCCCCTGCCCTACAATACCACCCTCCTATCTGAGTAAAAAGCCTTTTTGAATAATTTGGTTTTGCATTATATTGTCGAAGGCTTTCACAGCCGGAGAACGATGGTTGTTGTGGATTTTCCGGGCTGTATAGCCGTGGTCTTGGCATTGGCTATACAGCCCGGAAAGTCCACAACAACCATTGGTTTTGCATTGTTTGCAGAATGCCAGGAAAGTGGGGCTCTCCTAACTTCCTCAGGCATGCCATTCCACAGGGTAGGGGCCACCACAGAGAAAGCCCATGTACGGGCTGCTGTTGTTTTTGACCATGTGTAGGCTGGCACCTCCAAGAGACCCTGTTCAGATGAGCGAAGCTTCCGTGGAGGAACATAGGGAGGGAGGCGGTCCCGTAGGTATGCTGGACCAAGGCCGTGAAGAGCTTTGTATGTAATAACCAATACCTTGAATTGAGCAGGGTAACTGATAGGTAGTAAATGGAGTGACTGCAGGATGGGAGTGATGTTCATGCTCCTGCTAACAGTCAAGCTTCAGCATTTTGCACCAATTAGAGCCTCCTAGTTAACTTAGATGGGAGACCAATGTATAGTACATTACAATAGTCAAGTTTTGATGTTACCATAACATGGATCCAGGTGGCCAGATCGGCTGTGTTGAGGTAAGAAGTTATCTTACAGGCTAGAGTGAGGTTGTAGAAAGCATTTTTTGCCACTGTCTTAACTTGGTTTTCTAGTAATAATGCTGGATCCAGTATAACCCCTAGGCTCTTAACTGAGTCTGCAAGGGTCAGATGAACTCCATCGAAAGTGGGAAGTACAATGTCCTTCAAGATCTCTGGCTTTTCAACAAGCATCACTTCAGTCTTATCTGGGTTCAATTTCAATTTGTTGTTTTTCAACCATTTTACCATGGCTGTCAGGCAGTGATCTAAGATTTCTGCTGCTCCCTATGGGGACCTGAATAGTGAGATATAGAGTTGTGTGTCATCTACATATTGATGACATCCAACTCCATAGTTGCGAATGAGTTCTCCTAAAGGCTTTACAAAGAGGTTGAATAACATGGGTTGTATGCCATTAAAGGTATTTGAATTAGAATTAGAATAACATGGGAGATAAGATTGTGCCCTGTGGCACCCCACAAGATAGTTCCTATTCTGGAGGTAGCTGATCTCCGATGGCAACCCTTTGGGTTCGTTCCATGAGAAACAATTTAAACCAGTCCAGGGCACATCCTGGACTGTTTCTGTTTTTAAATGCTTCAACAGGATGTCATGGTCTACTGTGTCAAAGGCTGCAGATCGATCCAGGAGGAGCAATAAGGTGGCATGGCCTTTTGTCTATATTCAGATGCAGACCATCCACTAACGCTACTAGTCCTGTCTTTGTCCCATGCCCTGGTCTGAATCTAGATTGGAAAGGCTCTAGAGTGCTAGAATTTCCCAAGAAGATCTGGAGTTGATCAGCTACTGCTCTCTCAGAGCCTCGCTACAAGTGACATTTTACACGTGAAGGGCACTTGATCATTTTCGCAAGTCTTTCTGGGAACTGAAGTCCCTCTCCCCCACCCCTTTTCCTTCTGTTCCTTCCCCTCTCTGTTAGAATGGCTGCCTGAAGAGACAGAGAAAGCCTACGGCAACAGCAGCTTTTGCAAATCATCTTGCTGGGGGTGGGGGATGCTCTGAAGAAAGCTGACATGTCGGTGAAGTCCTAGTGTCCTTCCCTTCTCTGTTAGAACTGCTAGAATCACTGCCTGAAAAGTCAGAGAAAGCCTGCGGCAACAGCATCTTTTGCAAATTGTTCCTCCAGTCACAAGCCTGCTGTCAACGATCTTTGGGGGTGGGCAGCTGCAACTTTCTCAGCTTTCTCCAGAGCATCCCCCCCCTCCCCGAGCAAGACGATTTGCAAAAGCTGCTGTTGCCGTAGGCTTTCTCTGTCTCTTCAGGCAGCCATTCTAACAGAGAGGGGAAGGAACAGAAGGAAAAGGGGTGGGGGAGAGGGACTTCAGTTCCCAGAAAGACTTGCAAAAATGATCAAGTGCCCTTCACGTGTAAAATGTCACTTGTAGCGAGGCTCTCAATCACTTTGCCCAGAAAGGGTAAATTAGAGACTGAGAGATAATTGGCTACATCATGTTTGTCTAGGGTTGTTTTTTTTAATTAGTGGATGGATAACTGCCTGTTTGAGTGGCCGGGGGAAGGAGCCCTGAATTAGTGATTGATTTACAATAGATCTCAGTGGTCCACTTATGTGATCTTTACTTGATTTTAACAGCCAAGTGTAAGACTGTAACACATTTTTATCATTGGTGAAATTCCATCAATGTGTTTTGGGAAAGTAAATATCAAGTAGATGCCATTAACTTCAGTGGTGTGGCTTTGTAGTTGAAGAAAATGAAAAATGGGTATAGATTCAATATAAAGAATAGCTGGAAAAATGAGTTTATTAGAGGAGCAGCTATTGGAAAGAAGGTGCTTCAGACTATATATCACTTGGAGAGCAATCCTGAATAAGTCTGCTCAGAAGTACATCCAGTTTTGTTTAAGGGGGCTTATTTCCAGTAAAGTGTTCTTAGGATTGCAGGCTTGTATTATGGATTTAGCAGACACTATGGCACTTTCAGTCCAGCCCTAGGCATGTCAGCATGAGTAAGTTCTTCTATATGAAATGACGTTCATTCTCAGGCCTATAGGATTGGAGTCTAAAATACTTTGTGGTGGTATGGGATTGAGAGCTAAAAGTAACATTAGAAGAGCAATTTAAATGGTAGGAACTTCTTTAAAATTCAGATATACAACTCCTGTCAACATTTCATCATATTTATATTTAATAGCTGCATCACATTCCAAGAGATTATTTAGAATAACAAAACTTCTGAGGTTGTAGTATCCTAATTTAATATTCTAATAATTTGTAAACAAGTGTTTTTTGTTTTAAAAATCTTGTTTTTCTCATCCTAGATCAAAACAATTGAGCTAGTTTAACAGGATGTAAGGTGTTCTATGTTTTTTGAAGTCAATAATCTATTGAAGTATTATTTATTTTACATTTTTGGTACCTCATACCTGGACGTACTTAGTTAATTTTTTAAAATAACAGTATCAACAATTCTTGAGTTTTTCTTAAACCAACATATAACTGGAGAACATTTGGGGGGCTATGCTACCTTTGTATGAAATTTTAATGTTTATTTCCATAGTAGCTGCTCTTATGGAATTAATCAACAGATCACTGAATAAATCAGTAATATCTACTGAGAATACAAAGTTTTGAAGAAAATCCCTGAGTGGGAACAGGTGTTCTTTAATAGCAAAATTTCCTATTGTAATATTAATATTAATTCTGTAATATTAAATAGAGCAGTACATGGGTATTATTTCCCTCACTGTCTTTCTAATGAGTCATCCGTTTCTAGACAGGAATAATAAATGTGCCAGCATGGAGTTACATGCCATCTGTCAGAAGAACTGGCAAACATTGCATCCCCCCTAGTAACATTAGCTAATATTTTAAAATCTATTTTAGAAAGGGCTGGAATCCAAGTCAAATCTCATAAAACCTTTAGCTCCAAATACCTAGTGACTCAGACTCATTGTTACAGTATAGTGAGGGCTAGGCTGGATTTCCCCCCACCCCAAAAGTAAATGGGAGCATCCAGAGAATGTTCGTCTCACCTTTTTCTTCATTGTATCAGAGAAAATAAAAACCAAATTTTCTCCATCTAAAATACTTCATGTGGATACTGCACCCATAGTCACTACTGGGAGGAGGAAGAACTAAGATCCACTTCCAAAATGGCACAGGGCAGCTTGCTGTGATGCCCCACTCCCATTTACCTCTTTCTTTGCTGAGATGCACTGCAAACTACAAAAACCATGTTGCTTCTGTGTTTTATGTATGGGGAGGAGTAGGGGATGAGGTGAAGGCAGTGGCAAGCAGAGTGAGCAGGGTGTCTGCAGACTCCATTCTTGCCCATTCCTGCCCCTCTTGCTGCTACAGGTGGCATTTTTGCACCCCTGTGTAGGTACAATTCTAGAATGCATTGTATCAGGAAGCATTCTGTAATCATAGTTTTCATTTATAAAACCATTCATGTGTTCCTTTGCGATTCTCTTTACAGTTGTAAAGTATGAGGAACTAGTTTGTTGAATAGATAGGGTGTTGGATTCGAGACAGTACTCAGGCCAGTCCATGGGATTTGAATAAAATATCTTGTGGAAACTGAGGTAGATTTTTTTGCAACTAATTGTTTCTGCAATAAACTGGAGATCTAAGAGTGCTTGGAGTGCAGTGGTTAGAGAACTGGGCTTGAACATAGGAATGTTGTGTTCTCATCCAACCTCAGTGCTGTAAACATTGTAATTCTTGTATATTGAAACATACAGGGAAAATATAGTGATAGTTTCTAACAACTTTGATAACATGAAAGGACAAGAGGAAAGAGAAAGCTTTCTAATGGATGTTTATATTTAGATAAAATTATACTGATCTGTGACCATGAAGGTAAACACATTGTGCATTCCTGTGAACAGTTGCATTACATTATCTTTTAAAATTAAATTTGTTCTATTCTCACTTTTTAAAAAAGTACTTGCTAAGGGGTTCACTAGAGTGTTTTGCTGTTTCAAAACCTCAGACAAGATGTTTGAAAGCAATCATGCTAGAGCAGAGAATTGTTTAAGTGGACTTGGACAAATGAAAATAATCACAGATAAAAATTCATTGATGCAACTCTTAAGATCTATACATCCCTGTTACCCAAATTGGTTCATGTGTCAGGCCCTTATCCCTTATACATGAAGAACTAGAATCTGAATCCCATGGTCAAAAGAGATCTTTTTCAGTCTGTTGTATACAAGGGACCCAGTTTGCCACAATATATCTTTGAGAAGAGAGAGATGGAAGGGAGACAACTAGTAAGTAACTTTATAGCCCTATCCAAGATACAAAAAAGAGAGCAATTGCAATAATGCCATGGTAATTTATATATAAGCCAATCCTAGTGTGTAATTGTGTAACTTTTTAATTAGTTAACTGCACCATTCCAAATTATGTTTCTCCCATATGGCTAATCCAGAGCAAACAACCCAGAGGAAGGTTATAAGTGATGAGATGGTGCAGTGGGATAAATGGGGAAAGGAGCCTGGCATTAAAAAGGGAAGGAGTGCTTAGTCATGTAAGGGATGCAATAGGGAATGACCAGCTGGCAGTAGGGCAGACCAGCCAAGAATGAAAGATGGAGGAGCTAAATTACACTCCTTTATTGAAGAGGAAGGGTCTGGTGATTTTATGCTCATGGTGGTGGAAGAATGTTCTGGATGGAAACCAGCTGCCAAGAGGGGATGACTTTCCTATGCACCCAAATGTATCTGTGTAACCCAGATGTTGGAATCAAGGTTTAGGGTCTCCTTTCTAAAGGCACCTCTCTTTACACTCATACACCTTGGCATAAGCAAAACAACTGTATTTGTTGGAACAGAGACAAATAGAACTTGCACTGTTGGGTATGGTACTACCCACCCTCCAAACTCCTTTCCTCTCCCAGACCAAAGGCCCAGAGTCCCAAGATAAATGATGACCTAATAAGCCTTACTCATGGTCCATTAAGGGTGCCGTTTTCAGCTAATGTTGGGGATTATCCTGTAGTTGATGATCTGGAAGTGCCATCTTCTTGTAGAATTTGGTAGTGCAGCATACTTCGTGAGTACCAGGTCACCAGTCTGAACAGGAAATCTAAGGGCAACCTTCTCTCTTGAAGTGATTTGATTTCTGTGAAAAGAGGATATCAGAAGTAATTATCTGTAAATAAAAGAGACCATCTCGAGGCCAAGTTTTTCTCCAGGAAGTGACCTCAGTAAAGAGAGATTACGAGGGAGGATATGCACCAGAAGAAATCAGTTCAGTAATCTGGAAGGAATAACTCACCAACCAGATACTGAGTGGAAATCCAATTGAACTTGCTTTTCTTGTAGCTCCAGTCTCTGCAGCTTCTTCAGCTGAAGCCTTTTCAGCAATATAACAGTTGCTTGGAGCAAACACCTCCCCCACTCCTTCTTTCCCAGTTCAAAATAACCAGCCCTCATGCTCCATAACCCACCAAGGTTACAATGAACAAAGTAGCTGAATACACTCTTTCCAGCATGCAAATTAAGTAGTTGCTTTGCTCCATCCAACAGCTTACTTTCCCAAAGCTTTACACTTGGGTACCATTGGAGGAGCCCTTAGTGTTGGCCTAGGTTAGTACGGAACTAGGTTCTGCAATGGCATTGGGCCAAAGCTTTGGAATCTGGTTGCCCATTGGACTTTTGGTTGTGTTTTGGTTGGTGCACCTTGGGATTTAAGTCTGTGATAGGATAGTTCAGTCCTTCTATAGTAGAAGAGAGCACTTAAAGTTGCACAGGAAATGCACTGGAGGAAGTATTTGAGATGGTTTTGATTATAGGTCTTTGAATTAGAATGGGGGTTAATCTTAACTTTGATTTGCTGACAATAGTCAGAAGATGGGCTGATGGCTCTTCCAGGCTTAATGATTGAATCATCTGGGAATTGCATTGTGAGGAACATTTAGAGGGTTTTGTTTTTTATCCTGCAAACTTGGGTCAGTGTTTACAGTGAAAGGTATGAAGTGCTCTAGAAGTTCAAACAAAGGAATCTTGATTGATTTCTCTTGGAATATTCAGGCAGTTGGCTACTTCCTGTTGAAATCACCTAGGGGTTCTTCCTGCCCTGCTTTTAATATCAAACTAGATGTTATAATAATATCATTAACTTGTTCTCCACTCTGGATGGGGCACTAATTTGTCTAGAAGAGTGGTATATAAGTGCTATCATCATCATCATCATCATCATCATCATTTGCTCCCACCTCTGGCATTTTAGGGCCAAAGAATCTTGGGGTTCAAACGACATTGGTCTCAGTGGTGAGGGGCTACCATGCAACTGCCTGCTCATCCAATGTCAATCATGAGGCTGAATTTTCAGGATGATGCTTGAGATGTCCTGTTTATATTTACAATAGCATGTGGGGAAGGACTAACTCTGTTGTTGAACTTTGCAATTTGTGTGTGTTAGTAAAACTTTCTAATTCTTTGGGGTTCTCATCCATCTAGATTTTTGCTTTTAAACCTATATTTATTGTAATCTCTATCCAAATAATCAAATGGTAAGCGAGAACATTGTTTCTATGTCACTGACTGTGCAAATAACCCTCAGTCATTTTCTTGACTCTTTTTAAACCTTAGAGTAAGGTTTGGGTCCAGAGACCAACTAGATTTCTAGGGTGTGAGCTTTTGAGAGTCAAAGCTCCCTTCATCAGACACATGGAGTGGAAAAGGATATGATTCTTTAAAGTCCAGGCAGAAAGTGGGAGAGGTATTGCAAATTAAGTTGTCAAGAAGTTGGCTATAATGCATGAACAAGTGAATAAACCTAAAATGGTATAGCTGGTGTTGTTGGGTCCAGTGATTGTGTTGTTGGAGTGGATCTGTGGGCAAAGTTGGCATCTTGGTTTATTGTTTTTTTACTACATGACATGGCACATGCTTGGCACCATAATATGCCAACATCTTCTTGGCTGACTTGGAGCAACTCTTCCTCAGCTCCCACCCACTAACACTCCCCTTGTACTTGAAATTCATCAATGATGTTTTTATTATCTGGACACATGGGAAAGAAGCACTGGAGGAATTTCACCAAACAATCCATTATCTACAACCAAGCTCTACTCTGTAGCTGCATCTGCTCCATTGGCTCTGACCGAGACTTTCTCCTGTGTAATCTACAATATCGATTTCTGGACTTAGAATACCCACCAGATATAGTAAGAAAACAAATAATCAAAGCCAGGCTGACACCAAGGGATGACCTGCTACAAGATAAACCAAAACGAAATAATAGAGTACCACTGGTGGTCACATGCAGTTCCCAGTTCAAACCAGTTCAACGCATCATTAATGACCTGCATCCTGTGCTGGACAATGATATTACTCTCCCACACGCATTGGGATGCAAACCTTTACTTGCCCACAGACAGCTCCCCAACCTCAAACAATTCTTCATTCACAATAATGCATGTCCCAACATAGACAAAAACTCTGGTATCAGGGCCTGCAATTAACCAAGGTGCCAACTCTCCCCACATATCCACTTCAACAACACAATCAGTGTAACAACACCAGCTATACCCACTCAGGCTCATCCACTTGTTTATCTTCCAACATCATATATGCCATCAAGTGTCAGCAATGCCCTTCAGCTATCTATACTGGACAAACAGGTCAGTCCCTTCACAAAGAATAAAGGGACATAAATCTGATATCAAAAATCACAACATTCAAAAATCTGTGGGAGAACACTTTAACCTTCCAGGTCATTCCACCGCTGACCTAAGAATAGCTGTTCTCGAGCAGAGAAACGTCAAAGGAAAATTATGTGAGATTTCTGAAATTGAGTGTATTTGCAAATTTAGAACAATGGGTCCCCCAGGGTTGAATCAGGACCCAGAATTTTTCTTGCATGACAGATGCTAATTTTATACACTTCGCACCTATGTTCTATCTAGACATGTATTATAGCCAACTTCCTGACAATCTAATTTGCTATACCCCTTCCACCTTCTGCCTGGACTTTAAAGACTCCTACCCTTTTCCACTCCATGTGTCTGATGAAAGGAGCTTTGACTCTTGAAAGTGCACACCCTGGAAATCTAGTTGGTCTCTGAGGTGCTTACTGGATCTGAAACTTGCTCTTCTACTACAGACCAACATGGCTACCCATCTGAAATGATCATAATTCTTAGTTTCTAATTCACAGAAGTTATTCATCACTATTTTGGTCAAGGACATTGAACTTTGATAATATGTTGTCATTGAACTGACTACTCCAGAGCTCCAAATGCTTTGTCAACATGTGAAGAAATATGTGCATTACTCTCAGGCTTATCACAGATCTCTCTGATTTTTTTCATATGTTTGAGGTCAGATCTTCTAGGTTCTCCTGATTTTCAGAGATCATGTAAACCAATTTAGACCATTTTGATGGCTATCTTGGATTTGGCCGCCTATTGGCAGAATGTCAGCATTTTTTAAAGGGTTACCCGAGACCGACCATGCCTGCAACCATGCACTGTTGGATGTTACGCTATAGCGATCAGTTGCAAGTGGATCAGTTTGTCTACACAGGCTAATGATTGATATAGACCTACAAAGGCATAATATACAACAATGTATGGATACCTCCCATTTCTTTTGACACATTGTATATTTTTTACCTTGCTATTAATAATGTAAAAAACCATGCAGCTTTGCTTGATAGAATTCATACTAACTTCTTATTTTGAAGCTCTGATTATTACAGATCTGATAGACAGACTTTATTTCCACGTTTTTTTCAAAGATGGGAAGGTTTTTTTTTTTTTTTAATCCATGACAGTGTCATGGAAATCCATGGAATTATCAAATATGTGATGTCTGTGGATCATTCAGTGCTTTACTGCTGTCATAGAAGGAGGAAATAATCGTGTAGGAAAATAAATATTGCTGTATTATATGAGGGGGCGCACAAGCATGTTGTAATCCATCCACCCGTGGTGTAGGGAATACTCTCATGGCACTTACATGTTTTAAGAAACTTGGGTTGTTCTACATAAAGATTATCTTGTTGTAGGAAAGCTACATCAAATAACTCTTCCATTATTTTTTAAAATTCTTGCTGGAAAGAATTTTTTTTATGATATGCTATAGTCTCTTACCCTGCAAGAGAGATCAGACATTGAAATAGGCGATAAATCATTGATGAAGAACTTAAGCACGTTGGTTTACTTTGGCAATATTACTTTAGTAGAATGAAACCTATTTGTTCATCACTTTAAGAAAGGTAGCAGAAAAGAATAAAAATGCATACGATGTTTTCCTTACATATGGATAAATTCTTCCTGCATCCTTGTATAATACGTCCATTCATTACAGTTTGCAAGGAGAGCAGGCCAAATTCAATAGTTTAGTAGAATCAGTGATCAGTCTGACGTTGTTACCTGCTGTAGAGATGGTTTTAATCTTATTTAACAACTGTTTTGCAGTTGTCCTAGAAGACTAATTCTTTTCCAATAATCTAGCGAGTGGTTTTGCTGAGTATAGGAGAGTACTCTGTATACCATGGTCCACAAAAATATCTTTTATTGAGAAGAGATTTTGACTCTGAGGTTTTGTGGGGGGGGGGGATTGTTGTTGTTGAGGCAGGAAGAAAATATGGAATTTATTTCTGCACTTATCCTTTCTACCATGCTGAATGGAATTAAGATGGCTGGGTCTTTGTTTCAAGTTCTCTGGTTTTACATGCTCAGCATCTAAAGCTCTGAAAAAGATAAGAAAAACTACTTTATTAACAGTACAGAGTGATTCCAGTCTTTAAATACATTGATTTCAATAGTGACTCTGCAGAAGATTGCACTGTAAGTCCCTTTTGAAGATCCTAAAACTGGTTAAATTCCACTTGCATGTACAGCCTATCCTTTATGTCCAGTTTTGGGGTGGGGGGGGTCGTACGGTAAGAACAGTCTTTTAGCCCTTTCCCTTTCTTCCTTTCAAAAGTATCTGTGAAGATACTTAGAATGAAAGGAAGTATTTTGTCTGTAATCAAGGGATTTTTTTTTTTAAGTCTCGTGAAATTGCCATGTAAATAACAATGTTGTGCACTTGCATCCTTGGAGTTACTTTCAGAGGGAATTCCCAGGAGGCCTACATGAATAACTACATTGTATGACTAACATTCAAAATGTTTTCAACAAAGCATGCTCCCCCTCCCCCCCCCGCCCTTCTTCCAGGCCTTTCAAGGAACACCTAATGTCCCAAAGTACTTTGCTGATCACTCAAAACTGCATGCTTCCCCTGGGTCTGAAGGAACGGCACTTTAGCCTTTCTACTTCTTACTAGTGAAATAAATGGCAATCTTAAGGTGTTTTTGCAAGGCCATACAAGCTGTGTTCCTGTTTTGTTGGTTTGCAGTGTGAGGATTGTTAAAAGATTCCTAGGGGGAATAAAAATGTGAAGAAATGGTGCATTTAGAAGGTAAATTATAAACAGATGTGCTGGCCAGCTGGAGGCCAGTGCAAAGCAGCCAGCAGGTATTCAGAGCAGAGCAGCATGGGAATGCAGCATGAAGTCATGGCAGATGTGCATGCAGAAGGATTACCAGAAGTCAGTATCTTACTTCCATAATAAAAAAACTTAGCCATAAAACTGACAGACCCCCACCCCCGTTAACATTTTTGTACCTGTGATCAACTTGATGCTAAGAATAATGGCAAAGTCAGATGTAACAAGGTTTGTCAAACTGCACATGAATAGAAATGCATCTGATAAACATTTTCATGAACAAAAAATCCTAAATTTAAATAGATCTGAACTGGCCAAGACGAGAGGGGAAGAGATCTTGGTGTTATAGTGGATAGTAGATAGTTTGATGAAAAATGTCAGCTCAGTGTGCAGCAGCAGTAAGGAAGGCAAACTGCATACTGGAGATTATCAGTAAAGGAACTGAAAATAAAATAGCCAGTATCAACTGTCCAGAGTTGGAGGGGCCCCTGGACTTAGCGGCACTCTGGGATTGCATGGCTTCAAGCCTGGAGAGGCTGGGAGGCATCCCAGCAGGCAACCCAGCCAGAGCAGCTGTGGACGCTACTGGGATGGAAGAGCCCATGCCTCAGCACCCTCCTGAGGGTCACTGGAACAGTGGCCCCAAACAGCCCTTCCACGCCTCTGAGGTAGTCCCAGAATGGCCACAGGTGAGTCCGCTGACCCATCCGACGAGGAAGGCAGGAGCTGGTGAGCTGCAGAAAGGCCCCAGGCTGCACTGGCTGGGCAAGATGTCAGGGTGTGGGCACAGATGCAGCATCTGTCCCGCATCACATGGAGGAGGCTGGCCAGCCCCACCTTGCGGATGAGCCCAGAACAGTTGCTGGGCGATGAGGGGGAAATCATCGGTGCGGTGATTGGCTCCACAGTCTGTTGCTCCACCCTGGGGCAAGGGAGAGAGCAACTCCGGGAGGAAACAGAAGCTGGGCATGGGGAGACATCCAGAAAAACCCTATAAAAGGGGACCGGTGAGGGAGGTTGGGGAGGAAGTGTGAGGCAGCTCTTGTGAGTGCCAGAGAGAAGAAGTCAGGCTATTTTGAGGGGAGAGAAGGTGCATGGGTGCTGGAAACCCCCTTCTCCCCTTTTCTGAGGCCTCTCCACGGGTAATCATGACTTTAAGGGACTTTAAGGGACTCTGACACCGAGGTGGGGGAGGCTGACAATCACAATACCCCTCTATACAGCTGTGATGTCACCTCATTTAGAGTACGTACAGTTCCGATTGCCAGTATCTCAACAAGGATGCTGTAGAGCTGGAGAAAGTGCAGAAGAAGGCAACCAAGATGATTAAGCGATTGGAGCATTTTTCTTATGAGGAAAGGCTGAAGTGTTTGGGATGTTTGTTTAGAAAAAAAAAGATGATAGAGGGAGGACAAGATCGAGGTTTATAAATTTGTTCATGTGATGAATAGAGCAGATGGATAGAGCTTTTCCCTGCCTCTCCCAGAATACTCGAAATTGGAAGGAGCCAATGAAATCCATGGGCAACAGATTCAGCACAAGCAAAAGAAAATACTTCTTTATTGAACAAGTAATTGAATTGTGGAATTCACTGCCAGTGGATGTAGTGTTGGCCATGACCACAGCTGGCTTTAAAAAGAGGGTTAGACAAATATATGGAGGAGGAGAGTTCTATCGGTGGCTACCAGACATGGTGACTAAAGGGATGCTCCATTGTCAGAAGCAGGAAACCTCTGACTACCAGTGGCAGGAGGCAACAGCATGGGATGGCTGTGGCCTCTACATTTAGTTGGTTCAGCCCTCCAGGGCAACAGGTTGGCTGCTGTGTGAAACAGGATGCTGGACTAGACGGACCACTGGTCTGATTCACCAGGGCTCTTTTTTACATTCTTTTGTCCTCTGTTAAAGATATGAAAAGGAGCAGGGGTGTCCCTTCTAGTTTACCTTTAAAGCAATGCAAGACTTAAATATAGTCTCCTCTCTGGTGATGGAGCATTGAGTGTGTGTGTGTGTGTGTGTGTGTGTGTGTGTGTGTGTGTGGATATGGCTGGGTAGCAAGCACTAATTTTGTGATTCTCTGTCAGACCGTCTGATCTATCCCCTGGAGCTCAGCAAAGTTGGGGCTTTGCTTAAAAGGAGAAATGGCCCTTACAATAAAAATAACAAAAAAAATGCAATAAATATTTGTAGCAAAAGTGTGTGTGTGTGTGTGTGGGGGGGTGTGCCATGGGGAGTCAACGGAGGAATCCCTTTCTGGATAGTAGACAGACCTGCACCTCTCAGCCCCCTTTCACGCCTCTATTCCTTGGCCCACACTGTCATCAGATCAGACCTGGTATTGTAATCTACTGTCAGTTTTGCAGCTGGCTGGGAATTTTAAACTGAGGAACCTGGAGCATCCCTCCCCCCTTGATTCTATTACTAGTGCTCCCTTTACCCCCCATCCTATCCATTCTCTCATTTGCCAGGTATGCTTTTGGGGCTGAGTGCATTTAAGCTAGAGGTGCTCTCCTGAGGTGAGAACCGCTTGGCATGAGTCAAAGGGCAGGGGCACAAGAGCTCTTGGCCCATGGTTACAACCATGGTGTATTGCTATAAGCAGAGTCCAACAGGTATTCTTTTTATCCCAGAAGCTGCATGTAATTGGCAGAGCTCTTTCTCTCCTCCAGCATCCTCCAACTGGTACAGGTGATGGCCAAGCCCCAGCTATGCACCATGTTAAGGGTTGCCATCCTTCAGGTGGGTCTTGGAGATCTCCTGGAATTACAACTGATCTCCAACTACAGTGATCAGTTTCCAGAGAGAAAATGGCAGCTTTGAGGGCAGACTCTATGGCATTGTACTCCCAAACCCCACCCTCCCAATTTGTTGTTGTTTCAGTTTTCCCAGTCTGTGTCTTAATACAACTTGAATGATGACTAATTTTTGGCTTGAGTTTATTATAGAGATTGCCCTGAAACAAGAGTTTATTCTTCTTCTCTTGCAAAGAATGGTGATCTCAGCTCTCCCCCCCCGCCCCTTGACATTAAAAGTTCTGTTAACAAGTGCCATCTAATCTAGCAAGACAATTGAGTTTCTGCCCTTATTCTTACACTGAAGCAATTCTCTTGGGGAAAGCTGTCTTCATATTTGGAAGCAAGCCTTTTGCTCAGAAGGATCTGGCTTGCAGAAGAACAATATTTTCTGTTTGATTAAAAGTGATTACTACAAATCCTTCCAAATATTTCTGACAGCAATTCTATCCAAGTACTTCTAATTAAAATTTCTTCTTTCAAAGAATAAAGAATCCCAATATATACAAACATAGAATTAAGAAGTAAAAACATTTTGTCTTTGTTTCAATATGTATATTTTTAAAAGATCAGTTTTATCTGTAAGCATCTTACAAAAATTATAAAACATCCTCTGAAAAAGTTGGTTGGTTAACCCCATTCATCAGACTTACATTCAGAACTCCATTTGTGCTGCTTTTCAATATGTGTTTGGATTGTTTCATAGCTGTTTCTTTGCTTTAATGGGGGTTGGTAAATATTTTATTTACTTGATTTATTCCTTTCGTTTATACCTCACTTTCCTGCTCAGTGGGAACCCAAAATGGCTTACAGTATCCTTACCTTGTGAGGTAGGTTAGGCTGAGAGTGTGGGACTGGCCTAAGGTCATCCTGTGAGCTTCCATGGCAGAGTGGGGATTTGAAGTTGGATCTCCCAGATCCTAGTTCAACATCCTATCCACTATACCAGGCTGGTTCTATACCTCACTACCTGCTGCTTGGTAGAGAGGTTTCTGGGGATGAACAGCAGCAGTAATTCCATGAATGAAACAGAGGGTTGGATACTTCAAAGAGTACTAAGCAAAATGAGTGAAGTCTGGAGCAACCATGCAGCTTCAGTGGTGCCTGGGATTCCTTCCAGTAGGGATGTGCGCTTCGGGTTTCAGAAACCCAAAGCACACCCGAATCAACCCCAATTTGGGTTGATCTGTGATTCCCGAATCGGCTCCAGCAAAGCTGAGCCAATTTGGGAAACCCAAAGCAGAGCTTCCCGAAGTGCTTTGGGTTGCTTCGGGAAGCTCTGTAAAGCCTTTTTCCTTTGCTGCAGCAAGAGGAAAAAAGCTTCAAAGAGCTCTTCCTTTCCTGCGGCTTTCACGTGAGGGGAGGGGGAAGAGGGGAGTGAGATAGGCAGAAGAGGGAGGGGAGAGGGGGGGATCAGGGAAGGGAGATTGGCTGAGAGAAAGAACCAGTTTCTGCAGCAGCAAGCAGCTCTTCCCTTCCCGATCGGGGAATTCTCTGGGAGGACAGTATTGTTTAAAAAAAATTGTTTCAAGGTGGAACTGTGATTTGAATGTGCTATTAATGCAGTTCCCAGAAATCCAAGAAATGAAATTTTTTAAAATTATTTTTGGTGTGTTTTTGGCTCTGTTTTTGGAGTGTTTTTGATTCAGTGGTGTGATGGTGGGGGTTGATTTAATCTAAGACTGTATATTGTGATTTAACAGTGATGTGATGTTTTTATTGCTGTTACCAAGAAATAATTTTTTAAAAATTGATTTTGTGTGTGTGTGAATCTCTGTTGCGATGGCTGGCCCTATAGGGAAGCATGGGGAGTGGCTGGCCAGCCAGCTCTGTGGGTGCTGGGAAATTTTGAGGGGTTTGTCTTTGGTTTTGTTGGGCTGTTGGGGGATTTATTGAGGGGTTTCTGCCTGTGGCCATGGATGCCACATTCCATGTGTTTCTATTGTGAGAGTATGGATTTTCCCACAATAGAAAGTGGGGTGGCTGGGGGGTGGTGGTCAACCTTCTTTGGGGAACCATTACATGGCCCCTTGATGTCCAATCTCCCTGATGCTTGGGTGATCTCCAGAGGGCAGGTAGTAGTAGGTCCCCTGCAAGTTTGGTGCATTTTGCTTGCAAAATGTGACAACCCCCGCCCCCCCAGCCTCCTAGAACAGCCCACTAGTTTCCAACACATGGTTCAGTTTGGTTTGGGTTGAATTCAATGGATGATTCTCTGGAGTGAAGTTGATCCCCTTTCATCAGTTTGGCTGTACTGAGGGAGGTTGTTCATTGGCTGTACTGAGGGGAGGTTGCTTGCCCACGGAGACTTATGGATCCAATTGGTTTCCAGAATGCTCTGAGGGATCCTATGCTCCATGGCGGTTCGTTAGATGAGCTGGTGGAGGACTGGCAATGCCGGCTCTCCGAAGCCAATGAAATTGCTCCCCGTCGCCCTCTTTGCCCCTGTGTAAGACGGGCTCCCTGGTATACAGAGGAGCTTCGAGAAAAGAAGCGGGAGCTAAGACGGCTTGAGTGAGTGTGGCGGCGATCTTGCGACGAAGAGGCAAGATCATCTTATAGGACGTTTATGAAAGCCTATGAGATGGCGGTGAAGGCTGTGAAGAAGGAGTTTTATACAGCCTCCATCGCATCAGCTAGCTCACGCCCAGCAAAATTGTTCAATGTGGTTCGATCACTAGTCTCCCTCCCAGGGGGAGACTGCCAAATTCAGAATTCGGACATCAGCTGTGAGGCTTTTGGGAGCTTTTTTGCTAAAAATGTTGTCTCTCCGCCGTGACCTGCCAGCCACAGCTGATACAGTGAAGGAACTAGAGACCCCTTGGCCGTCTTTAGGGTCAATATTTGATCAGTTCAGTCCACTCTCCGGGGAAGAGATTGACAAGACCCTGCAATCTGTTAGGCCCACCACGTGCCCCCTGTACCCATGCCCATCGTGGCTGGTAAAGGCCAGTGCCGTTGGTCTGCGGTCCTCATTGGAGGCCATTGTTAACACATCCTTGGGCACGGGGTTTTCCCCCGGGCCACTAAAGGAAGCCGTGGTGAGACCGCTCCTGAAAAGACCATCACTGGACCCCACTGACCTGGTCAATTATCGCCCAGTCTCGAACCTCCCGTTTCTGGGAAAGGTGATTGAGCAGGCGGCAGTGGGGCAGATACAGGGTTTTCTGAATGATGTCTCAGCCCTAGATCCCTTTCAGTCCGGGTTCCGGCCAGGATATGGGACGGAGACGCTGCTGGTCGCCCTCTCAGACAACCTTCGCAGACATCTGGATCGAGGTGGTTCAGCGCTGCTGATATTACTGGATTTGTCAGCAGCGTTTGACACAGTCGATTATGATCTTTTGACTCACCGCCTCGCCAATGTGGGGATACGAGGGACTGCCTTACAGTGGCTTGTCTCTTTTCTCCACAGTTGGGGACAGAGGGTGGCACTTGGGGAGAAATTGTCACCCTGTCACCCATTGGTGTATGGGGTCCCACAGGGGGCAATACTCTCCCCTTTACTGTGTAACATCTATATGCGCCCCCTTGCCCAGCTGGTGCAAAGTTTTGGGCTTGGGTGCCATCAATATGCAGATGACACCCAGCTGTATCTGATGATGGACGGCCGGCCCGGCTCAGCCCCAGATGTCCTGGAACATGCATTTGCAGCCGTGACTGATTGGTTGAAACAGAGTCAACTGAAACTGAACCCAACAAAGATGGAGGTCCTATACTTGAGCCATGGGGGACTGGATTCGGGACTCCGGCTCCCAACCCTCGATGGGGCACAGCTTGTGCCTGTTCCAAGGGTTAGGAGCCTGGGGGTGATCATAGATGCCTCCCTGAAAATGGAGGCACAGGTCACAGCGGTTGTCAGGTCTTCTTTTTTCCATCTGCGGCAGACCAGACAACTTGTCCCTTACCTGTCTACCTGTGACTTAACTACAGTGATCCAGGCAACGGTCATCTCTAGGTTGGATTACTGTAATGCGCTCTACGCGGGCCTATCCTTGTGCCTGACCCGAAGATTACAGCTGGTGCAAAATGCAGTGGCGCACATCATTATGAAAGCACCGAATAGGGTGCATGTTACACCAATATTGCGCGAGCTGCATTGGCTGCCAGTGGAGTATCGGATCAGGTTTTGGTATTGACCTATAAGGCCCTGTGCGGACTGGGGCCAGCGTATCTGAGGGACCGTCTCTCCCCGTATATTCCCCAGAGGACCCTCCGATCAGGAGAAAAGAAATTACTATCAGTCCCTGGCTCCAAGGAGGCCCGCCTGGCCTCGACTAGAGCAAGAGCTTTCTCAGTCTTGGCTCCTACCTGGTGGAACACTCTGTCTACCGAGACCAGGGCCCGGCAGGATTTTCTATCTTTCCGCCGGGCCTGTAAGACAGAGTTGTTCTGCCAGGCTTATGGCTGAGGCTGGGCCTCCACTGGCTGGAGGATATAACATCTACTCCCCTCCCTATGAGAGCTGCCCACCACTGTTCTGAAGCTGCTGCCATGTTTCAATTGCACTGCTGCACTTTCTGTAATTGCCACTAAAAAAAAAAGAGTGCTGCTATTTTTAATATCTTTATACAATGCTTTTAATGTTTTATGATAATGTTTAATGAAATGTTTTAAATGTTTTTAATGCTGAGCCTGCTTGCGGGGAGGGCGGAATATAAATATGATAAAATAAATAAATAAAAAATAAATAAATTAGTTCACTCTAGTGGCTCACTCACTTGCTTCATATGGTTTTGTGTATTTTTAATCAAATTTTTCTTATTGTGATTCTCCTGTGTGAAGTTACTCCTCATAGGGAATAATGTGGTGGTATGTATGTATGTGGTATGTGGTATGTATGATTGCTTTTGACTTGAGGTCCAGTAGAAAATTCCAAACAGTCCATAATGTGTATTTTTTCTTGTATGTCCAGTTGGGTGCATGGTTATAGGAATGCTCTGCAGTCTGTGAAGTACAAGTTCAAGTCCTACCTCTTCCTTATGTTTTGTGAGAGAGATCTGTCTTTCCTGTCTGTGAGATTCAACTACCTCCTGTTTCTCACATGAGTGCTTTGCTTGGTGAGTTATGAGGGAGATGGCAGGAATGCTTTCTGTAAATGTGCAGTTGTGTGTTTTCTAACTGCTGTCTTAATGTCTGTGTCCCCCATGCCTTGCAAAAAGCTGCTCCTCAGGGTTTTGTGGCCTCCCTCAAAATCTGATCCCTTTTGTGTAGAAACCTTTGGCTTTCCATTGGGGTTTGGAGGGATCTGGGTGATACAATTGGACTGCCCATGCTTTCTTTCTTGTGTGTCCACCTGTCAAAAAAGTATGTGTTTGCAGGTATGGTTTGAACCAGCATCCATGGAGCTCCCAGGATGTTGCCAGTTGCAGAGCACACTGCTGTGTTTTCTTACCTTCATCTGCTGTATGCATGGGCAGAGGCATGAAGAGAGGGCTGTGCTAGCATCACTGCATGTTAGTTTGCTGCTTCCATATCTAGTTGAGATTGGGGTGTCATCAGCATGTTACTCCATGACTTGTGGGTCTAAGTGCTGTCACTATGGATATAATGTTTTGAGCTCCTTGGAGTTAGATTTTATTGCCAACATAGTATATTGACTAGCTATGCTGGTGTCGCACCAACATCTCTGATGAGTCAGCATGTGGGGCTCAGTCCCTGGCTACACATAATACCAAAACTCAGCTTCTCTATATTATCTGTCTCCTGTGAGTCAATTCCAGTGATTTAACTCGGCACCTGCTTCAATCATATCCAGTTCTTCTAAAATCAATGCTTAAAACTGTGGCTGAATTGTGCTTATTTTGTAAGCTGTTTTCTATGAGTATCAGCTCTTCCTGTAGGACTTACCAGACTCCAGGTGTTCAGATACTTTTCTCAGAGAAGTGAGATTCTTGTGATCCTCTTAAACTGATACATTTTCTTGGTTGACTGCAATGACTTTGATACAGTTTGGCTTTTCTGTGCTGAGTTGACTTTATGTTGCCATTGGTTTCTCAACATGCTGTCTTCTTAATGACTCTCATTATGTATTTAGAACAATAGCCCTTCAATGGCTCCATAAAACTCTTGTTCTTAGCAACTAACCCACTTTAGAAATTAAGGGTCAGAAGCAATTTTGAAGTAAGTAGTGCAAACACTACAAAACCTGGCTACGTTTTGCTTCTGGGTACAGAAATCAATTGGGGTTACGAAGAAAGGATGCCATAAATAGAAAAAAGAAGTACTGTATGTATCCAAAAGGATGTTGCATATTCACCAAAATACTAGAGCCCAGATAGTCATGGAATTTCTCCTATCTATCACGGCAGTAATATCTTCAAAGAACTTTAGCAGGTTAGTTATCCATGACCTCCCCTGCCTGCAGCCATGCTCCCTGTCCTTAATCAAACTGCTTTGCAAGGTGTTCCCTGTAGATAGTTTCCTAGGTTTCCCCGGTGGCTGTTGTTAAAGTGGTTGCTTTGTAGCTTTCTTCTTTGTTTTGGAATTGTTTCCTTTATAAAAATGGTTATGCTTGCTGCACTCTGGTTTTCAGCAAAAACTCCATTTACTGATGACAAATGGCTAATCCTATAGGGTAGGTTGAAGGAAATGTTCACTGCAATTCAAAATTTAATTATAGAGAAGCAATGAATTACCCATATAAAATTACCCAAGCTGCATTCTTATATAGGTTGTGTTCTCATAAAATCCCCCCACACTAACAGGGCACTTTTGTGCTTTTTCCATTGCACCTGATATAAGATTTGAGGTCAGTCATGTATAAGATAGTGACACTACTCAAATCTGTGAACTCTGAATCATTTTTCTGGAGGCGTAGGCACAAAGAGAAGACAGACTCTGGCTTTTATATGGCATGATACCTGCAGTCAAAGAAGAAACGCAATGAATGCAGAGAGTTTGAGAAATATGTGTTCTTACAGCATAGTCTGTTATCTCTTAGTGAATCCAGATAAGACAGAGGTGATGCTGGCTGGAAGGACCACAACTTTAAACAGTTTTTCCTACTATTGATGGTATAAAACTTTTGCTGAAAGACTCTGTTAAGAGCTTGGGAAACTTATTAGATCCTGGTTTCCTGTTGGAGAAATAGGTACCCATGACAGTGAAAAATGCTTTTTTCCCAGCTATATCTAGAGATGGGCATGAACAGCAATACGAACAAAAAAAGCCACAAACAGCCCAATTTGCTGTTCGCAAACAAGCTGTTCATGAGGCCCCATTCTAAATGAACAGGTGGTCGTTGCAACCCTCATTCGTTGCTGTTCGTTGCTGTTCATCAAGCCAGACAGTCAGGCACCTGCAATCAATTCCCTTGGCAACTTAGACAGGGATTGTGTGAACTCTGTCTGAACTCCTGCTGTTGCCCTGGAAACCCCAATCTCAACCCAGTTTAGCCTGATAGGCAGGTCTTCCTTTCAAATGTGGAGCTCCACATTTGTTACAAGGGAACAAAGACCAGGGGGAAAGGGGGCTCCCAGCTCTGGCTTAATTTGCAGACAGTGGAGAGGTAGAGAGTTGCTGTTGGCATTTTGATAGAGAGAGTGCATTGGAGTGCATTGGATTACTATAACATGCTCTATATGGGACTACCCTTGATGACTTTTGGGACAGCCTGAGCAAGAGGGGAATACAATAACTTGTTTTTACTTTTGTTTTAATGTGTTTTAATGTTCTTTCTATTACATTGTTTTATTATTTTTGTACTGTTGCTAGCCTTCTTGGGTCTAGAACCTTTTGGCACATGAGGGCCACATTAGAGTATCCAATACCTAAAGAGGGCCACATCTTAAATCAAAATGTAACCTGTAAATCAAAATTATTAACCTGCCTATTTAGATCAATAGTAAACATTCAAAGGCCAATGAAGAAATATTAACTTAAATGCAATTCATTTTGGAACAATATTTTACTATGCAATACTGTAATCTAGCTACACATGCTTACCTATTCAGTGTGATTTTTGTGGCTCTTTTTTGTTAGCAAAGGTATTAATGTCCAAGTCAACGTTTGTGACACACACCCTTAAAACTTCATGTAAATGTTCATTTGTAAGTCTTGACCTGCACTTGAATTTCACAATTTTTATCTTGGAAAAAGTTTGTTCAGAGATGTAATAATAATAACAACATTTGATTTATATACCGCCCTTCAGGACAACTTAATACCCACTCAGAGCAGTTTACAAAGTATGTCATTATTATTCCCATGACCATTGGAAGATACTCACCAATGCTTGTTAGGATTTTGTTAAGAAGGAACGTGCAGTAAATAATTCAGCTTGAAAAAGCAACATAAAACAGGATATAACCAAGGCTGGCACACCCGTTGCCAACTGCCCAGGAGATTTTGCCTCCACCGCTTTCCTCCTGGAATGTTCTGCCTGTAAAGGAGAAGAAAAAACAACCTGCTATCATTCTGAATTTTAGACATGGATACTTACCTTTTGTTAGGATTCAAATAGACTTCTTGAATGTATAGATGGATTATGACTGTCTATCACTCTATTTATAGCACTGGTACATATAGGAGAATCTGCAATGTTTGAAATGGTAGTAATATAATGTTATAAGTTCTTGCGCATACAGCACTTGCAGTTTGTTAAAAATAAAAAAGTATATTACATATTTATTTGGGTCTCTTAGAACTAGTTGGGTTCTTTGGGTTGTATTATTATTCCCACAACAAAACACCCTGTGAGGTGGGTGGGGCTGAGAGAGCTCCAGAGAGCCGTGACTAGCCCAAGGTCACCCAGCTGGCTTCAAGTGGAGGAGTGGGGAATCAAACTTGGCTCTCCAGATTAGAGTTCAGCACTCTTAACCACTACACCAAACTGGCTCTCAGTGGTGCCAAAGACTGTGAACATGCCTGCAGCAAATTTCTTTGGGGTGATAAATATATCAGGTAGACCACAATAGAAATCTAACAGACTATTTTCTTTGGAAATTTCTCTGAGATGATCACTGCCTTGCAAATCAATTAGTTCCGTCTTTAAAAAGTTACTTGCATCTTCTGGTGCTTCTTCAAATAGAT
Source organism: Eublepharis macularius (assembly GCF_028583425.1). Lineage (NCBI taxonomy): Eukaryota > Metazoa > Chordata > Lepidosauria > Squamata > Eublepharidae > Eublepharis > Eublepharis macularius. Next base: position 115,591,817 of record NC_072795.1, read on the forward strand.
TTTGAAACAGTCTTATTTTCTTTCTATGCTTATGGCAATCAGTGAATCTGTTCTGGAATTCCACCTGCAATAGGTTTAGGGCTTTGGCATGTCTTTCAACATTGAATTGTAAATTCCTGTCCTTCTCAAATTTTAGTTCCTCATAGCATGGGAAGTTTGAAAAATTACTTTCACTAACTTGCTTCTCAAAAATGTTTAGTTTTGCTTCAAAAGCTTTCAGTTCAAAATACATGTCACACACAAGCTTTCATTTCCCCTGCAACCTTAGATTCAATGTGTTCTGATGCTCTGTGATATCAGTTAAGAAAGCCAAATCAAAAATCCATCCAGGAGCAGAAGGTACTTCTTGACTTTTTCCTTTCTCTTTGAGAAAGACATCAGCTTCATGATGAAGACTGAAAAATGTTTGAGGACTTTGCCTCCGCTAAGCCACTAGACTTCTGTATGATGCATTTCCATATTCTGCATCTATCTCTGAAAGAAAATTTTGAATCTGATGATGTAATTAATGCTGGATATGACAATATGCATCACACTTACCCACTGAGGAATCTTAGTATACAAGGCTTGCTGATGGATGATGCAGTGAAATTGCGTTTCAATAATTCTTGATTGATTTTTGCAACTACATCAGTTTTACTTCCCACCATATTTCTTGCACCATCAGTTGTGATGCTTTTCTATTTATGCTAACTCAGACCAAGATTTTCTACTGATTCACACATCTTCAAAAATATGATTTCTGCAGTTGTAGTGCCTTTCATACTCTGCAGTGCACATAAGTATTCTGTAATTCTGAAGTTGGAATCTATCCCCATGATAAATATTAGTAGTTAAGCAGTGTCTGTAATGTCATTGCTCTCATCTAATACCAAAAGGGGGAAAAATCAAAACTTTTTGCCTTGACAATCAGTGGCATATACAGTTCTTCTTCTAGTTCTTCAACATGCCAGGTGATTGTAGATGCAGATCAACTGACACAATTAATGCAAGATACCTTATCAGGGCATATTTCCTCCATTACTTTAACCATGCACTTTTTAACAAATTCACCATCAGTGAATGGCCTACCACTCTCAGCAATACATTTAGCAATATGATAGCTAGCCCTCATAGTAGACAGGTTCTCCCCAACTGGCTTTCTAAAACTATTTTGCTGCAAAAACATTGACTTTAAAAAAAGAATTTATCTTGTTCATTTGCACCTCTTCTTGATATATTGAGTAGCTCTTGTGAAGGACTCAAAGTGCCTTTTAACATTGTACTCCTTTAATACTGAGACAGTTTCAAGACATATCAGGCAAAGTGCTTTATCCTCAGCTGTTTTAGCATTGCTTACCGATTGTGCAAAACTCCCAGAACAACGCGCCTTCCTGGAGCGATTTCCTGTCATAACTCTGGTTATCGCAGGAAATCGTGCCAGGAAGGCGCGTTGTTCCAGGAGTTTTGCACAATCGGGTAAGCAGTGTGAAAATGGCCCTTGTTTAAAACAAAGAAGTATTCAGTAATCCATTTGTCATTAAAGACAAGGTGCTCATCTGCAATTTTTCATTTCTTCAAAACAGTACTTTCTTTTGCAGATGTCTTCTTACAAAATTTTTAGCAGAGCAGCAGTTGAAGAGTTTCAACCTTCCCTTTCAACCCAAGGAGCCACTCACTGGCTCCTGTAATTGCAGACGCATAAGAAGAGTCCTAGCTGGAGTGGGTGGGGGAGGAGAGAGAGAAGCAAGAGAGGCAAAAAGTCAAAGCAATCCGCTCATGTTGAGAAAGGAAGAATGCTTTTGCCTGCAGCAGCAACCTCATCAGTAACCTTGGAAGCCACTTGGAGGAGCCTTGATGGGTGGAGCCTCTAGAAATGTTCAGTATGCAAAACACTTTGTAACACTTTTTTTTGCAAAACTTTCAGCCCCTTTGCTGTTCTTTTCCTGCCTTTTTTTGCAAAAGAAATCTCCTGTACCCATTCACACAGCTGCGTTATCTCCCTTACACACATATATAGCCTTCAACATGGTAATGCATGGGCGGGGGGTGAAAAAGCTAAGTGGTATGGGTACTTGAGTTTTTCTGGCTAGCAAAGTACTCAGAATGGCCAAAATGCTAGTATGGAGGATAGGACCAAGAGGAGGCTGACAGAAGGAACCAAGGAGACCAGAAGTAACAATGTTGCTATTCTGTGTTTTGCATAGGGTTACCAGTCCCCTGCTGGGGGCGAGGGATCACCCGCTCCCACCCTCCACCCCCTGCCCCCACTTACCTGGTCAGCGGGGGAGGCACAGGCCTCCTGTGGGGAGGGCGCTTCTTTGCTCCACAGCGGCCTGATCCCAGCCTGATTTGGGACCAATATGGCCTGATTTGAGCCTGAATTGGTGTGATTTGGGCCCAAATCAGCCCAGATCAGGCACAAATTGGCCCAGATCTGACCTGATCAGGCCACTGCGGAACGCAGGAGCACTCCTGTGCTCCACAGAGGCCCATTCTGGGCTAGTTTGGGCCCAATCTGGGCTGATTCCATCCCAAATAGGCCTGGATTGGGCCACTGTGGACTGTGGGAACACTCCCGTGCTCCACAGTGGCCCAAATCTGCTCCTAGGGTGGCTGATGATGTCACTTCCCAGAAGTGATATCATTGTGCGGATTGGGAGTGTGCACAAAAGCAACAGAGCAGGTAGGTGCTGGGTCCCCCACTTCTTGCTGGGAGGACAGAGGAGCCTGGAAACCTTACTTTTGCAAGAAAGGAAGAACAGCAGTAGGTGGTGCCTTTTGAAGCAGGAAGAATAGAGTGGGTCTGAGGGAAAATGCCTTGAGGGTGATAGCAGCAAACAAGCAGGTTGGAGGGCTGCACAGAAAGAGCTCAGGGTCTGCATGCAGCCCATAGGCAACAGTTTAGGGACCCCTTGTCTAGAATGCCCAGGAGAAAAGTGGATATATAAATATTTTAAATAGGTAATATTGTTCTGAAGGAGGTGTCAAAGAAATTAAAAGCAGACAGGATGATGTTATCTCTTTTATATCAACCCTGTGTTGGTATCATCATGTACAACATTGAAAGGCAAAATTCTTCAAGGAATAGATAATTTTTATATCTGCATCCCTGACCCCAACATTAATAATAATAACAATGACAACATTTGATTTATATACCGCCCTTCAGGACAACTTAGTGCCCACTCAGAGCTGTTTACAAAGTATGTCATTATTATCCCCACAAAAAAACACCCTGTGAGGTAGGAGGGGCTGAGAGAGCTCCAAGAAGCTGTGACTGACCCAAGGTCACCCAGCTGGCTTCAAGCGGAGGAGTGGGGAATCAAACCCAGCTCTCCAGATTAGAGTCCCACACTCTTAAGCACTACACCAAACAGGTGCACATGGATCTGGTGCACATGGATTGCCATGGAAGAAATGCTCTGATATGCTTTATCAAGGCATATGCAGCTAGTATATATATTTGTTCCTGGTCATCCATACTCTGCCAGGTACTGTAATAGCCACAAATAAAACAATTTTGCAGCGATGACTGAGTGATGTCATGAATGAAATAGATGTGCATCCCTAATTAAATTTAATCCTTTTGTTTATAATTTCCTTGATCAGCAAGATATAAGTGATAGATATACAGTACCCTCATGAGCTTTTATCTTTTGAGTATGTGTTAAGATGCTGTCATAGCAGTCCATCTCTATGAGTCCCTATGATAATCACTATTAATAGCAAAACTTATTTTGGTGTATGATGCTTTTATAAGTGCCTCTGCTGTTATTATTGAGCTTTTCTACATTCTGTGGAGAAGCTTTCTGTATTGCTCACACGACTTCCCTTCACAGAAAACTTCTTTCCCTGCTGTGAATTCCAATCAAAGCACTTACAAGGCAAAATTATGCTCCAGGCAGTCTTTAATGCTACTCCAGGGGTATTTTATAGAATGTCATATATCTGCTTTAGCATATAATCTTAATGGCTAGTTGTTACCAGTCAACGGGCCTACTGGACTGCTCCCCAAAGTGGTTCAATTCCCTTGTTAGAGCTCTTTGCTAGGCCAAATTTGCGAGTAATAAAAGTGGGAATCATGTCTATAAGTAACTCTAGTGACTAGACCATCATCCTACCACATACACAGTAGAATCTAACTCATCCCCTGGTATGAAATCTGGGTGATGTGACTAAATGGTTGCCAAAGTGGATGTGACAATAATGGATGTGATCAGATGTTTCATGTAGTTAAACAAATTCTGTCAAATATTAGTAACTTGATGTATGTCTGATAACATTTTATCTTGGAAATGACTAATGCTGTTAAAGTATTTCTCTGCATCCAAGGCCTTTAATGGAAAGATAACAGCACTGAGTGAAGAGAAGAGCTCTTGTTATCTATCATTTGTCCATTTTATTTGAATTTTAATTTCCCTTCTTTATTCAAAACATTTCATGAACATGAGCCTTCACAGTAATTTCAAATGTTGATATTAACAAAGACCAAATTTTACTCATTCAGCCTCTAATTTCAGCTAACATCTTTAAGGCAGTTGTCTAAATGTTGAAGTATTGTCATTCATTTCCATTGTAATTTCTCTAACATTTCACCTTGTGTCTATTAGCATGCTTGCTGGTGCTTGAATTCACTTACATATCCCAGTGTGATACTTCAAAGACAACTTTATGAATACTAATTGGTTAGATAGGCTGCAGTTGAGGCTTTGCTTTTTCCAGTTTTCTAATACTGGCAGCAAATAAGGAATTTATTGTTATTTTCATTTTTGGTAATACTCTGCTCATTGATCCCAGTAAATGTATGTAATGAGCATTTCTGAATAATTCATCCTTCAACTTGAATAGGTTTGTCCCAAGGTTACGCACAGGGATACCACCCTCCAGGTGGGGCCAGAAGTTCTCCCCAAATTACAACTGATCTCCAGACTACAGGGATCATTTCCTTTGGAGGAAATGGCAGCTTTGGAAGTAGGGGTGTGCAAGCCAAAAATTTTCGGCTATAGCCGAAAGTAGAAAGCCGAAAGAAGATTCTCTATCGTTAAAGCCGAAAGCCGAAACAAGAATCTCTTTCGGCTTTCGGCTTTCGGGATTCTTTCGGCATTATTTCGGCATTCTTTCGGCTTTTTTCTAAGGGAAAATGCCTCCGTCTTCCAGGACGCCTGGAGGAGGCATTTTCCCACCGAATAAGCCCAAAATTGGTGGGGACCTTCCTCTAACCCTTCTCTAACAACCACCCAAGTTTCAGACAGATTGAACTTTGGGGGGCCATGTTATGGCCCCCCAAAGCAGGTCCCCCCATCCTCCCATAAGAAAGCGAAGGAGCAGCATATTGTTAGCATGCTGCTGCTAATCTTTCTTCATTATTTCCTATGGGGAAAAAATGAAGAGGCAGGCTTCCTTTGCCAGGGGTGGCATTTTGCATGCAAAATGCCCCCTCACCCTCAGGGGCCCTTCTCCCACCCCTCCTCCCACCCCCCACCAAGGCTCAGCCTGCTCCCACTTGGGGGGGGGCATTTCATGGCCTCCCCAAGTAGGTGCTCTAATCTCTACCACTGACAGCTGGGGGAGGCTTGTGTTGCCAGGGGTGGCATTTTGCATGCAAAATGCCCCCCAACCCTCTGGGGCCCTTCTCCCACCCCTCCTCCCACCCCCCACCAAGGCTCAGCCTGCTCCCACTTGGGGGGGGCATTTCATGGCCTCCCCAAGTAGGTGCTCTGCTCTCATCTCTACCACTGACAGCTGGGAGAGGCTTGTCTTGCCAGGGGTGGCATTTTGCATGCAAAATGCCCCCCAGCCCTCTGGGGCCCTTCTCCCACCCTTCCTCCCACCCCCCACCAAGGCTCAGACTGCTCCCACTTGGGGGGGCCATTTCATGGCCTCCCCAAGTAGGTCCTCTCAGCCCCTAAAGTCCACCCCTTACAGCCCCACACAAACCCAATTCCCCCCCAGCTGCCACACACAGACCCAAATCCCCACATTAGCCCCTCACAGACCCAAATCCACCCCCACCTGCCCCACACCCATAACCCCAGGAACAGGCTGGCAAAGGCCAGCCCTCTCCCTTTGTTCCCTATGCTGGGAACTTCTAAACTCTCTTTCCCTGGGCAATTCTGCACAGCCCAGGGGTGCCACAATGGTGGACACACTTCTGAGTGCCAGCTGGTCCCTGTGAAAGAGCACCTGAACCACAGACACCCTCCCTCAAATTCCCCCACCACCTACAGAGATGGCTGGCCAGCCAGCCCCATTGTTCCCTATGATGGGAACCAACTGCACAACAAAGAATAAAACAAGAACAACACAAAATAAAGTTTTAAAAAAATTATTTTCTCCCTTCCAAAGTACAAGTAGGCAAAGCATTATGACACATTACACCAGCAGTCCCCCACACAGAAACATTAAAACAAAACTCACTTAACATCAGAGAATCACAAAACACGATTCCTGTCAAAAACACTTTATTTCTTGAACAGCTTTAGGTTACACAGCAGGGGGGAACACCAAAGGGCATGGCAGCACTATCTTACACAAAAATAACACAACTCACTTAACATCAGAGAATCACAAAAGCACAATTCCTGTCAAAAACACTTTATTTCTTGAACAGCTTTAGGCTACACAGCAGGGGGGAACACCAAAGGGCATGGAAGCAGTATCTTACACAAAAATAACACAACTCACTTCACATTAAAGAATCACCCCAAAAAATTGCTGTCAAAAGCACTTTATTTCTGTAACTGCTTTAGGTTACACAGTAGGAAGGCACCACAGAGCAGGAAAGCAGTGTACTACACAAAAATAACACAACTCACTTCACATCAGAGAATCACACAAACACAATTGCTGTCAAAAACGGTGAAGTGGGTTGTATCATTTTTTGTAGTACATTGCTATCATGCCCTGTTGTGCCCTCCTACTGTGTAACCTAAAGCTGTTCAAGAAATAAAGTGTTTTTGCCAGGAATTGTGTTTTTGTGATTCTCTGATGTTAAGTGAGTTGTGTTATTTTTGTGTAAGATAGTGCTGCCATGCCCTTTGGTGTTCCCCCCTGCTGTGTAACCTAAAGCTGTTCAAGAAATAAAGTGTTTTTGACAGGAATCATGCTTTGTGATTCTCTGATGTTAAGTGAGTTGTGTTATTTTTCTGTGTGGGGGACTGCTGGTGTAATGTGTCATAATGCTTTGCCTACTTGTACTTTGGAAGGGAGAAAAAAACATTTAAAACTTTATTTTGTGTTGTTCTTGTTTTATTCTTTGTTGTGCAGTTGGTTCCCATCATAGGGAACAATGGGGCTGGCTGGCCAGCCATCTCTGTAGGTGGTGGGGGAATTTGAGGGAGGGTGTCTGTGGTTCAGGTGCTCTTTCACAGGGACCAGCTGGCACTCAGAAGTGTGCCCACCATTGTGGCACCCCTGGGCTGTGCAGAATTGCCCAGGGAAAGAGAGTTTAGAAGTTCCCAGCATAGGGAACAAAGGGAGAGGGCTGGCCTTTGCCAGCCTGTTCCTGGGGTTATGGGTGTGGGGCAGGTGGGGGTGGATTTGGGTCTGTGAGGGGCTAATGTGGGGATTTGGGTCTGTGTGTGGCAGCTGGGGGGGGAATTGGGTTTGTGTGGGGCTGTAAGGGGTGGACTTTAGGGGCTGAGAGGACCTACTTGGGGAGGCCATGAAATGCCCCCCCCCCCAAGTAGGAGCAGTCTGAGCCTTGGTGGGGGGTGGGAGGAAGGGTGAGAGAAGGGCCCCAGAGGGCTGGGGGGCATTTTGCATGCAAAATGCCACCCCTGGCAAGACAAGCCTTCCCCAGCTGTCAGTGGTAGAGAAAAGAGCACCTACTTGGGGAGGCCATGAAATGGCCCCCCCAAGTGGGAGCAGTCTGAGCCTGGGTGGGGGGTGGGGGGAAGGGTGGGAGAAGGGCCCCTGAGGGCTTGGGGGCATTTTGCATGCAAAATGCCACCCCTGGCAACACAAGCCTCCCCCAGCTGTCAGTGGTAGAGATTAGAGCACCTACTTGGGGAGGCCATGAAATGGCCCCCCCAAGTGGGAGCAGGCTGAGCCTTGGTGGGGGGTGGGAGGAGGGGTGGGAGAAGGGCCCCTGAGGGTGAGGGGGCATTTTGCATGCAAAATGCCACCCCTGGCAAAGGAAGCCTGCTTCTTCATTTTTTCCCCATAGGAAATAATGAAGAAGATTAGCAGCAGCATGCTAACAATATGCTGCTCCTTCGCTTTCTTATGGGAGGATGGGGGGACCTGCTTTGGGGGGCCATAACATGGCCCCCCAAAGTCCAATCTGTCTGAAACTTGGGTGGTTGTTAGAGAAGGGTTAGAGGAAGGGCCCCACCAATTTTGGGCTTATTCGGTGGGAAAATGCCTCCCCCAGACGTCCGGGAAGACGGAGGCATTTTCCCATTGAAAAGCTGAAAGAAAGCCGAAAGAATCCCGAAACGTTTCGGCTTTTTTCTTTCGGCTACCCGAAACGTTTCGGCATTCCCCGAAACGTTTCGGCATTCCCCGAAAGAAGCCGAAACACTTTTATTTCGGCATTCTTTCGGCATTCTGAATGCCGAAACGCACATCCCTATTTGGAAGGTGAGGAGAAATGAAGGAGACATCACATCACCAGTTAGTTCTCTCCATTTCCCAAACTCTGCCGTCCCCAGGCATCATCACCAAATCTCACAAGAATTTCCCAACCTGGAGCTGGAAAACTTAATTGCACAGTTTGACAATAATTATTCTTTGTTTTTAAATATGATTGCAAGTAAGTAATGTCTCTAGGACTCATTTGTTTGTTTTAGTACATTTATACGCCACCTTTCCATTTTAGAAAATGCTGAAAGTGGGTTATATAAAAATGAAGAAAATTAGTGAAACCAGAGCGTGATCTAAATTTTTAAAAAGGCCTTACAAAATAAAAAAGTTTTGAATCCAATAGCACCTTAAAGACCAGCAAGAATGTCCAGGTTATGAGCTTTTGAGAGTGAAACTCCCTTTGTCAGATACCACATAGGGATTTCTGATGAAGAGAGTTTGACTCCTGAAAGCTGATACTCTGGAAACTCCTGTTGGTCTTTAAAAACGTTCAGCAATTATACAGATACTGTGGGGTCCAACTTGGATCAAATATAAGGAAGACACATCTCCCCCTTTAGTAGGAAACCTCCTGTGCCCTGCTGGCCCTCCCCATTGCTGCTCAGCTGGGTGGTGGAAGAAAAATCACCAGCAGAATGGGGAGGGGGATGATCAGCATTGACAGCGGCACCATAATGTCACTTCCAGCACAACCTGGAAGTGATGTCATTATGTTGAGTATTGTATTGAGTTAAACCATAGAGTTTTTGGAGAATGCTAGATTGTCACTCCCTACATGATGATGTCATTTCCAAGTCACACTGGAAGCCATCAGTGAGGCTCCCCCAATAAGCTTCCACCAGTTGCCACCCTCAACCTGGCAATCTTAACTGAGTACAAGTGATTTTATCTGCAAAGGGTTTAGCGGATTGGTCAAAGCAGGATTCCAAGACACCCACTGTTTGCTTACAGGTGCAACAGGCCTCTAACATCTCAGAGTAACATCGCTGGGTGGCACTATGTAGGCACAATACTGGCAGAGAAGTTAACTTTCCTCAATACCATCACCACTGTCATGCTGAGAGGTCTATTCCATGTTTTATTGGAGTACCAAAGTCTGGAGCAGTTCCAGGCAAGGTTTTATTTTCGTCTTTAGATATGCTGCAACTAGGCAGGCTGCTCTGAAGGATTCTAGTAAACCTCATGCTTTTTCTGTTTAAATATTGTTTATTCTGAATAAAATTATACTCTGTTTACTTAAGAAGCCTGTCAGCGCATTCCTGAGTAACAGCATCCACTGCTGTCTGGACTTTAAAAAGAGCTTTCACTTGTGTATAGTTGGCTTCAGGTTGCATTTCTTTCTTTCTTTCTTTCTTTCTTTCTTTCTTTCTTTCTTTCTTTCTTTCTTTCTTTCTTTCTTTCTTTCTTTCTTTCTTTCTTTCTTTCTTTCTTTCTTTCTTTCTTTCTTTCTTTCTTTCTTTCTTTCTTTCTTTTTAAAGAAATTTTTATTGGTGAGTACATAAATTTTACATCAATTCCCCATATTACCTGAATTATAGCAGCCCCCACCCTCCCCCCTCCTTATAGACTTCCAACAGCTTTCCAACCCTTAACCCATTTTATCGTTTAAATTATTTTTAACTATATTCTTCTAAATCTTGTATATATTATATCCCTTATTCTAAGCATGTTTAAATTCTTCTATATCTCAGATTCTCTAATATATCCATTCTATACCTAACTGTTTAACCTGTCTATTTTTAATACAATCTTCTTAATAATAATATTAGCTTAGATTAATTAATAACTAAATTTCCCCGTTAATGGTAAAGTTACTTCTCTCTCCCCTTTATAAAATCACAAATTAATAGTTCTCAAACTGCCACAGTCCTCCTTTCACATCCCATTTTTTTTCTAGATATTGTTTCAGTTTCCCCCAATCTGCAATGTATTATCCTGGATCAAGATCTTTCAATTTTCTTGTCATTTTGTCCATTTCTGCCATGTACAACAATTTGTAAATCCAATCTTCTATAGTTGGTATTTCTTGCACTTTGCATTTCTGCGCGTACAAAAGTCTTGCTGCTGTGGTCATGTAGAATAACAATGTTCTATACTGCATTGGAACATCTTCCATTCCCAAGTTCAGTAGCAGCAATTCTGGGTTCTTATTTATTTGGGTTTGCAAAACCTCATGAATTATTTTAATTATATCTCCCCAGTATTGCTTAGCTACCTCACAAGTCCACCACATATGATACAATGATCCTTCATATTTTTTACATTTCCAGCATTTATCTGACATATTTGCATTTCCAAGCGCAATCTTCTTAGGCATTAAATACCACCTATACATCATTTTATATACATTCTCTTTAATATTGGTACAAGTTGAAATCTTCAGAGTGTTTTTCCACAAGTGTTCCCATGATTCCATTGTTATTTCTTTATGAAAGTTTATTGCCCACTTCACCATCTGGACTTTGACTGTCTCGTCTTCTGTATGCCATTTTAAGAGTATTTTGTATATTTTCAAAATGTCTTTTTTATCTTCTTGTAAAATCACTTCTTCTAACTCTGAGTTTTTCAATCTTATTCCTCCCTTTAAACAGAATGCATGCTTTGTGTGCAGGAGTCCCATGTTCAAATCCAGATGTCTCCAGTAAAAGGATCTCAAATTGCTAGAAAAGATCTTTCTGTGCCTGAGACCCTGGAGAGCTGCTGGCAGTGATCTCTGTGGAAGATCTTAGTTGAGAAGCAGGTTATTTGGAAACAAGAGGTTTTTAAGTGCCCTGGTTACAGACCATTTATTGCTTTAAGGGCAATAGCCTGTGCTTTAAATTGTGCCTGGAAGTGAATAGGCAACCAGTACAGTCCCTTTTAAAATGGTGAGAGATATTATCATTAACATATGCCCAACAGCAACCTTGTTGTAACATTGTTTACCAATTACCGCTTCCAAACAGTCCTTGAAGGCAACCCCATGCAGACTGCATTATAGTCCAATCTGGATGTGACCAGGGGATGGATTTCTGTGACCAAATCCTGCTTAGCTAGAAAAGGAGACAGCTGGTATACAAAATGGAATTGGGCAAAGGTGCTAAGTGCCACGGACATGAGCCCCTATCTGTAGATATGTATTTAACAGTGCTCTTTCTATGAACTTGCCTTTTCAGGCAGAGTGCAACTCCATCTAGCACAGACTGACTTCCTAATTCCTTGCTGATGACATTATCATCCTCCTTTTTAGCAGATCTGTATGCCATAAACATGCCCAGTGGTATTTTAGATATTATTCCTAAGGTTGCTAACTCCAGTTTAGCAAATTCCTGGAGATTTGGTCGAGCTAACTGGGGAGGGTGGAGTTTGTGAAGGAGAAGTAGTTCAGCATGGTATACCATAGAATCCACCCTTTGAAACTGCCATTTCCTCAAGGGGAACTATTCTGTATGGTCTGGGAATCAGCTGTAATTCCAAGAGAACTCCACACTCCATCTTGAGGTTGGTAATCCTCCCCTTCCATCCCCATAGCAAATGGCTGATGCCTGTGAGAGTAGGACACTGGGAAATAATAAACAAAATTGGTCACCCATAAATCACACCCAATTTTTGTATCTAAGATAGGATTTTCAGCTCCACCTTTTGACTGGGTCAGCCTTGTTTCTAGTGCAGCAGCAATGATTTCTTAACCACATTTATTTGTTTACTTGCATTATTTACAGTCCACCCTTTTCAGTGAGACTCAAGGCAGATTACATAGTGTAAGTCAATATGAACTACAGCTGGAATATTACATAAATAATGCATTAGGTTATAGAAACAGTCGGTACTAGGAATGTGCAAAACTAAACAAACAAGCCAGAAATACAGCCAGAAATTGCTATATCGTTTTGTTAAAGGAGCTTCCATAACTCAACCAAATCCAAGAAACCAAGTTGTAATGAGTTCATCCCACCAAAAAGCAGCAGGAGCAGCAGTGGGCAGGTACTGGGCTTTCAGGGCAGCATCTTGTTTTCCTTAATGTGATTGACCAATTGGATCCCAAGGGGAGAGAGCCCTTACATTATTTATTAACTTTGTTGTCAGGAAGAGAGACTGTGTGAATTGCACATGAGTGCATCTGTTTTACTCCATTGCTACCTAGGCAATGACATTGCCTCCCTGCCAATTGGGTCCTCACAAGGGGAGACCCCTCCCCACCTGTCAGCTTTGGAAACATTTGGAATGGGGAATGCGCAGACTTCAAACATAGACTGCAATTTGAAAGACACTTCTCTGGGAGTAAGCACTATTGAATAACATGGGACTTACTGAGTAGACCTGTTTAGAGGGGGTGCATCTTGGTGTGTTTTGTGGCACTACCCAGGCACTGGTCTGTCTTCTCCATTCCCATCAGGGAACTTGAACGGTTGCTGTGAGGAAAAGTTATGCTGGGGAGGGGTAAAAGTGGTCTATTCAGTCCATCACACTAGATAAAAACTCTGGTAGTCTTCAGTCATAAGTTACAATTATAAAGACACTTCCGTGGAAGTAAGAACAAGGAAACATGAAACCAATAGGCAACAGGATTATGCAAAGGTAATACTTTATCGGCGCTGTAGAAAAAGAATGAAAAGTGAATGTAAAGTAGGATTTTAATGCTGCCTCCTCCACCCCACTATCCCTTTACCAGCCTGTTCCTCACCATAATGCGCACCTGCTGACATGCCTTCTTCAGGGTCCATTGTTGTTGCTGCTGCTGCTGCTGCTGCTGTTGTTGTGTGTAGTGTAACTGAGGAAAAACTGGATGGATCAATGGTTTAGAGGGAGGACTGTGTTCTGTGTGATTTTGGTGTTATTAAGTACAAAAACTGCTGCCCCAAACAGCCAAGAAACCCTCATTGGAAAGAGCTGGGCCAATAACAAAAAGCCCCAAGCAGATTGGATCCGAGCTGGCCATGTCCCAGCTGGGAAAAACCCATAACAGTACATAGTTGTTCAGAACCCCTGGATCCAAAACTGAACTGGATTTTTTTTTCAGTGAAGTCCCCTAGTCTGTACACAGTAGTATAGTCTGCAGTCTTTATCCTTTTTCCAAAGTATCTCTGAACCATTTTGATATACCACAGACCTTCTACCTTTATACAAAAGCCCTCCTGAATAATTCACTTTTGCATAGTTTGCAGGAAGCAAGGAGACTGGGAGCCTTCCTAACCTCATCAGGCAAGCCATTCCATAATGTGGGGGCCACAACAGAGAATATGTGTATATGGACAGTTGTTAAACTTTGCCCATTTGTAGGGTGGCACATGCAGAATGCCCTGTTCAGATGAACAAAGCTTCCATGGTGGAGCATATGGGGAGACGTGGTCCTGCAGATAGATATGAGGGACTAAGACCCTGAAGGGCTTTGTATGTGATAGCCAATATCTTGAATTGGGACCAGGTACTGATGGGTAGCCAAGGGAGAGACTGCAGAATGGGAGTAATATGCATGCTCTCCCTAGCTCCTGTTAATAACTTAGCTGCATTTTGAACTAACTGGTATTTCTGAGCTGACTTCAAAGGGAGATCTATATAGTGTGCATTTATAATAGTCTAGTATCAATGTTACCATTGCGTGGATCCAGATTGTCTGTGTCAAGGTAGGGAACTATTTTCTGGGCTAGATTGAAAGAGGGCATTTTTTGCAACTGCATTAACTTGCTTCTTTGGCATCAGTGCTAGATCAAGTATAACTCCTAGGCTCTTAACTGAGTCAGCAAGGATCAACTGAACCTCATTGCAAGTGTGGAGAACAATGTCCTTCAAGAGCTCTGCTTTCCCAACCAGTATCACTTCCATCTTGTCTGGGTTCAGTTTCAGTTTGTACACTTCCAGTCATCTGACCACTGTAGTCAGGCAGCAACTCAAAACTTCTACACATCAACCAGGGATTTGGATAGCAAGATATAGAGCTGGGTATCGTCTGCATATTGATGACATCCAATTCTATGGCTACGAATGATTTCTCCTAAAGACTTTACATAGAGGTTGAATAACATGGGGGATAACATTGAGCCCTGTGGAACCCCAAAAGATAATTCTCACACTGAAGATAGCTGGTCTCCAACAGCAACCCCATGAGTCCGTTCCATGAGGAATTATTTAAACCAGCCCAAGGCACATCCCCGATACCCACTTCTGCTCCAAACACCTCAGCAGGATGGCATGATCTACCTTATCAAAGGTTGAAAGATCCAGAAGGAGTATTGAAGAAACATGACCTTTGTTTACATTCAGATTGAGATCACCCATTAAAGCCACCAGAGCCATTTCCGTCCCATAGCCCGGCCTGAAACCAAACTGAAAAGGATCCAGAGTTCAAGAGTTATCCAAGAAGACCTGTAGCTGGTCTTGCTCTTGCAATTATTTTACCTAGAAAGGACAGATTGGAAACTGGGTGAGAATTGGCCACATTGTTTTTGTCTAGGGATGGTTTTTTAAAGTAGATAGCCACCTCATTGAACTGTTGGGTGCCTTTAGTGACTAATTTATAATGGAGAAGAGCTCATTTATGTGGTCCTTATATGATTTTAGTAGCTAAGATGGGCAAGGACCAGTGCACATGTAGAGGCCTTTACAGATGCCAAGATCCTGTCAATATCCATCTCTGTAACTGGATCAAAATGGTCCATAAGCAGACCCAATGATGTATTAAGTATTTCTTCTGCCTACAACTGGCATCCAGATCAGAGCATATTCTTGCTATTTTAGAAGCAAAAAACTTTGCAAAGGTGTCACAGCTAATTGTCAGTTCTTGAAACTGTAAAGGTTCAGATTTAGGAGTTCGAAGATGTTGATATACCATAAATGATCAGGATGGTTATGAAATAGCTAATGCAGTGGTTGCAGAGAAACTTCTTTGCTGCTATCGCTGCCACTTCATCCATGGTGGGAGGCCTCCTGCTGGCAAGCCCCATTACCTGCTGCCACTCCGATCAGTGGCAGGAGAAATTTTTTTTAAAGTCTTTTACCGGAGTTTCCCATGATTCCTAGAGCTACCATATGTCACTTTGAGGCTGTACTCAGAAGTGATGTAGCAACATTGCCAACTTTGGTAATATCACATGCACTCCCCTTTGTCCCTGCTCCCAGCCCTCCCACTGGTTGCCAGGCTTGACCTGGCAACCCTAATTCTAATGTAGTACCAGATTTGTTTATAATCAATAGGTACATCTGATAAACAATAGGTCCAGCTTCCCATGTCGCATAATTAGGAATTCTTGCATAATCTTAGGTATAATTAAGGCTAGGTTCTTGAAGAAAACCTACCAGCAGAGTTACACTCTTCTAAATCAATGGATTTAGAAGGGTGCAACTTTGTTTAGGACTGCGCTGAACAGCAAGAAACAAAGGTGAATCAATCAACACTAAAATATTAAAAAGTTATTCAGTTGGAGAAATCACAAGCTGAAGTCAGTATAGAATAATAATTAACATTCTTAAACTTGAAGACAGCAAGTGTCTCCTTTTCAAGTAAAGTAATGAGAGATTACATTAAAATAGCTATAATATTGGCATTTGTCTGTACAAGTTAGACTACAAACAAAGTGAACTCCAGGATTGTGAGTGTGGCCACATCCAATGTTTTTTAACGTTGCTTTCATAAAACTGATAAACATTTAGGAAGATATTATATGAAAGTAAGGCTGAAAGTCTTTTGATGATTAATCTCAAAGTCACAGCGAATGTTTGAGCATAGGTGCTGGAGCGTAGGCTTTCACTGATATTTTCTTTCCTGGTTTTGGTCCCTTTCTTTGCAGCTTATCTAACAGTTGTATTGTCGAAGGCTTTCATGGCCGGAGAACGATGGTTGTTGTGGGTTTTCTGGGCTGTATTGCCGTGGTCTTGGCATTGTAGTTCCTGACACTGAGAGATCTCTGTCTTTTGGTGCTACACCTCTGAAGATGCCAGCCACAGCTGCTGGCGAAACGTCAGGAACTACAATGCCAAGACCACGGCAATACAGCCCGGAAAACCCACAACAACCATTATCTAACAGTTCTTTGAAAGGTTTTATAAAGCTTATGGCTAGTTTAAATTTCTTGTAAACTAAAGTAGCGCCTTTTGAAATCATGGCCGTACTTCCTTTTCTTAGGATTTGATTTCCAGACCTTATCAAGTTACTATAGGTTTTGAGTTGTAATGAGGGCAAAGAAAAGCTGTAAAATGTAAATTGGTTTCAAATAGGTAAGTTCCAATGCAGTGGCATCTGTCTGTAAGTTTCTCTGGAAAAACAGTTGTCGTTAAAGTTGATGCAAACTATATGTGATTATTTCTATAAACAAACAGCTGAATTCATAGAAAAGTGGGAAAGATTTAAAAGATTGCTTGGGTCATTTCTTGCAAGTGTATTATAAAATAGAATCCAAGCCCTGAATAATCACAGAAAGGGTAACATAGCAATGTATGTTGTGGCAATGTTTTATCTGTTGCTACTCTTTTCCCTAAATTGTGAATATATTATAGTAAGTTTACAACTGAGATTGAAATTATATCAGATGATCAGCAACATTTGACACACAAGGAAAAATAGACCAATGTCCATCCACTGAAAAAACCCCTTTCAGCTGTAATGTTTTAGGCAGCCTTGCCACTACTTCTGCTTTGCTTCATTTGGAGAAAGGAATCAAACTGTTACTCTAGACAGAGATAAAGGGTCTGCCTTGTGTTGTTAGATGAGCAATTTGACATCCTTGATTGAAAGATCCCAGCTAGGATTGAAGTCTGGAGTTCTCCTGGAACTCCAGAATACAATATCTGTATTCTGACCTACAGAATACAGAGATACAATATGCAGAGAGTGCTCCTGGGGGA
This sequence comes from Eublepharis macularius, assembly GCF_028583425.1. Lineage (NCBI taxonomy): Eukaryota > Metazoa > Chordata > Lepidosauria > Squamata > Eublepharidae > Eublepharis > Eublepharis macularius. The sequence goes on from NC_072795.1 coordinate 115,609,202, forward strand.
CATAGCAGCTTTGAAGGGTGCATCCCATGGTATCGCATCCCTTCCTTCCCCAAACCATGCCCTCCTAGGCTCCATCCCCAAATCCCGAGGGATTTCCCACCCGGAATTGGCAGCACTAGCCTTTATTTAATCCTTTTAGATGGCAAAGATGGTCTGTTTGTGACTCCTGTTTGAAAGTAATCATAATCACCATTAACAAAAAGCTACAGATTGACTTCCGGTTTGGGATTCATGGAGGTCTAACGCAGCTCCACTTGCGGAGCTGACCGGACTGCCGTTTTAACCGGCCGGCGGGGTGAAAATAGCCCGCGGCCGACTGCTCTCAGGCGGGGAGCAGGCAAAGAACGCTCAAGACCCTAGGGTGAGTTAGATCTCGGACAAGGGGGGGCTCTACACAATGGGTCCCCTCCCGATCCTTGAGGTCCCACCTTGCGACGGGTCGGCTATAATCTCTGCGGCAGTTTTGGGGCCAATGCGGCTGGCATAAGACCTACATACCCAAGCTTCGATTGGGGGAAGAAGCTGAGAGGAGAACTTAAAATCGAAACAGCGATTACAACCCGAGAAAAGTGAAGAGAAGGTAAAGATCATTATCTTCTGAGACGGGACAGATTGATAAAAACAGAGAGGAAAAAAAGTAGATTTTTAAACTGCAACAGACTAGTGAAAAGGAGGGGAAGACTCGGCAGGAATTGTATTTGAAAAGAGACTAAGTTTAAAGAAGTTATTAAAGAAATTGGACTATTGTTTTGAATACCTGTGGCTTTGGAGCTGTGAGAAAAAGACACCATCGCGAGATCTGCTGTGGGAAGACGGGAGACAGGAAGTGCGTAATAACAATAGAGTGGCTGGAGAGAAGCGGCCCTTGCTGGAGGGCAGGAAGTAGGGAATCGCCATTTTTGAAAGGGGAAGGGTCGCGGCTTCAGCGGAAGAGGAAGTAGGCCATCTTGGATTACAAAATCATAGAGAAACCATAGAGAAAAGACGCCCGACATTTTGGACTCTTTAAAATTTAATTTTCACAAGAAGACCGGGACATTTAAAATAGAAAAACGTTAAATTTTACACCACGGAGTTAAGGAAGAGAGCGGATTCGTGGGAGCGAGCTAAAGCAAGCCCCACGATGTCAAAAAAAGAGTGGCAATCGGCAATAGAAAACCTGGATAAAAACTTGGACAAAAAACTTTTAGATATGATTAGAGAACTTAAGGACACGAAATTGGAGCTGATAAAAGAGGTTAAAGAGGTTACACAGACAGTAAAATCGGAGCTGTCAGAAGTGAAAAAAGGTATGGAAACAATACGAAGTGAACTACAAGGAACGCAGCAGAGAGTTAAAACAGTAGAAGACGCGATGGAGAATTTAGCAGACATGCAACAAACAGAGATGAGATTGGTGAAGGGGAGAATGTCAGTTGCAGAAACTAAACATATGGAGAAGCAGCTACGTTTTCGTGGCTTGCCAGAAGTGGAAGGAAAGTCAGCGCAAGAACAGATGACTGAGGTGTTGGCTGAGTACCTGGGGAAGGAGGAGGAGGAAGTTGTGGCTATCCTAGATGTGGCATACCGTGTGAATTCGAGAATAGCAGCCCAGAGGAAACTACCAAGAGATGTGATTGTGCAGTTTACAACACGAAATATGAAAGAGAGGATCGTGACAAAACAGTTTCAAGATCCATTGGAGATTGATGGCAAGACGATTATTATAATGAAGGAACTGCCCAGATCAGTGTTACTGGACCGGAAAAAATATAAAGTGCTAATTCAGATTTTGAAGGACATGAAAATCAGGTACAGATGGGAGTTGCCGGAAGGAGTGTCCTTTGAGTTTGGAGGGGCCAAAAAACGCATCAGATCTGAGCGAGAGATGGAGCGATTTATTAAGGACAATGAAAAAGACTTACCAACAAGATCATGAGCATGGAGTGTAAAGTATTATCTTGGAATGTAAATGGACTAAACTCACCGAATAAGAGGAAAAATATTTTTCACTGGCTACTAAAACAAAAATGTGACATTGTTTGTTTGCAAGAGACCCATATTAGAAAACAGGATGTAAAATATTTAAAATCTGGAAAACTGGGCAAAGAATTTGTAGCGGCCTCCAACAAGAAAAAAAGAGGAGTGGTGTTGTACATAAAAGAGGAGCTACAGCCAAAATTTGTTATGAGAGATGTGGAAGCTAGATTTGTAGCAGTGGAATGTATTTGGAATTTAAAGAGAGTGTTGGTAGTCGGACTTTATGCACCTAACGGTGCAAAAGAAAGCTTCTTTGAGGATTTAAGGAAGCATTTAGACGATCTTGCATATGACCAGATAATTCTTGCTGGAGACTTCAATGGAGTGACAGACTTGGAACTAGACAAAAAGACTACAACGGCACAAAAGAAAAGAGGACTAAAGAAGTACCAACCAATAAAGTTTGGGATGCTTACAAGGCGGTTGTAAGGGGCATACTAATGGACTTAAATGGTAGAGCAAGAAAGAAGAAAGAGGAGAAAAGACAAGAGATTGAGGAGAAAATAAAAGCCAAAGAAATACAGCTAAAAAAGAGACCAGGGAAAAAGAAGGTATACCAGGAAATTAAAATACTTCAAGAACAGCTAACAGCAATGAGTAATAAAGAATTGGAGTGGAATCTTAAAAGACTGAATCAAAAAGCGTTTGAGGGTGCTAATAAACCTGGGAAGTACCTGGCATGGCAATTGAAGAAGAAAAGGGAAAAGAAAATAATAAATAAAATTTGCGAAGATAACAAAACGTATTTGGAGCAGACTACCATTAGTAGAGCCTTTTATAAATTCTACGCTAAGCTGTATAATAAAAAAGAAGTAAACAAAGAATCAATAGCGTCATACTTGGAGAAAACCAAACTTCCAGAAATCTCGGAAGCTTGGAGAAATAAGTTGAATAGTGAAATAACTGACGAAGAAATAAGTAAGGCAATACAATCTGCAAATCTAGGAAAGGCGCCAGGGCCAGATGGACTTACGGCTAAATTCTATAAGACAATGGCTAATGAACTGGCACCATTCCTAAAAGAGGTGATGAATGGGGTTTTAAGGGATCAAAGGATCCCAGACACTTGGAGTGAAGCGAATATATCATTGATCCCAAAAGAGGGCCAAGACCTGACTAATGTGAAAAACTATAGACCTATATCGCTACTCAATAATGACTATAAAATTTTTGCGAAGATATTGGCGGAGAGATTGAAGGGGTGGCTCTCGGAAGTCATAGAGGAGGAACAAGCAGGCTTTTTGCCAGACAGACAAATAAGAGACAATTTAAGGACAGTGATCAATGCTATCGAATATTATGACAAGCGTTGTGACAAAGAGGTTGGTTTCTTCTTTGTAGACGCTGAAAAAGCGTTTGACAATTTAAACTGGGACTTTATGTTTGCCACTATGGAAAAGCTACAATTGGGAGAAAGATTCATCAGAGCAATTAAGGAAATTTATAGAGACCAGACTGCAGCAATCGTGGTGAATGATGAATTGACCAAGAAATTGACGATAAGTAAAGGAACAAGACAAGGTTGCCCGTTATCTCCATTGTTGTTCATTTTAGTATTGGAGATTCTGATGATACAAATACGTCAAGATGATGAAATTCGTGGAATAAAAATAAAGGACTATTCATATAAGGTCAGAGCATTTGCGGATGACATAATGTTAATTGTAGAAGACCCATTGGAGAACATGCCAAGAGTGATAGATAAGATCAAGGAGTTTGGAGACTTGGCAGGTTTCTTCATTAACAAAAAGAAGTCAAAGATATTATGCAAAAATATGACTAAGCAGAAACAACAATTGTTAATGGAAACAACGGATTGTGAAGTAACAAGTAAAGTGAAATATTTGGGAGTCGAATTAACTGCAAAGAACATAGATCTATTCAAAAACAAGTATGAAAAACTATGGACTCAGATAGAGAGAGACTTGATTAAATGGAATAGATTGAATTTGTCATGGTTGGGCAGGATTGCAGCAGTTAAGATGAATGTGTTACCAAGAGTAATGTTTTTGCTACAGACAATACCAATCATCAGAGACTCCAAACAATTTGAAAAATGGCAGAGGAAAATATCAGATTTTGTTTGGGCAGGCAAGAAGCCTCGAGTGAAAGTGAAAGTTTTACAAGATGCAAAGGAAAGAGGCGGAATGCAACTGCCCAATCTGAGACTTTATCATGATGCAATCTGCCTAGTTTGGTTGAAAGAATGGATGACATTAAAGAACAAGAAACTATTAGCCCTAGAGGGATATAAAAAAATATTTGGATGGCACGCATATTTATGGCATGACAAAGTAAAGGTCAACTCGATGTTCCTGCATCACTTTGTTCGGAGAAGTCTATACACAATCTGGAAGAAGTACAGAATTTATCTACAAGAAGGAACCCCTTTGTGGGTGGTTCCATATGAGGTGATAGACCCGAGAGCTGTTGACAATGAACAACAATGTTTAACGTACAAAGAAATAACTAAAACTGAAGCATCCAAACTCAGAATAAAGACACAAGAGGAACTATCACCTAACTACGACTGGTTCCAGTATAGACAGATTAGAGACTTATATAATTCGGACTCTGTAAAGGGAGGTATACGAATAGAGAATTCGGAACTAGAGCAGACCCTTCTTAAAGAAGACAAGAAAAGAATATCCAAGGTATACCAAGTACTGTTGAAGTGGTATACCGAGGATGAGATAGTTAAAACACAAATGGTGAAATGGGCTATAAATTTTAATAAAGAAATAACAATGGAGGCATGGGAATACTTGTGGAAAACTACAATGAAGACAACGACATGTACTAATATCAAAGAGAACATTTACAAAATGATCTATCGTTGGTACATGACACCAAAGAAGATTGCGCTAGGGAATTTGAATACTTCTAATAAATGCTGGAAATGTAAGAAGCATGAGGGCTCCCTCTATCATATGTGGTGGTCGTGTGAGGTAGCTAGGCAGTACTGGGGGGAAATAATAAGAGAAATGAGTGAAATTTTACAATTTCAAATTAATAAGAACCCAGAACTCCTGCTACTGAACTTGGGAATGGAGGGAATTCCAGCCCAACACAGGACGTTGATATTTTATATGACAGCAGCAGCTAGACTTTTGTATGCGCAAAAATGGAAAGTACAAGAAGTGCCAACTATTGAAGATTGGACCTACAAATTGCTGTATATGGCTGAAATGGACAAGATGACAAGAAAACTGAGAGATCTGGACTCAGGGCAGTTCAACACAGACTGGGAGAAGCTGAAACAATACCTGGAGAAGAAATGGGAGGTGGGAGGAAAACTGTGGCAGTTTGAGAACTACTGAAGTACTGAAGTAGAGGGGGGAGACTTTACCGGGGGGAGAAGAGATAAATGTGAATTAATAAGCAGTCAGAATAATAGATTGACATATATATAGATATATATAGGTTAACAAACAGAACATAGAGAAAATAATTAACTATAAGGACTAAATACAAGGATTGATTAACTAACAATATTTTCTTTCTTTCTGATAAGTTTTGTACCAAACTGAATGTCTGAAGATATAGATGGGTCAAATTGATTGACTACGTGAGGAGAGATATATAGAACTATTATAAAAAGATAGAATGAGTGATATATAGAGAATAAGTCAAATTGTTTGATATAAATGAATGTATGATCTATATGGTTTATGATATATAGAAATATCAAATTGAAAAATTGGGATAAATTGTTTATCTAAGATGGAAACAAAGACTTACAGTTTGGGCATACAATGTTAAAAATAGTTAAGGATGTACTGCTTAGAATAATGGAGAATATATATTTGTTTTAGAGAGAGGAAGCTAATAAAATTAAGGGAAAGGGGACAAAGGGTAGGAAAGCTGTTGGAAGTCAACAAAAAGGGGGGGAAAGGGAGGGGGTTAGAGATGAAAAAATTGGGGAAAATTGAATGTAAATGTGGAAATAATGGATTCTAACCCAATAAAAATTTTTTTTTAAAAAAAACAAAAAGCTACAGATTTTGTTCCTGTCTGCTGAAATCTTGATAAAAGTCTAAAAACTCTAAATTTCATGTGCACTTAGATTCCCTGAGCCATGCAGCTTTTTAAAAAATGAGATCTCAACTGGCTTTGTAATGTCCAGTATGACAGTGAAACTGTCAGTATCACAGTCGGAGCTACAGAGGCAGTAGTTAGATTGACATCTAAGTTTTGAAAAGAATGGGCAGGTTTTTGCAATAGATGTTTTTAAAAAATCACAGTTAATTCCAGGTAGATTTTCTAGTGCAGTGTTTCCCAACATTGGGTTGAGACCCAAAAGTGAGTTGTGATTGCCTCTGAAAGTGGGTTGCAGGCCAGCCATCTCTAATAGCTGCCCTTGTCCTTTGCATTGTTCTCTTATCTCATCTTCCTCCTTGCTGAGCCCATCACTGGCAACTCATTCACTGCCATTTGCGTGCATCTCCTCAACCTGATGCTCCCTGAGCATGCCTCCTCAAGCTCCAGCTTCAGCTTAGATGGCAGAAGAGGAGGAGACAACAGACAGAGAGAACCCCCCCCCCGCCAGTCTCAGTTATTTGACCTTAGGGGGACCTTAGTGAATTCTCCACTCACAAGAAGAGAATACTCTTTGTTATAATCCTGTCTCCCCTACATGTGACAGATTTTATAGATAGACTTGGTTATGGATGAATACTTGGTTGGTTGATAAAAGTCTATACTTCAACCACTGTGAAGGTGGTTAAAGATGGTAAAATACTCAGCGTTAAGCAGGTTGAAGCAACAGCTGTTTAGTATCTACCCTCCCATAAGGTGGTTCTTATCCAGCTGCAAATGAATGATGTCTGTCTTCTAAGTTTAGATGAAAACTAGGGGCAATTTCACAGCTTGCACCAGGCCAAGCCCCTTGCACTGTACCAAGGTTGAAAACCACACCATTTTTATATGATTTACCTGCATAATTTGATACTTCTACATGCTGTCATGTGTGACGATGAATGCAACCAGTTGTGCTATCTCAGTAAGCAAAATGTGATATTTGATTATAAATGATAGGTATACGTATTTTCCTATGTAAAATAGTAACTCTGTAGGAAAATCATCATGTGTGAAGGGGCTCCTAGAAGAATCGACTTCAGTGCTTAATTTGAGGCAAGACTTTGACATCCATTTGGGAAACCAGTATTTGACCCTGGAAATAGTATCTTCCATTTCACTCAATAGTTAGTATTTTTCCTCCCTACATACGCATGTTGATTAATAAAGAATTAAGTAAAATGTGTCCTGATGTTACTAGAGCGAGTAGCTCAGAATTTTAGGAGGGATTTGTGGGAATGAGAGGTGATCAAAGGCTGCAATGTAGCCTCTTATATGTGCAAAGGTCATGTACTTTGAAATGCCACTTGCTTGGGGTACATAGTGCAGGAAGCTGTGTGTGATTTTTGTTGGTTTCTGAAAAACATCTGGTTGGCCACTGTAGAAAATAGAATGCTGGACTAGATGAGCTTTGGTGTCATAGTTCACCTGGGTAGCCAGAAAACCTTGGTCCAGCCCTGGACAGGTCACCATACCAAGTAAATTTAAACTTGTGGGTCACCATACCAAAAAGGTATATTTTAATGAGTCAGTGCTGAGACTGAGGTAAGGCTTAGCCCTGGTATCTGTTTTTAGTTATGGTCCTCAGAATGTGGAAGGTCAACATAGAGTTGCCATGAATATATACAGAGTGTCTTCCTCTCATCCTTTCTTTCTTTTCTCATTTTTAATATGCCCTTCTTCAGCATGAAGACAGCAATTTAGAGCACTTATTGGCGCTCCAAGCTGAAAGGAAACCCTGCATTCATCTTTGTGCTGTAAAACATAGGTTTTCCTCAAATCGCAAAAGATCAAAATGTGTGATGAATAGAATAATGGAAACAATAAAGGTGCAGTCCTTGAAATTAAAAATATTGATACCTGGTGGGACCTAGGGCAGATATTAGACTGGATCTTGGGGGCAGACCAAATCTGGGAGCAGAGTCCACTAGTTTCTAGTGATAGCATTTAGTGCAAAATCTATTTAGCTCAAAAAAGTGACCAGGCTGTTCCCACCACCTCATTGGTTGGCAGCAGAACATTTTATGACATCACAACTCTGAGTTTCTGCCTTCTGCAGCTGTTAACAGTGGAGTGTGTCAGCTTATAAGGTGCCAGTGTAACAGTCAGATGATCTCTAAATATTAAGGTATCCTTGGAGTCTTGGTGCAATTCTAATGGTCTTTCCTGGCCACATCACACTTCACCTGGGGAACAGACAGCAGAATTGGGGTAGTTCTCCTCTTCACTTAAGAGCCAAGCTAGAAGTAACAACTTCCCTGGGTTTATACTTGTGTCTGTTGACACCATTTTTAATTAATTTGTAGTTTTTAACACAGAGCGGTGAGGCCCCCCCTCCAGAACAGGTGCCCAGTGAGGCAGCCCCAGGCACATGGATTTGCTGGCTGACCAGCTTACCTGGAGGCATGGCATTGCCATCTTACACTAATGTGCAAGGAGGAGAGGGGGTTGCTCCTCAACCCTCCATAAGCTGCTGTAACTGCAGGAATAAGATGGCAACTTGACCAGTGAGTCTGTGCAGCCCCACCACCGTCTTCCTGCTATTAACTACACCCACTAAATGTGTTCAAGTTGCAAGAGATGGCTAGGCTGTTTGCTATGCCTGGGGGTGTCACTTGGCAATGTTCACTGTGTACAAAAATGAAAGATTTTGTATTATGATGAGTTGTTCTTTTTCTTTCTTTCTTTCTTTCTTTCTTTCTTTCTTTCTTTCTTTCTTTCTTTCTTTCTTTCTTTCTTTCTTTCTTTCTTTCTTTCTTTCGTTCGTTCGTTCGTTCGTTCGTTCGTTCTTTCGTTCTTTCGTTCTTTCGTTCTTTCGTTCTTTCGTTCTTTCGTTTGAAAAGCAGGGTTGAAGTGTTCCTCAGGAATAGTGCAGAGAGACTCATGAGCATGTAACTATCTGGGGGTGGGGGGATTGCATTGTGAAAGTGCCCAAATGAAAGCAGAGATTATGCCCACCTGCACAGGGTCTTGTAAATGCTGACCATGATGGATTCAGGGAAATTTCCAAACTAGAAGGAGCTGGGTTGGAGGGGGGGGGTACTAGATGCCTTCAGGTCCTTGTGCCCACTAAAGCCCAGCACACCAGCCCTACCCTCCCTCTCCCTGGTCCCTTTGCAAAGAAGTGCTGCCAAAGCCAAGCTTGCACCTTCCCTTCTCTACACACAGGTTCAGTGCTAGACTGGGCAAGGACAGGCAGGGCAGGCAGCATACTTGAGGCTTTGGATCAGAACAGCTTGGCAAGGGGTGGCTGGGAGGTGAGAGCAGGAGGCAGGCAGTGCCGGCAGCGCTTGGAGGCCTGAGGGGCAATCCGTCTCCTCTCCTCACCCAGCATGCTGGAGCAAGGCAGCAACGCCATGTTTCTGGGTAAGCTAGCTGGCCAGGAAGCTGTGTGCCTAGGTCTGCCCCACTGTACATCTGTTCTGGAGGGGGCATCACATCTCTCTGTTAAAAACTAAAAATGAATCAAAAATGGTGTCAGCAGACACCAGGGCTTTTTTTCTGGGAAAAGAGGTGGTGGAACTCAGTAGGTTGACCTCGGAGAAAATGGTCACATGACTGGTGGCCCCACCCCCTGATCTCCAGACAGAGGGGAGTTTAGATTGCCCTCTGCGCTGCTGCAGCACGGAGGGCAATCTAAACTCCCCTCTGTCTGGAGATCAGGGGGTGGGGCTACCAGCCATGTGACCATTTTCAAGAGGTTCCGGAACTCCGTTCCACCACTTTCCCGCTGAAAAAAAGCCCTGGCAGACACAGATATAAACCCAGGGAAGCTGTCATTTCTGGCCTGGCCCTAAATCTCTCCTCCTTCTGCAGAGACAGATGAGAGGAAATGGATGCTTAGAAAACAGCACTGATCATTGGGTGGTGAATTATTTTCATTTGCTTCTTGTAACTTGAGCCTTGAGGATAGGGTTGGACACAAATTAAAAATAGTGAAACTGGGAAACATATGGAAAAATTGCTAGTTCTCTTGTAAGGCTCAGAATACAATTCCTCAGCACCGAAGTTAACAAAATCACATTCCTGCACTGTTTTAACCCTACAAAGGACACAGCCCAGTTAAGCGTAATGATATACTTCAGTTCCACTGATTCAGTAGGACCTAATTTTCACTGGATTGTACCCAGAGCATAAAATATTTGCTCTGTTGCTTTATGCAATGAAAGAATGGAAAGAACTTAAGTTTTGTAAGCTGCTTGTATAAAATTGCTAGCTTAAAAAAAGACCTGCATAAGAGCAATGATAAAATTCTTTGAAAGAATGTCTTTTTAAAAAAATATGTATTCTTATCCTTTTCTTAGGCTCCTCAAATACTGGTTCTTCTCTCACTCAATAGTTAAATGTTTAAATATATCCACAGGTACTGGGTCTGTCTGAAGGCCTCTCTCCATTAGCTTCTGTAACTCAAGTTACAGCTAGTAAAACCGAGAACAATGGTGGCTGACATGTTTTGACAGAAAACCATATTTATAATGCTGTAAGTGTATTTCACACAACCTTGCTTGCTACATAAATTGTTAGCATCAAAACTATAGCAACTTGGCTTCTGAAGATGATAGGCGTATCATTAAGCATTTCTGTGGTAAAATGGGTTCCTGTGCACTTTGACTTCAACCTACACAATAATTAGTGACTGAACTGTCTAAAGCAGTGGTACTCACTCAATTGTCCCACGGAGACCCACACTCACAATTACCATCAACCAAAAGAGTCGCATGACTACTGTATGTTCTCAGCACCACTCCACCAATCACACAATGCAATGATAAGATATAACTATTAATATTAAATATTAACTATAAGTATTTAAAGTACATGGTAAAGTACAGATTACTTCTGTTTCTGGAGTGGTGGGAAGGGCTTCTTGGTCTCTCTTCAACATGAAGCACACAGCAGCTCAAGGAGAACAGTGGTCTGCTAAGGTGCCCAGGGGAGGAGGCCAAGCTGGTCATCAGTGAACGGGAGCAAAATCACCATAACCCCTGTGGCTACTTGCTTCCAGCTTACCCATCCTCCAGTCCCTGTTTCAAAATGGGAACCACCTGCAAACCACAAGCACTACAGGGCAATGGACTTGCTTACTTTCCTGGAACATGGGGGTAGTGCTACCCTGGGGAACAGTGCACAGAACAGCCACTGGTAGCATGTGAAACAGCCACGTGTGGCTCTCGAGCCACTGAGTAAGTATTACTGGTCTGGCAGCTTTTCCTTCTCATTGTTCTGTCTGATTCTGTAACACTTTCCCCACCCCCAGTCTATGTTCTTCATTCCTAGGTCTTCATTTTTATTTCTATCTTCCCTGGCATTTCTGATCTATGCTATTTCTTTCCTGCCTCTCTCTAGTAATTTTTTCCTGTCTTCACCCCCCTGCCCCAAACCATCTCCCCATGCTCATTCCTGTATGTCCAATAAATAGGCCTGTTTAGAAGGGGCGTGGCACACAGCTTGTTACTTTTCTAAATTTATTTATTATTCAAAGAATTTTACTCCACCCTTCCAATAACTCAGGACAGCTTGCAATGAAAATGTAACCATAAAATCACAACCATATTTTTCACAGTGAATAAATCACCAATCAATAATCCGTAAAACTAAAAGCAACTCTCCTGAGATACTCATTAATATGAAACTCCCAGTCACAGCCCTTGTCAAGCAATATTTGCCAGAAAGACTTCATAAAAGACAACATGTATGGAGCATTCCTCACAGTTTCCGTTTCAAAGGGCAGAGGTTGTGATTCCCATTCTCCTCACTTAAAACAAGCAAAATGTAGTAAATACACTTATTTACATGACTTACTTTATGGACAGTCCACACCCTATATAAAATAAGTTGATAAAAGTCATATGAAGGCAGGGCTTTGGGACAGTGGTGGATGTGCTTTGGGTATGATCAATGCTTGAGTATTGAACTGCATTCTGAAATGAGATGAGGTCGCATACTGAACAATGGATGTTGTGGTTAACTGTACACTGCAGACCTAATTATACAGAAATCATTTTGAGAGTATAATGGTGATTCTTACTATAAATAATGAAGCAAATGGGCCACCCCAAATCTTTCCTCCACATTATTGCTGGTTACTCCTGGAAATGAGCATGGACAACTATCAGAGTTAACTTTATTTTCATTTATTTGGAGTTTATTTTAAATCCTTTTTGTTCCATATGTTACTGCCAGTAGACAAGACAACAAAACATGTTTTATGCACAGACTAAAGGTCCTTTGTTTAAAAATGGAGGGAAATGACTCCTCTGAGACTTGTACTGTACAGTTCGGTTTTTCTCTAAGTAAGAGGCTCAGACTTCAGTTGTTCAGTGTTTATGGCCTTTCCTTTTCTAATTAGCTTTTGAAATGAAGTATTTGAAACTTATGTCTGTGTGAAGACAATATTGAAGATTAGGGTTTTTAAATATATATATATATATATATATATATATATATATATATATATATATATATATATATATATATATATATATATATATATATATATTTTAAAGTAGTGCTTCACCCATTTAAGTTGCCTGTAGGATTAAGTATCTCATAGTTCCCACAGCTTTTAGATTGCAGATGTTGGCAGAGCTCTTTTGAGAAATCATGAACATAATTCTCAGGGCTTTTTTTCAGGGGGAACGCAGGGGAACGGAGTTCTGGAACCTCTTGAAAATGGTCACATGGCTGGTGGCCCCACCCACTGATCTCCATACAGAGGGGAGTTGAGATTGCCCTCCGTGCCGCTCAGCGGTGCGGAGGGCAATCTCAACTCCCCTCTGTATGGAGATCAGGGGGCGGGGCCACCAGCCATGTGACCATTTTCTCCAAGGGCAACCCACTGGTGTTCCCCCACCTCTTTTCCCAGAAAAAAAGCCCTGATAATTCTACTAATGATAGCAATACCTGGTTGTATCCAACCTGTTTACTGCAGCTGGAAGGACCATTGTTTGTAGAAAAAGGAGGTGATTTTTGATCATTCCCTCTTCTCATATTGCCCCATGATGGACTACTGACCCTCCAGGAGTAGAATCTGGGGACAGGGCTCAGTAGGCTACAGCACAGTAGAAGAGGTTGGAAGGTTTGCTCCATTTATGGTTTGTTGGATATAATGTTATATCAAAGGGATTCTTTAATATCAAACAATATATTCAATCATAGTACTGCCATGGAATTTTCAGCATGATGGTTATACAAATAAAATCAAAATAGTTCAATTGTTCTCCCTCCTTCCTTCTTTTTCTCTTTCTCTCATGAGGATTCCTAATTCTAGTGTAACATAGGGCCACTTCATATATTATACTTATTCTTCCCTTTCTCCAAAGGGCTCAGGGAGGTATTCATCCCTCCCCCCACTGCCCCACATACACATTTTATCCTCATGATAAAGCTGAGAGAGAAGGACTTTGTGAGAATTTGAACCCAGGTCTCCTCAATCCCAGTTCAACACTATTCACTATACAACACTGGCCACCATACTCATCATCACATATGGAAATCTTTGCTATTGTGGCTCAGAAAAGTGAAGTTTGCCTCTTGTCTCTTACTGCATCTTCTCTGAGAATATTTTTCTCCCAGTGTTCCCACCTTTAGACTTACCATTGGGAAAATGACTGGAAATCGGTCTGCCTATTTGAAATGCCTTTTTAATGTTTCTACTTTGTGGCCAGTTACTAAAACTTATAACTTAAATCTCCTTGAAACTGTAATCATGTAACACCTTGTCATAGACAACCTGTGATGTCATAAGCAATGATTTGTTGCGTCATCAATGTGTTTATTGTGTCCATGGTGATACAATTTGAAGGAAATTTGAAGACGCTCTGCATCCGTGAAAGAAATTTTGAGACCAGTTTCCACCACAAGTCATGGAGGAAGGTCAATTAGTATCCATTTCATTCTGAGTATGTCATTCTCAACATGTTTTTAATTAAGAGTTTTTACTAACAAAAAAGGCCAGCTACTCTGAATCTCTTACAGTGCAGTGCTATGCAAAGTTAAGACAATCTAATAATCCCTTTGAAGTCAATGGGCTTAGACGGAAGTAACTCTGCATAAGATTGCACTATAATTCTTCTAAAATAGGGTAGGAGAGGTTATTGGTCCAGTAGTGTAAGAGCTAAGTACATTAACATTACTATTCCTTTTTAGTTGTGAAGAAGGCTGAAGCCATATGTGGGAGGAAGCTTCATATATTCCTTTAGAGATGGACTATGGCTCAGTGGTAGAGTATCTGCTTTATGTACAGAAAATTCTGGGGGTTCAATCCTTGGCATCAGTAGTTTAAAAAATAGATAGTAGCAAGTGATATGAATAGAGCTCTACCTGACACCTCAAAGAGCTGCGGCCAGTCAGAGTACAGATCTTGACAGACCAATGGTTTGACTCAATATATGACAGTTTCATATATACTCAGGTCTGATATACAAAATTAACTAATCTGTACAATATAGTTATATATATTTATACTGTTTTTGCAAGAGTTCTTTTCGAGCTTGCTTCATGTTACTTGAAAGTAAGCAGGGAGAAGAAGGAGTTGACCATCTAATGCATTTTTTTCATCTAATGTTTCACAAGCCCATGAAGCTGTCAGGTGAAGCAAGATAATCCAATTGTATGTGTTTGCATGTGCATACCACAAAAAAGATAAAATGAAAATGCAGTAGACTGGGAACAGCTTAAATAATAAATAGAAATGGCAGGAGATGGAAAGGAGAAGAAATCTGCTTGTAAGCATAGTGATGCAAAGCTGCCTTTTCAAATGAAATCAACTATTTTTGGTAAACACTTTATCAATTTCGGCATATTTATATGACTGAGATCCATAGTAGTGAATCTAGGTGTGACACAGAAAATGGGAGAGCTCTAACTTTATGTTTCAGAGCAGGGGCTGGAACTCCAACCCACAAAGCATATTGTTTGCCAACAAAGCCACAAGAGCAACTGACAGTTTAATTACAGCACTGAAAAGTGCGCAAATATTTATTCTAGTTTAAAATCTACAATCAATATAACAATTCTTTTCAATGGTATTTCTTCTTCTCTAGTTGGTTTTTATGGTGCTACTGGACTTGAATCTTGCTCTTTTTCTTTATTATCAGTAATGCTTAGCATATGTAACATTTCTGTCCTATGTAAGGGCTACATTTTCTTAATTTTCTTAATTTGTCAATTTTTATCATATGTTGGAGATAGGGTTCCCAGGTGCCCACTGGTAGTGGGCAAACTCCCAGAGATTTTCCCCCTCAATTGCTGATCACCAGTGATCAGTGGGAGGTGGCAAGCTCCTGGAGGTTGCCTGCCACTGGCAGGCACCTCAGAAACCTGCGCCATGCGCGTGCTCCCAACAGGTGCGATGACATCACTTCCAGATGTGACGGTGTTGTGCCAGCCATGGGAGCATTCCTGCACTTTGTTTGGGGCCGATTTGGCCCCATGCAGTGCATGACAGTGCTTGCGTGGCTGGTGCAGTGACGTTACTTCCGGAATGGATATAATCGCGTCAGCCCTGGGGCATGCATGCATTTTGTGGGCATGCAAAAAGGATCCTCATGGACAGCATGAGGTGAGTTCCAGGTGTTCTACTCCTTACCCTCTCGGTGGGAGGTGAGAGGGACCTGGCAACCTAGTGAGGGACACAGAGAATCAGAGGCTCACTGTCTTTCTATAACCCTTTAGATTTCTTAATAGATTATTTCCTAAAAATATAGGAGGTGCTGATTGTACTATGCTTTATCATTGCTGGCCTTCTGGCCAAGCCAAACCACCCAACTGTCTGCATGCAGTAGCATAATGAGAAAGGCACAAAAACACCACAGGGCCTTGACTACCTGTTGTTATAGTTACGGGGTGGGGATTCTTTTTTTTTTTTTAAATTCACGTTTTTAGGCATAGCCTCTGATTATTCTCACTCTTTTTTCTTTTACGATCAGGATTTCTATTTCATTTTTCTTCAAAGAGAAATCATGGTGCTCTTTTGTAACTTCAGCCCCTGGATTTGTTTTATGTTACACATCCTAGGGGACTGGTCTAGCAGGAAAATAAGATGGCTTGGGAAGATGTTGCCTGCCTCTGAGCATCTACAGAGTGAAAATCTGAAACTTTGCAGGACCTTCCTTCTGTTCCTCCTCTTTTCAAATTTTTCTTTGATCAAAAAGGAATTTATTAGAAACTGACTCCAAATTCTTAAAAGGAGGAAAAGAAAAGGATTTTTGGATTTCAGGGAGAAACTAGGTAAAGAGGAATTAAGAGCTTTTCTCTTAGCAACCCTAATTCCTGGCCATCAACAGCGGGGGCATGGGATTCCCTGTTTCCAGTTCCTCTTTTCCACTACCAGATGTTTTTATTTAAAAAATGCCTGTTAGACTAATGGTATGTCACTTCCGGAGAAAACGTGGAAGTGACACCAGTCTTCTCTTGGAATCATTGAAACCATAACATTTCTGGTGATGTCACTTACAGTTTTTTTCTAGAAGTGATGCCATGCCCATATGTCTCTGCTACCCAGTCTCGTGCTGGTTGCCAGGCTGGACCGGGTAACCTTAATTTTGGGAGATGATGGGCATCCCCTTCTGGACCTGTACCAGTGCCTTCTGGATCTGAGCCAGGTAAGAAGAGCAAGGTGTGTGCCTTGCCTGGAAAAACAAAATACCTTGAACCTGCATGGCATCTTATATAATGGTAGCAGTTAAGTTACTAAGACTCTACATTATATATAGGAGACACTAAAGAAAAGTAACTGTTGGATGAGCTTCTGTGTTTTAAGTGGCAGGATGGAGCATTTCCCAGTGCTTTATCCTGGCGACTATATCTGTAATTGATCTCAAAGCAGAGCGTCATTACTTGGTGACTGTGTACAAGCAGCACATCTATTTTCTACATCAACCCTATCGTGTACTGGAAATTAACTGTAAAATGACTTCCTTTATAGTTTACTGGTTTTGAAGATAAGGGATCACATATACAATGCCAGTTATTATCTGATGTGTGCAACAATTATGCTTCAAACAAACAACTGAACTTTCAGATTTTTTAAAAAAATGTCTCAGAAGAATAAACCAGTGCTAAAATTTAAAAATGTGGTGACAGGAAGAGAGATTGTATCTAAGGCAAATGATTCAGGATAACAGAGGAACCAAAATATCAGTTGAAAGACTGTAATTGAATGGTGGGAAAGGATGGAACACAGGGAAGAAAATGATGGTGGGTGTCAGAACGAAAGGCTGTTGCTAACCCTAAATGGATCTGATGCAACAACTTAATGAAGAAAGCTCACAAATCCCTTTATGAGGAAAAGCTGCCCTGAACTCCTGGGAGGGCAGGATAAAAGTAGAGATGGAAAGAGAAACAATACAGATACTGACTTTAATTAATTTGCGAAATGTACAATAAGGCACCAGGAGACCATCTGCCTTGCCTCAGGGCTTGATTTCAGTGTCCTGGCATTCAAGATTTTGTTATAATCTCTACATGGCTTGTCCAGGTTCCCATGTGTTTGTGCCCAATTCATATTGTTTTTAATCCCCAGTTTGAGGTGTAACTATTAGGTATTTATTTATTACCTGATTTGGGCATTTCTAAGTTGCTTTTTGCCCCAAAAGAAACCCCAGGTGGTTTAGGGAGATTTTCAAGAGACAAACCAACCAATTTAAACAATACTGTTTGAACGAACGAACGAACGAACGAACGAACATCCATCCATCCATCCATCCATCCATCCATCCATCCATCCATCCATCCATCCATCCATCCATCCATCCATCCATCCATCCATCCATCCTGGGTGGGCTGTGATTCATTGGGCTGGCTAGCAGAGGCTCCAGGCTTAGCCAACGGCCATAATCCCTATTTGCTTGTGCTCCTGGCAACATCTAATCTAAGTAGATTAGATGTGGCCAGCAGATGAGGAAAGAAGCAGTTTAATCTAAGCAAATTAGCTTGAAAGGGCCTAGACAAGAGTAATTCTGCATAGGATGGCGCTGAAAGTCCGCTCAGATAACATGTGGTTGCTGCTAGCCAGCTAGGCCCTTCTCAGCATCCTCCCCCTGCCAAAACGCCTCTCACCATGTTCAGGCTTACCTGCAAGAAGAGGAGGAAACAAAGGCAGTCTCTATGGTATTCAGCTACTTCTAACGAGCTATCAGATATATACATATATGATAGGCTTGGGGAGACTGTCACAATCTGTATGCAAGCTTTGCTCAGTTAACTGAGCGTATGTTTTAAAAATCTGAATGTGTGATCTCTCTTTTTTAAAGAAAAACAGGGTTTAAATAATTAGTGCAGAAAAGATGTTAAAAAAGGCATTTTTTAAAAAAAATCAGAAAACAACATGGAGCAAAATAGTCGTATCATGAGGCATAAACATTGCTTTCAGCTGGAAGACTGATCTAGCCCAATGATCTTAGTACATAACAAGTCAGTTATGATCAAAATCTCCTTTTGTCAGGTGCGTAATAACAAATTATTGACTTGCCTTCAATGCAGCTTACAAAAGATGATAGACAAATTCCTTTGTACAATCCGAAGTACTTAACAAATAAGTCTCCCCAAATAAATCCCCCAAATCATAAAACCAGAGAAACATCTGCACATTATAGGGCACGTTTTCCAGCTTAAGGGACTTTCACGTGAAGAAAAAAACCCCATCAAACAGTCATTTTTAGTTTTACTAATGTTCTGAATGAGGACAGAGATGGAGCCAGATACGCCTCTGTAGGCAGAGACAGCAGCGCTACCAAGAAACAGGTTGTAGACCCCATCAGATGTCTGCATTCCCTCAGCAGGGCTACCATGATACCCACAGAAGACTCTCTGAGTAATCTTAAAGTGTGGGGAAGTATATACAGAAAAAAGTCTTCCTTTAGGTAACCCAAGTCTTGAAGGCTTTTAAAGGCAATATCCAATATTTTGTATGCTGCCACTGCATAGCCAGTGCAGCTCTCTAGGGACTTGTGTCAGCTGGTCTGTTGGGCCAGCCCTACTTAGCATCATGACTACAACATCCTGATTCCAGCTCTAGTTTATGTACATGTTTCAAAGGAAGTTCCACATAAAGCACATAACAATATACTGCTCTAGAGATTTCCAAGACATGAACAATAGAAAAAGGTCTTTATCTTATAGGCGAAGGCACAGCTGGTAAACCTAGCATAGCTGTAAAAAAGATCTTCTTGCTAAAATTGCCATATAGCTATCAAGCAGCAATGCTGGATCAAAGAGCACCCCCAAGATATAAATCTGTTTCTTTAGAGAGAGGGGGATCCCATCCAGATTCCAGAATAGACTGTCTACTAACTTCCAAACTGAAAAGCCCACTCAAATACCTGCTTTAATCAAACTGACCTTCATTTTATTGGTTCTTCCCTGCTCATTACTAGATTGCTGACATTCGTATGCTGTGAGGAGCATATATTGCCAGTTTTGATCATGCTTCCCAGGTTTCATCCCCCAAAAGCTCTCAGGATCAGCAGCCGCAGGGCTGGCAACCTTACACCCACGCAACGGCATGTATTGCACCAAGCATCATTGAAATGGGACACTTATATTTGTCTGTGGACATGCATAATTCTGTTCCCTTCCTTGCAGTGAATTGTATAGTCCACATGTACTCTTGTGTGGGTGCTGGTAAACTCCCATGTCTGCACTGTAGCAAATTGTTTTATTGCTGTGATTGTGTAGGACTTTTTTTATTTTGAAAATTGATGGGTTTTCCAAATAATGCCTCTAAGGATTAGGATGTAACAAAGCCTGAGGTGCCAATTTCAAGCCCTTAAGTTCAAGTGAGATAGATACAAATGCCATGTTTTCAGATTTGTCTACTAAATGGAGCATGTGTATGAAATTTCAGCTGTATCATTGAAATATGTTGAGGTTGATACCTCCATCAGTGAATGATGCCAAACGTGATTATTTTATAACTTCCCAAATACAGCTAGGATTCACACTGAATAATGGAAAAGCTATGGATGGCCATGCGAGGGGCGGGGGACTGTTTTCTTTCACACATATTCAGAAATATAGACCAAGTAAGTAGGTTTTTTTTTTTTAATTGAGATTTGGAAACTTCTTATAAGGGAAGGTGAGCCAACGAGGGAAATATATTGATTAACTCACAGAACTCTTTTAAAAGTTAAGTGGATAGCTAATTTTTTTGCTCTATTTTTGCTGCTTGCTCCGTACAAAAATGGATGGCCTGTGTCTGGACTCTTTCAGCCCATTCTACAGCTTCAATAAATCAAACATTTCCCAAGTTTCCATATTTGTTGCAAATTTTGCTTGGCTGATCACAGAAACCTTTAGGGATCTAAGGTTATAAGAATGTTTTGGTCCGAAAAGCCAGGGAGTTCAGCATTACATCAGATAATACCTTCAGGGACAAGCTGAAAATAGAGCATAAGATGAGCTGCAATTTCTGCTAGTGCTTTTTGATCTGAATAAGGAAGGGGAAAGAGAAGACAGTACTAAAAGGAAAAACATATCCTTTAACCTTGTTTTAAATGCACAGGATTTATTGTTAGTGTTTGTTTGCTTAAAGCAAAATGTTTTGAAGGCTGTGCATTTCTGTCCCAGTAATTTCAGTGGTATGCACAGACTTCGGAAATTTCAGTTTAAATTTATTTGTAGTGATCTCTTAGTGTTCCTTGAATTCGCAAAATAACAGATCGTTTTCATACATTTCAAGATATTGTATTATAGCGCAGCCTAAAGGGCTATACCCAAATGAATAAGGGCTTTATCAGTTTTTTAATACGTTAGGCAATTTTGCAACTATAACAAATCCTTTTTAGCTATCCTAGCTATTTTTATTTCTATGCATCTTAACATTTTAATGCTTTTTCCTTTTACTATGACTAAAGAGCAGGATAGTGCTTTATCTCTCTCTCTTGACCTCCCCCACCCTGATATTTGCAAATGGCTGTAGTGCCCAAGTTTTTCTTTGAGAGGGAAACTCATTGCAGATCGCACCATATCCAAGCAACATTGGCTCTGGCCATTTTAGTATTCTGAACCAGAAAATCTTGGCACTGCTGTTGGTGTCCTAAACATCTACCCTGATGGCCTCACTGCCTGGGAATAATAATCTCCCCATCTTAGTCTGGATCTGTCACTCATTAAGGCAACATGTGACCATAGTCTCCTGATTCTAACCTTTAGCCTCACCAGCTGTCGCTTCTTCATCTCTGTCAAGCCCCCAGCCACAATATCACTGGATTTGCACATCACCCATTTCTCCTGATTCAGGGATATTCTGCCTTTCCCCCCAGGACTTATTTCACTTTATAACCTTCCAAGTTTCTCTCCCCCCCCACACACCCTTGATGCTCTGAAATCAGAGAAGCTGATTGTTTCCATTTGCTGTTGATAACAAAAGAGCTTCTTTAGCCAGTGTCCTAGGGATACCTAAGCATAAGATCAGCACAACTGTCATCCCACTGCCTTGTCCCTTTGCTGCCCACTGTGGAATTATGTGCCTCCCTGTCCCTTCCACTGAAGAATTCCAATGGTGGAGCAGATTTGGGGGGAAATGCAAAGAGCAGGAATTAAAACTTCATCAGGTGGGAACTAGCATAAAACAGAGAGCAGCTGGAGACCCCAATGGGGTACCAAATAAAGAATTCTTTCTCCCCAGATTTAGAATCAAAATTGATATTTCATTCCATTGAGGATTATAAATATTCGTTCCAGTTTAGCCAATAGAAGGTCAACCTACTAATCACTCCTTATAGAGGTATATGTTTGGCCTGGGGATCTAGCTACCCAATTAAGTCTCATCTGGCCAAGTTAGTACAATTACCTATGTACAGAATTAATTTGATGGATTATACATAAATGAGTTTATAGGAGGCTACTGCGTGTGAAAAAGCAAAGACACACAAGGTGGATGTGGCTAAAATTGAATCACTGAAAACTGGAAAACCTTTAATGATTTAAATAAGCAACAGAGAAATCTTGAAAGTGAAGAGGAAATCTCTCCAGAAATCTGGGTGCACTATTTTCTATGTGAGAGTGGAAGTACTGAGGCAGTGATGAGATCTCTGAGTTGAAACATAGCTTAGCCTTAGTCACAGAAATATGGGAGGAAGTTGAATCTGATGAGGTTCGTAGGCTGATTCATCACCTAAAACCTGGCAAAGTGCCAGGTCCAGACGGTATTCCCTCTGAACTGTTCCTCTTAAGTCCCACTTGGTGGGCTTTGCTTCTGGCTGTTTTTTTCACAGTGTTAGATCAAACAGGTGAAATTCCTGCTGATTGGCAATCGTCAGTCGTGGTACCCATCTACAAAAATAAGAGTACTCATTTAGATCTTGCGAATTACAGGCCCATTAGTTTGCTTTCTGTGCTGGGCAAATTGTGGGCTGGCTGGCTGAAAGCTGTTGCTAGATTTCTTGCATATGTTTTTAAATGATCTTAGTATTTATTGTTTTATCAATTGGCTGTTTTCATTTTATTCATAATTCCACCAACCTATGGTTGAAAGGATTGAAAATGAGGCAAAGTTGAATAGGTGGAATTCCAGTGACGGGGGAAGGGGGAGGTGTTCAGCTCAGAGCCAGGCAACAGAGCAGCTCCATTAGCTGGCTGAATTGTGGCCAGCTACTCTGACAAAAGCATATCTTCATTCAAAGTATGAACAAAACTTCCATTGTCTGTGTATCACAAAACACAGAGGTGGTGTGGGAGGCACATGTGTGCAGTACATGGATCGTCCCTCTCTCTCTACGTTTGGTATTTGGCTAGACCCTTCTGTAGCTGTGGGTTCTATTGTGCTTCTGCTATTAGGAGTGGGTAGCAGAAATCTCCGCTTGCTTTTTCATTAAGGAGGGCAGCAAGAGAAGTCGTGCTTTTCTTCCTGGCACACTCATTTTGGAGGAACATAGTGTGTCATAACCCCCTGTTATAATAGCCAGGGGACACTAAGGGGTTCCCTAGCAACTATATGGGAAATAAATTGCTCCTATGTCTGTTGAGTGGTTGCTAGTAGTTTCCAATTTGCTAGACATCATTCGCCACCTTTGTTTTCACAGTAAGAATGGCTACTTCACATTTTTTCAAGATCCCTTTTTTCCTATGGAAGGTAGGAAAAAATCAGTTGGAGTAACTGGAAATAGATACATAATTTTCACAAGTAAGATTCACATTTCCTAAATTCACATTTTCCTTTTTTTTTAAGTAACAAAATTTTAACATGAAGTCACTATGTCATATGAGCATCAGAGGAAAAAAGAAAAGACATAGAACATAAAAATGTATGTAATTTGGTGACTGGGGTCATGTCCTATTCCCCCCACCCCATGTATTACTGAATAATTAAACTAGTCTTCAAAAAAATACTCTTGCCTGTGGAATATCAAGTATGAATATTCTTTTACTATTGAAGAAGTATTCCCCTTGTTCTCCATCATATCACTTGATGGCTTCATTTTTGAGGGGGTTGGTTGGCACTGTACATCACATAATATGATAGGTGGTGGGGCACTGTACCCCTTTCATGGTATAGTACACACAAAATGTTACTCATAAACTTAACAGAGTCAAAGTAATACCTGTTTCATCATTTCAGTGTTATAATTAAAATGACGTTGTGTGCATACGGGGGGCCTTCCAGCCCTCCCGTTCAGTTGCTCTGTGGGCCAGGCACAGCCGGCTGCCCTGGCCGCCGGCTGCACCTGGCAAGCAGAGCAACTGAACATGTGGCTGCCCGCTCAGCTGCCCCACGCTGCCACTGCCAGCACACGCTTCTGGCTGGTGGCGGCAGCAGCAGCTCTGTGGCGCATGTCCCTGCCCCTGGGCCAGTGCCCCTCCGGCGCCTTAGTGCCCTGAGGTGGCTGCCTGGCCGGCCTCAATGGGCAGGCCGGCCCTGTGTACATGTGCAGTCTAGCAAAAGTTGCCCCCAAAATGGCATTGTCACAACCCCTGATGCAAGCCTTTCTCTTGTTATGGTATTTTGTATCTCTTTACTATTAACAAGTCCCTCAGGCCGGAGAGCTGCACACCACCTCAGAGTCAGGACCCACACCCTCCCTATATTTATTTAATACCAAGATCATGGTACTCTTTAACTGTGTGAAGTGAAATGGACTTGTTTAACTGAGCGTGTCTT
This sequence comes from Eublepharis macularius, assembly GCF_028583425.1. NCBI lineage: Eukaryota > Metazoa > Chordata > Lepidosauria > Squamata > Eublepharidae > Eublepharis > Eublepharis macularius. The sequence continues at coordinate 115,633,398 of NC_072795.1, forward strand.
GGACACATACACAGGATTTCTTAATCCTGTGTCTGAGATGACATCATATATAAATCCAGACCCCTCTTTCTTGGGTCCTACACAGAGTCTTATGGAGAAATCTGGAGTTGAGGATAACACAGGAATCTTATATCACAAAACAAGTAAGTTTATGTAGATGATAAGTTAGACTTGTTCTTCCTTCCCACTCCAACCTGTTAGCTAACACAGTCCTAGAGATGGGAGGTACATACACTTGGTGGTGGTAGAGAGTGCCCTCAAGTCATAGCTAACTTATGGCAATCTCTGGTGGGGTTTTCGTGGCAAGAGACTAAGAGACAAGCTACAAGTGACATTTTTCACATGAAGGACACTTGATCGTTTTTGCAAGTTTTTCTGGGAACTGAAGTACCTCTCCCCCGCCCCTTTTCCTTCTGTTCCTTCTCCTCTCTGTTAGAATCGCTACCTGAAGAGCCAGAGAAAGCCTGCAGCAGCAGCAACTTTTGCAAATCATTCCTCCAGTTACAAGCCTGCTCTCAACGAGGACTTCCGGTTTGGGATTCATGGAGGTCTGAAGCAGCTCCATTCGCGGAGCTGACCGGACTGCCGTTTTAAGCGGCCGGCGGGGGAAATTTAGCCCGCGGCCGACTGCTCTCAGGCGGAGAGCAGGCAAAGAACGCTCAAGACCCTAGGGTGTGCTAGATCTCGGACGAGGGGGGGCTCTGCGCAACGGGTCCCCTCCCGATCCTTGAGGTCCCACCCTGTGACAGGTCGGCTACGATCTCTGCGGCAGTTCTGGGGCCAATTCGGCTGGCATAAGACCTACATACCCAAGCTTCGATTGGGGAAAGAAGTGGAGAGGAGAAGTTATAATCGAAACAGTGATTACAGCCCGAGAAAAGTGAAGGAGAAGGTAAAGATCACTATCTTCTGATACGGGACAGATTGATAAAAGCAGAGAGGAAGAAAAGTAGATTTTCAAACTGCAACAGGCTAATAATAAGGAGGGGAAGACTCGGCAAGAGTTGTACTTGAAAAGAGACTAAGTTTAAAGAAGTTATTAAAGAAATTGGACTATTGTTTTGAATACTTGCGGTTATGGAGTTGTGAGAAAAAGATACCATCGCGAGACCTACTGTGGGAAGTCGGGAGACAGGAAGTACGTAATAACAATAGAGTTGCTGGAGAGAAGCGGCCCTCGCCGGAGGGCAGGAAGAAGGGAATCGCCATCTTTGAAAGGGGAAGGGTCGCGGCTTCAGCGGAAAAGGAAGTAAGCCATCTTGGATTACAAAATCATAGAGGAACCATAGAGAAAAGACACCCGACATTTTGGACTCTTTAAAAATTAATTTTTGTAAAGACCGGGACATTTGAAATAAAAAGATATCTAAATTTTACGCCACGGAGTTAAGGAAGAGAGCGGACTCGTGGGAGCGAGCCAAAGCAAGCCCCACGATGTCAAAAAAAGAGTGGCAATCGGCAATAGAAAACCTGGACAAAAAACTTTTAGATGTGATTAAAGAACTTAAGGACACGAAATTGGAGCTGATTAAAGAGGTTAAAGAGGTCAAACAGACAGTAAAATCGGAGCTGTCAGAAGTGAAAAAAGGTATGGAAACAATACAAAGTGAACTACAAGGAACGCAGCAGAGAGTTAAAACAGTAGAAGACGCGATGGAGAACTTAGCAGACACGCAACAAACAGAGATGAGACTGATGAGGGGAAGAATGTCGGTTGCAGAAACTAAACACATGGAGAAGCAGCTACGGTTTCGTGGATTGCCAGAAGTGGAAGGAAAGTCAGCGCAAGAACAGATGACTGAGGTGTTAGCTGAATACCTGGGGAAGGAGGAGGGGGAAGTTGTGGCTATCCTAGATGTGGCATACCGTGTGAATTCGAGAATTGCAACCCAGAGGAAACTACCAAGAGACGTGATTGTGCAGTTTACGACACGAAATATGAAAGAGAAGATTGTGACAAAACAGTTTCAAGATCCATTGGAGATTGATGGCAAGACGATTATCATAATGAAGGAATTACCCAGGTCAGTGTTATTAGATCGGAAAAAATATAAAGTGCTAATTCAGATCTTGAAGGACATGAAAATCAGGTACAGATGGGAGTTACCAGAAGGTGTGTCCTTTGAGTTTGGAGGGGCCAAAAAGCGTATCAGATCTGAGCGAGAGATGGAGCGATTTATAAGGGACAATGAAAAGGACTTACCAACTAGATCATGAGTATAGAGTGTAAAGTTTTATCCTGGAATGTAAATGGACTAAACTCACCAAACAAGAGAAAAAGTATTTTCCACTGGCTATTAAAACAAAAATGTGATATTGTTTGCTTGCAAGAAACCCATATTCGAAAGCAGGATGCAAAATATTTAAAAATGGGGAAACTGGGCAATGAATTTGTAGCGGCCTCTAATAAGAAAAAAAGAGGAGTGGTGTTGTATATAAAAGAGGAGCTACAGCCAAAATTTGTAATAGAAGACGTGGAAGCCAGATTTATAGCAGTGGAATGTACATGGAACTTAAAAAAAGTATTGGTAGTCGGAATTTATGCACCTAACGGTGCAAAAGAGAGCTTCTTTGAGGATTTGAGGAAGCAATTAGAGGATCTTTCATACGACCAGATAATTCTTGCTGGAGACTTCAATGGAGTGACGAACTTGGAACTAGATAAAAAGACATCAACTGTACAAAAGAAAAGAGGATTGTTACCAAAGCTTTTTTTTGAGCTGATACAACAGGAGACCTTAGAAGATGTATGGAGAAGAGAAAATCCTAAAAGTAGACAATTTACTTTTTACTCTTCAAGACACTGTACACTATCGAGAATTGATATGATCTGGGCCTCAAAAGACTTAGCGTTATGGACTAAGGAGGTAGAAATAATGCCGATGGTAGGCTCAGATCATAATCCAATCATGTGGAAATTAGGGAGGAGGAGAAAAAGGAAAGCATGGAGAATAAATGAGGACTTGTTACAGGAAGGAGAGAACGTGGAGATGTTGAGAAGAGAGACAAAGTTCTTCATACAATATAACGTGAATAAAGAAGTACCAACTGACAAAGTTTGGGATGCCTACAAGGCGGTGATAAGGGGCATACTAATGGACTTAAATGGCAGAGTGAGGAAAAAGAAAGAGGAGAAGTGACAAGAGATTGAGGAGAAAATAAAAGCCAAAGAAATACAGTTAAAAAAGAGACCAGGGAAAAAGAAATTATACCAGGAAATTAAAATACTTCAAGAACAGCTGACAGCAATGAATAATAAAGAATTGGAGTGGAACCTTAAAAGACTGAATCAGAAAGTGTTTGAAGGAGCAAATAAACCTGGAAAGTATTTGGCATGGCAACTAAAAAAGAGAAGGGAAAAGAAAATAATAAACAAAATATGTGAGGACAATAAAACGTATCTGGAACAAACTACCATTAGTAGAGCCTTTTATAAATTTTACGCTAAGTTATACAATAAGAAAGAGGTGAATAAAGAATCAATAGCGACATATTTGGAGAAAATGAAACTCCCAGTAATTTCGGAAGCTTGGAGAAATAGACTGAATAATGAAGTAACGGATGAGGAAATAAGTAAGGCAATACAATATGTAAATTTGGGAAAGGCGCCAGGGCCAGATGGACTTACGGCTAAATTTTACAAGACAATGGCCAATGAACTGGCACCATTCCTAAAAGAGGTGATTAACGGAGTTTTAAAGGATCAACGGATTCCAGGTACCTGGAATGAAGCGAATATATCACTGATCCCTAAAGAAGGCCAAGACCTGACAAACGTGAAAAATTATAGACCTATATCGTTACTTAATAATGACTATAAAATCTTTGCGAAGATACTGGCGGAGAGACTGAAGGGGTGGCTTTCGGAAGTTATTGAGGAGGAACAAGCAGGCTTTTTGCCAGATAGACAAATCAGAGACAACTTGAGGACAGTGATAAATGCTATTGAATATTATGATAAGCGTTGTGATAAGGAGGTTGGTTTCTTCTTTGTTGATGCTGAAAAGGCGTTTGATAATTTAAACTGGGACTTTATGTTTGCCACTATGGAAAAGCTACAAATGGGAGAAAGATTCATTAGAGCAATTAAGGAAATTTACAGAGACCAGAATGCAGCAATTGTGGTGAATGATGAAGTGACTAAGAAATTAGCTATAAGTAAAGGAACAAGACAAGGTTGCCCGCTGTCTCCGCTGTTGTTCATTTTGGTATTGGAGATCCTGATGATACAAATACGACAAGATGAAGAAATCCGTGGAATAAAAATAAAGGATTATTCTTATAAGGTCAGAGCATTTGCGGATGACATAATGCTAATTGTAGAAGACCCAATGGAGAACATGCCAAAAGTGATAGAGAAGATTAAGGAGTTTGGGGATCTGGCAGGTTTTTATATCAATAAAAAGAAATCAAAGGTATTATGCAAAAACATGACTAAGCAAAAACAACAATCGCTAATGGAAATAACGGAATGTGAAGTAACAAATAAGGTGAAATATTTGGGAATTGAACTGACTGCAAAGAACATAGACTTATTTAAAAACAACTATGAAAAACTATGGACTCAGATAGAGAGAGATCTGATCAAATGGAACAGACTGAATTTGTCATGGTTGGGAAGGATTGCAGCAGTGAAGATGAATGTGTTACCAAGAGTAATGTTTTTGCTACAGACAATACCAATCATCAGAGACTCTAAGCAATTCGAAAAATGGCAGAGGAAAATATCAGACTTTGTATGGGCAGGCAAGAAGCCTCGAGTGAAAATGAAAGTTTTACAAGATGCAAAAGAAAGAGGCGGAATGCAACTGCCCAATCTAAGACTTTACCATGACGCAATTTGCCTAGTATGGTTGAAAGAGTGGATGACGTTAAAGAATAAGAAACTACTAGCTCTAGAGGGATATAAAAAAACTTTCGGATGGCACGCATACCTATGGCATGATAAAGTAAAGGCGAACTCGATGTTCCTGCATCATTATATACGGAGAAGTTTATATATAATCTGGAAGAAGTACAGAATCTATTTACAAGAAGGAACCCCTTTGTGGGTAGTTCCATATGAGGTGATAGACCCGCGAGCTGTTGATAATGAGCAACAATGTTTAACTTACAAAGAAATAACTAGAATTGAAGCATCTAAACTCAGAATAAAGACTCAGGAGGAACTATCACCCTACTATGATTGGTTCCAGTACAGACCGATTAGAGATTTATATAACTCGGACTCTGTAAAGGGAGGTATACGAACAGAGAATTCGGAACTAGAGCAGACCCTTTTTAGAGAGGACAAGAAAAGAATATCCAAAGTATACCAAGTACTGTTGAAATGGTATACTGAGGATGAAATAGTTAAAGTACAAATGGTGAAATGGGCCATAAACTTCAATAAAGAAATAACAATGGAGGCATGGGAATACTTGTGGAAGACTACAATGAAGATAACGACATGCACCAGCATTAAAGAGAATATTTATAAAATGATTTATCGTTGGTACATGACACCAAAGAAGATTGCGCTAGGGAATTTGAATACTTCTAATAAATGCTGGAAATGCAGGAAGCATGAGGGCTCCCTCTATCATATGTGGTGGACGTGTGAGGTAGCTAGGCAGTACTGGGGGGAAATAATAAGAGAAATGAGTGAGATTTTACAATTTCAAGTAAATAAGAACCCAGAACTCCTGCTACTAAACCTGGGATTGGAGGGAATTCCAGCCCATCATAGGACGTTGATATTTTACATGACGGCTGCAGCTAGACTTTTGTACGCGCAAAAATGGAAAGTACAAGAAGTGCCAACTATTGAAGATTGGATTTACAAATTGCTGTACATGGCAGAAATGGATAAAATGACAAGAAAACTGAGAAATCTGGACCCAGGACAGTTTAACACAGATTGGGAGAAGCTGAAACAATATTTGGAGAAGAAATGGGAGGTGGGAGGAGAACTGTGGCAGTTTGAGAACTATTGAAGTATAATAAAGTGCAGAGGGGGGTGACTTTACCGGGGGGGAGTAGAGGTAAAAATGAACTTCTAAGCAGCTATGTTATTAGATTGATATATATAGAATAATAAATAGAATATTGATAGAATATAATTAATCATAAGGGTTAACTATAAGGATTGACTAACTAATAATATTTTCTTTCTGATTTTGTATAATATATCAAACGGAATACGTTTATATGAAGGTATATATGAGTCAAATTGATTGATATCATATATAGATCTATGATTGAAGGGAATAGAAATATCAATGTAAACAAATATAACTAAAACAGAAAGAAGAAGATAGAATGAATAATATATAGAGTATAAGTTAAGTTGGTTGATTTATATGATTGTATGGCTTATATAGTTTACATAGTTTACGTTATACAGAAATATCTGAAAACGGAATTATGGGATAAATTGTTTATCCATTATGGGTACAGGGCATTAAAAATAGTTAAAGAAGTATTGCTTAGAATAAAAAGAGAATATACATTTGATTAGATAGAGGAATATATAAAGAGTAAGGGAAAAGGGACAAAGGGTTGGAAAACTGTTGGAAGTCAACAAAAAAGGGGGGGAAAGGGAGGGGGTTAGAAATTGGGAAATGGGAAAATTGACTGTGATGTGTAAATATATGATCCTAACCCAATAAAAAAATTTTCAAAAAAAAAAAAAACAAGCCTGCTCTCAACGATCTTTGGGGGCGGGCAGCTGCAACTTTCTCCCTGGGCGACCTGCTCAGCTTCACTGACATGTCAGCTTTCTCCAGAGCAGCTCCCCGGGAGCAAGACGATTTGCAAAAGCTGCTGCTGCCGCTGGCTTTCTCTGGCTCTTCAGACAGCAATTCTAACAGAGATGGGAAGGAACAGAAGGAAAAGGGGCGGGGGAGAGGGACTTCAGTTCCCAGAAAAACTTGTGAAAACGATCAAGGGCATTTTTCACGTGAAAAATATCACTTGTAGTTTGGCTCTAACAGAGGTGGTTTGCCATTGCCTGGCTCTGCAATCTTGATCTTTATTGGCAGTCTCCCATCCAATTACTAACCAAGGCCAACCCTGCTTAGCTTCTGAGATCTGACAAGATCAGGCTCACCTGGGCTATCTAGGTCTGATTAAGAGTTACATTTATTCTTTTATCTGCTTTTAACATAACAAGAGTAACTAGACAACTTGGCATTTTTCACTCTTTTTATCTAGGAACAGCAGCACCTGAACCTCTGCCTGTCAGAGTCAATCACTACAGTCCCTAGAGGGCTCCTGAGTCCCTGCCTAGCCCAGGATACCTTTTATCCCATCTCCCTATAAAACCCAACTGTCCTCCTTGTCAGTTGGCTGTTGAAAGTTCTGCTTCCCAGGTTTCTTTCCTCTCCCTTCACTTCAAAGTTCTATTTGCCTTTTGAATCTGATTGGTCTGCTCCGACTAGGGAAAACAGAGGGTGGAACCTTCTCCAGTTTGTCACGAGCATCTACATACAAGATTTAAGTCCAGTGACACCTTCTAGATCAACAGAATTTTCAGAGTATAAGCTTTTGAGAGTCAAAGCTCCTTTCTTCAGATAACATGGCATCTACATATAGGTACACAGCTCAGCAGATAAGGATGTACAACTCATCTGAGGGACCAGACTCTGGGTTAAAGACTACTGCTTTTTCCTGTGATTCTCTCTCCAACAGGCATACCTGCTTCTTCATTAAATACTCCCTTGAAAGTATTTGCAGCACAGCTTCTCCATGCACCTGTGTGCAATTCCTCCTCCACCACCTCTTTCTAGTTTCTCTTCTCCATTTCCCCTCTGCCTCTCCTGGCTAGCATCACCACTGTCTAATTAAAAGTGGTGTTTTTTCTGCTCATCTCTTTGCTTGTTTTTAACACTAACAATATCATGGTTCTTTGGGTGTAATCCATAATCCAGCCCCATGTATATTAATTCACTCTTCCTATCCCGCCATTGTTTCTGATGCTGGCATGTTAGTAAATGGACCATGATAGTTATCATCTTTAAAAGCTGAAACATTTAGGCAACCCAGGGAGAATTAACGGCTGTAGCCTGGCTTTGGTCACATCATTTAAAAGCAAATAGGGTGTTATTGTAGAAAAGCACAACACATTATAATACTTAACAATTGAAAATGAACATCATCTGCTGCAGCATGTGAAATGAGAGATTATGCACCAAGTTGTGTCATCAAAATGTACATTTCTACGGATGCAAGATTCAGGATATACCCACACCTCCATGTATACATTTAATTTCTAGGAACAGATTGAAGCCTCCAGAACAAGAACTCAACTGTTCACTGTGTCAGTCTTCTGTGCAGCCCCACATGGGACTGCGCCTGCGCAGGCCTGCCGACCGGATTTTTCTTTTCTAGACTACGTCCACTAGGGGGTGCACGTACGCACCAATGCACATGCACGGCTTTTCCCGCCCGAGCGACATTGGGCGACGTCGCCCCCTTCCCCTCAGTTTCTTCTTTACCGCCGACCGGTGAAGATCTAGCTGTCCTCTGTGAGAAGAAATGCCATTTTGAGAGTGAGATCGTTCAGTTTTTTCTGTCAGAGTATGTCTGAGAAGTCGCTGTTTAAGCACTGTTCGACCTGTTCAATGAAAATGACAAGAACGGATGGCCATTCCATTTGTCTCGAGTGCTTGGGTGAAAGACACATCGTTGAGAGATGTAAGCATTGTCAATGGTTCATGCCTAAGGCCAGGGCTGAGAGGGTGAACAGGTTGAATGCCTTGCTTTGGAGGAGGGCTATGCGGGCATCGGGAGCCCCTGATACCCCTGGGGGACCACCACCAGTTAGTGGGACGGCCAAAACCCCTTCGGTGGTCGGACAATCCGTCCATAGCTCCGGTTCCACCTCTCGCTCCCGCTCACCAGATCGGATCCGACAAGCCCCGACCCCGCCCTCAGATCCGAAAGACACTTCGGGCTCCACTTCGGATTGCGCAAAACCGCCGCAGTCGGATCCGACTCGGAAGTGGCGATACCGCTCCAAGTCTCCCTCGAGGTCGGAATCGCCGGCTCCGTCGACTCCAAAGGTGCGCAAGACTTCATCGGATCCGAACATCCCGGCCGGTTCAGCTCCTGAGCCGTCGGATCCGACGCCGGAGACAACATCATTGGTTCCGAAGCATGCGGAGCCAACTCACCCCAGCCTCATTCCGAAGCCTAGTGTCAGGTCGGAACCAAAGACGTCGGATCCGTTGCCTAATTTGACACCTCCGGATCCGATGGAACGGAGTCGAAGCGCTGAACGGGGCTTAGCCTCCAAAGGCGAGAAGAAGGCCAAGAAGAAGTCAAAGCACAGGCAATCGACTTCTGTCCAAACTGATGAGGTGCTCTGGGAGAAGCCCACGACCCCTTCACCGCACCTGTCACCTCCGTCGTACCGTTCCTCTGATGATGACGGTGACCTGCCCGACGCTCCACCTCATGTGACCCAGAAGTGGTCTACTGGTGACTACACTGGTAGAGAGAACCTACCTTATCACTTGCCTAGGAGCGGATATGACAGGGAGGGTTCCCTCTATGCGAGGTCTCACAGATCCTGTTCTCCATCTTTTGGAAGAGAATATTGGGGTGACACTCAGAGTGAGTTCTCCCACTATGGTTCTCCCGGGCATGCTTCGCCCTACCGACAGCCTGAGCCTTACCAGGGTCCAAGCCCTAGCCCTCCGTCTGACCCATCACCTGATGACATCATTATTGGGACGGGTCGTATTTCACCTTTGGAAGACTACCAGCTCTATACTGAGCAGATGATCCGAATGGCCCGTTCTTTGGACATTGAGATCTCGGCTGTGGATCCGAAACCAAAGGATAAGATCCTGCAGTATGTCCAGTCTGGGAATCCTCCAACCGTTGCATTCCCGTTCACTGAAGGTTTGGTGGAAATCATCAACACGATCTGTGAGAAGCCAGCCTCAGTTTACCCAACATCTCGTAAACTAGAAGCTCTGTACAAGACAAGAGATGACGTCTGTTCATATCTCTTTGCACATCCACCGCCTTCTTCCTTCATTACTGAGGAGATGCAGACCCGTCAACGCCAAGGGTCCTATGCTGTACCCATCGACAAGGAGAGCAGAAAGCTCGATTCGTTGGGCAAGAAATTATATTCGTCTGCTGCCCTAACACTCAAAATCTCTAACTACTCGGCCATCATGGGTGCCTATCAAATTTTCCTCTGGAATCGCATGGCGGTTTTCATGGAGAAGCTTCCAGCAGACCAGAGAGTGTTGGTGAAGGTAGTGCTTGATGAGGCCCTATGACTGTCATGACAACAGATAAATGCTGGCCGCGACACGGTTGACACCTCTGCGAGAGCATTGGCATCATCCATCGTGCTCCACAGACACTCGTGGCTTTGCACAACTGCACTGCCTGTCGAGACACGAAACAAAGTGGAAAATCTGCCCTTTGAGGGTCAGTCGCTGTTTTCCTCGAAAATGGATGAATACCTGTCGCAGAAACGTAAAGATCGGCTGACAGCCCGTTCCTACGGTATTCTCCCAACCAGGCCATTCACCGAGAATCGATTCCAGTGCCGTTCCTCTCAGGGCTATTGTGGTCGACAGCAGAGATATCAACCATATCCACGTTATGGGTCCTACAGGCAGTTCCAGCCGCCTACGAGCTCTTTCCAGCGCCGGAGGCCTAGCTACTGCCCACGTCGCGGTCAACAAGCCCACAATGCTAAAGAGTCAGCAACTCAACCAAAACAGTTCTGACTAGAATTTGAACAATCTGTCGTGTTCGGTAACAGATTGGCTCAGTTTGCCTCAGCATGGGCAGAGATTACCACTGATAGTTGGATGTTTAAAATTGTTACAGTTGGTTATAAAATTCAGTTTGATGTTTACCCAGTGTTGTCTCTTCCTGACCACTCAGTACAATCCTCTTCTGATAAGTTACAGACTGAGGTTGTAGCACTGCTGGAGAAGGGAGCCATACAGGAGGTACTCCCTCAGGACCTCCTCTTGGGTTTTTACTCTAGGATGTTCCTTGTAGACAAGAAGGATGGAGGCGTACAGCCCATCTTAGATCTGAGAGAATTGAATAAGTTCGTTCTCGTAAAGCGGTTCAGAATGCTGACCTTAAATACAGTCCTCCAGTTAATGCCTGAGGATATGTGGTTCACCGTCCTGGATCTCAGGGATGCATACTTCCACATTGCCATCCACCCTAGTCATAGGAGATACTTTAGGTTCATTTGTAACAGTAAGGCCTACCATTATCAGGTACTCCCTTTTGGATTGTCAACAGCCCCCCGGGTTTTTTCTAAATGTATGGCTGTTGTAGTGGCATACTTGAGGGAACAAGGTTGTACCATCTATCCCTATCTTGACGATTGGCTTTTGGCAGCACCCTCCGCTGATGCACTCCTGGTCCAAATTAATAAGGTGATGCTCACCTGCTCCAGGTTAGGAATTTTGGTTAATCTCAAAAAATCTAACCTTACCCCTGTCAGGTTCAGAGTCTTATGTGCTGTACCAACTCCATTTTCTCATGCTTCTAGTGTTTAAGTGCTTCCTCTGCAGGTGCCCAGGTTCCCAGGCAGATTTCTCACAGAGAGAGATTGTTTGGTCTACCTACGTTCCACCCCGGACCGGCCTTGAGAGACTCCAACTTCCCAAGCCTCAAAGACAATGTTTTGAGAACTGTGGGGGGAGGCTGGGCCAAGTGGGAACTGTTACTCTGTACCGTATGCTTTGCTTGTCATTGGTAACAATGCATATGTACCAACCTGGATATTGCATTCAGGCCAGTGGACTATAATAATCTTTTTCTTCAGTAAATGCTTTTTGGAAACAATGGACTTTTGTCTAATTGCAGAAGGCAGACTGGAGTAAGGATTTTATCTAGCCACAGTTCTGACATTTTGTTACCAATCACACTTTTCTCACCCCTCACCCAGAGAGGATGGATACAGGAGAGCCGTCCTCACCTGGAATGGAGGAAGTGAGATTTTTTGATCAGACCGCCTGGGGCAGAGCGCATCAGAAAGGCACTCGTCAGAAATCCCGCAAGAGGCGAGGTGGTTCCCGGCGGACCCCGCTACGAAATCCCTGGAGGCCAGGTAGCGAAGGTTGTATCACCCCCATGTTCCCTTACTGGGGGGCTAGCCAGGAACCCATGCCAGGGATAGTGGTGCAGGGATACATAGTCGAAGATGACTTGGGCTGGCTGCTCCGCGAGGTACCCTCCCCAGTTTTACGAGAAAGGTCAACAGAGGCGGAAGAGAGCGTAAGTTGCTGCCAAAGTGCCTGGGAGCCAAAGCAGGACGAGGGTGTATTGCCGGTTGTACCTCCCGGGAGGGATAAAGGCGCCATGCTGGCAACGCTGCCAACCCTCTGCCAAGCGGATATGGAGGGTCAGACCAACATTGCATTTCCCCGTCCCCTGATGGACTTAGCCATAAATCCCTTGCCAAAAGAAGTTAGGGAGACGAGCATAGGGATGCTGAAGGCAGACCAAGGGACCACGGTGAGAGATGATACTTTGGGAGAGAGTCTCCCGGTCCTGAACGCTTCACTAGTGGAACTCAAGGCCACAGATTACGTGCAAGCTAATCCGGCAGCAGCCGAGAAGTTGCCCAGTGAAGAGCTAGAAGTGTCATTAAGAAGCTTGGAAGATAGTACAGAATGTATTGCTCACAGAGTGGCCGCTGGTCGCAAAACTCGCCCGTCCATTGAGTTATGGAAACCAGGCGAGACGGCGAACGGTCAGTTACTTATCTATGGAGGAGGGGAAGTGGAGCTGAACCCTGACAACCATGCTGTAAAGGCCCCAAGGAATCCCGGAGGTGAAGAGCTGGCCGCTGAGCGCGGGGGAAGCCTGCAGCCGTGGCCAGACTCCCAAAAAGAGGACTCGCCCCTGCACACACAGCACCTACTTTTCCCGGGGGAAGCGGTGCCAACTCGAATGATTGAAGAGCTGGCCGCCGAGCACGGGGGAAGCCTGCAGCCGTGGCCAGACTCCCAAAAAGAGGACTCGCCCCTGCACACACAGCACCTAATATTCCCGGAGGAAGCGGTGCCAACTCGAATGATTGAAGAGCTGGCCGCCGAGCGCGGGGGAAGCCTGCAGCCGTGGCCAGACTCCCAAAAAGAGGACTCGCCCCTGCACACACAGCACCTACTTTTCCCGGGGGAAGCGGTGCCAACTCGAATGATTGAAGAGCTGGCCGCCGAGCGCGGGGGAAGCCTGCAGCCGTGGCCAGACTCCCAAAAAGAGGACTCGCCCCTGCACACACAGCACCTAATTTTCCCGGAGGAAGCGGTGCCAACTCGAATGATTGAAGAGCTGGCCGCCGAGCGCGGGGGAAGCCTGCAGCCACGGCCAGACTCCCGAAAAGAGGACCCGCTTCTGCACACACAGCACCTACTTTTCCCGGAGGAAGCGGTGCCAACTCGAATGATTGAAGAGCTGGCCGCCGAGCGCGGGGGAAGCCTGCAGCCACAGCCAGACTCCCGAAAAGAGGACCCGCTTCTGCGCACCCAGTGCCTACCCGCCGCACAGCCGCCATCGATGACCACGCAGACAACTGCAGAAGCGGGGCGAATGGCTGAGAAAACTGTAATCTCATACCATCTAGTCCTGCGAGATACTCCAGCGCAGTCTACGATGCAACAAACCTCAGCAACAAACCTTAGGGCTGAAATTGCTCAGCACCGAGCAATTTCACCACCTTCCCCACAGCCGCCTGTATGAGGAGAAGAAGAGGTGCAGCCGTTCCTTCCATGGGAGATGGATACCAAGCAATACTTGTTTGATCTGTCTGATAGTGGTACTAAGGGAAGGGAGCTTACAAACCTGATCCAAACGGGTCCTGACTCCGCCAACAACACTGGAATGGATGGAGGAGTGGATCCCGTGCGAGGTGAGGACTCGGTTCAAGGGTGTGGAACAGCACCTCATCTGGAGGCGCCTGGAGAGCAAGTCCACCCGTCAAATGGAGGTGTCACATTCGTGCAGCGCCCAGCACCCAGCAAATCACTAGAACTAAGAATGAAAGCCGAGGGTGAAACCCCAATGCAAGACCAACCAGACGAGGAGCGGTATGAGCTCCAACGTCTAAACCAAGCCTCCAAAGCGCCTACCATACAACAACAACTGCCGCCAACCTCTTTGGGGGAAGAGAGGCAAATCCTTATGCAACTGCTTCAAAAATCATCAGGGGAAAGGGTGATAAAGGCACCAGCCCGGATAGGCGCGCCCATGCAGCGATCACGGAGGACAGTACCAGTTCAACAGGTGCAGTCACCGCAGCTCAAAGAGCAGCCAAAGCCGAGAGAACAAGTGGGGGCTGAAGCCCCAATTGACTACCAAGATGGGGAGATGCCTACCCCTCGGTTGTCCCCACGTTTTGGTGGAAAAGAGAGGCCTCCTTTGTTACTACAAATGCCTCCCGCCATCCCTCGCAACAGCCTCTCTCAATCGCCTCTCTTACAACCTGTAAGAGGAGAGGGGAGATGTCTTGAATCACTCGGGAGGCAGACCAGGGCAAGAGATCCCGCGCAACAGCGGTTTAGCGGGGAGCCAAATCTGCTGAAGCAACAGCAGCTCACACAACCTCAAACAGCCCTTGGAAAAGGCAGACCTCTCAACTCTACGACACAAGAATCCACGCAGCACTCACCTAGCAAAGCAAAATTAAAGCAACAATGTCTGACACCAAAGCTGATGAAAGAAAAACCGGTAACGCCGCCCGAAAATCCAGCCCCACCCCAAGTAGGAAAGGGAGAGACACTGAGAAACTTGTCCAAGTCAGAAAGGACTTTGAACAAAAGGTCCTGTATAATAGCAATCCTTCTTATGGGGTTCACAGTGATGCAAGTGTTACGATCTTGCCACCAATGGCATCCCAGTTGGGAAGGAGGCTTCTCCAAAGATTGGGGGATATTTAGCCCACAAGCACGTCCTGTCGTACGGAACATAAGGAAAATCCTACTACAAGATCCAACGTCTTCATCTGATTTTCCTCAAGCACTAATCAAATTGGATCAGAAAGAAAATACAGAGAAAATAGACCTTGGCATGAAGAAGAACCTCAAAGACTTTGCCAATAACGTACCTGTCTACCTGTTTCCAGTGTTGGCAAAAGATGCAGATTGGAAAAAGGGATGTTCCAGAGCTAACTGGAGTTGGCAGGGACTTCTGAGCACAATACATGACCTTATTAGAGAGACTACTGCTTGCCATACAAGTAAGACTATGCACCTGTCCCCTACTCAAGAACGAATGCAACTTTCTGGGGTCCTAAATGAGCGTGGTAAGTCTTTTTACTTTACACTGACCCTGCAGACTTTTAGTAAAAATAAATATACCCAAGTTACTGAGAAGCCCAGAATTATTTTGGTTGAAAGAACTCTAACCATTAAACTGGGGAAGGTGTCCGACAATTATGACTTAAACCTAAATTGCAAAACCCAGGAGATTCTGTATATGATCTACTATTATCAAACTCCGAGGACCGAAGCCCTCTCAGGGGTTAACTTCTCCCTCTCATCTCCTCCCAACCGAACCAACTTTTTACGCATGCCCCAAAGCGAAGGGGAAGCGAAACCACTTCTCCGTTCCAGCAAAAGGAGGGAGGGGCACCAGAATAACTTCTCCGTTCCAGCAAAATGAGGGAGGGGCACCAGGAGTAACCAAGCAAACCTCCTTCCTTTCGGACGGGGGAGGTGGACCATTGAGGGGGAAAGCAACTTAGAGAACGAGGGGGAGCGAATGCCCACAAGGGAAACACCCCTACCGGCTAAAAGGAACGGGTTTCAGAGGGTGCAAATATGGAAGGCAACAATGAAGACACCTTACTCACTCTACATATTAAATACTTCTATGCAATCCTGGGGAAGTTCAGGAGTCTTGGTCCAACTTCCAAATAACCATGGCCCCAATGCTATTCGGATAGCCCTGACGTTAAATCATATACAGCCAAGCAACAAACAGAATGGCCATCTGCAGAGACGGTTCACACACCGGAGTAGAATTCAAACAGCAGAAACCAACACAACTACCGACTGTGCATTTTCTAACAAATACCGCCATCTAAAACTAAAGACCTTGCCAGCTAAAACCAACGTCTGCTTCTATAGAGGTGAACGACCACAAAAGATCGGCGCGTTTACACAACTCCAATTGGACAAGGAGGATCTTATAAACTCTAACATTATACTCCCAGAATCTCCTACTCTACCTAACCTGGCAGGACCTTGCAACGCGCACCAAGGTAAAGGTAGGGGGAGGCAGCCCAACAATGAACTCTCATTAAGAACCACCTTGAAACAGGATTACAAAGAATACGCCGACCGCCACCGTGCGGCTGAAGGAGAATTGCAACCATGAAATCTTGTTTATCTGACTACCAAGAACGTAAGACTTCCCCAAACCAGCTGTAAACTTGCATTGAAGTTTCTTGGACCCACTTCGGTGCACAAAGTGATCAACAAAGTAACTGTTGGATTTGCCAAAGAAGTTCCGCCATGTCCACGATACTTTCCATGTCAGCTTGTTAAAAATGCCCCAGCTTCTGACAACTGGCACACCAAAGCACCTCCCATCTCCTCTCAATCGATGATCGAACCCACTACGAAGTACAACAAATTTTGAGCTTTAAATTCAAACGCAATCAGCTATTTTGTCTTATTTGATGGACTGACCTGGACTCTGGGTATAATGAGTGGGTGAATTCTATACATGTCCCTGCTCCTAGAGTAACCAAAGCTGTTTATTCTCGCTATACATATAAACATGGGGGGGGATTTATTTTAGAGGGGGCAGAATGTCAGGTTCAGAGTCTTATGTGCTGTACCAACTCCATTTTCTCATGCTTCTAGTGTTTAAGTGCTTCCTCTGCAGGTGCCCAGGTTCCCAGGCAGATTTCTCACAGAGAGAGATTGTTTGGTCTACCTACGTTCCACCCCGGACCGGCCTTGAGAGACTCCAACTTCCCAAGCCTCAAAGACAATGTTTTGAGAACTGTGGGGGGAGGCTGGGCCAAGTGGGAACTGTTACTCTGTACCGTATGCTTTGCTTGTCATTGGTAACAATGCATATGTACCAACCTGGATATTGCATTCAGGCCAGTGGACTATAATAATCTTTTTCTTCAGTAAATGCTTTTTGGAAACAATGGACTTTTGTCTAATTGCAGAAGGCAGACTGGAGTAAGGATTTTATCTAGCCACAGTTCTGACAACCCTGTCCAGGAGAATACTGTTTATCGATATGGAACTGGATGGCAATGTAAATAGAGGTTTTCTGCCCAGGGAACGTGCTCTAAAGATCGGCAGGATGGTGAATCTCTTCTCGAGATGTAGGTTCCAGTCGGTAACGGCTATCCAGAGACTGCTGGGCCTTATGGCCTCTTCTATGGCAGTTACCCCTATGGCCCGGTTGCACATGCAACCTCTCCAACTGTGGTTCCTCTCTGTTCATGATTTTGAACACTAATCCCAGAACAAGCGGTACTCCATCCCTAGAGGGGTTTTCCATACCTTACGGTGGTGGCTTAATGAGTCTAACCTCCTTGGGGGTATTGCATTTGGGTCCATCCAAACCGAGATCATGATCTCGACTGATGCCTCCACGATAGGATGGGGAGCCTAGTGTGGAGCCCTTAGGGCACATGGGGTTTGGTCAGAGCAGGAAAGGGAAGATCACATTAACCTGCTAGAATTGAGAGCGGTCCGTTATGCCCTTATCGCATTCGCAGACATGCTGCAGCAGAAATCCGTTCAGGTACTCACGGACAATTGCACCATGGTGTTCTACCTGAACAAGCAAGGGGGCACTACCTCCAAGGCCCTCTGCGATGAGGCCGTTCGGATTTGGGAATGGGCCATGGACAGAGGCGTGTTCATTCATGCGGTCCATATTCCTGGCACCACCAATGTCATCGCGGACAAACTGAGTCGTATGCGATCCGATAGCTACGAATGGACCATAGCAGACAGCTACCTGAACGCCATCTTTTTGGACTGGGGGTTCCCAGACATAGACCTCTTTGCGTCGGAGGACAACAAGAAGGCCCCACGTTTTTGCTGCAGGGGAGGTCTAGGTCAACACTCCCTCAGAGACGTGTTCCAGATACGCTGGACAGGGCACCTGTTGTATGCCTTCCCTCCGTTCCCGCTGTTGTCTCGAATCATCAGCAAGATTCAGAGAGATGGGCCCCACATAATTCTAGTAACACCCTTTTGGCCCAGACAAGCTTGGTTCCAACATGTCATGCAGCTGTCACAGGGGTCATATTATCGGTTCCCTCTGAACCCAGACCTTCTGTCCAACAAAGGGGTTTGGTATCACGACCTACCCAAACTGAGCCTCACTGCTTGGCACATTCGGGGTCGGAGGGAAAGTCTGACAGAGTAGCTGAGATTTTGCTGAATGCACGTAGGGATACTATTCGCAGGTCATACTCTGCTAAATGGAAGCGTTTTGAAGCCTGGGCCAATGACAAAGGAGTGAATGTTTGGGATTGCCAGTTGTCATCTGTGTTTGAGTTCCTTCTGTCTCTAAAGGATGGGAGACTCTCTAATTCCTCTATTAAAGTTTATTTGGCGGCCATTTCAGCCTTCCACCCTAAGATCGATGGGAAAACAGTTTTCTCCCACAGCCTCTCAAAATCCTTCTTGAAAGGATTGTATAACATGTTTCCACAGGTTAAAGATATTGTTCCTCAATGCAAGTAGTATTGGCGGGGCTTATGAAATCGCCCTTCAAACCGCTGGCTACTTGTGAGTTAAAATGGTTGTTTTGTAAGGTGGCCTTCTTGGTCGCCATTACATCTGCTCGCAGAGTTAGCGAGCTGGCGGCCCTAAGGTGGGATCCTCCCTTTTTGAAGGTCCATCAAAATAAAGTGGTTCTGAGACCTGACCTTCGTTTTAGACCCAAAGTCTCCACTCAGTTTCATACTTCACAAGACATTGTCCTGCCTATCTTTTTTCCTGACCCTTCTGATAACTCTGAAAGGGCCTTACGTTCCTTGGATGTGAGAAGGGCTATTTTATTTAACCTTCAACATACTTCACAATTTAGATGTGCCAAACAACTGTTTGTGTGCTATTATGGGCCCAGGAAGGGAAAAGCTGCTACAGCTCAATCAATTTCTCGCTGGGTTACTCAGACTGTTAGGGCTTGCTACTCGCATGCCAAGTTACCTTGCCCTTTGGAAGTAAAAGCTCATTCCACTAGAGCGCAAGCTGCCTCTGCGGCCTTCCTTAGGGGCATGCCCTTGCAAGACATCTGCAGGGCTGCAATGTGGTCATCTTCTGACACGTTTGCTAAGCATTATGCACTAGATGTGTGGGAAAGGAAAGAGGCTGCTGTTGGTCACGCAGTACTTCAGTCTCTTTTTCAATGAGAACACATGCTTGCCTCCTGGGTAAGTGGCTTGTGAGTCTCCCATGTGGGGCTGCACAGAAGACGGACAGTGAAAACAGAGTTGCACTTACCATAACTACTGTTCATTGACGTCTTCTGTGCAGACACACAACCCTCCCTCCTACCCTGCTGTGTTCTTCCAGATAATGTGAAGGCATTTGGCGGCAAAGGAGAAACTGAGGGGAAGGGGGCGACGTCGCCCAATGTCGCTCGGGCGGGAAAAGCCGCGCATGCGCATTGGTGCATACATGCGCCCCCTAGTGGACATAGTCTAGAAAAGAAAAATCCGGTCAGCAGGCCTGCGCAGGCGCAGTCCCATGTGTGTCTGCACAGAAGACGTCAATGAACAGTAGTTACGGTAAGCGCAACTCTGTTTTTGTGTTTACACACTAAAATAGTTCTTAAATGACAATCTCAAAATCTTCCCCAAAGGACAATGTTTTATCAGGGACAGGTCCAGAACACAGGGCCTGTTCCTGGAAAAATAAGAGACTTGGAAGCCAGCAGTGGAGCCAACAGCTATTGTGCTGCTCCAACCAGAAGTGTATTGGCAACAAGAAGTGATGTCGTTGGGAGGACAATACTGTGATGTGACCAGACCTGGCCTGGGAAGGCCTCCTACTCTTAGCCTGGTCAGAGCAGTCAGTTCTCAGAAGTTATGCCAAGTAGGCAGCCAGTACGCAAAACCTTGTAGCTCCTCCCTTTCTTTGGAGAGAGCCAAGTACTAAAGGGCAACTCTGCTGAGCCCAATGCCTGGCTTTCTGATCTCTCCATAGGGGAACCCAGAAAGCTGGGGGCGGGGGGGGGAGGGCACTCCTATGGGAGGCAACACAGGGGGCAGGATTGCCATTCTGATACCTGGGAAACTACAGCCTAACAAGTTTGGTGGGCGAATGGATGGACTAACCTAACTATCCAGGAAGAACCCATAATGAGGCGCAAGCTCCTTCCCACAGCAGGCTTTGAGCCAGGGGCTGAACTGTGCTTTCTGAGGCCAAGGGGGTCACATAGGGCAGGGGATGTCCATATGCCTTTCCTTGTTAACTGGGATCATCCACATTTTAAAATGCTAACAAAACTCTTACCAAAAGTGGGGGCTGATGATTGGTCTGGCCTCCTGCCAGGCTGTATCAAAATGTGGTCGCTGCACAAATGATCATTCACACAAATGGCGAGAGAGCCTATCGGGGTCAAACCACACAAGACAAAATACACTTGAATTACACTCAAATACACTTGAATTAAAAAATACACTTGAAATACCCATGTAATTCAAGTGTATCTTGTCTTTTGTGGTGAGACCCACACTCAATTCAGAGAAACCCCCATTCATATTGGCTATATCATTATATGGTCATACATCAAGACCTGCCTTGACACGTTATTCCTCCCATGAGTTGCAAACTCTTCAGAATATGTCTGTTCTTAGAGATGACTGAGTGGGTTGAGGACATGAAATACTCTGTAGTCAAATGACATACTCTTGTGGGCAATATTCATTGGAGGAGAGAGAAGTTACTGAGAGGTGATGTTCTCAAGGCTGTATATTATTCCAAAGCAGTTTTGTTTAAAATAAATGGATTTCTGCAATTTGCACATTAGCTCAGCTTTTAAGGGTTTTGAATAGCATTTGTAAAATTGGAAGCGAGAGTCATCCTTCATCTCTACCAACTGGCTAAAGAGGCTTGTTACCTGCTGGAATGGAAAAGAGTAAATGATAAAATATAGGACAATCGTTGCTCATCTATATAAAGTAGCTAACTGGTACTGACTTACACAGAGAATCTTTTATGACTGGACTGCTAGCCATCATATGGGGCCAAAAGGTCAAATCATCTCCCTGAAATGCAGACTCTAAGACATCATGGTAGTTGATGGGTATCCTTTAGCTCCTACCTGACGTGCTGCTTCTTTTTTTATTGTTCAGCAGATGGTTTAATCTTTGGCAAAACCTAATCTTCCTCACAGGATTATCCTCCTTGCCTACCTCATAGAGTTATTGTGAGGACGAAATGGGAGGGGAGAACCATGTATGCTGCTCTTTGGATGGATGAATAACGGCTGGATAAATAAATGCAACTTCTCCAAATCCAGGAACATTTCTGCAGAATGTACTATATAAAGTTCTATTATCATTGGTGACAATTCAGTTGCATTTAAACAATATTTAACCTCATTCTTCTAAAACAAGCTTCTTCCTTAGGGGATCACTTCTGGTACCACTTGCAACTTTAAAAGGGGTGGGGGGAGGGAATATGCTGATTGTTGGCCACTGTGATTTAAGTGTTGTAGCACATGCTTGTTTTGCATGAATCAGTTCCACAATCAAGTTGGATCATGCTTGACTCTCCCCCCTCCATTATGGTATGTTTATATTTGGTGGTAAAAGATTATGATCTGGAGGGCTGGCAGTGAAATGTCAGTGTAGGCTCACCAATTTCCATATGAACTGGAGTAACTCTGCTTAAGATTACTAAACAGAGTTATACCCTAAAAAGTCCATTGAACTCCATTTATAAGGATTAGGATTTCACTTTTATTCAGTTACTAGTTACTATGAGCTGAGTCAGGAAAACAAACCAGGCCTACATATACAGGGTTGCATTTTATAAAGTTTACAGCAACAACAGGATTGCATAAAGCAATAACTAACTGTAGGTCTTTCAGTAACAACAACAACAACATTCAATTTATATACCGCCCTTCAGGACAGCTTAACACCCAGTCAGAGCGGTTTACAAAGTATGCTGTTATTATCCCCACAACAAACACCCAGTAAAGTGGGTGTGGCTGAGAGAGCTCTGGAAGAGCTATGACTGACCCAAGGTCACCCATCTGGCTTTAATTGGAGGAGTGGGGAATCCAACCTGATTCTCCATATTAGAGTCCCAGCACTCTTAACCACTACATCAAACTGAAGGTTAGAGACCTTCAGGATATCTCTAAATAACAATCAAAGAAGAACTACATCAAAAGGCAGGAAAAAGAAAAGAAAGAGATGCAATCTATAATCTCTGAACAGTAGAAAATATAAGTTACAGCTCCTTTTGGAGTTTAGATGGACTAAGCAGCCAGTATCAGTATTTTAGTTGCTCCAACAGCTTCTCCAACAGTTACATGTAAGTAATGCTATGTTTGAAACTGCCTTGCATATGTCATGCTGAGGAGGTCAGTTCTGCAGTACCTAGGGTGCAGCTCTGGCATTAAAGTATCTCCGATTTACAGATTATAACAAAATCAAAAAGAGTCCAGTAGCACCTTTAAGACTAACCAATTTTATTGTAGCATAAGCTTTCGAGAATCACAGTTCTGTGATTCTCAAAAGCTTATGCTACAATAAAATTGGTTAGTCTTAAAGGTGCTACTGGACTCTTTTTGATTTTGCTACTACAGACTAACACGGCTAACTCCTCCAGATGATAACTGATACCTTACCCACTGTTTCTTGGAATGTGAAGGAAACATTTTCTCTCTCTCTCCTGGTCCAAAGAAACTTTGTCTTTGGAGTATCTGACCAGCAAGGGCATCATGGCAGTATATCTTTATCATATTCTTTGTGGATAACACTGTTAATAGATGAGGAGTGAGTGAACAATGCATAACTTCCTTGTTTATGCATATGTATGTAATAGAGGCTTAGCACAGAAACCTCTGAGATATCTGCAAGACTTGTAGGGATGCTGATTAAATTTAATGCCATTTGTTATTAATATTGCTTAAGTATTATGAATAAGAGGGTATTTCTAGGCAATTACATCCCCTGCACTATTAAAATGTACCACAGAGATACTAAACCAATAACATCTGTAGGTAAACAGTGTTTGTCACATACATACTGGAAGAAAATAACAAGGCCATGAAAACGTGCACAGCCCTTAGGACAAATTAATGTGATGTTTTGTAATTTGCCTGCCGTTCTCAAAAGGAAAACCAAGCATGCAGATAAAGGATTCTGAGATCATAAAATTAAGGAGGAGGATAGAAAGGTGGGGGCTGAGAAAATGGCACTCTTTAATCAAGGAAAACTACTATACTTGGTGGGATGCCTGTTGTGTTCTATAAAACATTTAGCAGGCTGTAATTTAAATCTTGTGTACATTTAAAACTTCATTCTAGGAAGTGGTTTCTTGCCACTTTTGTACAGAATTATATTAACTATAGTGATCGTCTAGCTTTTAATGATACTGTGGTTAGTGGACTGTAGGAAGGTCGCTTCCAAAATGTGTTGTATTAATGCACAGTGCATCAACTGAAATACTGACCTCTTCAAGTACATCCCAGGTTCCTGTTTCACATCTTCCACTTGTCCCTTGGCTTGATCACCTACTGCACAGAGTGTGCCCCATCCAGGGAGCTGTGCAGAGTCCTTTAATAAACCATTTAGGATTAACTAACAGCAGTGGACAGCCTTAGGCCCTTTTAAAAGGTTTGGTCAGCAGTGCAGTCTTGAAATTGGAGTGGATGCACTTGAAAACAGAAAACTAAAATGTGCAGAATATCACATCCAGTCAGAACCAGTTAGTGGCTTTTAGAATGGGTGCGCTATTTCCACCCCCCTCTTCAGTGGTTGAGGAAGGACATGTTTCTGTGATGTGTTCCATCACTAATATAAATCCTGGGATGTTGTGATAAACAGTGAATAGAAGCATGGGTGGAGAATTTGTTGTATTTCCAGGGCTTTTTTTCAGGGGGAACGCAGGGGAACGGAGTTCCAGAACCTCTTGAAAATGGTCACATGGCTGGTGGCCCCGCCCCCTGATCTCCAGACAGAGGGGAGTTTAGATTGCCCTTCACGCCGCTCAGTGGTGCGGAGGGCAATCTAAACTCCCCTCTGTCTGGAGATCAGGGGGCGGGGCCACCAGCCATGTGACCATTTTCTCCAAGGGCAACCCACTGAGTTCCACCACCTCTTTTCCCAGAAAAAAAGCCCTGGGTATTTCAATATCCTCAGTGTAGAAGTCAGCTAATCCAGACAGAGCATGAGCACATAAAGCTGCCTTGTACTGAGATCCTCGGTCCCTTAAGGCCAGTACCGTTTACTGAGAGTGGCAGAGGCTCTCCAGGGTCTCAGGAAGAGGTCTTTTCACATAACCGACTATCCTTTTGGCTGGAGATGCTAGGAATTGAACCAGGGACCTCTTGCTGCCAAGCAGATGCTCTGCCACTGAGGCATGGCCTTCCCCCATCACCGAAGAGGCAGCACTACATTTCCCTCATCTTCATTTTCCAGCCAATTGTTTTGAAATGTGTGAACACATGAAGCTGACTTGGACCAGTGGTATGACTCAGTACAAGTCTAAAGCAACAAACCCTTGCTAACAGACATCAACAGGTTGTTTCAGCCTTGGTACATGTAGACCAGGTAGGTTTTATACGAGGTAGGCAAGGACTGTCTTAGACTGGTTGCTGATTTGATTGCATTAAATAGTAACAAGGTTAATCAAGTCACTTGTTATCTGTCTTGAAGCTGAAAAAGCTTTTCAAAAAATATATTGGAAGGGTTTTTTGCCACATTGACTAAATTTGGCTTTCCTCATAAATTTTTGAAGTGGATTAGATCTAGGGTACTGACTAATGGTGTTTTCTTCCTGCACCATTCCTTCTTGAGAAGAGTAGTAGACAAGATTGTCCTCTTTCTCCTCTAATTTTTAATCTTTATTTGGACACCCTGGCTTGTACCACCACCACCACCACCACCACCACCACCATCATCGCTTTGTACATAACTCTACAGAATTCAAACTAATTTTATATGCAGATGATCTTTTATTGTTTACTTCAGAACCTCTGTCTTCCATTCCAGTATTAATGAATCTGATTAATACTTTTGGTGATTTGTCTGGCTGTTTGATTAATTGGACAACATCTGTATTGATGCCACTGGGAGACAATATATCACAGACTATATTTGCTAATGGACATTTTTGATGGTGCCCAGAGGTCATCACTTATCTTGGAATATTGATTCTAAGAAATATTAAGTATATGATTGCGCTGAATTTTAATAAGCTGACTGCTGATTTGGACAGATAGACAACTTTAAAGTTGTCACTCTGGGGTAAAGTAAATGCACACAAAATGAATATAATACCTAGAGTTATATATGGTTTGCATTCATTTTCATATACCTTACAGATCTATTCATAAAACTAATACTTTGTTTCAGAAATCTATGTGGGTTCCTTACCACTCCAGATTACTCTAAAGAGGATGCAACTTCCACTTAATGAAGGAGGATTTGGTTTTCCTGATCTTTTATATCATCAGGCATACTTATTAACTTGTACGAATTATTAGGACTGCTCCTCCCAGGTTGGTTGTCCATCTTGGGCTCTTTTGGAGGCTTCTTGTTTGGTCCCCCCTTTAAAATAGAGAGTGCATTAGGGTCTTTTCATGCAAAACTGGATTGTGCTCCTCCTGCAGTTTCTGCAATTAGAGAACTATGGCACATAATGTCATGGGTGTGTGTTATGTGCTGTCAAGTCACCTCTGAGCTATGGCGACCCTACGAATGAAAGACCTTCAAAATGTCCTATCATTAACAGACTTGCTCAGATCCTGTAAACTGGAGGATGTGGCTTCTTTTATTGAGTCAAGCCATCTCATTTTAGTCTTCCTCTTTTCCTACAGCCTTCCACTTTTCCTAGCATTATTGACTTTTCCAGAGAATCTCGTCTTCCCATGATGTGACCAAAGTACAATAGCCTCAGTTTTGTCACTTTATTTTCTAGGGAGAATTCAAGATTGATTTGATCTAGTACCCACATATTTGTCTTGACTGGCCATGGTATCTGCAAAACTCTCCTGCAGCACCACATTTCAAATGAATAAATTTTCTTTCTGTCATTTTTCTTCATTGTCCAACTTTCACATCTATACATAGTAATGGGGAATACCATAGTTTGGATTCTCTTGATCTTGATTCCCAGCGAGACATCTTTATCTTTAAGGATGTTTTCTAGTTCCCTCACAGCTGCTCTTCAAAATCTCCATCTACTTCTGATTTCTTCGTTGCAGTCTCCCTTTGGGTTGATGATTGAGCCAAGGAATAGAAAATCTTGAACAATTTTAATTTCCTCAGTGGCAACTTTAAAATTGTGTAATTCCTCAGTAGACATTACTTTTGTCTTCTTGATGTTCAGCTGTAATGCTGCTTTGGCGCTTTCTCTTCTAGCCTTCATCAATAGTCATTTCAAGCCTTCACTATTTTCTGCCAGTAACATGGTGTCATCTGCATATCTCAAATTGTTAATATTCCTTCCACCAATTTTCACTCCCCCCTTTTCTAGATCTAATCCAGCTTTCCTTATGATATACTCTGCATAGAGGTTAAACAGGTAGGGAGATAATATGCATCCTTGCCTGACACCTTTGCCAATTGGAAACCTTTCTCTTTCCCCATATTCTGCCCTGACAGTAGCCTCTTGCCCAGAGTGCAGGTTGTGCATCAAAACAATCAGATGCTGTGGCACCCCCATTTTTTGATGAAAAGCTGAATTTAGAATTTTGACCTATTTCTGTCACCTTTTACTTCTTGTCTGTCTTTAGCAATTTTAAGAGTTTCCTCAGTCATCCATTTAGGCTTTTCCTTTCTTTTGCCTACAGGAACAGTCTTCTTTACACATTCTGCTTTCCCAGCCAGCATCACTTCCATCTTGTCTGGGTTCAGTTTCAATTTGTTCACTTTCAGCCATTTCATTACCACAGGTGTCAGGCAGCAACTCAGAACCTCTAATGCATCACCGGGGAGGGGAGGGGGTTAGATAGAGAGAGAGAACAGGTGTCACCTGCATATTGGTGACATATAATTCCATTGTTGTTGTTGTTGCTGTTATTATTATTTCATTTGTAGTCCATCTTTCTCATTGAGATCCAAGGCAGATTACACAGTGAAAGTGAAAAACAATATTATCAATAGCTAGGACAAGTATCATAATGACCAACAGTTAGGCTTTTCAGTGAATAATACAATAGGATATGTTAGCAGGAAATTTGAAGACAAGCAAAAAGTCAAGCATAGAGATGAAATCTTATAAAACAACGCATAACTAATTTACATGGCATGTTAAGCAATATGAAAAGTCCCTCGTGGTACATATGTGCATTAGCAGATAGTACCCGGTAGTTTAGCATATAGTGCCTGTTCCTACCAAAGCATCTCTCTGAGGTATCTCTTAGGACATAGCCCTATAATTTGGGTAGAAAGCCCTCCTGAATAATTCAGTTTTGCATTGTTTGTGGAAAACCAGGATAGTGAGAGCTTTTCGGACCGCTCAAGCCTCCCATAATGTGGAGGTCACCACAGAGAAAGTACATGTGCAGACAGCTGTTGATTTTGCCCAACTATAGGGTAGTATTTGCAGAAGGCCCTCTTCAGATAAGCAAAGCTGCCATGGTGGAATATAGGGGAGAAGTGGTTGCACAGATATGAGGGGCCGAGGTCATGAAGGACTTCATGAAGGAAGAATGTGATAATCATGATCTTCAATTGAGCCTGGTAACTCATAGGAAGCCAATGTAGTGACTGCAAAATGGGAGTGATATGCATGCAACGAATGATTTCTTCTACAGATTCTACACAGAGTTGAATAACATGGGGGATAAAATCGTGTCTTGTAGGATCCTGCAAGATAATTCCCGCACTGAAGAAAGCTGGTCACCAACAGCAACTTTTTGAATTTGTTCCATGAGGAATTATT
Source organism: Eublepharis macularius (assembly GCF_028583425.1). NCBI lineage: Eukaryota > Metazoa > Chordata > Lepidosauria > Squamata > Eublepharidae > Eublepharis > Eublepharis macularius. Next base: position 115,661,492 of record NC_072795.1, read on the forward strand.
TAAACCAATCCAAGGCACAATCCCTAATACTTCTGCCTCCAAATGCCTCAACAGGATGGCACTGTTTACTGTATCAAAGGCTACAAATAGATCCAGGAGAAGCAACAAGGAAGCATGACCATCTATATTTCGGTGGAGGTCGTCAACTAAAGCCATCAGAACCCATAGCCCAGCCAAAAACCAGGTTGAAAAGGGTCCAGAGCACAAGAGTTATCTAAGAAGACCTGGAGTTGATCAGCTACCGCTCTTTCAATCACTTTGCCCAGGGCAAATTGGAGATTGAGCAATACTCATTTTTGTCTAGAGAGGGTTTTTAGGTAGTGGGTGGATGACTACCTCTTTGAGTGGCCAAGGGAAGGTTCTCTGAGTTAGTTACTGATTTATAATAGACATCAAGGATTCATTTATGTGGTCCTTTCATGATTTTAGCAGCTAAGATGGACAAGGATCCAGTGCACAAGTAGTGGCCTTCACAGATGCCAGGATCCTGTCAATATCTATTACTATAACTAGGTCAAAATTGTTCATATGTGGACCAGATGATGCATTGAGCATTTCTTCCCACTTGCCTATATTATAGCTGGTATCCAGGTCAGAGTATATTCATGTTATTTTATTGGCAAAAAATTCTGCAAACATGTCACAACTATTTGTCTATTCTTGGGCCACTAAAACTTAGGAGTCAAAAGATGCCGAGATACTTTAAATAATTTGGATGGTTGTGAATACAAGGACATCTACCCTGTTTGACCTCTACACTGTTCAGCTGCTGAAAACATTACAGTTGAGGTAACATGCTCAATATTCATAAATCAGTTGTATTCTAATAACTAATTGCATCAAGGGTTTCTCTATGGAAAAATTGACAGATTGATGCATCCCTTTGATTTTGTAATGAATGCAACTAGTAATGTGTTTTAAGTTATTGATTGACAAAAATACCAAACAGTTCAACCTGTTTATGAAAAGAGAAAAGGCAAAGTTCCAAATGACTTATTACTGCAGTGGGTTGGGACTACCTATGAAAAGGATTCTGAAACGTCAACTGGTTCAGCACATGGCAGCCAAGTTATCTTCTGTGTTGATCATATTTTGCTTGTGCTGAAAGATCAGTTCCCTTCCAGTTAGTTGCCAGCAGAGATGGGCATGAACCGGGAAAAAAACGAACCATGTGGTTCGTGGTTCATGGTTCATCAAATTTCATGAAGCACAAACCACGAACTTTCATGAACCTTCCCCTGGTTTGCGAACCGGTTCGTTTATTTCATGAAAATGTCACATCCAGGTCAGAAAATCACCACTTCCAGGTCAGCAGAAGGTCACTTCCGGGTCAGCAGAAGGTCTGCAGGAAGTCCATCCCCTGTTGCCTAGGAAACCGATTGATTGGCATCAGGCTGTCTGCAGTGACGAACCAAAAAACAAACCAAATGAACCAGCCTAAAGTTTGTGGCAGTTCGTCAGAAATGGGATCTGACAAACCATGGTTCGCGAACCATGAACCAGCCTGGTTCGTGCTTAATTTTGGTTCGTATTTTGGTTCGTGCCCATCTCTAGTTGCCAGGTGCAACTAAAAGTGCTGCTTTTGACCCATTAACGCCTTAGATAACTGAAAGAGACAGGACTGAGTTATCTGAAAGTTGGTTTATTCCTCTCTGAACTCCACTGTGGACTGAAATTGTTGGGTGGTTCTTACTTGCTCCAGACACCCTCAGCATTGGCATTTAGGTAGAGTCAGGCCTTTTCTGCCACAATGCCCTAATTATAGAACAGCCTTCCCAAGTGCCTTTGCCTGGGGCTCAGTTCACTGTCCTTGATGTGTCAGGTGAAAATTGTATTATTCTTGCAGGTATTTAGTAGGTGATAATTATGTCATGGTCTTCATTTGTTGTTAGGACTAGAGGTGGGCATAGACTGGAAAACCCCCATGGACATCAGCCCATGGTCCATCGTGTTTCATAGACCACAGACTTTTCATGGACCCACCCTGTTCACGGACCAGTTCACTGGTCCATGGTCCATCACTTCTGGGGTCCCTGGGACTACCCCTGGACACTCAGAGATGCCAAAATTGCAGTGAGGCTTCAGCAGGCTCTCCTCCAGCCACCCACCAAGTTTGGCCAAGATTGCATTTTTGAGGTCCGAGTTACAGACTCCCAAAGCAGCCGCCCCCAGGAAACTTCCGGTAGATACTAGGAGTTGCAAATGCCAATTGACTTGCATTGGCTTGCAGCACCAAAAAGTTGCAATTAAGCAAAATCAAACAGAAAAAGATGGGGGAAGAGCCCTCTCACTTACCACACAGACATCTTCCCAGCCATTGCCTAGGAAATTAATTCTTGCTCCTTGCTAGCATAGAGAAAAATGGGAGCTCTCTGGTTGGCAGCCAGAGCTGCCTATCAAGTTTTTAAGAACTAGGATTGGTGTGTTCCCAGGGCTGCAGAATGACCCTCCCCTCTGTTGCTTAGGGAATTAGTTCTTGCTAGCATAGAGAATAATGGGAGCTTTCTGGTTGGCAGCCAGAGCTGCCTATCAAGGTTTTGAGGGCTAGGTGTGTTCCATGGGCTGCAGAAGGTCTGTGAACATCCATTCCATTGCCTAGGGAATTGATAAATTGACACCAGGATGTCTGGACTCATGAACCACAGACTGACGGACCGGCCCAAACAGACCAACGTTTGTGAAAAACGTGAGTCCCATGAACCACGTGTTCGCGAACCACCAACTGGGCTGGACTGTGTCAAATTTAGGTCCATTTTGCAGACCGTGTCTACCTCTAGTTAGGACTCATGCTGTTCTGCTGTCAGTTTTGGTTTGCTTTATGTTCTATTTTATCTTTGCATTATTTTGATTTTACATACAAGATGTCTTTGTGGTCATTGGTGGAAAGGCAGGGTATAAATCTTCTACCTAAATAATTTATCCTGTTTCTTTGTGAAAATGATCAACTATGAGAGAGAGACAGAGAGAGAGAGAAAGAACAAGACTGGAGGCAAAGTAGCCCAGTGGCATCACCAGTTCAAACATGTGGAACTCGTCCCCACATCGGAAAATCTTTCCATATAGAATTCCCATTCATGAAATGTCACTTTGTTATTTTTTCATGATTGCTGAAAAACGTATGATCTCATTCCTCCCCTTCCCTCAATTTGTATCACAATGATCAGTGCAAGGTATAAGAAAGAAAATATCAGAACAATATGTAACAAGTAAGGACCTGCAAGGACTTGCTGGGGGCATCTTATTTCCCCCATAACTTCTCCCCTCTTATTTCCTCTTTCCCTTTCCTGGCAGCTCCCATAACCTCTCCCATTTTCCTGCTTCCTTCTCTCCTTCACACCCACCAGCCAAGCTATCTTTATCTGCTCCCCTGTTTTCAGCTTTTCCTCCTCCCCTCCCTCTGGCAGCCTCTCTCTTGGAAAAGTCTGGCCAGTCTAGAGCCCTGTGACAGATTGAGAGGGTTTATCAACATCATAGGCCTTCAGCACTCCTATACTTATGCCTGGTTGTTACTCCGCATAAGCAGATGCATGTCTTACAATGGAAATTCAGTTTAGAACTGCCTGATTTCTGCCTGCAAGCCATAACTTTCTCTCCTACCCCTCCTATCACAGCCCACAGGGACCCCGGAACAGGATTTGGGGTGGCATTTCAGAATCCTTCAGGAAAGGAAAGGAGAGGCAAGAAAGTCATGCTCCATGGGCTGAAATACTTGTGTCCATGGAAATGCTAGTGTGGATCCAAGCCAATGGTTCTACCCATCTGTAATTAAAAGGCTCACCTTAGCAGTCAGTTACAGACCATTCAGGTTGCTTCTGCAGCTTGTTCTTCCATGCCATGTTCAGTATAATAGGATGCCTGCAAATGTTTATTAGGGGAGCACCAGGAAAGAGTTTTCAAATGCACTTGATACAGTGAAAAACCAAACTTCCTCATTGAGAGTGTTGTGGTCAAAGGTACTCCTATCACGGCAACTTTAGACAATACTTTTCTGTGAAGGCATACATTTATTTTAACATGCTCCATACAGTCACACAGTAGCTTCAGAGAACTGTTTCTTTTTAAAGAAGACAGCCCAGACAGACTTGGAATGGCACCATGGAGGGACGGCTCTTATCTTTCCCCCAAGACAGTTTCTTGCTGATTTTGCTGCAAAATTGGAAACATAAGCCCCCCCGTACAGTTTTCATACAAGAAAACCATGTTGGGGGGAGGAAGAAGCCTTCCCCCAGCACCATTCTGAGCCTGTTTGGGGTCTCTCTCTTTTTAAAAAAACAGTTCCTTGCAGCTGCTGTGTGACTGCAAAGAGCATGTAAAAATGATTGCATGACCTTGCAGAAAAATATCATCAACAGGAGTCTGACTCCTGAGATTCCTCAGTTAGGTTTCTTTGGCCCGCTAAAAAGAAGAGAGGCAATATTTCAATTTTAGGTGCATTGCCTCAGAAAGACTTCAACACATTGGCATTTCATGTGAAATTGTAATTAAACTTTGTCTAGCTCAGTGTAATGTGAATGTGGAAAACATGTTTTGTAATGATCAATGTGCAGTTCAGTGCATAGAATTAGACTATCTAACCCAAACAACTTTGCCTCATGTCGGACGTCCTTTACAGTGATTGGGAAGAGGGGACACATGACTGCATTAAAAAGAGCAACTTGTACAATTTCACTAACTAATATGGCTTGACTGATTATTGTGTCATTAGTTCAATCATTTTTAATCATGTTATTGAACAGCCACACTTGTTCATTAAAGGACTTGTAAAATTAATACTTACTAAGAGAACTGTGTAATTATATTATGGTTTTCCTCACTGTTGGGCAAAGGCATGAAATAAATGCTCAGGGAAAACTTACAGCACAATTCTGAGGAGGGCCCTGGAAGCTGACTAGGAGTTACAGTGGCATATCCTGGACTTATACTGCACAATGGCGCAGTGGCCCAGCACCACTCTACACAGGTCTCTTGCTGTTGCTTGGCCACAGTTGTTAAGTGCAGGCATAGTCAGGGCATAAACCCTTGTGCCAGTTGGCCCAGTTAGTCCACCCTCTAAGCTTCCCAGGCACAGGAATGCCACCTGCAATGATAGAAAGCTACATCACAAAAAATGATTTCATAGGCACCCATCATATGGGAAAAGTTGCCTCCCCCCTGTCCCAACTCAAGTGGCCCGGCAGAGCATAGGATGCCAACTACCACAGTGACCAATCTGCTCACACCCCTGCAGTGGCTGAGTCCATTCCCCAGCAGCCAATCAGTCCCCTACCCACCCTACATAACCTCCAGTCAAGGAGCATGGCTGTTCCAGCCCCTGGTGACCCTTCTCAGCTGCCATCTGAGCCCAGCCCAATGAACCATTCCCTGCAACTCAATTCTACTCCGGAGAAGGCAGCATGAGGAATGGCTCTTGTGGCTCTGACTGCTGCACAAACAAGCACAGCTCCTGTCCTGAGAAGCTGGCAACTTGCGGCCAGACATCCTCTTCACTTTTGGTAGTTCAATAAAGTCTGTGTTGAACAATTGCTCTCTTCATGCCTGTTTGCTTGCCTGTGGCTGACAGTAGCTCCCCCTCACCCCCTCTGCCCACTGGGCCATCCACATGGCACATCCCCCGGGATAGTTGCCAGCCCTGAGGATCCACCAGATGCCTTTGCCCTGTTGGGTGGCTTGGAATTGAATGGAATGCAGGTCCATTCATGTCATCGGAGCTGCTGCTGCATGCTACCTCCATCCTGCCCAGCCCCTCCTCACACAGTAGTGCAACAAATGGGGTGGGATGTAGCATGTTGCCCATGTGCGGGGTGGAGGGCTGTTGTTGTTCCACTGGGCTTGTAAGACAGAGATGTTCTGCCAGGCTTATGGAAGTCGAGGTGGGCAGTTTCTCCAACTGGCCTCCTGCCAGTGGGGGGAGGGGCATGTGCCTCCTGACTTAGGTTGTCATCAGGAGGATGGCCACCCTGCCCTGTGGGCCCTGCTGTTTAGAAAAATGGTGATGCACTGTCTGCGCTGTACTATGATGCTTTTAAAAATAATGTAATTGATAGCATTGTTTTTTATGTATATTATTATGCTGTACTCTGCTCTGAGCCCACTTGTGGGGAGAGAGGGCTAAAAATAAATAAATAAATAAATAAATAAATAAATAAATAAATAAATAAAGACCTCTCTGCTCTGCTGGGGGCTGAGACACCAGGCAAATTGCTGTTGCGTCCAGGAGACAGGGATGAGGTGTGTGTGTGGCCGGTCCCCATGCTGCATGCACACATGCGCTGGGGAGGAACTCCTGTCCCCGAGGGAACCTCAGAGTTAGGCAGCCACCATGGAGTTCTTCTCCAGTGAAAATGGGGGTCTGGACAGGGGGCTTAATTCCCCCATTCTGAATGGGATTGTTAACCCAGAGACTACCAAAGATAAATAAGTGGTGGAAAGAGGGCTGTGCCCCCCACCTGGATTGGTGCTTCCACATGGAATGCCAGTCTGAGGAGATTGGAGCATGTGTATGGTGGTGCAAGCATGTGCCAGTTCTCGTGCAGTAGCCAGGTTAATAGACTCACTAGCCTGAGGGCTGCCTGAGCTGGATGAACCTCCCACTCCTAGTCCTCCTGCCCATCATCTCTGGATGGTTCTTTCAGTCATGGTGAGCAGCCCTTTTGCCTTGGTATGGGTAGGCCAGCCACCAGCTGCAGGAGGACACAGGGAGGCCATGGCAACTGCTAGAGCAAGATCCCCAAGACTGCCTCCCTGGTAGGGCACTCCTGAGGCTGGTTTTTTCCAGGGTGCCTCATCTGCATAGAGAGATTCTTTGTGGCAACAGGGGGGTTGGGGATGTGGAGTGGCCTACCCCTTCACACCCATGGGTGCAGAGTCAGATGGGGGAGGCTGGCCCTGTCCAGTGGGATGTACAATGCTGGTATGGTAGGGCATTGCGAGGCATAGGTGACATGGCTGAGGAAATGGCCCTGACCTGTGCAGGGAGTGTCTGGCAACCTAAGCCCATTGGGCAGCTTGGTGCCCTTAGCAGTGCCTAGGGGGTCAAGGGCCAATGACCTGCCTGCCTCAGTGACAGGCATTGGGGGATGTTGGTGGGATTGTCAGAGGAACGGTGGGTTGCATGCTCCCTGCTGCAGCCTTGCCATGCCTTGCTGGGCTCGGCCGCTGATGTAGCTCTCCTGCAAAGGTCCTTAGGGAGGAGATGACTGCCATCAGAGATATGGGGATGCCAGTGGCACACCAGGCTTCAGGATTGCGCAGTTAGAAATCTGACAGTGCGATCCTAAATTTCAATGGACCTAAAAGGGTGTAACTCTGCTTACTATTGCAATGTGATTTTACTTTAGCGGATAGGCACACCTGTGTCTTGGCAAATGCCAAATATATAAATAGGGCATGTTGTGTGTTTCTATGACATCTTATGTTTAACAGAAACCTTAGTATTTGAAAACTTGATAATATGAATCCATCTTTTGTTGGAAAACTGAAGAGTCCAACATTCCCTGAAAAGATTTTGAAATTGTCTGCCTCGTAGGAAAAGAATTGATTCCATCCATATAGGAAGTGTGTGTATCTAACCCAAATCTGAGCATGGAATTTGTAAAAAAAAAAAAAAGAGGGTACATTGCCTACAAGCATTCTAAATCGTTATTACATGGCAGAGTGATAATATTGGACTCTTCCTAAAATAGCCATATTTCTTGGTAGACCAAGTCCATTAACAAATAAAACATAAAATTGTTTCTGCTCACCTCACTGGTTTAATTCATTGTGCTATAAAATCCACAGTACCAAGAGAGGAAAGCGATATACCCACTAGTGTTTCCAAGGACATCTGCCCATAGCCTTGAGAAAATAATCATTCAGAACAGCAGACCGGGGTTTTTTTTGCCATATTTACTGCTGACTGAGAAGCAGGTTAGACATTAAACGAAGTTCTACAGGAGATTGCTAATTCCATTAATCTTCGCAGGAAAAAAACTGAGTTTAATTGCCAAGAAGATTATTTTGGAAGATTTTTTTCTTGCATATGGGTCAACATATTTTGGTCCTGATAGAGCTTACATCCATTTATTTATTTTTATTTATTTAGAAAATGTCTGTGCTGCCTCTCCAGAAGCCTGCCTGAGGTGCCTTTCAAAATAAAAATAATAAAAACCAAAACATTAAAAGATAGTCTTTCCTGTGTTGATGTTGACCAGCTTGGGAGACATCCCTGGAACCCTGCAGGACCCCATAGCACCAAATGCTATGAGGCTGAGCTGCAGTCCCCCAGCACCATCTTTTTAAATTGGCCAGTCGCCAGTGAAACACGGTATCCCCCTCTTCCAACTCAACCATCCTCTTCAGAAGGAGGCCCTGGTTGTTGGTATAAAACACCAAAGAGAGATCCAGAAGATTCAACAGGAACGCACTTCCCGATCACTCTCCTGGACTAACAGTGCAATCCTAAACTGATTTACTGAAGTCTAAATTTAATGGGTTTAGACTGGAGTAACTCTATTTAGGATTGTACCATTAGGGTTCTTATGAGGAGTAGGGGTGAAACCAAATTTTTCTTTTTTAGATATAGCAAATTGGGCCTCTTATTCTCTTTTCCTCTTTCAAAAGTGGAATTCTCTTTGATTTCTCATTCATTTTTATCTTTGAGGTTTTTTGTTTAGTTTCTGGTGGGTAGCTGTGTTGGTATGTAGTAGAAGAAAAAGATTAGGGTCCAGTAGAACCTTAAAGACCAACTGGGTAATAACAACAACAACATTTGATTTATATACTGCCCTTCAGGACAACTTAATGCCCACTCAGAGCGGTTTACAAAGTATGCCGTTATCATCCCAACAACAAAACACCCTGTGAGGTGGGTGGGGCTGAGAGAGCTGCAGGGAGCTGCGACTAGCCCAAGGTCACCCAGCTGGCTTCAAGTGGAGGAGTGGGGAATCAAACCCGGCTCTCCAGATTAGAGTCCCGCGCTCTTAACCACTACACCAAACAGGTAGTGTAGTGTCGTTTCTGTAGTGTAGTGTAATGTAGTGATAGTGTAGTTTCTGTTTAGACCACATGATAGTGTGCTATGCAGACTTTATAACTTCAGCTGTTTCAGTTTTTTTAATATTCCACATCACAGGGTGGGGGCTCTAGCATGAGGAGGAAAGGAAGGTGTAGGTTAACTAAAGCTGCAGGTTGAACCTAAGCGAGAACAGTCTGTAGATGCTTAGGAGCATTTTCTTTTCCAGACGCTTTCCAGGCATGTTCTTTTCTGGCCCTGTACCTACACATAGGAATTCAGTGGATGCAGCTTTTCCTCATCATCTCATCTGTGGCTATCTGCCTGTTGTGCCACCCAGGTTCGAATCCGCTCTCTGCTGTGGAAGCTTGCTGGGTGACCTTGGGACAGTCACACCCTCTCAGCATAATCTACCGCAGAGGGTTTGTTGTGAAGAAAAAATGGAGGAGAGGAGAATGATGTAAGCCTCTTTGGGTGCTTATTGGGGAGAGAGGTATAAATGAAGTAAGTAAACAAATAAATGATACAAAAGATAACTGCAGTCTGATGCAGCGAGGATATTTTCAGGCAAGTCCTGGGCCATTTCCACTCTACTTACCTTCATCCGGAATGCTGTGGAACGTCACGTAAAAAATGCAGAAGATAGCGTTTTCTCGTGTGAGTTGTGTGTGGAAACGGCCCTGGTTTGTGTGTGTTTAACGTCTCTCCTTGTTCTTAATTTTTTGTTTCACTGGGGGTATGGCCCTGGAACCAGGACATCTATTCTGCTTTCCTGGCTGTAGATGCAGAAGTAGCGTTTAGTAGTTAGAGGATATGTTAAAAGGGCTTGCTACGAAGAAGCTGAATACCACGGTTCACTTCTCAGATATCTATAGTGAGTATGTGTGTCCTCAGTTTGGATCTACCCAAATCAGACTTGATCATTCTCTTCTTATCTGGTTTTATCCTCATAACAACCTTGCTTCCTCTCGTATTATTAAATAAATACATAAATAACTTCTTTGAGATCTAATCAAATCTCTTTACAAAAGAGAATTGATTCGAAGCTGACTCAGATTCCTGAAAAAATGAATAGAAAAGGATCGCTCGATTTCAGGGAGAAATTTGGCAAAGAGGACTTAAGAGAATTCTACTTAGCAACCCTGCTCCTGGCAAAGATCATCATCAGAGCGACAAAGGCCATTTCCATCCCAAACTCATGCCTGAATCCAGATTGAAATACATCTAGATAATTCATCTCTTCCAGGACTGCCTGAATTTTTGTGGCCACCACCTGCTCAGGCACCTAGCCCCCGAATGTAATATAGGCCAAGGATGCCTTATTTCAAGGCAGTCAACTACGTCTTCCCATAGTGAGGCATTTTTTTTTTAATCTCCTGGATCTATTTGAACAACCCAGCCTGGCTAAATATTAACAGTTATGAACAACAAGAGTGCAGATGCGGTAAGCCACACATCCATAACCAGAAAGATCTCAATGCTCTACAAAATCTTATTTTAAATAAAATTTTATTTCATATACATGTCTTTCCCAAGCAATTTATCAAAGGCTATATTGTAATGCTTAGAATGCAATACAACATGAACCGTGCAATCCTAAACAGACGGAAGTAACTCTGCCTAGGATTGCACTGTAACACTTAATAACAAAAAACTGCTTTTTCTAGGGTCAAGTTTTGAAACATGACAGCACCCTTCCAAAAAGAAACTAGTGCCAACCTAAGTTTATATAACTGAACACAGCATAGGACTTTATAGGGGTGATTTCAAACACATTGTCTTGTTTCTCCATGGGAAAATAAAGTGGTACATGTCAAAGACATCTGTATCCCCAAACTCCCTGGTTAGGGGGGTCCAAAGTAAAACACTCAAAACTGGGAGTGAATCCTCATTTCCAGGGTAATGGTTCACCAGCCACCAGCCTCTCTAACTAAACCTTCAACTTTGAAACTAAGAAGCAAGTTCCCAGCCCTACCAAGTTTTAATCAAGAAGTCAGCCCTGCAGGGTGGAACACCTACAGACTGAGTTCCCAAATAATTATTTAGGTAGCTGTAGCCAAATGAACTAAAATATGGATTAAGATTGAAGCTTTCAAATTCTTAAAGAACACATAAGGATATACTGAAAGGAGTTTTATTAACACAACTGCAAAAGGGTACAGACATAAAAGAAAACAAACAAATATTAGATAACTGAACTAACACACTTAAACACACTTTCAGACTCACAGCCTGAGGTTGCCTTTCAGGTTTTCAGGTTGCCTTTGAGGCTAAAGAGTCCAAAGGGTTCCAAAGTCTCAAAATCCAGAGAGACAAATCCCAGGGTGGCACCAATCCAAGTGAGCAGGTCCAAAGCACAAAAACAGGTAGCAGAAATGTGACAAGTCAGTTTCCTGATAGTACAATCCCTGCAAAAGAACATCACAACTGGCCCAAAAGAGGATCTAAAAACTTTTTAAAAATTTTCTCCTCAAAATAAATTGATGGCTGCATCATATATTGCAGTACTGGATGACTTAAATTATATATTGTGCTTCTGGAGTGTGCTCCATATTAGAGTTTCTGGGCAGTGAGAAAACATGAGATTGTACAGAATGAACTGTACAAGTAAGGATCTCCAGCTGTGTTATAATGGACACACTTGGATGTTGTGCATCAGGCACAGTTTGAGTCTTGTAGACTCTGCAGGTGTGGAATTCTGCAATATATTTTGTGTGTCAGATGATCAGCACAACAAAAGAGAAGATTTGTTATTTTTAAGTGATATTACAATGTCAATTTCTTGATGCCATTACCCTGTAACTTAACTTAATCATTTTGCTGTGCTTGAGAACAAGTTACTACTTTAACTGACAGTTGTAACAGGAGCATTGTGTGTTTATGTGTTGAGGTGGGGGACTAGTACCTTGAACAATAAAATAATGTCCATATCTCTATACCTGGCAAATAGAAAAGTCAAGTCTCTTGGCAAGAAAAATGCAATAATATCAGACTGTCCAGACCTTTGGGTATGTAAAGCAAAAACAGTATGTCTACCTACTCATCACTAGAAAAAATATTTCACTGTTATGTCCTGTGGCAAAAAAAAATGGACCATTGCAACTTGTACCACAGATTAGTTTGTGGATGGAAAATCTCTGATATATTCTAAATTCTAATGTGGACAAAAATGAAACTTTTCCCTGTTTATAATAATTTTGAAATGTTGCAAGTACCTTGCATTGATTCTTAGACTGAATATGAGTGTGCACACTATTATCAAGAGTTGTGCATTTGGGTTTAACAATGAAGTATTCAGAAAACTTTGGTTTCAGTGAGCAGTTTGCCAATTTCTGCTTTAAAAAAAGCTTTGGGGAACCCCATTTCCTCAGGGTCCTTTCTAGGAGGACCATTGTATTGTGCAGAGTAGCAAGTCGTTCATGGTGATCTCTTGGGATGACCAGCGAAACTGAATGACACAATCATCTTTTAAAAATAAAGTAATTAGAATAATTCAGAACCTATAAACATCTCAAATTATTTATTTTGTTAAAATATTTATTTTATTTTATTTAAAAAGTTTATAAGCGCCCTTGACTTAACAACTGGAACCCAAGAATAAAACATGCAATCTCAGTTAAAACAAACAACACCATCGAATATTAAAAATTACTGTTGAAGAGTTTTGTTTTACAGACTCTTTGGAATGTCATCAAGGTGTATCAGCTATCATCCTCAGGTCTGCTCCCTTGTTTAAAGTAGCCCACCACGGCCTTGTTCAGAGGCCATGGTTTTCCTATAGTAGATCCCACTGTATGGAACACCCTCCCTGAGGAGACGGGAGAGCACCATCTCTAGAAGACCCATTTGGGGAAGGTTAGTGAGGTTTTTATTGGCAGATTATAACTATTTAAATAAATAAACAAATGTTTTAATTTATTTAATTAAATAATGAAAGCAGGGGAGTCAGAGCTCCCTTCATCAGATAAACAGCTGACAAGTGGAGCTCTGACTGTTGACCTTGGAAATTTAGTTGGTCTTAAGGTGCTACTGGATCCAAATCTTGCTTTTTTACTATAGACCAACATAGCTACCCCCCTGAAACTATTCCTATCAATTCTCCCACAGACTTTAAAATGAAACATGGGCACCTTTCTGGGCCTCAAAAAGGGGACACCTTTATTCCATCTGTCTGATATTTGGCAGTGTAGATGTCTTAGTGTACTGCAATCTAACTGAGCTTTGTCCAATTCAGATAGAAAACCAGAGATGGGCATGAACCAGAAAAATGCTGAATGGTGCGGATTGTGGTTCATGGCATTTAATGAACCACAAACCACCACAAACTTGCTCCGGTTCATGAACTGGTTCATGAAAACATCATTTCTGGGGCAGCAGAAGGTCTGCAAAATAGTGGTGTGCACTTCCAGTTTCCTCCTTTCAAATGCCAGCCACTTTTCAGCTGATGAGAGGGGAATTCCCCATCAGCTGAAAAAATCTACCGGCATTTGAAAGCAGCAACACTTTTCTTGTATGGCAAGAAAGGTGTTGCTGCTTTCAAACACCTGCTGCTCTCCTTTTACCCAGGAGCTAAAGCGAGGTAAGGGTCATAAGGCTGCATCTCTGTTGGCTTCCTTCCTCCTGGGTATGCAAGCACTCTCATTTTTTTTTCAAAGCCAGGAACAATTCCTAATGTTGCTGCTTATTCCTTGCCAGCTTTAAAAGCCAGGAAAGAGTTAAATGGCTGCTTTCCCCTTCCTCCTTTGGGGTATGCACACACTTTCTCTTTTTTTCAAAGGAAAGAATGGGTTGTAATGTTGTAACATGGGTACATAGTAACATTGTAACATTAATGTTACTGCACATTCCTCTGACTTTTAAAGTCAGGAAAGGATCAAATGGCTGCTTTTCCCTCCTTCCCAGGCATGTTTCTGTCTGTCAAAGATTAAAAAAACCAAGCATTTTGCACAGCCCTTTGGAAACAAAGTGGCTGGGAAGCTGTCGGGAGGAGATGAAGCAGCAGCATTTTAACTTTTTCCAGGCCTGACTTTAAAAAAAAATAAATGAGAATGGAACAAGTATGAAAAGTACATGCTTCCCCCCAGAACTCTGCCACCAATTGCCTCTCCAGTGGGCAAGGGACAGCCCAATCAGCAAATAAGGGGTGGGGGTGGGGAAGAGTTCCAACATTGCAATGTTATGTCTGCTAAAAGTTCTTTAAAAACTATGATGTGAATTGCAAAGCTCTGGAAGCCTGAAACTGCACTGAGGCTTTACACAAGAAAAGTGTTGCCGCTTTTAAATGCCGGCAGCTTTTTTCAGCTGATGGGGGATCCCCCTCCCATCAGCTGAAAAGTGGCTAGGTGCACACCTCTATTGCAGAAAGCCTATCCCTGGTTGCCTAGGAAACTGATTGATTGGTGCCAGGCTGTCTGCAGCGATGAACCAAAAAGTGAACCAAACAAACCAGCCTAAAGTTCGTCGCAGTTCATCAGAAATGAGCTCTGAAGAACTACTGGTTCGCAAACCACAAACTGGCCCTGTTCGTGATGAACTTTGGTTCATATTTCGGTTCATGCTCATCTCTGTTATAGACCCAGGAAGGGTGGGAAGGTACTTCCATTGAAACCAATGGGAAATAATAATGAAACAGAATTATGAAAATGAAACAGCAGTAATGAAAGAAACAATAACAAAACGAAATCATACAAAACAACTCAATAACAAAGTCCCATGCATGAGTCTAATACTAACATTTTTTATCTGATATTTTAAGCAGTATCCTCCAGCAGACATTTTTTATCTGCTGGCAACTTGTTGATGGAGTCAGATATGAACTCCTTACTATGTGTGTCTGTCTGGCAAACATCAACCACATGTTTCCATTTGAACAAAAAGCACAGCCTTTTTATATATTTTAGATTTCAGGAGATTTTATGCACCTCTTTCAATCTAATATGCATGAAAGAAGATGGGCAACATGGTTAGGTTTTATTCATAGCCCCCCCCCCCTAAATAGGGCTATATGTACCCCATAAAGACAGAAATGTGTTTGAAGGATTTTTTACATTCAACACTTTAATGACTTCTGGGTGATTTCAATTTATCTTTAAATTACTTACTTGTACACAAAGAATAAGCAACAGTCTTTCAATCAAGTGAATAAAAGAATAAATCATTAGTTAAGAATTGTTTGCTTACTTTCCAAATCTTCCTCCACTTTAAAGTAGTTATTTGGAATAATGAGAGGTGATGCAACTGAAGTCTTACTGAAAAAGAAAATATTCCACTGGGATTGTTCATGATAGCAACTTAGTTAACAGCTTTAGAAGGCATTTTAAAAATGGTTCAACTTTCCTTCTTGGTTCAAAAAGCTGTGTTTTGTGCACTTTAATCTTAATCTTGAGTTCTAAATCTATTTACTGATGATTGTACAATTTAATTTATAGTCTTTCTGGGGGCTGGGCTACAGTTAATATTAATGTAACTTTTCCGGTTCAGTAGTAAGAAAGTAAGAGGTTCTTTACAAGCACTTAAGTCATTACATAATCTAGATTTACCAACGAACAACGAAAGATATCACATATCTTTTATATTGGCTAAAGTACTTTCAATAGGTAGTTTTCCTTGAGAATGGTCTTTCCCTGATCATAAAATATTATTAGTTCTTATTTGTTGTCAGTTTACTGGAATTACTAGAAAACAGGAGTATTTGTCTCTTTATCATGTTGAGGCTTGACAAAGAAAATAAGCAAATGCCGAAGGAAATGGAAGAAGCAGCCTAACAACTGAGGTGTGTTTGGAGTGAAAATCGCCCCTTGTCAAACTGACATGTGGGTTCTGGCTTATCTATTTAATGATGTATTTAATTTATTTTAGTAGATAATTAGTTTTTGCCTTTTATGTGCTGATGAACACATGAAGCTACCTTTCACTAAGTCAGAGCATTGGTCTACCAAGGTTGGTATAGCTACGTTTATTGGCAGCAGTTCTTCAAGGTCTTTGGTAGGACTTTTCTGCATGATTGACTTATTCCTGATTTTCTTGGCAGTAGTTCCGCAAGCATTGAAATCAGTTTGAGTCCCTCCCAATCATGCAGAAAAGTCCCTCCCTCCCTTTACATTTTTACAGTTGCAGAGGCAGTTTATTTTCTTTCTTATGTGACTTAAATAATCAGGATTTTCAGGCAAGGGTGCTGTCATCATCATTGCTGTCATCAGTGATGTCACAATGACCCCCTTTTTTATTTTTTGTGCATGCTTATGTGAGCCGCTGCCTCACCCACCGCATTGACATGATCTTCAAATGTCTTCAGGTGTCTCAGGAGTCCTCCCTTGGCCTCAGGTATGGTAGAGGAGGGGGTTGCATTACCTGGTTACTTCTCCTACCTGCTGTCTTGTGACTTTCTCCTCAGTCATGGTAGTCATCTACTCCTCGGCTTCACTGGAAGTGCCCTTTTATGGCCCCTGTCTCCCTCCCTCCTCCCAGAGCAGCCAATCCCCCATGGCACTCGTCCCGCCCCCGCCCAAGACTCTGTTGAGAGGTAACACGATAGAGTGATGGCCCATTGCTCCCCTCTGTCAAGCCCCAATGGACACTTAGCAGGGCCAGCTGTATTTCATCCTGCCCTGGCCCTCCATTTCCCACCCTCCAACCAGGCTGTACTTGGGCTGCTGATGTCAGGCATGGCTAACCCCAGCCCTGCTCATGGGATGCTGGGATTGGAAATGTCCTGGCCAGTGTGGAGCTTGGCTGCTGACTGCCAGATGCAAGGGCAAGGCAGACTCATGGTGGAGGCAGCCAGTTTCACTGCTGGCTTCCCGGCAGCCCATGTGTCATCACCACAGGGAGCTTTGGCAGCAGTTTTAGCTGTTTTGCCAGTGGCAGCTATGCTGCTGAGGGCCCCTACTCACTTCCAGCTGCTCGTCGCACTCTTCAGCTTCCCTTTGCCCCCATTGCTTCAGTGGAGCCTGCTGGGCCAGGTGAGCAAGCCTGTGCAGGTCGGGCTGTGGGGGTGAGGGCCTCCTTCGGTCTTCTCCTGGCTTGGAGGGTGGCTCCAAGGGCAAGTCTGGAATGGACCATGCTGGAAAGTTTTATCACTGTATTAATATAAGGGCTGGATTTCTTTTTTTAAAAAGAGCAAAACTGAAGAAACAGCGAAGTCTTTGCATTGGGGAGCCTAAAAGAGGAGAAGATCTGCCACCCACACCTGTGTCCTCCATGGTCCAAACTGGAGAGTTCTGCCTAGGCTGACTCAGAGCCAGGAGGAGGAGGCCAGCACCAATGGGGCAAAGCCTCTGTTAGGATGGAGCTCAGAGCAGAAATGGCTATGTGCTTTTCAAACAGCACTGCTTTTTCTGGCACCAAAAGTGGCCACCCCCTCCCCTAGGTCACTAGAGCTTTTATATTTTTTTAAATCATCAATTTAAAAATTAATTTAATTTAAAAATTTACTTAATTAAAAAAAACAATTACCATTGTAATAATAGGAGCAGCAGATTCTCTGAATTCCCATTGTTCTTTTTATTAAAACGTCTCTAGTGCCTTCCTTTATGGAGATATAAGGGAAAAGGCATATCTCCACAATGGAAGTGGTGAGAGACTTTAATTGAGAGTAGGGGTATGCAATCTGAGTCTGGAATTTGGAGGGAAATACAGATTTTTGCTGATCTGGCTAAATCTGGCTTTCCTTAATCAAATAAGAGAATCTTGGATAATAATGATAATAGCATTCAATTTATATACCGCCCTTCAGGACAACTTAACACCCATTCAGAGTAGTTTACAAAGTATGTTATTATTATCCCCACAACAATCACCCTGGGAGGTGAGTGGGGCTGAGAGAGCTCCAGAGAGCTGTGACTGACCCAACGTCACCCAGCTGGCTTCAAGTAGAAGAGTGGGTAATCAAACCCAGTTCTCCAGATTACAGTCCCATCGCTCTTAATTGCTACACCAAACTGGCTCACCAAACTGGATCCAATCTGGGAACCCAAATCTAGACCCCTGGATAAATACAGGTTAATTTGGATTTCTCCAGGAAATGTGGCATCAGCCTCAGCCTGGTTCCTTTCTAGGCATCTCCATTTTTTCTAGAGGGGGAGGGAGGAGAGGGGAGGGAGGCAGAGGCAGGAGGGAAGGGGAATGAGGAAGGGAGGACAGAGTCACCAATCTCTGCAGGAGCTCTCATCTTTCTGGCTGCTGTGAATGATTCTGTTCCAGCTGAGCTAAGCTGCAACAGTGTCCCTTACTTCAGTATGATTTGGTTGGAATTTGCTGTTTTGATATGATTATCTGGTTTTATGTTAGTCTCATTGCTTCACTTTGGTTCTGCGAGAGGATTCCATCCATTAACTTGGTCCAGTTTGGTTCTTCTGGGCTTCCTCTTGCATTTGGGAGTGTGCATTGGCCACAGGCAGCCTTGCCTCTTTGTGTTTCTGCCTGAGATACTCTTTGGACCTGTTTCCCCCTTAGGAAACCATGGTGGATGGCTAGGGACACCTTCTTCAGAGGCCCATAGAATCAAACCCCAGGGTCCAATCTTCCAGAAACTTGGGAGGTCATTAGAAGACAGTCAAGAGTAGGTTCCCTCCAAATTTGGTAGAGTTTGCTTGAAAAATACCTCCCAGCCCATGAGATAGCCCCCAGACAGATTTTCCCATAGAGAATAATGGCTGAATAAAGCTAGGATTCTCCAATCTTACTAAGCCAGATCAGAGAATCTTTCCCAGATTTCAGAATGTCAATATGAAATTGGTGATTTAACAAAAGATTAAAAACAAAACCAGGAGGGGTGGGGAAGAAGATGCAGGGAGGAGTGATTTGATGATGATGAATGTCCAGTCATTGAAAAGTGAGTTGGGGGTTGGTGGGAGTGAGTGGGACAAACAAACTGAAAGAAACCTTATGCAGAAGGGAAAAAATGACTAAAAATGGTCTCCAGAAAAAGGTTGAAGTGGTCTCAAAAGAAAAATGCTTGTGGTGAAAATTGGGATAAGCCAAAGCACAATGGGGGCAGAACTGATGAAAAAAACCTGTGCTGAAAACCCCATAGAGATCTTTCACATTACTTGATCCTTTTAACTAGAGATGCCAGTGATTGAACCTGGAAATTTCTCTATGCAAAACTGATGCTCTGCCACTGAGCTATGGTCCCTCCTCAGTAAATGCTTCTCTTGGGCCCTGACTATGTTGAGATAAAGGTAGGCTACATAAAGATCCCAGGAGACAGACAGACAGACTGACTGACTGACGACACTTTATGGTACAGTATCATAGAATGATAGCCGAAGAGCCCCTCCTTGTTGATACAGTACCTGTGTGCGTTTTGCAGAGAGAAAAGGATATATAACCATTTCCCTGCCAGCCACTTTCCCCATGAAGTTTCCTCCCCCATAACAGCTTTCCCCATCAAAGAAGCCGGACCCCTCTAAAGCTTACAAGCATGAGAATTTGCGCATGATGGTTGGATGTAGGAAGCTTCATAGGATGGGTTATGCACATGCTTTCTGCTACTCCCTTTTCCATTGCATTCCATTCCATCTGCTGTTGAAGGTGCTTTGCAATGGAGAACAGGCTGTTTGGCTAATACTGCATGTGGCATCAGTGGAGGGTGCCATTTAGGCACTAAATCTGACCATGGGATGGATTTCCCCAGGAATTTTGCTTTCAACAATATTCACATTTTTGTCATAATTAGAGTGGATTTATAGAGAAAAAGTTTTAAAAGGTTGCTGACAATAAAAAGCATTATAAACTCTAATATATTCCATATATTGCAATGAGAGAGAATTATAGCAATAGTTTCATTTTAGATGTCCTCTAATGTGGGTTCCCATCGTTTGCTATGCAAACATAAAACTCTTTTGGGTTAAAACCTTCTCTGGAATGTCATGTCCCCACCTGAGTGCCCCCTCTTGTAGGGTGGAGGGTACACATTACTGTTATTCAGTAACTAATACAAAATTCTTTACAGGTCTCTTCTTGAAAAAGAATGACCTTATCTTAGTCTACCTGATTATGTCACTCTCATTTGGCAACAAAAGTGATCTCAGACCAGTTCAGCTAGAACAAAATTTATTTCTCAGCTTAAGGGTGTAGTTCCCATCCAATCCTCCAATGATTTTAGCTATTCTCTCTCTCTCTCTCCCTCATACTGATTCTTAACTTATTAGTTTTAATCAGACTAATAAAATATAAAAACTAGACCATGTTTAAACAGTTGTGAAAATCAATCACAAGAGAATAAAATTTCACAACTGAAAGAATGATGGGTCTAGTATTATCTTCTAATAAAAGAGCTAATGTCTCTATGAGATCTGTATTTTGGGGCAAAGAATAATAGGTACATATTATTGGGCTTTGCACGTCCAGAGGGTCCTGGTCCAGGTTGCAGTCCCCATTACCAAGGAAAAATTGAAGATGACTGTAGATCATGCTTGAGGATATTTAGAAGCTTATTTTCTTGTGTCTATTGTCCAGATCTTGTAATATTTTCTGGAGCTGATCAGAAGCAGTGTTAGAGCAGCAATCTCAAGCAACATGCTAAACTGGGTCTAACATATCAAGAACTACTAGTCCCAAAGCTCTTTGTGCATAGGCAGAAGGAAGGAACACATGGTGGCCAGGACAAAGCAAAGCACTGTGAAACAGTAGGAGCAAGTGCTGCTACTACTTCTTCTGAAAGGATTTGCAGGCCCAAAATATATGTGAATAAGCATCTAAATCACTCACAGTCAAAAACACTGCCGTGTCTGGTGGTGGCAGCTATGAATACAAATACAAATCAGGCAGCAAGGAATGTAAGGAGGTGAAAGAAAGGGAACAAAAAGAAGATAAAGGACACTGATCTATGCTTCAGTTTTTCAAATCAGACAAGGCCTTTCTGTGGTCAGGCAACAATACAGTAACTGGGGAAGCAGATGAACAAAATCGTGATGAAAATGATCTCAATGTAGAGATGGAGTCTGCGGCACTAACAACTGATGACAAATGAAAACATGCATCATGTGACTCCAAAGTAATGCTTGAAGATAGGCACGAAGCCCCACCACTGCATTCAGAAGGTTTACAAAAAGCAGGAGAGACTAGTCCTACGACCTCTGATTCTTTTATCTTCAAAAACCCAGGCTTGTGGCCTGAAAACATTACAGAGTCTTTCTGTAAAAAATGTTCTAGCCAATGTCCTGAATTTTAAATTTTCCTAAATTTCTTCTGAACTGTAAGACTTCCAACAGGAGAGAATGATACAAGAAACTGGCTTGTTTGGACTGCTACCCACCAACTATTGTATTGTTTTCCAAGTCGGCTATTTCCTGGAGGTATAAGCAATACAGTATACTGGCCAAAAAAGAAGGGTATTCACCAGTTGTGAAAAAAATGGCATAACCTTCCTGAACATGAAAAGAGCACAGAGCATAAAACTTAATATTTCCAGTGGAAGCAATTATGGCAGTCACCGTAAGGTAGACATGAACTAGGCAAAAACAAGCATTAATAGAAGCTACAAGATGGAAAGAAATATTGGAAAGATAGTTGGATGTTATTTTATTCCTGACTTCAAGAGATTTAGCACTCCAAGAATATAATAATCTGATAGGTGACCCACATACTGGGAAATTTCCTGGAACTCTTGAGAAAGGACAGGGTCATTGTCATGGGAGAGTCAGAATGAGCTCATTAAATTATGTGGTAAGGGTGTGCAAGCTATACTTGCAGAGAGACAAAAGGCCATTTATTAGTCCTAATGCCTCTAAGCATGAACGTGTTAATACTACAATTTGTTGTTCGCAATCGCAACAAAGGCAGTAGTACAATTAACATTAAAGAAAGATTCTTGAATTTATCAACTTTGAACTTCAAAAAACTTCTCCTTATGGTACCAATTCACTCAGTCTTGTAAGGGTTAATGCTGATGCAGGCTATACTGAAACATGAACAGTTTTTGGTTGTGGTCAGCAATCTTGTTGGGGTTTTTTTCCCAGTGCTACCCTGTGAAATGGAGGATTATAACAGATAGGATTCTCTGCTCATTCTACTCTTAGCAGACATGTATTTGAGTGTAATTGAATTGCTGTCCATCCACTGACAACGCATCTTCCAGGTATTCTAGAAGCACTAAAATGTGCTCTAGAACTTAACTTGACACATGAAGCATTATCACAAGTAGAATCCGTGGAAAGATAGTTCAGCTCATTTGTATGCCTTTTGAAGGCTAGCTGCTAGTATAAAGTTACATCAGGTATTGAGGACAGAGGCAAAATTTTACAAGCCAGAGGAATCCCTTTTGAATCAGAGGTAGCTCTCATTGCTGATATTATTGAAAAAATAAAATACTTTAGAGATCAGACACCCAAAATTCTACAGGAAGAATATCTTGTAGCGGAAAGCATGGGAATTCCGGCGCAATTGCCAAGGAAGAGTAGGAAGAAACAAAAATGATTTCATGAGAAATCTGAGGTCTTGTTTGCACAGGGCTTTTTCATAATGCTTTGATTTCTCTCCAGACGTCTGCATGCATGGTCAAAAAACTCTGATTCTGTCTCTGAACTGCTTCCCAGACTTTTTTGCATTCTGCATGGAGAAAGGTTGCAACTGCTGCAGAATCAATCTTTCGCAGGCCTTTCTGCAGCTTTTTCTCCCTGCCCAAATACCAGTTTTTTCAGCCAAGTCAAACCAGGGTTTTTGAAGTGCAGAATGCTTCTTTGGTGTGAGGGCTAGCTTGGACCTACCTTTCACTCACCCCTTTATTCCACTTCATCCTCATTGGATGAGCCAATTTTGTGTAGTGGTTAAGAGTGGCAGGACTCTATTCTGGAGAACTGAGTTTAATTCCCTACTCTTCTGCTTGAAGCCAGCTGGGTAGGGTTGCCGGTCCTCCATTGGGGGAATGGATCCCTTGCTTCCACCCTCCACCTCCCACCCCTGCTTACCTGGCTGGCAGGATAGGCATGGGTCTCTTGGGCATGCTCCTGGGCACATGGCATGCTCTCGGGTGGCAGTGCTCACTCCTGAGGACCCAGTTTGGGCTTGGGCTGGACTGGGACACTGCCAAGCAGGGGAGTGCTCCCCTGCGTGGCAGTGGCCCCTTCCAGGCTGTTTCAGGCCCGATCCAGGCTGTTTCAGCCCCAAACCAAGCTGTTTTGGGCCCAATTCAGCCTGGATTGGGCTGCTGCAGAGCGGGATAATGCTCTCTAACTTGGCAGCAGACTGTTCCAGACTGTTTTGGGCCTGGTCTTGGCCATTTTGGCTCCAATCCACGCCATTTCAGGCCCAATTCAGCCTGGATCAGGCCACTGCAGAGTGGAGGAGTGTTCCCCTGCTCGGAAGCAGCCCATTCTAGGCCATTCTGGACCTGATCTAGGCCTTTTCAGCCCCAATCCAGGCTGTTTCAGATCAGATCAGGCCTGAAATCCCCCCCCCCAGTGGAGTGCAAGAGCTCTCCCAGCCTGCACCATGTCATCATGCGGGCCTGGGAGCATGAACGTGCTGCACATGTACAAGAGGGAGAAGATCACCAGGTAGGTGCCAGGCCTCCAATCTCCCACTGGGGAGGTTGGGGGACCTGGCAACCCTACATCTGGACGATCTTGAGTCAATCAAAGCTTTCTCAGAGCTCTCTCAGACCCATCCACCTCACAGGATGATTGTTGTGAGGATAATAACACACTTTGTAAACTGCTCTGAGTGTATCATTAAGTTGTCCTGGAGAGCAGTATATCAATCAAATGTTATTTTTATTAATCAAGTTTTTTCCTGATTAAAAAAAAAAATTAAATAGCAACGATGTAACATTTGAGCCATTAAAAAAACGCACCAAAAAAACCCCTCTTGCGATTTGGTTTCGTTTTCTCGGCCATGTCAGACGCTCCTCTCCGCAGGTCCGGGAGGAAGCGCCTGAGCAGCCTGACCGGGCGGCTGATCTGCGAAGATTATCCCCCAGGACTCCCAGTGAGGGAGGCTGGGTCCAGAGCGCTGCGGGAAGAGCCCCCTGAAACTGATGAAGGGGGTGAATTGCCCGTTTGCTCCTATGGAGGCCGGCAGACGTGCGCGGCACCTCGAGTGCTGCCGGGCCATGGAAAACGGCAAAGAGCAGAACTAGGCGAAAGCCTGTAAGTAAGCGAATCCCTTCTGTTATTACAAGCGTACGTGAAGGATTGGTGGGATCTGAAGCTAAGAAGGATCAGGTTTCTTCCCCCTCAATGAGTTTCAGAACTTGGTCGGCGGTCTCCCCCCCTAAAATGGCGACGAAAAAGCAGAGTCCTGCTTTGGGCAAGTCAATCTCAGCTGCCCTGCAGGGAAAAGGAGAGTCTCTTGAGGACTTAGTGAAGAGGTCGGTTATCGAAGCCATAAAGCCCTTTGTTGACAAGTTAAACGAAATGGATCAAAGGGTGGGCTTAATTGAGAGCGAAGTGAAAACCATTAAGGAAGTAGTGGGGGGGGGCAGAGAAGTCTGCTCGGGAAAATGCGTCACTCGTGAGGGCAACGAACAAAGAATTAAAGCTGGTGGAGAACCAGCTGATCGGGCTACAAGTGGAACGAACACAGACAATTTTGCACCTCCAGAACGTGGAAGAGGAGGAAAATGAGGATTTAAAGGATCTTGCCTCGGAATTATTGGCGACACCCACGAGGGCAACTAAAGAAGAGGTAAAAAGCGCCATTTTGGAGGTCCGTCGGGCTTCTTCAAAATATGCAACGAAGCGTCAGCTGCCTTGCGAGATCATCATTGATTTTTCATCTAAGAGGATCCGGGACACTATCCTATATAACTCATACAATGCGGATCTGGACTTTTTGGGGAACAAGGTCAAGATACTGAAGGACGTTCCATTTTTAGTTCGGAAAAGAAGATTTAAGTATAAAAGGTTTGCAGCTCTTCTGAGGGAACATGGAATAAAGTATAAATGGCTATTTCTGGAAGCTATCTGGTTTAGTTACAAAGATCAAGCTTACAAGATAATATCAGAAGATCAGATAACGGACTTTGAGGGCAAAAACCAAGAATTTCAGCAAGAGGCCAAGCAAGAAGAAAAGGACTCGAAGTCTGAAGGGGGAGGGGAGGAGGGAACGAGCACGGCGGTTGCAGCTGTTCAGAGAGAACTGCGTCCGAGGCCCGGTGGGGGGGAGGAAGATTTAATTTGGATTGTAATCTGTATTTTGCAAGGTCAACCATTCCATCAGTATTTTACAAAGTTTTAATACTAAACAATGGCAGTATGAAGGGAAAGCATTATTTGTAGTGTAGTGTTGTTATATGGTGTTGTTGTTTTTTCTTTCCTTCCCTCTGCCCCCCTTCCTTCCCTTTGTATTGTTAGTTATTGTAAGCAATTAAAAAATAAAAAAAATTAAAAATAAAAAAAAACCTCTTGCAAGTTTCCTCAGCAATCAATGAGTCCCTCAGCCCATGGACTAAAGAAACTGATGAGTCCTCAGCCATATTAACATATTAACATTCCATTCAGTCCAAAAATGTGTGACACAAGAGCCTGCAAAACTGGAAGAAATTTCTAAAAGTCTGTTTTACAAGTACCCCATAATAGAGGTCTGCACTGAGAAAATGTTCATTATAACTTTGGATCTGTGCTTCAGGGCAGGGTGTATTTACCATTATTGCTTATTTCTGGGCAGGACATTACCTATTTGGATTCAAATCTGTGCTTTTTTGGGGGGTTCTGGAGTTCTGGGACCATTATTTTCAATAGGGAATGTATATGAGGGTCTAGGGCAGCTGTTTATAAATATAATGGCTCCAGATTTGCATAGAACACAATCCTCCCTCTAATCTAAAGCCCCTTTAAGTTTCAAGCAGATTGAACAAAGGGGTCAAATTTACAGACCCTCCTTCCCAAAGTCTTGCTCTTTCTTAAAATGACCATCAAGCAGAAGCCAGCAGGAGAGCTCTAGCTGACCACCAGCTTTAAAAAAACCCTGAAGCCTATCTGCATTCATTTCATTTCCCTACTCTTACAGTGACTGAGAATATTTTTTTAACCTTTCCACTGCATTTGCCATCCTTTCTTGTTGTAGTTTGTTGTCTGTTTCCTTTCAGAATGTGAGGAAGGCTTCCACTGCAGACCACCACCACTACCTGTGCCTTTGGTCTGCCATTATTCCCTATGGGGAAATGTGCAGGGTTGCTCAAGTCACTGTTTTTCCATCAAATGATATCAAAATTGCAACAGAGCTTCTTCTGCCTGTCTACTCTGTCTAATAAAGATCCCCCAAGTTTCAAGTCAATTGGACAAAGGGGATCGATTTTACTGGCCCCAAAATTAAGTCCCTGTCTGCACAGCTGCGCTAAGTTCTCTCTCTACTGGTTCCTAAAATGGCCATCAAGCAGCAGCCAGCAGGAGAGCTCCAGCTGGTCACAACCCAATCTGTTGCATTCAGTTCATTTTCCTACTTCTACAGTGACTAACAATATTAATTTTTATGTTTCAAGTGAAAACTGCATTTACTGTCCTTATTTGTTGTGATCTTCCATTTGTGTTCTGTCACACAAGAACTGATACTTCCTTTGCAAACCCACCCTCCTCCATCAATCTGTCATTATTCCCTATGGGGAACTATGGGGAGTTGTTGTTTTTCAAATATGTCATAAAAATTGAAGCAGAGCTTTTTTTGCTGTCCATTAAAGAAGTTCCAAGCGTAAAGCAAATTGAACAAAAGATTTAAATTCTACAGACTCCTGAACAAGCCCCCTCCAACCATTGTAACTGCATGTCCATTATTCCCTTTTGTGGACTTTGAGGGGGACTGGAGTCATTGTTTATCATCCAAATGTCACCAGAACCACAGAGAAGCTTCTTCTGCCTGTCCAGCAAAAAACCTCAAATTTCAAGCAAATTGGACAAAGGGTTTTAATTCTACAGACTCCTGAACAAACTCAGGCTTTTTACTTTCAGACAAAAATAGCTCCCTCCACCCTCCAAAAAGGGCAGGGGAAGAAGAATGGCAGCTCTCTGCAGATTGGGGTTGTCTGGGACTGCTCTGTGCTTCTTCATTGCAAGGCTGTGATTGGGAGAGACTCTATTGTCCCAGAAATAACAACAATAACAATAATAATACTCATGCTGCATGGCTGGTAGGCATTGAATCTCAGGAAAAACATCCCAGATATTTTCAGGGAGAGTGTTTTGTTATTCCCAGGCATCTTGGTTTTGTGTTACTATTCTAGAAAATCAAGGTAATGATTTGAAATAATGATTTTTGTGTATGTTTTAAGCTCAGAAATTACATTATGCATATCTGTATCCCACCAATCTTTCTGATAATGTTCCTTGTGAAATGTTGCACCTTAAAAAGATCAAGTCTACTTTTGTAAAATGACATGAACTACCTCCTGTTTATATTGTTAAATGAGAAGAATGTCAAGAAACAACGGCAACTGATTTTCAGTGAAGTGCACATACCCCTATGGATTTTTTGTACACTCCCAATGACTGTGGCATAAGCTGAAAGAAGATTTAGCAAGCTAGCACTCATCAAAAACTGCAGGTATTCCACAATGCCATGTCATCAATGCCTAGCCATGTCATCTATTAAGTGTGAGCTTGCAAGAGAAATTAACTTTGGGTGGATAATTGAAGATTTTGCAATGCAAATGGCCAGAAAAATGAAGCTTGCAGCTACACTGGTGCATTAGAATTTTTTTAAAAATCAAGACCTTGACAGAATAATAACCCAAAAGTTACAAAATAGTTAGCAAACTTATAGGACTCTCGGGCTAGGTAATAATAACACTGGCATTTTTCAGAAGTATAGAATACATAACAATAATTTCAGAATTAAAACAAACCTTTTTCATGGCTCATGAGATTGTATGTATAGTACGAGACATTATGTTGTTGTTGTGGAAGAAGGCCCGGGAAAATAATGCTCGGGCCCTGCCTCACCCGTCAAGCTGGATGTCAGCATATGAGGAACTGTCCAGTCCAGGCTTGGATACATTCCCACATGGCCTGGTTGAGCAAGCAACTCTATACAAGGAAGAACAGATTAGGGGGAAGGGGGAAAGCAGCATCTCTAGTCCTGAACACCAGGGACTGCAGTCACATTTGTAGCCAAAGCCCCTAGAAGACCTGCCCTCCTGACTGCCTCCAAGATAACTATAAGTCTCACACAAGAGATGCCAGAGGAGCTGCCAGGAGATGGCAGAATGCTGGAGGATGCTAGCTCCCAAATATGAGCAAGTGCCCTTTAATAAGCATTCCTCACCCTCAGGTCTAATCTGGATCTCTCTGAGCCTGCTCCAGTATTTAAGAGCTCCATCTGGCTCTATAGCAGCCATTGGAGCAAGTCTTAGAGTTATTTAAGCCTGACTCCTCCTGACCCCCCATTGCTGGTGGCAACTCCACCCTTTAGGGTTCCTGCACCCCTCCCCTCCCCCCTCTCCAAGAGCAGATAGGTTATTACTGAAGTTTTAATGTCATTCTTAAATACTGAATTTTGAAATCTTTGGGAAATTTCAGTAATGGAAATTTTACGTTTGATTTCAAATGCAGGATGTTTTCTTTTGAATGAAGGCAACAGCTCTCTTCGTTGTTTCAGGGTATCAGTGGGGGCACCTGATGGAGCGGTTGCCAAGCAGAATTGTCTGCAGTCTAAGGATATCCATAATGTGAGCGAATGTGTTGTGAGATATATAGAAGCTTGAATGCAAAGAAAGTACACTGCAATCTGCAGTGTAAACAAGCAGTATCTCAAGCTTTGTAGTGTGAATGAGGTCATTGGTTGTGTGATGTCAGTTTACAGAGCACTTCGCTAGATCAGAATTCTAATCAAATGATATGCACCACTACAGACTGGGTAATTAAACTGGGCTCTGCTTTTCAGTACAAATGTGACCTTAATTTGTTTTATTAGCCCATTCATGAGAAACTCTAGTCAGTTTCAGCTAAAAACACAATCACAGATTTCTCCCTATGTACTCCCTCTAGGGACATCAAATATCATTTTTTGGGGAGGGGGGTAAGGGTAGGGAAAGAACTCTTCAGAGAATTTTATGAGATATCCAGGCAGCCCTGTGAGCATAACTGAGGTCCCCCTTGCATGGCCGAGAGTGATTTATTGACACTCGGTTGCATAGTAAAATAGTAGAAATATTAACATTATTGTTTTAACCAAAATCTGTTCAACTGAACCTAACCATTTTGGGTGGACTAAACATGTGTCTGAATAATTCAAATATGATTGGAGCAGGTGTTTTATTATATGGAGGTGAGCCATCATTCTGAAATTTTGTGCAACCTGATGTACGAGCACAAAATGTTTGTCTTGGGCCTGTCCAAAATAATGGATGGAGAAAGAGGTTGAGAGAAATCCAAGTTCCCTTGAGCAGCTATCCCACCCATCCACATATTGTGGAGTTGGGGAGAGGGCTGTGTGATGTTAACGAGCTTTTCTTAGTTTACCAGAGCACAGCTCTAGCAGTGCAAAATAAGGTAAATGCTAATAAATTTTGTGCATTTTTTACTGTATATTAAAACTGTATATTATGCACTTTGGGTTTCACTTAATTTTGCTGGGGGTTAAAGAGGATGATGCATTTTAAGCAGCAGTTTGAAAGTTCAACAAATATATTTACTCACAGAGGCCCTTTGCAAAGATTATTTTTAATCTGCATAGGGAAGTGTCTTCTGAAGCTAGGAAGGAAGAACCTGTATTTGGACTTTTTCTTGACAAATGCTGATGTTGTAAATTATACAGCTGTTCTTCCTCTGTATAGATTTTGTAGTACTAAGAGCGATTTATAGGTCTGGAGTGCAGCTGCTGAAAGTCATTTATTCTCAGTCCTTGTATTAAATCTATCATATACAAATGCATTAACATTCAGTACAGAACTCAAGGGCTTAAGACATTCCCGCCCCCCTCCCCTTCATGGGCTTGCAGACTATAAATATTTGCTGGTTACACAAATCACATTTTTAAAAATATTAAGTTCATATAAGAGGAATTCTTTTTTTTTTTTTTTTGCATTTTCTCTTGCTAAATCTTTATATTTTTCCTTAAGTAGCCTCCTGCCAACACGAAGAAAATGATAATCCTAATAAGGTTATGGCCTAACTATACATTACGGTTTCCCCAGGGATGTCCCTGAGTTGAGGGGGGAATCTGTGTGTCCCAGGTACATGCCGGCTTGATTTGGATTGGGACAATGGTGTGCAGACAGAGGAGGCTTAGACTCCCCCATTTTCCTGACCTGAAACAGTTCAGTGGTGGATGCTATTTGTCCTCTTGTGGAGACATAACACGTAGCTTATCAGTTACCCCCTGGGGTAAATAGTGCCACCCAGGGCCATTTCAGGTTTGCAGACTAGTATAGGGGAGGTCTGAGCCCTCTCTCTCTGTGGGCCGTAGTTCTGTCCTGAATCCAGCCCATGGATACCCGGGAAGCACAATTTTCCACCTATCTTGAAGCTATCCCAAGGGAAAACATAATATGTAGTTAGACCCAGTACTGTTATGTCACCAAGATTCACGTTCAGGTTTCATAAACCTAATGTCTCAATATACATCTGTCTCTCATTGCAGGTCAGAGTCCAGGGTGGACTAATTTCATGCACATCTGTCAGAAGATGGCTGTCAGTTAGCCCTGCCGTGTGGCCTGCTGCTGCTACTGAGGCAGAAACCAGCCAAAAACAGTTTTAGAATCTTGCCCTCTGTGATATGAGCCCAGCATTTGAAAACCAGTTATATCTCCATCTCCAGGAACGAACATCACAATATCATTTTCTGATTTTTTAAAAAATTGTAACCATTATATCATTTTCAAGAAATCAGGTCCCAATATTGTCTAGCATGTCCAAGAGACAGAACCCAGTATAAGTTTGTGCTCATAGGAACAGGCTTGATTCTCAGTTTTTTTTTTTTTTTTTGAAAATTTTTTATTGGGTTAGAATCCATTATTTCCACATTTACATTCAATTTTCCCCAATTTTTTCATCTCTAACCCCCTCCCTTTCCCCCCCCCCTTTTTGTTGACTTCCAACAGCTTTCCAACCCTTTGTCCCCTTTCCCTTACTTTTATTAGCTTCCTCTATCTAAAACAAATATATATTCTCCATTATTCTAAGCAGTACATCCTTAACTATTTTTAACATTATATGCCCAAACTGTAAGCCTTTGTTTCCATCTTAGATAAACAATTTATCCCAATTTTTCAATTTCAGGTATTTCTATATATCATAAACCATATAGATCATACATTCGTTTATATCAAACAATTTGACTTATTCTCTATATATATTACTCATTCTATCTTTTTATAATAGTTCTATATATCTCTCCTCACGTAGTCAATCAATTTGACCCATCTATATCTTCAGACATTCAGTTGGGTACAAAACTTGTCAGAAAAAAAAGAAAATATTGTTAGTTAATCGCTCCTTATATTTAGTCCTTATAATTAATTATTTTCTCTATGTTCTGTTTGTTAACCTATATATATCTATATATATGTCAATCTATTAATCTGACTGCTTATTAATTCACATTTATCTCTTCTCCCCCCGGTAAAGTCTCCCCCCTCTACTTCAATACTTCAGTAGTTCTCAAACTGCCACAGTTTTCCTCCCACCTCCCATTTCTTCTCCAGGTATTGTTTCAGCTTCTCCCAGTCTGTGTTGAACTGCCCTGAGTCCAGATCTCTCAATTTTCTTGTCATCTTGTCCATTTCAGCCATATACAGCAATTTGTAAGTCCAATCTTCAATAGTTGGCACTTCTTGTACTTTCCATTTTTGCGCATACAAAAGTCTAGCTGCTGCTGTCATATAAAATATCAACGTCCTGTGTTGGGCTGGAATTCCCTCCATTCCCAAGTTCAGTAGCAGGAGTTCTGGGTTCTTATTAATTTGAAATTGTAAAATTTCACTTATTTCTCTTATTATTTCCCCCCAGTACTGCCTGGCTACCTCACACGACCACCACATATGATAGAGGGAGCCCTCATGCTTCTTACATTTCCAGCATTTATTAGAAGTATTCAAATTCCCTAGCGCAATCTTCTTTGGTGTCATGTACCAACGATAGATCATTTTATAAATGTTCTCTTTGATATTAATACATGTCGTTATCTTCATTGTAGTTTTCCACAAGTATTCCCATGCCTCCATTGTTATTTCTTTATTAAAGTTTATAGCCCATTTCACCATTTGTGTTTTAACTATCTCATCCTCGGTATACCACTTCAACAGTACTTGGTATACCTTGGATATTCTTTTCTTATCTTCTTTAAGAAGGGTCTGCTCTAGTTCCGAATTCTCTATTCGTATACCTCCCTTTACAGAGTCCGAATTATATAAGTCTCTGATCTGTCCATACTGGAACCAATCGTAGTTAGGTGATAGTTCCTCTTGTGTCTTTATTCTAAGTTTGGATGCTTCAGTTTTAGTTATTTCTTTATACGTTAAACATTGTTGTTCATTATCAACAGCTCTCGGGTCTATCACCTCATATGGAACCACCCACAAAGGGGTTCCTTCTTGTAGATAAATTCTGTACTTCTTCCAGATTATGTATAGACTTCTCCGAACAAAGTGATGCAGGAACATCGAGTTGACCTTTACTTTGTCATGCCATAAATATGCGTGCCATCCAAATATTTTTTTATATCCCTCTAGGGCTAATAGTTTCTTGTTCTTTAATGTCATCCATTCTTTCAACCAAACTAGGCAGATTGCATCATGATAAAGTCTCAGATTGGGCAGTTGCATTCCGCCTCTTTCCTTTGCATCTTGTAAAACTTTCACTTTCACTCGAGGCTTCTTGCCTGCCCAAACAAAATCTGATATTTTCCTCTGCCATTTTTCAAATTGTTTGGAGTCTCTGATGATTGGTATTGTCTGTAGCAAAAACATTACTCTTGGTAACACATTCATCTTAACTGCTGCAATCCTGCCCAACCATGACAAATTCAATCTATTCCATTTAATCAAGTCTCTCTCTATCTGAGTCCATAGTTTTTCATAATTGTTTTTGAATAGATCTATGTTCTTTGCAGTTAATTCGACTCCCAAATATTTCACTTTACTTGTTACTTCACAATCCGTTGTTTCCATTAACAATTGTTGTTTCTGCTTAGTCATATTTTTGCATAATATCTTTGACTTCTTTTTGTTAATGAAGAAACCTGCCAAGTCTCCAAACTCCTTGATCTTATCTATCACTCTTGGCATGTTCTCCAATGGGTCCTCTACAATTAACATTATGTCATCCGCAAATGCTCTGACCTTGTATGAATAGTCCTTTATTTTTATTCCACGAATTTCATCATCTTGACGTATTTGTATCATCAGAATCTCCAATACTAAAATGAACAACAATGGAGATAACGGGCAACCTTGTCTTGTTCCTTTACTTATCGTCAATTTCTTGGTCAATTCATCATTCACCACAATTGCTGCAGTCTGGTCTCTATAAATTTCCTTAATTGCTCTGATGAATCTTTCTCCCAATTGTAGCTTTTCCATAGTGGCAAACATAAAGTCCCAGTTTAAATTGTCAAACGCTTTTTCAGCATCAACAAAGAAGAAACCAACCTCTTTGTCACAACGCTTGTCATAATATTCAATAGCATTGATCACTGTCCTTAAGTTGTCTCTTATTTGTCTGTCTGGCAAAAAGCCTGCTTGTTCCTCCTCTATGACTTCCGAGAGCCACCCCTTCAATCTCTCCGCCAATATCTTCGCAAAAATTTTATAGTCATTGTTGAGTAGCGATATAGGTCTATAATTTTTCACATTAGTCAGGTCTTGGCCCTCTTTTGGGATCAATGATATATTCGCTTCACTCCAAGTTTCTGGAATCCTTTGATCCCTTAAAACCCCATTCATCACCTCTTTTAGGAATGGTGCCAGTTCATTAGCCATTGTCTTATAGAATTTAGCCGTAAGTCCATCTGGCCCTGGCGCCTTTCCTAGATTTGCAGATTGTATTGCCTTACTTATTTCCTCGTCAGTTACTTCACTATTCAACTTATTTCTCCAAGCTTCCGAGATTTCTGGAAGTTTGGTTTTCTCCAAATATGACGCTATTGATTCTTTGTTTACTTCTTTTTTATTATACAGCTTAGCGTAAAATTTATAAAAGGCTCTACTAATGGTAGCCTGCTCCAAATACGTTTTGTTATCTTCGCAAATTTTATTTATTATCTTCTTTTCCCTTTTCTTCTTCAATTGCCATGCCAGGTACTTCCCAGGTTTATTAGCACCCTCAAACGCTTTTTGATTCAGTCTTTTGAGATTCCACTCCAATTCTTTATTGCTCATTGCTGTTAGCTGTTCTTGAAGTATTTTAATTTCCTGGTATACCTTCTTTTTCCCTGGTCTCTTTTTTAGCTGTATTTCTTTGGCTTTTATTTTCTCCTCAATCTCTTGTCTTTTCTCCTCTTTCTTCTTTCTTGCTCTACCATTTAAGTCCATTAGTATGCCCCTTACAACCGCCTTGTAAGCATCCCAAACTTTATTGGTTGGTACTTCTTTATTCACGTTGTATTGTATAAAAAACTTTGTCTCTCTTCTCAGTATTTCCATATTCTCTCTTTCCTGTAACAAGTCCTCATTTATTCTCCATGCTTTCCTTTTTCTCTTTTTTCCAAATTTCCACATAATTGGGTTGTGATCTGAGCCTACCATAGGCATTATTTCTACCTCCTTAGTCCATAATGCTAAGTCTTTTGAGGCCCAGATCATATCAATTCTTGATAATGTAGAATGCCTTGCAGAATAAAAAGTAAACTGTCTGCTTTTAGGATATTCTCTCCTCCATACATCTTCAAGAGTCTCTTGTTGAATCAACTCAAAAAAAAGCTTTGGTAATAGTCCTCTTTTCTTTTGTGCCGTTGTAGTCTTTTTGTCTAGTTCCAAGTCTGTCACTCCATTGAAGTCTCCAGCAAGAATTATCTGGTCGTATGCAAGATCGTCTAAATGCTTCCTTAAATCCTCAAAGAAGCTTTCTTTTGCACCGTTAGGTGCATAAAGTCCGACTACCAACACTCTCTTTGAATTCCAAATACATTCCACTGCTACAAATCTAGCTTCCACATCTCTCATAACAAATTTTGGCTGTAGCTCCTCTTTTATGTACAACACCACTCCTCTTTTTTTCTTGTTGGAGGCCGCTACATATTCTTTGCCCAATTTTCCAGATTTTAAATATTTTACATC
This sequence comes from Eublepharis macularius, assembly GCF_028583425.1. Lineage (NCBI taxonomy): Eukaryota > Metazoa > Chordata > Lepidosauria > Squamata > Eublepharidae > Eublepharis > Eublepharis macularius. The sequence goes on from NC_072795.1 coordinate 115,696,630, forward strand.
CTGCTTTCTGATATGGGTCTCTTGCAAACAAACAATGTCACATTTTTGTTTTAGTAGCCAGTGAAAAGTATTTTTCCTCTTATTCGGTGAGTTTAGTCCATTTACATTCCAAGATAATACTTTACACTCCATACTCATGATCTTGTTGGTAAGTCTTTTTCATTGTCCTTAATAAATCGCTCCATCTCTCGCTCAGATCTGATGCGTTTTTTGGCCCCTCCAAACTCAAAGGACACTCCTTCCGGTAACTCCCATCTGTACCTGATTTTCATGTCCTTCAAAATCTGAATTAGCACTTTATATTTTTTCCGGTCCAGTAACACTGATCTGGGCAGTTCCTTCATTATAATAATCGTCTTGCCATCAATCTCCAATGGATCTTGAAACTGTTTTGTCACAATCCTCTCTTTCATATTTCGTGTTGTAAACTGCACAATCACATCTCTTGGTAGTTTCCTCTGGGTTGCTATTCTCGAATTCACACGGTATGCCACATCTAGGATAGCCACAACTTCCTCCTCCTCCTTCCCCAGGTACTCAGCCAACACCTCAGTCATCTGTTCTTCCGCTGACTTTCCTTCCACTTCTGGCAAGCCACGAAAACGTAGCTGCTTCTCCATATGTTTAGTTTCTGCAACTGACATTCTCCCCTTCACCAATCTCATCTCTGTTTGTTGCGTGTCTGCTAAATTCTCCATCGCGTCTTCTACTGTTTTAACTCTCTGCTGCGTTCCTTGTAATTCACTTCGTATTGTTTCCATACCTTTTTTCACTTCTGACAGCTCCGATTTTACTGTCTGTGTAACCTCTTTAACCTCTTTTATCAGCTCCAATTTCGTGTCCTTAAGTTCTTTAATCATATCTAAAAGTTTTTTGTCCAGGTTTTTATCCAGGTTTTCTATTGCCGATTGCCACTCTTTTTTTGACATCGTGGGGCTTGCTTTAGCTCGCTCCCACGAATCCGCTCTCTTCCTTAACTCCGTGGCGTAAAATTTAACGTTTTTCTATTTTAAATGTCCCGGTCTTCTTATAGAAATTAAATTTTAAAGAGTCCAAAATGTCGGGCGTCTTTTCTCTATGGTTTCTCTATGATTTTGTAATCCAAGATGGCCTACTTCCTCTTCCGCTGAAGCCGCGACCCTTCCCCTTTCAAAAATGGCGATTCCCTACTTCCTGCCCTCCAGCAAGGGCCGCTTCTCTCCAGCCACTCTATTGTTATTACGCACTTCCTGTCTCCCGTCTTCCCACAGCAGCTCTCGCGATGGTGTCTTTTTCTCACAGCTCCAAAGCCACAGGTATTAAAAACAATAGTCCCATTTCTTTAATAACTTCTTTAAACTTAGTCTCTTTTTAAATTCGATTCCTGCCGAGTCTTCCCCTCCTTTTCACTAGTCTGTTGCAGTTTAAAAATCTACTTTTTTTCCTCTCTGTTTTTATCAATCTGTCCCGTCTCAGAAGATAATGATCTTTACCTTCTCTTCACTTTTCTCGGGTTGTAATCGCTGTTTCGATTTTAAGTTCCCCTCTCAGCTTCTTCCCCCAATCGATGCTTGGGTATGTAGGTCTTATGCCAGCCGAATTGGCCCCAAAACTGCCGCAGAGATTATAGCCGACCCGTCGCAAGGTGGGACCTCAAGGATCGGGGGGAGACTCGTTGTATAGAGCCCCCCCTCGTCCGAGATCTAGCTCACCCTAGGGTCTTGAGCGTTCTTTGCCTGCTCCCCGCCTGAGAGCAGTCGGCCGCGGGCTATTTTCACCCCGCCGGCCGGTTAAAACGGCAGTCCGGTCAGCTCCGCAAGTGGAGCTGCGTTAGACCTCCATGGATCCCAAACAGGAAGTCAGGCTTGATTCTCAGTTGTTGGGATTTCTGGGGTCACCAAAGATCACTTTTAACCTTCAGCAAGACACTGGATCTAGGTCCTGCCACATTGCGAGGGAATCTGGTGCAATGTAGCCTTGTGCAGACGACCCATCTGCCCATTGAATCACTGCACAGCAAGGGAGAAGGCACAAGTGTGCTGGCTCCACCTCCTGCGTGGCAACTGCTGAGTTGTCTGCACAGAGCAAATGCATGGAGGAAGTGCCTGTGCATACACCTTGTCCCCATGATCAGCGATGCAGCTTTCTGAAGGTTGCTAATCACAAGGATAGGGTGTGTATGTAAGCACTTCCTCAGTGTATTTGCACAATGTAGATGACTCAGTGATTATGCAGAGGCTGGAGGTGGGTCTAGCATGCTAGTGCCCGCTCTTCCTCCCTGTGCAGTGAGTCTACATGTGGATGGGTCATCTGTTCAGGTCCAGTGTCATGTTCTTGAGAGGTCTTTAAGTATAATCATAACTTAAAGTTGACATTAGCAGTGAGGGAGGTGATGTGAGCGAGATAACATCACTTCCAGGGAAAGCCTAAAAGCAACAGCAGTAGCTGTAGGAATTGCTGGAAACTCTATGATAAAACTGTAACATTCCCAGTGATTGATAGAGCTACTACTGCTACTTATGGGTTCTTCCTGGAAGTGATATCATCATGCTTTGTATGTGCAATGGCAGTTCAGAGCAAGGGAGTCCTTGCCCCCACTGGGGGCTTGGCAGCCCAATTTTATGTAGTTGTTAGAGAAGACACAGTTATTTGTCAATGGGCAATAATGAATGAATAACTTGATATGTCTTGGAATTTTTGTACAGATATATGTGGGTAAGGTCTAGGGTTGCCAGCTCCACCTTGAGAAATTCCTGGAGATTTGAGGGTGATGCCTGGGAAAGTGGAGTTTGGGGAGGGCAGGATGCTCTGTGGGGATGTGATGCCATAGAATCTGCTCTCCAAAGCTGCCCTTTCCTCCAGAAGAACTGGTCTCTGTAGTCCTGAGATCAACTGTAGGTTTTGGTAAACTCTAGGTCCCATCTGAAGGTTGGCAACTCTACTTGAATGTTTTTTTTAATTTATATAACCTTGACAATTTTATGCGGATCTAGATGTTAAAGTCAGTTGGTCTGAACCAAACTGGGTACCAAGACCAAGAGAGATTTTAAACCAGAGAGTTTGAGTTGATTTATTGTAGAGCAGAGCAAGAAACCAGCAAAAACGCTGAGTGGACAAAATGAAGAAGGCAATTTTTGAAGAGGCTGTTAATCTTATTTTTTTAAAAAAATAAATTGAAAAGTATTTAAGAACATGCCAGAACTCATACAACAAATGGTATTAAAGAAAGCAACATGATAACTAAAGTAATGGCTGAAGCTGTAATAGATAATCTATTCTTTCCTACTTCTGTTCAAGCATTACTGATTTACACGCAGGTGTATGTGTGAGGAGGAGGAAGTGATGTGTGCATTTGGAAATGAAAAACTTAAGCCTCTTAACACTTCACCAACTGAAGCATGGCATCCTAGTGGCTATCAGTGGATTTCTAGAGGGTGTTGGAATTCTTGCAGAGCATAATTAGGAGGAAACTTCAGGGCAGTGAAGCTCAAAATCTTCTTAATGTTTTTAAAGGTTAATATGGCTATAAGGGATGTATTTTAAAATTTCAGTTATGGAATGGATATAAAAACTACCTTGCTAGAATTGTCACCACATCTCATTGCCCCAGTGGCATTGCATCTATGACAAATTGGGTAAGATAAACATTTATTTAGAAATTAATAGCCTGCTTTTCTTCCACTGGGGACCCAAAGGGGCTTACAAAATTCTTCTCCCCTTCTCTTCCTTACAAAAACAGCTTTATGACGTAGGTTAGGCTGAGAGAGAGAGTGACTGGCCCAAGGTTACTTGATAAGCATCCATGGCAGAGTTAGGATCTGAATCTGAATCTTCTAGATCCTAGTCTGACTCTCTAACCACTACAACACTCAGGCTTGTTTAGGCCTTTTTTAGGCCACTCTTAGGGCCAAGCTAGACATGCAGGTTTCCCTAGACCCAACTTGAGTTCCCTGTAGCCACATGAACTGAAATACAAACCAAAATTCATGATGAACCAGGCCGGTTTGTGGTTTGTGAACCAGCAGTTCATCAGATCCTATTTCTGACAAAACACCAGGCCTAAAGTTCAGTTCATTACTGCAGACAGCCTGGCGCCGATCAATCAGTTTCCTAGGCAACAGGGGATTGACTTCCTACAGACCTTCTGCTGACCAAGAAGTGACCTTCTGCTGACCCAGAAGTGGTGATTTGCTGGCCCGGAAGTGACATTTTCACAAACCAGAATGAACTGATTCGTGAACTGGGGCAGGTTTGTGAAAGTTCGTGGTTCGTGAAACGTGAAACGTGATGAACCACGAACCACATGGTTCGGGTTTTTTTCTGGTTGTGACCTTCTGCTGACCCAGGAGTGGTGATTTGCTGGCCTTGAAGTGACATTTTCACAAACCAAAATGAACTGATTCGTGAACTGGGGCAGGTTTGTGAAAGTTCGTGGTTCGTGAAATGTGAAACGTGATGAACCACGAACCACATGGTTCGGGTTTTTTTCTGGTTCGTGCGCATCTCTAATTAAAAATAAAAGAGACTCTAAATGGCTTCAGAATGCCTCTGTGGGAGGAGGAGGAGTTTCTCTCTCCCCCCTCAAGCTCTTCCCTCCTGTCAAAATAGTAGGGGAGGGAGGTTTTTCCTGTTTTTTTCTGCTCCACCTGGAGTATTCTGTGCCCATGGAGCAATAAAAACAGGGGAGAAAAAACTCCTCCCTTGCTATTTTGACATGGGAAATAGTTTGAGTGGGGAGGGAGCAGCCCCTCCTCCACCCAGAGAGGCATTCTCTTTTATTTTTTAACAGCCATTTACTTTTTAACTACTGTAACCCCAGACCCAACTCTTTAAAAATCTGCTTGTCTAGCTTGGCCCTGAGGTGCATCTGACACTTTCTGGTGAGTTGCAGGTTATAACTGAGCAGTAATTATATGCCACACTGGCAACATACAAGCCATCCCCTGACACATCCATACTTTAAAAGACAGATTAATTCATCTGTTTATCCCAAGGAACAGGTGAGCAAATGGATTTTTATGATGAGGTTCTTATTAATATCTACAACCCAACCAGCAGCAAGCTATCTTCTTTATTAAAATTCTTAGCATGGTTACTGATGCCTTGAATGGTGGATCCTGACTGCAAATTAATGAGATCTTAAAATACACAACTTCATAAAGGTGGCATAAAGGAGGTACCTGAATTAATGGGCATTGTGGATTTAAACAGGTGAAAGATAACAAATAAGCATGTGGAATCCAAATACAGTTTTTCAGGTAGCTCCTTTTTTGTCCTCCGTATTTTCATTATACTACTCTGTCATTACCTGCATATGGTTCCTGTGACTTTATCAACAGTATACAGCTGCTATATAATGCATTTGTATTTACATGTCTATATGTTTTTATTGCATTGTTAAATATTGTACAAATACATTTTAAATGCTGTTTTAATGCTTTAATGATTAGGTGGGAAGGCAGCATAGAAATGTTTTAAATAAATAAATAAATAATACCCACAACTTGACCTCTGATTGCTGCTCAAAAAAAAGGCGCTGCTCCTATCCCAACTGAGGGAAGTTGGCAACATGTGGCTGGACCTCCTTTTCACTGTTGGTAGTTCAATAAAGTCTGTGTCAAACAATTAGCACCTCTCTACTTGCTTCACATGGCAGGGAGGCAAATGAGGTGGGATGTGGGGTCTTGCCCATGTGCGGAGACCCCATGCCGTGGGCAGACTCTACATTCTCTGAGGGTGGTGGGGTGACACCAGCAGAGGGCATGAAAGGGGATCATGGGCTGTTGGAATGGGTGGATCTTGAAGTGGGTGCTATGGGTTGCGGGCTGCCAGGGGTCCTGAGCCCTCATCCTTTGCACCACCCTCATGCTCTCTGTCATATGGGAGGTGATTGAGAGGGAGTGGCTGGAGATGCACTATGAGTGGAGGGAGGCTATGTCCTGAGGCCATGAGTGCATGGCTGCACTGCCTCCGTTGATGCCTGTTTGCATCAGTAGAGGCAGCCGTGGACAACCTCAGGGATCTGCAGACTATCATGTGCGAAGGCCAGTCACGCATTGAGGAGCTGCTTGGGCAGCTCATGGCTGTGGCTCATGTCCTCCTGCCAGCCCCCCTCCCCTCCGATCTGATCCCATCCCATCCCACTATCTGCAGAAGTGGCCCAGGGGACACCATGAGGTCACCCCCAGGGCCAAGTGGCTGGGAGGCCTCCTTGCTGGTAGAAGATAGGAGGGGGAATTTGCTCTTGAGAGGGATGGGGAAATGAGGGAGTGTTTTTTCTATGGGTGCTTCCTGATCTCTTAACCAAAGGTAAGAAGAAGCCAGAGCTGCATCTGTACCATCCTAATTTTGATTGCAGATAATGAGTATAAATAATAGAGGTTTTTTTTCTCTGTCATGCTGTTTTATTATGAGTTTCTTAGAGGCATCTAACTGACTTCTGCTGGTCTAGCTGGATTTCATGTGGTCCAGCAAAGCAGTTCTTGTGTTTGGATGGTCAATTGAATTACTCCAAATACTTTTTTTAAAAGTCCTTCCTCCCCCTTACCTACAATTCACACAGTGAATCATTTTTTGTTGAATTTATCTGTTTATTTTTTTCTTTAGTGGATGCAGAACAGATTGAAATAATTTGTTGCTACATTACCTGCCAATTTGCAAGTATGTAAAAAAAAATAAGGCGAAAAAACCCACATTTGTGCTTTTCCTACAGGATTTAAAATCAAACAATCAGCGAGATGACATTGCAGCAGCACGTGCTTCTCTAAAGGAAAATTCATCTCTTCTCCATTCAATTTGTTCTGCTTGTTTGGAACATTCGGACGTAGCATCTCTCGTAGCCAGCAAGGACTCAGTTTGTAATGAAATACAGAAGGCCCTCAATGTCCTTTCAAATGCTTCTCAAGGAATTAGAAATCAAAAGATTCAGCCGATGTCGCCATCAGCCACACTTGGAAGTGCCCTTGATGAACTCGAGGTAGGTGAATATGTAGCATTACAGCATACTTGGTTAAAATGCCTTGCTTTTTATTTTTAAGCGACTGCAGCACTCATGGAAAGCGTCAGCCTGGAAGTCCAAATCATGTTAACCAGTGTGGTCAGTGTGATTGGCCAGATTCTCAAAAACTCCTCCAACCTCTATGATTTGCTGATACAAGAGATTGGTATTTGTGCCATTTTAAATTTTAATTTTTGTTGCTCCCTGCAAGCCAGGGTGCTGAGATACGCATGGCATCTCCTGCAAGTTTGATATAAGCCCACTGACTACATTTGCTTGCTGGTTGGTTGGTTGGTTGGTTGATTTACTGGGTGCATTTGCAATCCTACCACATGACTCTGCAGCACCCCCAGGGCGGCTTATGACATGGCATAAAAATAACAAAATTGCAATGAAACACTATAAGTCAACTAGTAAGAGATGAAAATAGTAATTAAAAACAACAAAAGATGACATTGCAGCAGTAAGTAAACATGTCCCAAGAATTCAGAGCAGCAAGTCCTTCCAAGCCTTCTCTTAGAGTAACACTCTTCACTGTTTTTCTGGGGGAGACAATCAAGTTACTTGTTGGCTTGCCTAGGGAGACAGTTCCATCACGAGGATGCCATTGCTGGGAATGCCCGACCTCTTGTCCCCGTTGGTCTGACCTCAGAAATAGGGGATTTGGAGTAGGGACCTTTGTGATAATCTTAGTACACATGGAAGGTGAGTGTGTTCATATGTGCAGAAATGTTCCCTAAAATAAAGGACTACGGGTGAAACCGCACAAGACAAAATACACTCGAATTACACTCGAATTACACTCAGATACATTCGAATTATAAAATACACTTGAGTTACCCGTGTAATTCTATGTATTTTGTCTTGTGTGGTGAGACCCTGAATCAATTTAATGCTTTCATGGTTAAAAATCAGCATTTTTGAATTGCGCTTGGAACCAGTGCAGTTCTTTCAGAGTCTCTCTACACAAGACATCTTACGCGGGGACGCTCAAGTGGCTTACTTTCTATGTGGTCTTATATTCAAGTGTACTCTGTCTCCCTAGCAGTGCACGTGTATCCACAATGGGAGAACTTTCACTTGAGTGTCCCCATGCAAGATGTCTTGTGTAGAGAGGCTTAGTTCATGTGCATTAAGTACCCATTGGCTCAGGCCAACTGATAATCTTAAATGGCATCTCCACATAAAGTACATTACTACAGCTGGAGAGTTCTAGTGTATATTGGAGGCAAAAACTGATGTCATGTAGGAATGGCCACAACTGTTATAGTAGCCTAAGCTGGTAAATGATGTTCTCAGTTAGCATGAGCAACTCTGGGTCCAGGAATGCTGCAGTCAGTACACTTCATCCTTAGGGGAAATGTAACTTCATCTGGAACTATGGATACACCAACTGCCAGATCAGTTGGTTCTTCTAACATTGGATTACCGTTAGGCAACTAGCAGTGAACAACATTGGTTATTGTTCAAATTTAAATCAATATTTTCATATGAAAAAATATTTTTAGTACTGTATTTTCTGGATAGCTACATATTATGGGAATTTGGCACTTTTTTTTGGTTCCCCCACCAACACCACTACCCACCATATGAGGGAATCGATTTGTTCATTAATTAGGCTTTCTGAAAATCTTTGAGGGGAAAATGTTGGGCTGTTTCATTCACTTATGAAGGCAGGATCCTCTTTGGATGGCAGAGGAGTGGGCACATGCAATGTGAGAAGGAAGCACTCCACACAAAAACCTTAATAGGCAGAGATACGGGTCATGAAATTCTTGCTTCTTTAAAGAAAAGTAGGGAAAATTTCACAAATTGAGCTTATATACATATATTTCTGTGAGTTAAATAGATTTCTGTTCATTTTTAAAAGATTTTATCAATATAAGTGCAGACTTTTGGGAATGGATCCGGTCCCACCATGTGTGAGTAGAAAGTGCTTGTGTGCAAGGGAGAGGCTAAACTTTTTTCTGATGGCAGCTCCTATTGCTCCATGGACTGCTACTCCAGAGGACACCTCCTTATATATGGGGGACTTTGTAAGGGGCATGAGGGTTGCTACTGGAAGAAGGAGCTTACCCTACCATGTATGTGCACAACACACTCAATGACTTGTTCATATCCTCCCACCTTTCTGAATCACTAGATGTCTTTTGTTGCAAACTTCTCTATTTATCTTTTACACAAGTAGTGCAAATGGTAACTGAGGCTGAGCGAGTTAGATAAAACAAAATGTATGGAGTATTTAACCTTTTAAGAATGTTCTACAAATGAAGTAGTTGCATTTTTCTTTTTTTATAGAGGGGCGGAAATAGCATTGGATAAGGACCTGAAATAACCTTTGCTTGGTCTTGCTTCTGCATTGCAAATCAAATGCCATGAAATAAATGGATGTAGTAAACAGTCTGTTGGGAGCCAAACTCATTAAATGTTTATAGTGTGGAAATGTATGAAAAAGCTTACTCAACAAGCACTGCCTAGAAGCCTTCTTCATATCGTTCATTCCTACTAAGGTGCAATTTATAGATGGGCAAAATCTGAAGTGAATCTAAAGCTTTAGACTTACAGGAATTTCAGAATTCTATGGAGCTGAGTGATGATAATAAAAACAATTGTAATGCAATGGATGTAATGACTGCATTTTATAAATCCTAATAAGGTAGCCTGGCAGTTATTCTGTAACATTTCATCCGTTCAAGCAAAGGGGAGTCTTCAGGATGCTTACAGCCAGATGACTCATGGAAACATGGCAGCACCAGAGCACTTCTGATTGATAGTTTGGGATGCTTCCCATCTAGGGTTGCCAGGTCCCTAAACCCTCCTGCCGGGAGGGGGGAACCTGACAATTGCCTTGTGCTGGTGGCACGGTCTCCTTTGTGCATGCGCTCCGGCGCCTGTGTGATCACTTCTGGAAGTGACGTCATCGTGCGAGCCTTGGGTATGCCTCTGTGCTCTGTGCGGGGCTGATTCAGCTCATTTGGGGCCAAAATTGGCCCCAAATGAGAGATCTCTGTCTTTTGGTGCTACACCTCTGAAGATGCCAGCCACAGCTGCTGGTGAAATGTCAGGAACTACAACGCCAAGACCACAGCTATACAGCCCGGAAAATCTGCAACAACCATTGTTCTCTGGCCGTGAAAGCCTTCAACAAGATCTGTGGTAAAGCCAGAAGGTCTTATCGTAGGGTGGACATGTACATCTGTATCGAAATCATTAACTAGATGTGATGATGAGCGATACAGCCATTGATCTGCTGTTTGTAAACACGCAAATAGCAGCTTCAGAGGTCCCAACTTTGACCAGATACCTGGTACATATGTAGGGAAAGGAGTGGTTAACCATTTCTCTCCTGCACCACTTTTGTGTGCCCTCCACCCAGGGGAAAACAAATATTTTTCCAGCATGGCAAACTATAATCGTGATCTGTGTGTCTGTGGTTGCTGACTGCAGAAATGGCACAAGGGAAAGGGTTAAACACCATGGCCACCAAATGGCAACTGAGATCTACATGCCTCCTCTGCTTCAGAACTGCTATTTGCAGAATAAAAACCAGTGGGAGATCTGCTCATGAATCTCCTGTCATCCCATCTAGCTAAGCCTTAAGCATTCAATTTAAACATCCAATCTTCTTACAGTTCCATTAATTCTACTGGAGCAAGAAGCAGGAAGCGCTAAAGCACAGCCCATTAGAAAATCTGTTTGATCAGATCTGCCTACTGCAAACACTCATTCATTTATATTGATTTTTTATGGCGTTCTTTGAACTGATCAATGCAGATTTGTCCAGCGTACATGATACCAATTGGTGAACAGCAACTGGATAATAAGAGAGCTCTTTATCTTTAGCCTTCCTCCAGTTTTAATTTTTCATGAAGGAAGCTTTAAAATTTGCCAAAAGTTGCTTTAAAAATTAAAATGCCAACCTATGCTCTTATTAGTCAAATGTTTTGTTGAACTACTTGATCTACAAATGGGAAGCGCTTGGTGCTACTGCATATAACCATTAAAAAGTGAATCAGGAAGTCTGACGGTCAGAAATTCTTGGTGTCTCCACTTTATTGGCTCAACAGTTTGTCTGGTAGTTTCAAGAACCACCAGTTTTTATGTTGGAACATTTGTTTTTTTTTTTTTTGAAAATTTTTTTATTGGGTTAGAACATTATTTTTACATTTACATTCAATTTTCCCCAATTTTTTCATCTCTAACCCCCTCCCTTTCCCCCCCTTTTTGTTGACTTCCAACAGCTTTCCCACCCTTTGTCCCCTTTCCCTTATTTTTATTAGCTTCCTCTATCTAAAACAGATATATATTCTCCATTATTCTAAGCAGTACATCCTTAACTATTTTTAACATTGTATGCCCAAACTGTAAGTCTTTGTTTCCATCTTAGATAAACAATTTATCCCATTTTTCAATTTCAAATATTTCTATATATCATAAACCATATAGATCATACATTCATTTATATCAAACAATTTGACTTATTCTCTATATATTACTCATTCTATCTTTTTGTAATAATAATTCTATATATCTCTCATCACGTAGTCAATCAATTTGACCCGTCTATATCTTCAGACATTCAGTTTGGTACAAAACTTACCAAAAAAAAAAGAAAATATTGTTAGTTAATCAATCCTTATATTTAATCCTTATAGTTAATTATTTTCTCTATATTCTGTTTATTAACCTATATATATCTATATATATATCAATCTATTAATTTGACTGCTTATTAATTCACATTTATCTCTTCTCCCCCCGGTAAAGTCTCCCCCCTCTACTTCAGTGCTTCAGTAGTTCTCAAACTGCCACAGTTTTCCTCCCACCTCCCATTTCTTCTCCAGGTATTGTTTCAGCTTCTCCCAGTCTGTGTTGAACTGCCCTGAGTCCAGATCTCTCAGCTTTCTTGTCATCTTATCCATTTCAGCCATATACAGCAATTTGTAAATCCAATCTTCAATAGTTGGCACTTCTTGTACTTTCCATTTTTGCGCATACAGAAGTCTAGCTGCTGCTGTCATATAAAATATCAACGTCCTGTATTGGGCTGGAATTCCCTCCATTCCCAAGTTCAGTAGCAGGAGTTCTGGGTTCTTATTGATTTGAAATTGTAAAATTTCACTCATTTCTCTTATTATTTCCCCCCAGTACTGCCTAGCTACCTCACACGACCACCACATATGATAGAGGGAGCCCTCATGCTTCTTACATTTCCAGCATTTATTAGATGTATTCAAATTCCCTAGCGCAATCTTCTTTGGTGTCATGTACCAACGATAGATCATTTTGTAGATGTTCTCTTTGATATTAGTACATGTCGTTGTCTTCATTGTAGTTTTCCACAAGTATTCCCATGCCTCCATTGTTATTTCTTTATTAAAGTTTATAGCCCATTTCACCATTTGTATTTTAACTATCTCATCCTCGGTATACCATTTCAACAGTACTTGGTATACCTTGGATATTCTTTTCTTATCTTCTTTAAGAAGGGTCTGCTCTAGTTCCGAATTCTCTATTCGTATGCCTCCCTTTACAGAGTCCGAATTATATAAGTCTCTGATCTGTCTATACTGGAACCAGTCGTAATTAGGTGATAGTTCCTCTTGTGTCTTTATTCTGAGTTTAGATGCTTCAGTTTTAGTGATTTCTTTGTACGTTAAACATTGTTGTTCATTATCAACAGCTCTCGGGTCTATCACCTCATACGGAACCACCCACAAAGGAGTTCCTTCTTGTAAATAAATTCTGTACTTCTTCCAGATTATGTATAGACTTCTCCGAACAAAGTGATGCAGGAACATCGAGTTGACCTTTACTTTGTCATGCCATAAGTATGCGTGCCATCCAAATATTTTTTTATATCCCTCTAGGGCTAGTAGTTTCTTGTTCTTTAATGTCATCCATTCTTTCAACCAAACTAGGCAGATTGCATCATGATAAAGTCTCAGATTGGGCAGTTGCATTCCGCCTCTTTCCTTTGCATCTTGTAAAACTTTCACTTTCACTCGAGGCTTCTTGCCTGCCCAAACAAAATCTGATATTTTCCTCTGCCATTTTTCAAATTGTTTAGAGTCTCTGATGATTGGTATTGTCTGTAGCAAAAACATTACTCTTGGTAACACATTCATCTTAACTGCTGCAATCCTGCCCAACCATGACAAATTCAGTCTATTCCATTTAATCAAGTCTCTCTCTATCTGAGTCCATAGTTTTTCATAATTGTTTTTGAATAGATCTATGTTCTTTGCAGTTAATTCGACTCCCAAATATTTCACTTTACTTGTTACTTCACAATCCGTTGTTTCCATTAACAATTGTTGTTTCTGCTTAGTCATGTTTTTGCATAGTATCTTTGACTTCTTTTTGTTAATGAAGAAACCTGCCAAGTCTCCAAACTCCTTGATCTTATCTATCACTCTTGGCATGTTCTCCAATGGGTCCTCTACAATTAACATTATGTCATCCGCAAATGCTCTGACCTTATATGAATAGTCCTTTATTTTTATTCCACGAATTTCCTCATCTTGACGTATTTGTATCATCAGAATCTCCAATACTAGAATGAACAACAATGGAGATAACGGGCAACCTTGTCTTGTTCCTTTACTTATCGTCAATTTCTTGGTCAATTCATCATTCACCACGATTGCTGCAGTCTGGTCTCTGTAAATTTCCTTAATTGCTCTGATGAATCTTTCTCCCAGTTGTAGCTTTTCCATAGTGGCAAACATAAAATCCCAGTTTAGATTGTCAAACGCTTTTTCAGCGTCTACAAAGAAGAAACCAACCTCTTTGTCACAACGCTTGTCATAATATTCAATAGCATTAATCACTGTCCTTAAATTGTCTCTTATTTGTCTGTCTGGCAAAAAGCCTGCTTGTTCCTCCTCTATGACTTCCGAGAGCCACCCCTTCAATCTCTCCGCCAATATCTTCGCAAAAATTTTATAGTCATTATTGAGTAGCGATATAGGTCTATAATTTTTCACATTAGTCAGGTCTTGGCCCTCTTTTGGGATCAATGATATGTTCGCTTCACTCCAAGTGTCTGGAATCCTTTGATCCCTTAAAACCCCATTCATCACCTCTTTTAGGAATGGTGCCAGTTCATTAGCCATTGTCTTATAAAATTTAGCCGTAAGTCCATCTGGCCCTGGCGCCTTTCCTAGATTTGCAGATTGTATTGCCTTACTTATTTCCTCGTCAGTTACTTCGCTGTTCAACTTATTTCTCCAAGCTTCCGAGATTTCTGGAAGTTTGGTTTTCTCCAAATATAACGCTATTGATTCTTTGTTTACTTCTTTTTTATTGTACAGCTTAGCGTAGAATTTATAAAAGGCTCTACTAATGGTAGTCTGCTCCAAATACGTTTTGTTGTCTTCACAAATTTTGTTTATTATTTTCTTTTCCCTTTTCTTCTTCAATTGCCATGCCAGGTACTTTCCAGGTTTATTAGCACCCTCAAACACTTTTTGATTCAGTCTTTTAAGATTCCACTCCAATTCTTTATTGCTCATTGCTGTTAACTGTTCTTGAAGTATTTTAATTTCCTGGTATACCTTCTTTTTCCCTGGTCTCTTTTTTAGCTGTATTTCTTTGGCTTTTATTTTCTCCTCAATCTCTTGTCTTTTCTCCTCTTTCTTCTTTCTTGCTCTACCATTTAAGTCCATTAGTATGCCCCTTACAACCGCCTTGTAAGCATCCCAAACTTTATTGGTTGGTACTTCTTTATTCACGTTACATTGTATAAAAAACTTTGTCTCTCTTCTCAATATTTCCATATTCTCTCTTTCCTGTAACAAGTCCTCATTTATTCTCCATGCTTTCCTTTTTCTCCTTTTTCCAAATTTCCACATAATTGGGTTGTGATCTGAGCCTACCATCGGCATTATTTCTACCTCCTTAGTCCATAACGCTAAGTCCTTTGAGGCCCAGATCATATCAATTCTTGATAATGTAAAATGCCTTGCAGAATAGAAAGTAAACTGTCTACTTTTAGGATATTCTCTCCTCCATACATCTTCGAGAGTCTCTTGTTGAATCAAGTCAAAGAAAAGCTTTGGCAATAGTCCTCTTTTCTTTTGTGCCGTTGTAGTCTTTTTGTCTAGTTCCAAGTCTGTCACTCCATTGAAGTCTCCAGCAAGAATTATCTGGTCATATGTAAGATCGTCTAAATGCTTCCTTAAATCCTCAAAGAAGCTTTCTTTTGCACCATTAGGTGCATAAAGTCCGACTACCAACACTCTCTTTAAATTCCAAATGCATTCCACTGCTACAAATCTAGCTTCCACATCTCTCATAACAAGTTTTGGCTGTAGCTCCTCTTTTATGTACAACACCACTCCTCTTTTTTTCTTGTTGGAGGCCGCTGCAAATTCTTTGCCCAATTTTCCAGATTTTAAATATTTTACATCCTGTTTTCTAATATGGGTCTCTTGCAAACAAACAATATCACATTTTTATTTTAGTAGCCAGTGAAAAATATTTTTCCTCTTATTCGGTGAGTTTAGTCCATTTACATTCCAAGATAATACTTTACACTCCATATTCATATTCATATTCATAGTCTTGATGGTAAGTCTTTTTCATTGTCCTTAATAAATCGCTCCATCTCTCGCTCAGATCTGATGCGTTTTTTTGCCCCTCCAAACTCAAAGGACACTCCTTCCGGTAACTCCCATCTATACCTGATTTTCATGTCCTTCAAAGTCTGAATTAGCACTTTATATTTTTTCCGGTCCAATAACACTGATCTGGGCAATTCCTTCATTATAATAATCGTCTTGCCATCAATCTCCAATGGATCTTGAAACTGTTTTGTCACAATCCTCTCTTTCATATTTCGTGTTGTAAACTGCACAATCACATCTCTTGGTAATTTCCTCTGGGTTGCAATTCTCGAATTCACACGGTATGCCACGTCTAGGATAGCCACAACTTCCTCCTCCTCTTTCCCCAGGTATTCAGCCAACACCTCAGTCATCTGTTCTTGCGCTGACTTCCCTTCCACTTCTGGCAAGCCGCGAAAACGTAGCTGCTTCTCCATATATTTAGTTTCTGCAACTGACATTCTCCCCTTCACCAATCTCATCTCTGTTTGTTGCGTGTCTGCTAAATTCTCCATCGCGTCTTCTACTGTTTTAACTCTCTGCTGCGTTCCTTGTAATTCACTTCGTATTGTTTCCATGCCTTTTTTCACTTCTGACAGCTCCGATTTTACTGTCTGTGTAACCTCTTTGACCTCTTTTATCAGCTCCAATTTCGTGTCCTTAAGTTCTTTAATCATATCTAAAAGTTTTTTATCCAAGTTTTTATCCGCGACCCGCGAAGCCGCGACCCTTCCCCTTTCAAAAATGGCGATTCCCTACTTCCTGCCCTCCAGCAAGGGCCGCTTCTCTCCAGCCACTCTATTGTTATTACGCACTTCCTGTCTCCCGTCTTCCCACAGCAGATCTCGCGATGGTGTCTTTTTCTCACAGCTCCAAAGCCACAGGTATTCAAAACAATAGTCCAATTTCTTTAATAACTTCTTTAAGCTTAGTCTCTTTTCAAATACAATTCCTGCCGAGTCTTCCCCTCCTTTTCACTAGTCTGTTGCAGTTTAAAAATCTACTTTTTTCCTTCTCTGTTTTTATCAATCTGTCCCGTATCGGAAGATAGTGATCTTTACCTTCTCTTCACTTTTCTCGGGTTGTAATCGCTGTTTCGATTTTAAGTTCTCCTCTCAGCTTCTTCCCCCAATCGAAGCTTGGGTATGTAGGTCTTATGCCAGCCGAATTGGCCCCAAAACTGCCGCAGAGATTATAGCCGACCCGTCGCAAGGTGGGACCTCAAGGATCGGGAGGGGACCCGTTGTGTAGAGCCCCCCCTCGTCCGAGATCTAGCTCACCCTAGGGTCTTGAGCGTTCTTTGCCTGCTCCCCGCCTGAGAGCAGTCGGCCGTGGGCTATTTTCACCCCACCGGCCGGTTAAAACGGCAGTCCGGTCAGCTCCGCAAGTGGAGCTGCGTTAGACCTCCATGAATCCCAAACCGGAAGTCTATGTTGGAACATTTGCATTGCAAGAGTAGAACTAAGGTTGCTTCCACATTAGGGTTCTTTCTGCACACAGAGATCAGGTCCTCTGGAGGAAATGTCAGCTTCAGAGAGTAGACTGTATGGCATCATATTCTACCTAAAGTGGAGGATTCAGACTAGACATGGGCACGAACCACGAAAAAACCGAACCATGCAGTTCGTGGTTCATGGCGTTTTCATGAACCAGGAACCACAAACTCCCATGAACTGGGGCAAGTTCATGGACCGGTTCATGGTTCGTGGTTCGTGGGATTTAAATGCCCCTTTCCAGCACTTAGCAGCGGCAGGAAAAGGGGCATTTCAACCCCCAGATCAGTTGCTTGTCAGGGAGATCACTGACAAGCAGCTGATAATTTAAACAGCAGGGCTGTTTAAATGGCCACTCCCAGCAGCAGGGAAATGGCCATTTAGACTGTGGGTGGGGCTTGGCTGGCCGGCCGGGAGTTCCTGGCTTGCCAGCCAAGCCCCCCCCCCAGTTTAAATAACCATTTCCCCCTGCTCAGAGCAGCGGGGAAATGGCCATTTAAACTGCAAGACTTGACCCCATTTAAATGGGTCCCATTTAAAGACCAGGTGAGGCTTGGCTGGCCGGCCAGGAGTTTCCAGCCGGCCAGCCAAACCTTACCCGCTCTTTAAATAGCCATTTCCCCGCTGCTCCGAGCAGCAGGGAAATGGCCATTTAAACAGTGGGGCTTGGCTGGCCAGCCCAGAAATCCTGGCCAGCCAGCCAAGCCTCACCCACTCTTTAAATGAGGCCCATGTAAATGGGGCCAAGCCGCTCTGAGCGGTGGTGAAATAGCCATTTAAACAGTGGGGCTTGGCTGGCTGGCCTGGAACTCCCAGCCAGCCAGCCAAGCCCCACCAATAGTTTAAATGGCCATTTCCCCACCACTCCGCTGTTTAAATGATCAGCTGCCGACTTCCATGTAGTGCCTGGACTTCTCTCAGAATTTCAGTTGATCTCCAGACTAGAGATTAATTCCACTTCACAAAATGGCAGTTTCACAGGGTGGACTCTGGCACCACGTCCCTTCTGAGCTCCCTCCCCTATCCAAACTCCACCTTCTCCAGGCACCAATAGGGTTCCCAGGTGCCCAACAGTGATTGGCAATCTCCAGGTGATTTGTCTGCTTACCCACTGGTTTCTGGCAATCAAGGGGATCTGCACCCACAACCAGCAGGCCCCCTGGGAACACGCATGGTGTGTGCGCTTCCAGCAGACACAACATCACTTCCAGAAGTGATATAATTGCGCCGGCTGTGGGAGTGCTCCCCACTTTTCTTGGGGCAGATTCCAGAAGTGATGTCATCACATCAGCGCCATGAGTGTGTCTGTGTGTGTTGTGCATGCACAATAAGAAGACTCCCAGTAAATACCCCACCAGGAGGGTATAGGGACCTGGTAACCCTATGTATCACCCTGCAAAATTGCTCAAGGATTTCAAGACTTGGCAGCCCTAGTTTAGCTGCTCCATTTGATTGCAGAGGCTTCTGGCGGCCCTTGAAAATGCTATTTAAGTTTTTGATTTTGTTTCTGCAGACTCTGTATTTCAAATGTGTATGTTTTCATTATAGAACACAGAGCCTCCAAATACTTTTTTTCCAAATTAAAAGCTAATTGCAGTGCTGCATTTCTTTGATTTTCTTCTGCGAATGAAGGCATAGTAAAGATATTTCTTGGTTAATTAAATATTGCTAATTTTCATGAATTTCTATTGTAGTTGGAAAATATTCCCAGTTGAGCTCTCTTTCCAGTGTGCAATTTTCCTTTGCAATCAGGCACCATCTCCCTGCTGTGAGAAGAGGGTACATAAAAAAGAAGAAATTATAAAGGAAATGTAACTTGATGAATTTCTAATGCCTATTGCCATTTCATGAATTAGAAAGGTGATTTGCTTAATTTATACATTATGAAATTGGCATTGCCTTTTGATAAACAAAGCAATATAATTTCATTTTGCAAATGAAACTATTTCACAGGTTCAGCATAACAATACATGGAATAAGTACCTCTTGATGTGTTCCTTCTAAATTTCTTATAAAAATGGTTTCTGTTCAGATCTTTTCCGGTCCCACTTCAGCCCTGGCCATGAGACCTAGACAGCATTGGTCGCCCTCACAGATGATCTTCGTAGGTACCTGGATTGGGACAGGTCAGCACTGCTGATGTTATTGGATCTCACGGCAGCATTCGATATGGTCGACTATGATCTGTTGACCCACCTCGCCAATGTAAGGGGATACTGCCTTGCAGTGGCTAATCTCCTTTGTCCATTGTTGAGGATAGAGTGTGGTGCTTAGGGAGCAGCTGTCACCCACTACCCGTTGGTATGTGGTGTCCCTCAGGGGCGATACTCTCCTCAATGTTATTTAATATCTATATGCACCCCCTTGCTGAGTTGGCGTGAAGCTTCAGGCTGGGTTGCCATTGGTACCCTGATGACACCCAGTTATATCTGTTATTGGACAGATGGACGGATACTGCTCCAGATATTCTGGCCAGGGCTTTGGAGGCTGAGACTGGATGGTTAAAGCAGTCTCAATTGAATCCTATGAAGATAGAGGTCCTACATCTGGGCCTTTTTGGCCTTGGCACTAGCCTGGTGGAACTCTCTATTGAGACCAGGGCCCAGCGAGACTTGTTGCGGTTCCGCTGGGCCTGTAAGATGGAGATGTTCTGCCAGCCCTATGGTTGTGGTTGAGGCATGGATGAACTACCTGGCTGGCCTTCCTGCTGTAGGCCTTTTAGGGCTGCTCTGCTCCTGGCTAGTCATGTCTTGGCAGCCTGTTGTGCCTGACCTCACAATGACTGAGCTATATTGCGTGGTGCAATTTGGTAAAATTGGTTTTAACCCTATCTCTATTGACTTTGACTTTATTTTATTGTATATTTATTATGCTTTTAGTGTTTTATCGTATATGAATCTGATGTTGTTATCCGCCCTGAGCCCATTTGCTGGGAGGGTGGGTTAAAATCCAATAAATCAAATCAAATCAAGGTATAACACACAATGCTGAGATAAGGAAGGAGCAGGATGGAAACTGCTGAACTATAGGCTATGCATTTCTGCCATAACTGTAAGTAGGATGTCTCTCAGGAAAACTAGCACATACAGGGATGAGGGCAAGGGGAACTTTGGGTACAAAATTTGGTGGGCCTGAGTTAGCTCGAGAGCCTGCAAAACCAGATTCATGCTGCAGCCAATGAATACCTTTCAGTTTATTTTACTTTTAGTGCAGTTCTGCACTGCAGCCACTAGGGGGGTAGGTATGGCAGAGCAGAGTAAAGAAGAGGAGCTCTAACTATTTGCCTGCTGTGCCTTTCTGCAAAGTTTACTACAGTGAGGCGGAGGCAAACACTTGCCTATCTGGAGATGCTGCTAAGCCCATCGTCAGCCTCAAAGCCAGGCAAGACCATCAAGCACAGTAATTGCCAGGCTGCGGACTCCTAATAAGGCTGTTGTTTCCAGCAGTCTGTTCCCTTATTCCTTTCCTTCCCCCCAGTTCCATAGTTTTGTCTACTCAGCCAGTTCTTGCAAAGGGGTAGTCCTGCACTGGCCACTTCCACGTGTCCTTAATGGGACGGCCTGCCAAGGGAACTCTAGTGGGTTATCTCACTCATTACACACGTCATTGGTTCCCATGCATGAGCGGATCATGATGATCCCAGTTTTTAAGTGTTTTTTTGTAAGACTTGTTTTGGTCTGTGTTTATTTTTGATACAGGTTTTCTGCGCAATTATCCTACCATATCAATGCATGCGGAGGCTTTTTTGCATTTCAGAAGAGCCCTCCCACAAATCTCCAACCCCTCCTCTCATCATTACCCCTTCTTTAAACATCACACATGCGTCTGGCTCGCATGTGCAATCATATAATTCCCCTCCCCCTTTTAAACTTTTTAAAATGGTCCTTGCGCTATTACGATATCTATGTATGCAAAGGGAATCATATTGTAGGGCTTGCTACAGTAGAACACTCAGCAATCAGACTATCAGTCTAGGAACAACATTGAGAACAGAATGCCATTTCTGATCTTATTTTAAACTAGCAATAAGGCCCATTGTTTGGGAAAATACAATGGACCCCAGCAGCATCCCTCCCATGCCTCCCCCTGTGGCATCAATTGAAGGAGGGGATCGGGGAGGAGCTCCCTCCTCCTCTGGCCTCTTAGCTGCTGTTCGGCTTGTGCATGGCCCTCCCAAGGCCTGTGGAGGTGGTGGGGAGCCCTGCCCCCTGGCCTCTGTGGGACCTTGGGAGGGTCTCACTGCCATGCTAAGCCTTTCCGGGCCTCTGGAAGCCCTGAGGAGGCAGCAGAGAGACAGACCATTTTGCTCCTGACTCACTTCTTATCCCTGCATACTGTGCCTGAATGGGGATAAGGAGTGAGTGGTCGGGGGACCACGGTTTGCTTTTTACATAGTAGGATATGGAATCGTGCGATCATGCTTATCTACTGTTCGCATATTTATTAAACACTTTTGCATTTAAAAATTTGAGTGGGAGATCAATGGTAGAGAACAGAGTACTATGCATGCCCAGTTTCTACTGGAGCTGAAAGACATGACGATGGTATAGCGCAATCCCTCATGCGCTCGAAAAAAAAAAGGAAAATTGGGCAGGAATGTGCCAATGTCATTTGTGACAAGGCACAGATAAAGAACACATTTTCCTATTTTGGGACCTTTTTTTTCGACAAACACCCACAAAACATGCATGAAGATGATGTATGTGAAAAGTGAATTCTCAAAGTGCATCAGGCAGATGTGGCTTTGGGACAGGGAAAACTTGAACAAATTGGAACATGTGAAAGTGGCCAGTGAGTAGTAGCAAATAAAACAAACTTTTCTTCTTAATTTCTTTGTCTCTTTCCCACACTTTTCTCATCAATTTCACTGTCTTCCTTTTATGATCTGCCTTCATTTCTCTCTCCTCCCACCGTCTAATTTTTCTGTGTTCTGCCCTCTTTATTTTTAAGTTTTGGTCTCAACTCATTCCTATCCTGCTTGGTAACTTAGAATACATTTAATCAGCAGTAAACCATGGTTAATAGTATGAACAGGGGGTCAAATTAATATTTCCCCATGATCCGTCAAAGTCTGCACCACCCTTTACATGGCTGGTAATGGAATGTCAGTATGTTTTAACATTCTGTCTTAATCTGTCTCAATGTGGAACAGAAGTTAGAACTCCTTTCCCGTTCTTTAATTACATTTTAAACACTGTTCAAGTAGTAGGTTATTATGATTGTATCAGTAGGACATCTAATATCCCTTTGTTAATACTACTTTGCTACTGTAGGCATTAAACTTAATGTTATATGACAAATGACATAATCTTTAAAAAAAGTCAGCAAAATCAATCCCAATGATCTCAGTATTTCTCATCCAGCATCACTACATTTTGCCCCTGTTGTGTAAACTGAAATAGATTTCTTATTGATTTAATTGCTAAAGATTTATTGTGACATGAAGTTATTGCTAACTAGACCCTACTTCATCAGATGTAAGAAACATATCCTGTATTGATAGACAGATATGAAATTACAAAATTAGGCACCAATTGTGCAAACTGAGTAGATGAGGAGGGTGTTTTTGGCAGGAATGCTTGGCTGGAAAGAGGTGAGGAGAGCTCCTCCTGCTTGTATAAATACTCGGGTTCTGTCCCTGATCGCTGCACTTAATGGTAGCTTGAATACTGAATGAGCAGTTCTTCCTCCTGCAGTGATACTCAATGAAGCACCAGCACCAGCAATCATCCTTTTTTGGTGAACTGCCGGCAAAATCAGATTTATAACAAATGTCATATCCTGTCTTTCTCCTCAATGGGGAACCATAGCAGCTTCCATTATACACTAGTGGCCTGATCCAGGCTGATTCAGCCCCAAATCAGGCCCAATCTGGTCCCGAATTGGGCCACTGCAGCATGTGGGAGCATGCTGCGTGGTTCAGGAGCACACCTCAGGAGTCCTGTTCTCCCCTGCCAACCAGGTAGGGGGTGGGAGCAGGGAACCCCTGCCCCCAGTGGGGGACTGGCAACTCTATTCTGTGCCCTTTGGAACACCATGGCGACAGCTCCCATGCCTGGTGGAACTTTTATGCCTCCCCCTAGCCATGGAGCCTGTTATGATAGAGAGATATCACAAGCAGGCCTTTACCTATCAAGCTGGTCCTTAATCGAACTCCCAGGATTAAACCCTAGAAAAGCTGATCTCAGGAAGAAGAAGGGTCATAAAACATCCAAAAGTCCAACCAAGGATGATGTCAGCAGGCAGTGCCAGGTGTTAGAATGCCCCAAAGCAACTGGAGGCTTTCATCTTGTGCTTGCATTCTGACTTGAGGGTAGGAGCTTTTCTTTTGGATGACACCAATAACTGAGTTTTCAGGAAACTCAAGTGTCAAATTACAAAGATTTTACTGCCTCTGCAAACTGGTTACAACTAGACTGCTATAAAAAGTACAATGATCGGAAACTCTGAGAATAAAAAGGGTTCTTGGTTTTTTTTTTACTCATTTGAGATAGCTTTGTCAACTGGTTTGCCCTGATAGTTTCTCAAAAGGTTTTTGGTGTCATCTCTGATGTAGATGAGAACGTGTTGAATGGAAAAGACTTTTGAACTAGACCAGTATAAATCCTTTTTAAGTTCAATCTTTGATTTTCTTACTCTTTCCAAAGTGACAGTTGGAGAGACCAAAAGTCAAGGATGATGGGCATATTGAATAGGAAAGTGGCATGAATGATTTAGTTATACATACAGGAGGCCTAAAGTTACGAGTACTAGTCTTATTTTTTTTTCCTTTAGAATTTAGTTGCCTTGGATCCCCTTGCTTTGAAGGATGACAAAATAAGGCCATCGTTAGAACAGCGTTTAGAAGGAATTATCAGTGGGGCTGCACTATTAGCAGATTCTTCCTGCACACGTGATCTTCACCGGGAGCGCGTTATCACTGAGTGCAACATGATTCGTCAGGCTCTCCAAGATCTTCTTTCAGAGTACATGGCCAATGTAAGTGAATGGCTCCTTTGCACATACTTCTCATTGTGGTTTATGTTTTTTATGTGAAGTTAGTCCAATGATTACTGGACCCCTCGGACTTTCCTCAGTGTATTCTGTTTAGTTGAAGTTTTCTGGAAGATGTTAGGGATGCAGTGTTTAGTTGATTAATGTAATGCATTGTAATGCATTGTTAATTAATTGAATGGATTAAAACACTCTGGAAACGGAACACTGAATATTTGGGTAGAATTTTTAAAATGCTGTTAATCATTTGTGGTGTCTTACAAACCTATAGGTGACAGGGGTTTCTATTAATACCTATGGCATTTATTTAAGGAACTTATATACTGCCTCTCTGGAGTCCTTTGCAGTAATCTTTGGACAGTACTGCACTAAAGGAAGTCATTTTATTTTAGTTTCTGGATTTCTCAGTCTGGTTATTCAAAGGGGTGCAATATGTCAAGGGTGGGCTGAAGTTAGGAATAGGAGTGTGCCTGGTTGACTGCTTTGGGTATCCCGCTTTCCCACCTGAAGTGGGAAAACAATCTAGAATAACCTGAATCCCAAAGCAGCAAGCCGCTTAGGGATTCAGGTATTTAAACCACTTCGGTATGCTCCAGTCAGTTGGAGCAAAGGCGGAGGTTTAGGCCTGTGCACACTTGCCCTGCATCCTGTGGGCGGCATGGGCTGGCTGGCCTTGGCAGCGGGCACAGCTCAATGGTGTCGCATGGGCTTGGTGCCCCATCGTGGTGGCAGGCCCCAGCTCTGCCCACCCCTTGGTGCTCCCAGGCAGCACCGAGAAGGAATCCGGCTGGGGCCATGGGCACTGGGCCTGCCATGCCTGCCTGCAGCCCTTGCAGACAGTGCAGGCAGGAGGCAGTGGGCCGCGGATCAGCTGGGCCATGCATGCTTGACATGGCAGTCAGCCCGGCCAAGTGCTGTGGCTCAGCCAGGGCCCCATGCTCCCACCCTGCAGCTTTTCCAGTGCTGCAAGGGGAAGGAGGCCAGCCAGGCACGGCAGGGGCTGCACATGACCGTATCACAGCTCTCCTGGCTGGGCGCCCTGGCCTGGATGGGGTCTTCATGGGCCCACCTCTCGGCGCTCCCAGGCTGAGCTGGGAGTGAAGCTGGTCAGGTGCCTCAGCTGGAGCAAGGGGGGGGCTTGCAAATGACATGGGGGCTTTAACTCCCTAGCTGTTGCTCCAGCTGACTGGCAGAGTCCACCAGTCAGCTGGAGCAAGGGTGCAAGCGTAAAGTGCCCCCTGTGCTGCTTGTAAGCAGTGCAGTGGGCACTTTAAACTTTAACCCCCCACCCTTGCTCCAGCTGACTGGTGGAGCCCCCCAGTCAGCTGGAGCAAGGGCACAGGGTTTAAATAGCCTGAAGCTTTCTGAGGCAATCCAAATCGCTTCGGAAAACTTTGATTCAGGATTCCTGAATCAGGCCCTCGATGCTGGCCCCAATTAGGAAATTCCGAATCTTTCCAAACCTGGTCCGATTCAGGTATTTATCCAGAATCAGAAACCCGAATTGCACACCCCTAGTTAGGAATGTCTAACACAAATCTGAAATATTTGTAATATATTCTGATTATATTTTTGGATGGAGATTGAGTAATTTTATTTACCTATGCTATGCTTTCTATTTTTAATGCTAGTATTTTTTTTCAGTCTGAGAAAAATAATACCCTTTGTTGGACAGATGTAGTAAAGGACATTCAAAAGTCAATTTGGGAAATAATTCTATTGAATGAGTATAGTTCTATGAGTATAATTCTATTGAATTATAATTCTATTGAATTAGTATAGGCTAGTAGCTGAAATTTTCTTTCTTTAGTCTCAGCAACACAAATTATAGATGCTCAGTCTAGCTGTGTGAGGTCATTTGATTTCACTGGGTTTGTACCCATCATCTAGAGCAATGTTTCCTAACCTATAGGTCCAGACCCAAGGATGGGTTGTGAATCATGTGAAAGTGGATTTCAGGCTCTTGCAGTTTTATTGATCCGTGCATGCTCTTTTTAAAAGT
Organism: Eublepharis macularius; assembly: GCF_028583425.1. NCBI lineage: Eukaryota > Metazoa > Chordata > Lepidosauria > Squamata > Eublepharidae > Eublepharis > Eublepharis macularius. Next base: position 115,722,703 of record NC_072795.1, read on the forward strand.
TGGTCACCATACCAAGTAAATTTGAACTTGTGTGTCACCATACCAAAAAGATTGAGAACCACTGATCTAGAGTGTTCAGTGTTGTTCTTAGCTGTAGAAAGTCATCTACAGTGCTTGTGATAGCAACCAGATTACTTGAAATTGAAACATATTGGTTGGTTCTGCATGTCCTAATGTCGCGCAACAGTCAGGGAACGAGGGCATCTTCATGGAGCGATTTCTGACATCATCGTGCTATGAATATGGTTATCGTGGTGTGATGACGTCAGAAATCGTGCCATGAAGACGCCCTTGTTACATGAGTTTTGCACGATGATAGGGCATGCAGAAATGACAACAGAGGATTTTTTTGGTTGATTCTTTCCATTATTTGTCTGTCTGAAGTCTACAATGCTCAGCTCAGCTGTCTTAGATTATTGGGAGTGGGTCTGCTGCGTTATTTATGAGCAATCAAAGTAGTTTTGTTAATTTGTTGTGTGGGATCCAGACGTACTTGTAGTTCCACTGGACCTGTAAAAGAGATGTTCCACCAGTCCTGTGGCTGAGGCGATAGCAAACTGTCCGGCTGGTCTTTCTTGCTCTGTTCTTACTATGTTTCTGCTGCCTTAGATCTTGACAGGTTTTGTCCATTTATCTGTGCTGCCTGGTCTCTACAGTGTTTTATTCAATTTGTTTATCAGATGGCATACTTGTGTTAGTACTGCTTAACTGTTATTTTATATTTTACAGTTATTGGTTATTGTTTTATGTATGATTATTTTCTAAAATTGTTTATGTTTTTACTGCTGTTATAACCCACCTGAGCCTGCTTGCAGGGGTGTGTGTGTGCTAAATATCAAATAAACTAAACTTCCTCAATGAAATGTTTCTGTTGCAGTGCTGGGTGCACTTAGGGTTGCCAGGTCCCCTTACCCTCCCACCGGAAGAGGGGTCCTGGCACCCATCTTTGTGTCACCTGGAGAGTGCTCTCATGCTTGCAGAGCTTGTGTGATGACGTTACTTGCAGGAGTGCACAAGTGCTTTTCAGTGGGCTGATTTGGGCCCCAAACAGACCCAATTTGGCCACAAACAGGCCCAAGGAGTGGCATCATTGTGCCACCCTGGGAGGCCTCTTTCCCACTTTCCCCCCTGCCAGCCAGGTGCATGGTGGTGGTGGGGGGTAGAGGGTGGGAGTGGTGGAACCCCTCCTCCACTGGGGGACCTGGGATCTCTAGATGCACTATATTTTGTACCTGGAAATCTGTATTGATTACTAACATTGTTGAGTGTGTCTCATGGGCACCTTTTGGGTTGTATTCTTTGATGAAGAAGATCATGGGACATCTCTCACATGTTGGCATGGTTAGAACGGAGAGGGAAAAAACCCAGTGATGGCCCCTATGTGTTACTGCATATCTGGAGCCTTCTTGCAATGTTAATTAAAAAACCCTGAGATTAAAAGGCATCATGATTGTTCCAAATCATACTGCTCTGAAATTTCAGGAATCATTAGTTGTTATAAATATTGTTATTGATTGAAAACCCAAATCTTGCTTTTCTACTACAGACCAACATAACTACCCACCAGAAAGTTTCTACTGTGCAAGGTCTGCACTATGTGCAGAACTAGGGTTTCCATTCAGGCTTTGGAAATTTCTGGAGATTTGGGGGCAGTGCCTGGAGATGGTGGAGTTGAGGAAGTAGAGAGAACTTACTGGGGATGTGATGCCACTCTAGGACGTCTGTTTTTCCCCACTACCAAGTTGCCATTTTCTCCAGGGGAACTGATTTCAGCAGTCTGGAGATCAGTTGTAATCCTAGGAGAACTCCAGGCTCCACCTTGAGGCTGGTAGCCCTGTGCAGAACCCAAGTTGCATGCTTACACCAGAAATACAGCTTCTTCTGACTGAGCAGCACTAGATGGTATGGCTTTCCCCCTTGCAATAGTTTCTTGGAGCTGGAACATCTGTCAGTACCAGGAGTTCATAGAATTTTAGGACAAGTTTCATAACCATCATTAACTTGGCCTGGTGCTAGTTACTGGAGAGACAGTAAAAAATGGCAGCAAGACAGGTGAGTAGAAATCACTATGGCATTGACTTTATAAGTGTGAACACTTTTAAAAAATGTTGTAAGGACTGTACTGGTGACAAAGAGGGCCCAAAGAACATATGGCCCTCGCTAGGCAAGTTTCTACTTACTTTGAATGTTGTATTCTATACTTCATATGGCCTCCTCTATCTTTGAATATCCATGCAGGAGTATAACATGTGAACTGGGCATATCATATATAATTCTGAAATGGGTCACAGCATGTGGATCAATAGATCTGCAAAACAGATCTGGGGACACATCAGGGGGATTTCTCTACAAACCTGAAAGAAGTCCCATGTTTGCAGAAAAATCTAAAATCTAATCTGTGTATCTATATGGGTTGCCAGCATCAGGTTGGTAGATTTTCAGGGTGGAGTCTGGATAGGGTTGCCAGGTCCCCCTGCCTTCCCAGTGGGAGGTGGAGGACCCGGCGCTTACCTTTCCCCCTCCTTCCTCATGTGCACTATGCACACACGTGCTCCAAGCCTGTGCAATGATGTCACTTCTGGGAAGTGACATCATTGTGTGGGCTGCAGCCACCTTTGGGAGCACTGAATTGGGCTGGATCAGGCCCAAATCAGGCCAGATTCAGGCCCATTCAGCTTGTTTTGGGCCACTGCAGAGCTCAGGACTCGGAGTGCTCCCATACTCTGCACCAGATTGGGCCCACGGGAATGCATAGCACTGCCTGGGAGTGCACCCCCAAGAGGCGTGTTCCTCCCCTGCTGTCCATTTAAGTGGGAGCAGGGGTGGGATGGTGGGAGCAGGGGATCCCCCACCCTCCCCCCAGTGGGGGACTGACAACCCTAATTCTGGAAAGAGTGAGGTTGGGGGAAGTGAGGGACCTCAGCAGAGTATAATGCCATAGAGTCCACCCTCCAAAGCAGCCATTTTCTCTAGGGGAACTGATCTCTGTGGAGATCAGCTCTAATTCCAAGAGATCTTCAGCCATCACCAAAAGACAGAAATCTCTCAGTGACACTGAGAGATCTCTGTCTTTTGGTGCTACACCTCTGAAGATGCCAGCCACAGCTGCTGGCGAAACGTCAGGAACTACAATGCCAAGACCACGGCAATACAGCCCGGAAAACCCACAACAACCATCGTTCTCCGGCCGTGAAAGCCTTCGACAATACAAATATATATCATTTTCAAAGTCACACTTATGTTAAACATGAGTTCTCTTTTTTCTATTGTTCATAATTCTTAATCCATAAATCCAGCTATCATCAAGTCATTACTATAAATTTCATGTAAAAAGTCTATAAACGGTTTCCATTCAACCAAAAATGTAGGCAATGTCTTTTCTCCGATCAGTGAAGGAAGTTTTGCTGCATTGCTGCTGCTTTATATTTTATGAAATAAGAGTTGGGTAAAAAGTAAGAAATGGGTTGCACTCACATTTTACATGAGATACAGCTTAGATTGCTTGGTTACACATTTTTTAAAAGAATTGGAGTTTGGTTGAAATATAGCGAAGGGGAATGGTGGAACAGGCCAGTACAGGGATGTTGCAGCTTCAAAATAATTTTTATATCTTGCAAGGGTTTTAGTAGCATCCAGAGGACCTATAACATTTTCAGTGATGGCAGCTTTTAAGAAATAGGTCTTGCTAGCAGGTTAAAGTACCATATAGGGATGGACAGATGATTTATCCCATGCCAATACAGTTTGGATGTTAAAGTTAGTAGAGAGTATATTAAATTCATTCTGATGAATTGGTTAGGTGGTTCTGTGATAGGGAGAGAGCTCTTATAGAACAGATGGTAAAGGAAAACAGCTCCTCTTTTTGGAGAGCAAGATTCAAGTCCAGTTATACCTTAGAGATCAACTAGATTTCCAGGATTTGAGCTTTTGAGAGTCAAAACTCCCTTTGTCAGATATTTGACGAAGGGAGCATTGACCTGCAAAAGCTCATACACTGGAAATTGTGTTGGTCTGTAAGGTGCAGCTGGACTTGAATCATCTTGCTCTTCTACTGCAGACCAACATGGCTAACCATCGGAAACAATCCTTTCGGAGAGTGCAGTTTATTTTTTGAAAAGAAAGTTCCCTGGAAACTGTGGCACTGGGAATTCTTCTCCCTGCTTCGTACTCTGTGGAAGGAATTCTGTTCATAGGCCATTCTTCTGCCTGAAGAGGATTGTAGTACTCACAAAATATTGGTATTAGTCACTAGTGAGCTTATCTGTTTTCTCATAGCCTTGGAAGTTCTGAAAAAAACTTGCTGTTCACTTTCCCAGGTATTATTTCATCTTTTCTTTCTCTGGGGAGAAGGCCATGTCCCTCTTGTTGGTGGTAAGAGAGACCATTTTATGGGTATTGTAATGCAAAAACTGCCTTTTTGATTTCCCTCATTCAGAAGAGCGGGAAGAACCTTTTGCTTATAAATTGTGTGATCCAAAGAGAGGAAATCTTCTGATTTAGAGAAACAAGAACTACCAAATGAGCCAAACATTGTGGGGTCACAGTCACTCATTCATTGTGACATGCTTGGAAACATTAAGCTTTTCAAGTACGACTGAAGAGGAGACATACCGAATGACTTCCAGTTCTTCCTGAATGATTTAATCCTAGATGATGGAGATTTCTGTATCACTGCTGTGACATTCTTATTACAAGAGGTTTTGCAAACAAAGATTGAGATTGGGGTTGTATGCTTTGGAAGTTGATATGTTCTGTAGAAAATAGGAGGAAAAACAAATTAACTCTTTCAGGCAATGTCAATAAAGACACAGCTTCTATACAAATACTTTATTTTCAATTTTAACATTTTTAATAACATTTGAACCAAACAACCCTCCCCCCAACTACAAAGTCTCCAGTACAAAGAAGCTTAAATTGTAACAGGAATCAATATATAACACTGTTAAACAAAGCAGAATAAGGCAGTTTTTCAAAAACATGAGTTACAAGAATACCGCAAACCAGCGAGTCCAAAACATGTGTCTGGTCTTGGCTAGTCATAAAGTTTAAAAACGGGTACCACAAACTTAACAATTTATATTGAAATTGAGCATTATCTATGGAAGAGAGCTGATCTGCAATTTTGTCCATTATAAAGACATCCCAAATTTTCTTATACCATTGAGTCACTGGTGGGAGATTAGCTTTATTCCATGTTGAAGCTATGGGTAGCTTAGCTGCTGAAAGAAGCAAGAATATTAGCTCCTTTCTTATGTTTGTTACTTCAGCATCTTCCCATAGATTCAATAATGTAGTTTCTGGTTGCAGTGGAACCTTGTACCCAGTGATCTTGTATATGAGGTGTGAGACTGTTTCCCAAAATGTATAAACTTTAGGGCAAGCCCACCAACAGTGAAAATAGGTGCCAGCAAGCCCACACTGGCCATTTTCACACGTCTTACCTGCACCTGGGACATCACGAAAAACACCCGGAATACAGCGTCTTCTCACACGAAATTGTGTCAGGAAGACGCTGTCATCCGGGAGTTTTGCACAAAATTGCGTCTTCCTGGCATGATTTCACGCAAGAAGACGTTGTTTTCTGGGTGTTTTGCACGCAGTTGTGTGAAAATGGCCACTGTCTCCAACATAAAGGACGGTTTTGGTGCTCGATAAGGTATAAGTGATGTGATAGATACCATCTTGTCATTATTTTAAATGCAAGAAGAGTTAAAAGTCTTTGAGGCCCATCACAGGAGTGTTTATTCTGTGCCACCTGCACAATATGCTTTTTTGTTTAGGGAGACTGAGTTAAAGGAAGTTGTGTGGGATATTCCAGACTTTTTCTTGGTCTATGAGTTGAGCGTCAGCACTAGGAATCACGAGAACTCTATAAGAACTTCCTCTGAACAGATGAGGCATTCTTTTTCTTTTTCTTTTTCTTTTTCTTTTTGGCTGGTATACTACCCCGCCCCTCATCCTCTCACCAGTTGCCTGGTACTGTCTGGCAAGCCTGGACAGCAATCTGGGGAAGATGTCCTCTTTGTGCGAGTTTGCTCTGAAATGAAGCAGTGCAGATGTAAAAGAGCCTTGAGAAATTTTGTTGGAATTATAAATAGTGTTATCACTTGTTCCTTGCAGTAGCATATACCATACTCATAAAATGGAAAATTTAGGCTGTGATCTCCCGCTCCCCCCAAATTAAGGTATGTATTTTGATTAATGCAAGTGCAGGAAAGGAGAATTTGGGGGCAGATTTTATACTGAAATTTATGAACAGATACAGAAGTTGAAAAGCACGTTTTCCCTAAACGAATTCATTTTTTAAATTTGTATATGGTGTTGGGAGAATTGGAGGAGGAAAATTAAAGCTTTCTTAAGCCCTGTTCTTCATTAAATGGTTCTGAGCTAGCAATTTTAGCATTAATCGCATACTTACTTGAGGATTGGACTGGAATAACATAAGGTGATGCACCGCTTATGGATCTAGAGAGGATGATTCAGTACAATAGTCAGTAATTCATATTTGGTATACTTGACAGCACCCAAAATATATTAGTCTGCTGAAGACTATTTTTTTTCCAGGGAGCCTTCAAGAAAACAGTGTTTTCCCTCCATCCAAGGTAGAATAAATCCTTGATTATGGTAATAACCCCGCACTGCAAATAAATATTGGAAGTGTGCACTGACTAAACAGGTAACTCGTTTTTTAATTTACAAGCGGGACCTTTTCCTAGCTTTATCTGAAATTGCTGTGAATAAGCACATTAAAATTGAAATTTGATGAGTGTGTTTACATTTCTGATCTTTTTGATACTTTTAAGAAGGGCATGGTGCAGTCCAGGCTGATTAAAAAAATAATAATGTTTTTAAATAAAATTTTGGAGGGATGCTGAAGAATTAAGTCTTTTAAAAAGTCAAAAACATCAGTGGTGCCAGTCATGTCTACCTTGGCAGATTCAAAGTCACAAAAATGCAGTCTGCATTTTAAGCATTTTCTATAAGCTTGGATATTGGTCAAAAGCTCAAGAATCCAAGGTTTATGTTAAAAAATGTTGGGCTCATTCCTGAATGGCTGCAGGGGTTAAGGGTGGGTGAATTGTAAACATTGCCCCCAGTGTGTGAAATAAATGGAACTATTTTCTTCAGAGGAACTGATCTTTGCAATTTGGAGATTACTAATTCAGGGTGGTCTCTAGGTCCCACCTGGAGATGGGTAGCCCTCATTGGTGACCATGGAGAATTTCCATGAGTGAAAAGGGTTTTCATAGAAACTTAGAGGTGTAAGGGACCCCAAGGGCCATCTAGTCCAGCCCCTTGCACAATGCAGGAAATTCACATCTATTTCCCCACCCTACCTCCCTCAGTGACCCCTTCTCTATGCCCAGAGGAAGGCAAAAAACCTCCAGGATCCCTGGCCAATCTGGCCTTGAGGAAAATTCCTTCCTGACCCAAAGTGGTGATCGGCATTACCCTGGGCATATAATAAAGGGCCACAAGCACTGGCTCATCCCTTCATGCAATCCCATTCTTGATCCGTGTATATTCATATTAAGTCAGAGAATCACCATAGCTGTCAGATGACCATATAGCCTCTTCTTAAATATCTCCAAGGAAGGAGAGCTCACCACCTCCCAAGGAAGGAGAGGAACTGCTCCAACTCTCAGGAAGTTCTTTCTAATGTTTAGCTAAAAACTCTTTTGCTTTAATTTTAACTCATCGTGGCCGTCATCACACGGCCATAAATTTAGCGCCAAACTAGCACCATCTCCCGCTGAATGCTCACCTTATTCCAGTTCTCTTGCGATTTCGCCATTCTCCCCAATTTATGCTTTGTGACTCTTTATGTCGTCTTTATCCACTTCCATGTGAATGCCCTGGATCGACTATGAACGCTTTGCAGCACCAAAACGCTCACTCTCCCCGATCATCTGTCTCACCTAACACTGATTCTCCTGCCCTACACTCCCACAAGTCCCAGCATGACCCACTATTAAGCCTCAAAGTTATTTTTTTTAAAAAAAGTCAGCCTTATAGCGCTATAGCACTATTCTGCCATGGGCGGGAAACCTCTGCTACCTATCACAGTTGGATTTGGGGTTGGCCCAGCACAACATTGGTATAATAGAAGAGTGATATTAGCGCAAATATGCAAAAAAAATTTTTTAAAAAGGGGCGGGATTTTTAGGGCCCCGTTTCCAGAGGCACTTTGACTGACCGTCAAATTGCGCTTTCCCCTTTTAATGTGACTGACTGGAAGCGCAAGCAGTCGTCAAAAGATAGGAGAATCCGTTCTAATAACGATAACAGAAGAAATGATTTCTAGTGCAAAACTGACGGAATAAGGGCCCGTGTGACGATGGCCTGTTTCTGGTTCAACACGCTGGGACAACAGAAAACAACGCAACTCAATCCTCTATGTCACAGCCCTTCAAGCATTTGAAGAAGGCTATCATTTCACCTCTAAGTTTCCTCCTCTCCAAACTAAACATACCCAGCTCCTTCAACTTTTCCTCATAAGACTTGGTTTTCAGACCTCTCACCATCTTTGTTGCCCTTCTTTGGACACATTCCAGCTTGTCAACATCCTTCTTAAACTGTGGTGCCCAAAACTGAACACAGTACTCCAAGAGAGGTCTAACCAGAGCAGAGTAAAGCAATATTATCACCTCACATGATCTGGACACTGTATTACTGTTGATATAGCCTAAAATTGCATTTGCCTTTTTAGCTACAGCATCACATTGTAGACTCATGTTCAGTTTATGGTCTACTAAGACCCTTAAACCGTTTTCATATGTACTGCTGCCAAGACAAGCCTCCCACATCCTATAAGTGTGCCTTTGATGTTTCCTACCTAAATACAGAACTATACATTTATCTTTGTTGAAATTCATTTTGTTAGTTTTAGCCCAGTTTTCCAGCCTGTCAAGATCGCCTTGAATCTTGCTTCTGCCTTCTACTGTGTTTTCAACCCCTCCCAATTTAGTATCATCTGCAGATGTAATGAGCATTCCCTCTATTGCTTCTTCCAAGACAGGTGTTATAAAGGTGTTGAACAACACAGGGCCCAGGACAGATCCCTGAGGCACTCTATTTGTCACTCCTCTCCAAGAAGATGAGGAACCATTTACAAGCACTCTTTGGGTATAATCTGTCAACCAGTTACAAATCCATCTAACAATAATAGGATCCAAACCACATGTTACCAACTTGTCAACCAGAACATCATGTGGAACCTTATCAAAAGCCTTACTGTACACAGCATTCCCCTGATCCACCAAAGTATTAACTCTCTCAAAAGAAGAGTTAAGGTTAGTCTGACATGACTTGTTCTTGAGGAACCTATGCTGGCTCTCAGTAATCACAGCTATCTTTTTGAAATGCTCAAGAACTGACTGTTTGATGATTTGTTCCAAGACCTTTCCAGGTAGGGGCGTCAAGCTGACAGGTTGATAATTACCTGGCTCCTCCTTTCCCCTCTTTTTGAAGATGGGGACAATATTTGCCCACCACCAATCTTCTGGCACCTCACTTGTACTCCAAGGATTCTCAAAGGTCAAAGGACAGAGGCGCCACAATTACATCCTCTAGTGAAAAAAAGAAAAACACCACTGTAACATTCTAACTGCTTGCACTCTTTACTCTCAATTCAACTTTTAAAACAAACCAATAGAATATATAACCACTTGTAAATGCTTGTTCATATGCAAGTCAGGTAACAACACTCTTCCAGATACATAGTCATAAAAGGATCACCCGTATTATAATCCTTAAATACATATAATTCTATTAATCAGTCAAATAATTTATTTGTACAGGAGAAATTTATCATTCCAGACACCATCTGACAAGTGGCCTGGCCTGGCCTGGCTTGTCGTTGCCTCATTTCCCATGGCTTTCTCAAGAACGTGTCTGCAACTCCTTTCTTATGAATACAGGTGTCACATCCACTAGTTATATCATCCAAAGGCTTCTCTCAAATGCATTTAAATGCCTATCCTAGGCTGCAATTCCATTTCTTCCTCATGTGTTCCCTTTTTGCAGGGTGAGCACAATTCCCTTGCAAGTAAAGACCAAGGCAAAGTAGGAGTTCAGCAGTTCTGCCCTCTCTTGTATCATATGCCCTTTCTTTCTCACTTTCCTCTCCCCATAGCGGGCCTAACACTTCCCTATTCTTTTTCCTGCTCCGAACATAACCAAAGAACCCCTTTTTGTTTTGTTTAGCATCTCTCACTACCCCAAGCTCATATTGAGCTTTAGCCTTTCTAACACTCTCTCTACAAACACTGCCAAGTTGTTTATATTCATCCTTGGTTATACAGCCCTCCTTCCCTTTCTTAAATGTGTATTTTTAGATTTTCAGGTCTTTAGAAAGCTGTTTAGGGAGCCCCTCAGTTTTCTTTAGGTTCCTCCCATTTTTCTTTCTCATTGGAATTGTTTTTGATTGTGCCTTCGATATCTTGTTTTTAGGAAACTCCTACACATCTTGAACTCCTATCTCCCTGAGTTTTTCTGACCATGGGATTCTCCTCAGCATGACTTTGAGCTTGTTAAAATTAGCTTTTCTAAAATCCAACCTATATGTCTGACTAAGTTCAGCTTTTCCCTTACCCCAGCTCTTAAACTTCAAAATTACATGTTCACTGGTACCCAGGTGGCCACTACTTTCATCTCATCAACCAGTTCTTCCCTGTTGGTAAGAATCAAGTCCAAGATAGCAGAGCCCCTTTCTTCCTTCTCTACTTTCTGGAAGATGTAGTTGTCAGCAAGAGAAGTCAGGAATTTATTAGGCCTTAGCAGAGTTTGACTTCCAACAGATATCAGAGTAATTGAAATCTTCCATGATGACTATGTTCTGTCTCTTTGAAATTTTTGTAATCTGGTCTAGGAGTGTCTTATCCAAGTCCTCTGCCTGGCCTGGTGTTCTGTAGCAGACCCCTACCATAATATCACTATTATTTCTTTCTCCTTTTATTTTTACCCAGAGGCTCTCAACTGTCCTTTCACACTCAGATTCAGGTATTTCCTCATAAGTATATCCTTGCTATATAGTGCTACATCACTGATATATAGTGCTACACTTCCATCCTTTCTTTTAAACAGATTGTACCCCTCAATTCTAATATTCCAATTGTGTGTCTCATCCCACCAAGTTTTAGTAATGCCTATTAGGTTATAGCTGCCTTTCTGTATTAAGAGATCAAGTTCCTTTTGTTTCCCATACTTCGTGCATTAGTGCAGAGACATCAAAATCTGTGGATTATGTGCCTGGAGTGCTTCATATTTGTCCTTACTCGGTGATCATTAGTGCTCTTATCACCAGTAATTGGTATCATACTAGTTTGGTTTTTCTTTTTCTCCCTCCCGCCTAGGATTTAGTGTAAAGCCCTCCTTATCAGATTTGCTAGGCTCCTGCCAAACATATTTTTTGCTGCCCTGGTGAGGTGCAGACCTTCTCCCAACAGAAGTGCTTCATCCCAAAAGCATAGGCCATGGTCCAGGATTCCAAACTTTTCCTGACAACACCACCTGTGTAGCCAGTTATTTATTTCCAATATTTTGCTCTCTCTTCCTAAATGAAAGCCCTCAGCAGGAAGAAGTGACAAAATCACAACCTGTACTCCCAGGTCCTTTAGCTTTCTACCTAGAGCCACTTAGTCTCTTTTAATACATTCTGAACTCTGCTGGGAAGTGTCATTTGTTTCCACAACAGGGATGAGCAAAAAGGGATAATAAGCTGTGAGCCTTTCCAGCCTTTCTGTCACATCTTGGATGCATGCACCTGGTAAACAACCTATCTCTCCAGATGACAGGTCCGATCGGCACACTTTAGCCTCTACCCCACTCAATAGGGAATCCCCAGTCACCACCACGTCTCCTAATTTGGGAGGCAGAAGCACAAGCCGTCTCATTCACAGGAACCTGAGAAACCTCCTTTTCACTCCATGGAGCCCTGAAGAATAATTCTTGTTCCAGTAGTCCTGTGTAGGGGTGTACACCCAAAAAATATTTGGGTTTCCTGCTTCGGGTTTTCCCAAAGTGGGAAAACAATCCAGAATGACCCGAATCCCAAAGCAGCAAGCAGCTTCGGGATTTGGGTGTTTAAAAGCTTTGGTATGTTCCGTAAAGATTAGGAGCACACTGAAGCGCAAAGCCACCCTTCTCCTGTCACTCGTCAGCAGCAGGAGACAGGAGGCTTTCAAACACCCTGCACCGGCTTCACCCAATATGCATCAGGTGAAGCTGGGCACAGGGTGTTTGCAACTGACAGCACCCCTTCTCCTGTCGCTTGCCAGCAGCAGGAAAGGGGTGCTTTCAAACCCTCCTACCCCTCCCATCAAGGGAAAAAAGTGGTGGGATGGGAAGTTTGAAAGCAAGTAGCACTTTTGCTGCTGTTTGCAGTGTAAACAGCTAGAAAAGTGCTGTGGGAGTGGCTGCTGCTGCTTTGCACAAAGTTTCCGAAGCAATTTTTATTTCTTCGGAAAGCTTTGATTCGGAATTTCCAATGCATCAGCAATGCTGGGCCGGTTTTGGGAATCCTGAATCTTTTGAATTCAGGCCCAGTTCAGGTTTTTTTTTCTGAATTGGAATCCTGAATCGCACACCTCTAGTCCTGTGTCATTCTCTGCTCCATAATAAAGGATAAGAAAGTCTCCTCATTTTCCTGCTCCTGTTGGTCATGTTCTTCCACTTGCCTTCTTCTTGTATTTGATGCTCTTCCTTTTCCTGAGATACCTTCTCTTCCTCCCCCTGTTGTCCTCCCATGAGTGCTTTGTGTTTTTTCCAAAACCTCTTCACCCTTTCGGATAAGCTGGAGTGTAGATAAGCGTGCCTCAAGCCTTTCTATCTTCTCCTTCAGAAGAGCTACCAGTTTAAACTTGCTACAACTGTAATCACTATTGCCCTCTGGTAAAAAGAGAAACATAACACAGACTTTGCAGGTTATACTTCCAGCCATGTTGCTTGAGTCTATATAGGAAGTGGACCAGACTTCCTGTTGCAGGCCAAAATGCCCCCTGCAATGCTGTTCCTGGGAGACAGGGGATTCCCCCCACCCTGGAATATCACTGGGGGAGTTGGAGGTCTACAATCAGAGGGAGGAACTCAGTGAAAATCACACACATACTTCTGCCAGTGGACATTATCTGTGGGATCCAAGGAAACGTGCTGCATGGAAGCCACTAGAGAGCCTCTTGATTGACTTACTTTCATGATTTGTTTTGGTCACCTGCACACTTTTCTTGGGAGAACAATACAGAAACAATCCAGGAGTGCTGACAGAAAGAGATGTATTAACCATACAAAATAAACAACCTATTCAGCTCTAAAATCTCGGCATGTTTGTCTGTTTTCAGTAGGGAACAAAATTAATAGATCAACCAGCTTTAAGACACCTTAAACCAATATTTTATTATGCAAAAGATGCCATAATTTGTAAGATATTATAAAAAACATATTTATCTCACACTGAAGCATCAGCAGTATTTCTACTTTATACCGGCTCAGTACTTTTCCTTTTGCTATCTAGATATTCGGATGTAGTTCTACAAAACTTTGTTTTCCAATGGAGTACAAGGGGTGTTTTAGCATGTAGGTAGGTGCATGTGTTTCAAGTATAAAAACAATACACTGCAGTTTATAAAACAGGTTTACTGCTAGGATAACTTGATAACTATAAAAGGAAAAGATATATCTCTAAACCTTGCTAAAAGTAATTTTCCTTGTTTCCAACTAGGTTTAAATGGACAGGACACATTCATGCTTCATTATCCCATTTTGAAAGCTGAACTCAGGCTCAGATCCGCCCTGAGCCTGCAAAAGCGGGGAGGGTGGAATATAAATATAAATTAAATTAAATTAAATATGTTACCCAAATAGGAGCTCTCCTTAGGTAGGTTGGGGGAATTAGCATTAAGGAGGTAGTGAGAGGAGGTAACTGGCATTCTCCACTATGTCTATGGGTATTATTCCCTTAAAGAACTCTCAAATAAATAGGCAGATGTTTAACAGGAAGGATTTTTTTAATTAGCAGAGAAATAGCAAGCATACAGAAAAACACACTCTGCATATACACAGAGGAGCAAACAGCATTTCACAGAGAAGAAACCCAAACAGAGGAGGGTGCATGGACAGGTACCAAGGTGCACACACACTGAGCACATGGCTGGGCAGCCCAGTTGTGAGGCAAAACATACCTTGAAGCAAAGGTGATGTCTCTGCCCCCAAACAATGACTTAATGGCTTATCCAGAGGTAGGAGACTAACTTAGGAAGGATTTGATATAACTATCTGGGGTGGTCTATAGGTAAAAATATTGCTTGATGACTTGGTAAGAACCAGGCAGAAAGGCTATCAGATGTGCTGAATAGCCTGATTAGGTAAGTGGGAGAGGAAAGGTGGAGGAAGGTGTTGATGGGATTAGGCAGGGAGGTATCTCAGGCAGCCTCGTTATTTCTGCTTCTCTCTGGGGTGTCAGTCAGTCATTCCCCCATGACTCATGATGACTTGCTAACTTTTCAGTCTCCAGGCCGGCTGCCATCCTCTGTACCTGGGACCAGGCAGTGTTTAGAACTTATTGCAAGGAGGGGATATGACTGCCAACAGATAGCCATCCTGCATTGACCCCCTTACACCTACTTCATGGTTTTCACTGTGGCTTGTTCATTCTTCCATGTCTACATGTGTAAAATTGCATTGACTGTAGGTTTTGTCTTTCTTGGAGGGGGGATGGAAGGGGTTCAACATAGAATATTAGGAAAACAATTGCTATTGCTTGCAAGCATTTTTCCAAGAATTGGAGCTTTAAAAATAATTTTCCAAATACATATTTTAGAATAATTCAGACATCGTTCAAAACAGATGTATGTGTATTTGCTTTTGAATTATTCTGTAATATCTACTTGAGGAATAAATTTTAAACTCCCCATAGTGATACCCATGTTAAAAAAACAGACATAATAACTACTCAGAAAGAATAAATTAGCAGTGACATAAAACTGTGAGTCAAATACAGAAATCATTTCCAACAAACATTGGCAAGCTTTTGTCTTCCTTTACAAGTGTCTATGAAGCTTCTTAATGTTAGCATTTTATCTTTGTCCCAGATTTTGGATAGTGCCACCTGGCTCCAATCAGTGGAGCTCCATCAAAGATGGATCCAGCCACTCTGCTCAGCAAAGTTCGAAGTCTTCCTCCTGCCAAAGGATCCTTTCTTCAACTTAAACAGCTCTTGCAGTGGAGACTGGATCCAACCTGTCACTCCTTTTTTGCTTACAATATTTCAATAATTCCTTCCAAAACTCTTGTTTCCATCAAATTCTCCAAATGGAGAATCACATGACATTCTTAACTGGTACAATGTCATAATCCAGCCTTTCTTCATTATCAGTCCTGAATAGGATTGATAATGGAGGTGGGGGAGTTTAAGGTAATCTACATCTGTGCTGTATTGATGCTGCAAATGATAAATGTTCCTAGTAGAAGAGTTATGTAAAAGTAATAGCATTAAAACTACGGAAAACATAGTATTGAATAATAAGATCCTGCCGGTACTCTGGTTCAAACTTTGCCAATACTGGTCTGCTAGTTTGTTAGCAGAAGATTCAAGAGATGTGCAAATCTTGTTAAAAATACAGCTGACAGCACTAAGTGGTCCTGCTTAATGTGGTTTGTCTCCTCCAGTGTGGCATGTTTTAATTAATCTGCAATCTA
The DNA here is from genome assembly GCF_028583425.1 of Eublepharis macularius. NCBI lineage: Eukaryota > Metazoa > Chordata > Lepidosauria > Squamata > Eublepharidae > Eublepharis > Eublepharis macularius. Next base: position 115,738,396 of record NC_072795.1, read on the forward strand.
CACATTACATCAATTAATGAAATAGTAAATTAATGACACCAATTAATTAGCTAATGCTTTCAACCCTATTATTAAGCCACTTTGAGTTTTTCACTGTTTAAAGATCTTGTTGCTGGTAGCAGTGTTTGGATTCAGTAGAATGTGATCTTCCTGATGACCAGGCTGGTGTTGTTATTTAACAGCTTTTAAATTCACATCTGGATCTGAGCAAACTCAGCAGGGGCCAACCAGTTTTGTTATGCAGTTGCCCTGCCAGTATTTTACAGGATTTGTGGGAAAAGGAAGAAAGAGATATATTTTAAAGCAATAGTAGTGATTCACAAGCATTCTACTCGTTCAGTAGAAAAGACACTAGAAAACATTCTGCCCTCAGGGAAGTTTTGGGGTATTTGATTTGGCTTCTGTTTGGTCAGGATTGTATTCCAAGTTAGAAAAGTATAATGTCTGCACACATAGAAGCTTCTTAATCTATACAATGTATAGTTAATGCACAGTAAGGCACAATGTTGGAAGCACTGATATGAGTAATGAAAACTTTTTCATTGCACACAATCACATTTTTCGTGCAGTTAATTTTTTTTTGCTCGCAAATGTTTGCTGAAAACAAAGTTATTGTCAGGATAAAGGAAGAGGAAAGGAGATCAAAAAGAAGAAAAAATAGTAAAAGACTCTTTTCTGAGGGCTAGCTTATAGTCATGTTAGTCTGTTACTTTGCAAACATGACACCTTAAAGATTAGCAGATTTGTTGTGGCACATTTTTAATGACCAGAGCCTACCTGATATAATCCACAAACATTGATGTTGCAATAAATCTTTTGGTCTTTAAAATGGCACAAGGGTCCATTTTATTTGCATTGGTGGGCCACAGTGTGTCAAATGAAGGTAAGTGTAAAGTCCTGTATGTGAGAAAACCCCTCCTCCATAATGTTCAAAATATGCATATGGAGTCTGAATTGGCAAAGATGGAGCAAAATCTTGGGGTTGTAGTAGGTAGCTCTATGAAACAATGTTGACTCAGGGTCACTCCAAACATTACTTCCTTCGTCATGGAGCCAATCCAGGCTTTGTGCAAACCCACTGCCGCTCTGGGGAATGGCTTGCATAAGAAAAGGAGAGCCCCAATGGGCTTGGAAAGGTGCCACCAGGAGAGGGAGAGTGCCTGCCTTTCTCCCAAGCTTTTTTCCCTGTGCAAAAACTGTGCAGGGGGTGGTGGTGGTGTGTTTTCCCCTTTCTGCTGCTGCACATGGAGGTTTTGTGTGCATGTGCAGCAGCAGAAATGGGAAAACTCCCTCTGCACTGTTTTCCTGTATATATTTGCTTGAGACTTATTTCTGCTTAAACATGCATACAATTTCAACATTAGTGGTAGAATAAAGGCACCTTAATAATTATATCAGCAGGACCTCCCCCATCAAAGTTTAACTCCTGAACTCAAAGATGCTGAGCCCCTGAGAGTTGCTTTTCCGGAACCCTCAAGTATTTATCAAGGTTTAGGCTATTTGTATGTCGTGAATTGCCCAGTGGTAAAGGAATATCTTCAACTTCTTCATATAGCTGAAGACATTTGTGTTACTTTAGAACTTCAAAAACATATTCTGAGTTCTGGATCAAATGGAGTACTCACACCCTTCTTTGTCTCATAAACCTTTACTCTTCTGAGTAGTGGGTTTTAGGAAAAGGGGGAACATGGCAGGATTTCTCTTTTGCTTTGGAAATTCCTCCTGTTACTGCAAACATCGCAAGAGCCATGTGGCGCAGAGTGGTAAGCTGCAGTACTGCAGCCCAAACTCTGCTCACAACCTGAGTTCAATCCTGGCAGAAGCCGGGTTCAGGTAGCCTGCTCTAGATTGACTCAGCCTTCCATCCTCCTGAGGTCGGTAAAATGAGTACCCAGTTTCCTGGGGGTAAAGTGTAGATGACTGGGGAAGGCAATGGCAAACCACCCCGTAAAAAGTCTGCCAAGAAAACGTCATGATGCGACGTCCCCCCATGGGTCAGTAATGACTTGGTGCTTGCACCTTTACCTTTATACTGCAAATGTAGGAGGTGAAGGAAAGATTGCATTAGGCAGCCACCTACAAAGGGACCAGTTAAGTGTTAAGGGACTGTCCTTCAGTGCTTAATTTTTTTTTTTAGTATGATTACAATGGAGGGGGGTGAGGACAAAACTGGAATTTGTTGGCTTACTTACTGTTGGTTCCGGCTGTGCCTGCTATTGACCACTCTGCCATCCACCTCATCAGCTCCAGTGGCTACCAGCCAACACTGGAACCCGAGCAAGTTGATGGGCATCAGATTCAGGATGGAGAAAAGGAAGTAATTCTGTACATGATAAATAATTGAATTGTAGATCCAGAGGAGTTAGCTGTGTTAGTCTGTAGTAGCAAAATAGTAAAGAGTCCAGTAGCACCTTTAAGACTAACCAACTTTATTGTAGCATAAGCTTTCGAGAGCCACAGCTCTCTTCATCCCTCCATGCATCTGACAAAGAAAACTGTGGCTCTCAAAAGCTTCTGCTACAATAAAGTTGGTTAGCCTTAAAGGTGCTACTAGACTCTTTACTAATTGAATTGTGGAATTCATGGGCAGTGGAGCATGAGCATAGATGGTTTTAAAAGGGCAGACTTATAGAAGACATGCCCATCAATGGCTCCCATTACTGAAGGGAACCTCTACATCTAGAAGCAGTAGATCTCTGAATACCTCTGGCTAGGAGGCAGCTTCAGAAGAGGGTTTGGCCTCTCTGCCCTGTTTATTGCCCCTCCCTGCCCCCCAGGAGATGGTTGGCCACTTTATGAACTAAAAGGACTTCTGAAGGTCATTTCAGATTTCAAAACAAAATCCGATGAATTGGACGCTAAGCTTAGGTGAAAGATATGGAGAGGAGAAGAAAATTTAAACTCTTTCCCCCTCATTCTGTTAAGTTCGTAATTCCTTTGGGCTGGTGCTAGCCTGCCTAATTAGCACCCCCCCCCCCCAAGCACACACCATTATATTCATTTCTTTGACAAGATTCACATGTAAAAACAAATCATGTTGTGTGCTTTGGAGAAGGAGCTTGCAGCATCTCAGAGCTTACAATCTCCACCCCCCCTCCATTTATATGTGACTTGATCATGAAACACATTTTCATTGGAAACTAAACTTTGCAGTGCCATCTAGTCACAGACTATGATTTGTTTTCTTTGCTACAAACCATGATTCCAAACTGCACCTGAATAATCCTGGTTTTGTAGAAAGGAGAGTAAACCATAAATTGTCATTCAGGTGTCACCGCAAATAGGTTTTCCTGTGAGAGCAGTTAATTTTTAAACTGCAGATGAAGGGGAGAGGGAGTGCATGCGGTGAAGGATCCCCCAAACTCATCCTTACAACAAGCAGCCAGAGTGTGCCATAGGTGAACCAGTCCCAAGTGCCAGTAGGTTATGTCCAGACATAATGAATACCAAAGAGTTTAAAACAACTTGACCTTCTTTGTACTGTTGCCTGTCCTTGTCTTATAGTTGGTTTTTATGCATATATCGTATGTAGGTAAGAGTTGCTATCCTCCTGGGGGTGGTGGGCAGATTCCAGACCCTGCCAGATCTTAGCCCCAGTGGGAGAATGGGTGGGGTGGGGAGTGACGTCACGTGGTGATGTACAGGGTCATGATGACATCATTTCTGGTTTGTACCCAGATTTGATGTCTCAGTGTTCTAGGAATTCACACATCTATGCAAAAAGCTCTTAAGATGAGAGAGTGTTTTGATGTCTCTTCCAAGTACAAACTGTAAGGGATGTCACAACATTGTTTATCGTTGTGCAATGCCACTCCCTGTCCTGCAAAGGGTTCTGCTGGTTTCTGGTGTTAATAACTAGGTGGATAAACCACAACTGGAGGGAAACAGTACAGAAATACAACAATCAAAATATATAAAATGTATTCAAGTGCAAGGTGCTAATTTCCATTGTTAAACTGGGTGGCAACTCTAGATGTTAGCAAAACAGGCACAGTCTAAATGTACTCATCGTGCTTTGAGTTTTTATTTTGCTTTAAATAGTGAACAAATTTAGACCTTAATGAGTCTTCCATTTTATGGTTTTTAAAGACTCTTCTCTGCGTTAATGGAAAGGTCTGGTAGTGTATTTGCTTGCTGTTGCTTGCCTCCCATCTGGTAGCCAAGGAGAACCAGCAGAATAACAGGGTGAGCACCTGAACTCCAGCACTCAAATGGATGAAGAGAAAAAGAGAAAGAAAAAAACCACACCTTGCTCTTTCTTCATGTAAAAAGCACGCCTTCAACTTGCTTGGAGAAAAAGGCTCATGCTGTCTAATTGACTGCAATAATATTGGGTCTAGTGTAGATCAGTACTTAATTCTGTGATTATGTCCTCTGATAAAGTACTTCGTGCTTATACTGTGCAGATTGCTGATGCTCTGTTTTTGTAAAGAGTTCTCAGAAGCCATAATACTGTCTTCTGAAAATCCACACCTCAGGTTTTAATTTCTTTTGCACCTTCTGTCTCCCCCCGTCCCGCCTTTTCACAAGGTTGGGTTGAAGAACAATTATCCTGTCCCACAGTGGCTTTTCTAATGTCAGTAAACTCAATGTTTCCTTTTGGGCAAAACCTTACAAGGTGTTTTTAAAAAACTAAAGGATGTACAAGTGCAAATGCAGAAAACAGCTTTCCTGACAGAGCTTACTGATTTCAACATAGGTAAATGACTTTACACATTCATAGACTGCAAAAAAGGCACTTGTAAATACAGAAAGGGGAGATAATGTGTGAATGTTAATAAGGCAACTCTTTGGCAGAGATCTGACACACAAGACTTTAACCAGAATGAATAATTTTTGAAAAATTATGTTCTGTTTCAGAGTCAATTGAATAGAGATAAATAAAACCTCATCCAATAAATACTGAGCTGTTTTCTTCATCTGTGTGTGATCATTTGCAGTTTTACATTTGAGCTTCTCTGTAGCTATTATAGTACTTAAAATTTGAGAACCCCTCTTCTTTTTCTGAGGAACAGTAGCATGCTGATGGGAATGGGAAAGAATAGAGATGAAAAGTAATTCTTCACCACTGAGAAGACCTATCCATTTAGATCACCCACCTAGTTACCCAACTAGAGTTTGTCCTACCAGGAATCCTGCAGCTTTCATTCCTGTGAGACAAACAGAAATTGTAGGCAAAGTTCTTCCAGACATGCTAACACAATTATGGGAAAACATTTCCCTGCAGAATATACAGCTGCAAAAGGCACAGGAGCACCTCATCAAAATGTTGGCAACCTTTAGCCTGGGTAGGTTTCTGATTAATTGTTCATGGGCTAAAGGTTACAATTCACTGGAAAATCTTGGCCGTTTCCACACTGCTTACCTTCCCTCGGAACGACCTGGAACATCGCGCAAAAAATGCGGAAGATTGCTTTTTCTCGCATGAGATTTGTGCAAATCTCGCGTAAGAAAACACAATCTTCCACGTTTTTTGCACGATGTTCCGGGTCGTTCCGAGGGAAGGTTAGCAGTGTGGAAATGGCCCTTGTTGCAATAAATTAGAGCTTCTTCACAGCACACCCAGCCGCATGGCATGTGATGGCCTGTTACAGACACCCACCCATCACTGAGATTCCTCTGGGTGTTTGCCAATTAATCAAACCTTTCCAGAGCAACCCACCCTATTCCTGCCAAACAAGGAGGATAGCCTAGCTTAACATGCCTTGCCCCACTTGCTGACAATTATGTCCTGCAGGCCCTGATGAAGATCAGCCAAATACAGTTCACATTCCTCCTCAGAATGATGAACTCCATCACTTCTATACAGGTGTGGCATATTGTGCCTTTTCAAAGGATAAGAAATACTGGTCCCTTTATTTGCCCAAACAGCCTTTTTAGTGGACATGTCAGCATCCCTTCTGGTCTTCTTGATCCTGGCTGGCTTGCTTGCACCCCTCCAGATCCTCCTCTGATGGAGTTCCATCCAAACCAGCAGCAGTCCAGGTCACAAATCTTTCTAAATTCTTCTGTGCTCTGTTTATGATGAGTACAGCCCATTTTGTCTGCACCAGATCATTTTCACCCGAATGAATAGCCAAGATATCGGGACGTCTGCTCTCTCAAAACCTCGTGGAGAGAGGACGTGGAGCTGGCAACTGATGGAGCAACCACATGACAGACTAGCAAAAGAATAATCCACCATAGTCTGAATCCCAATATTATTTCCCCTTGATCTGTGCCCATTGTTGAGCTTTCATAGGCAACCCTTATTTACACCCAAACAAAGCATGATATGTAGTATGTAGGGAAAACATTTTGCTTAGCAAAGATGGAGGCAAAAAGCATCATTAAGTGCTAAAGTTATGTTTCATACCATGCACTGTAAATAGAAATATTAAAGATGTATGAGGCAAAATTAGTGGTGCTTTGTCACTGTATTGCTCTGGGAAATAAATAAGCAAAAGACACAATCATTGTCTGGCTCTGAACTTTGTAACACAGTTTATTCTTGCTTCCTATATGGCAAGCTGACTCCCACAGAGCTCCAGCTATTGATTGCAAAGTCACCTGGCTTAGCATGACAAATGAGGCTTGATAAGCTATCTGTCTAAAGGAGAGTGGATGTTACTTATACAGATACAAAATCGCCCTGGCTCCTTATCGTTAACTGCACATGTCTGGCGTTGTTTGCTATAGATTATAACCATGGTCTGTGCATTAGTTAAACCGGAGGATAAATTTATAATGCCCTATCCATGACATACTATGCAGCAATTGGTGAACCTGCCTGCTTTGATTAACCAACTATTACTATATTTTTATTGCACCTTTTCTTCAAAGTGCTCAGGCTAGCACACATCATTCCCCTCTCCTCCATTTTATCCTCACAGCATGCCTGTGGGGTAGGTTAGGCTGAGATAGAGAAAGAAAGATGGGCCAAGGTCACCCAGTAAGCTTCATGACTGGACCTGATTCATTCTGGTCCTGATCTGACACTCTAACCACTACACCATGCCAGTTAGCCAAATATGTGATTACTGTTAGAATTAATGTCAGACACTCTTCACAACCTTAAAAAAAATATTTTAATTTGGAGCAGAAATGTTATTTTAAGCATTTGTTTCATGTTGGGAGGGGTACACATCTAAAAGGGATGCATCTGCCCCAGTTCTGAAGTTAAGTTCATTAGTGGGCAGGCAACATTGTTAATGTACAAAAGTGGGTGTCTAAATCTTACATTCTACATAAAGATTTTTTAAAAAGTTTTGCATAAAGATTGCTTTTGATATATTACAATAAACTTTTAATAAATATTTCCAGTATCCCAAATGCTTTACAGTTCTTATGTCAGTTTTGTAGCAGAACCTCCATTGACCCTGTGTGCTCCTAGTGTCTCCATCACAGGGACTTTGACATGGATTGCAAAAGTATAAACTTCCATTTTGTTTATTATTCGTTAGTTCTTGCAGTAGGTCTGTCTCTGCCCCATCTCTCTCTCGGCCATAGCAAACAGAGCAATATATTCAGGTAGCAGTGTTCCATAGGTAGGGTTACCAACCCCTGGGTGGGGCCTACAGTTCTCCTGGAATCACAACTTATCTCCCAGCTTTAGAGATCAGTTATCCTGGCGGAAGCGATAGCTCTGGAGGGTAGACTCTATGGAGCACCATAGAGATCACATGCACACTGCCATTTAAAGGCATTTTTTATGTAGGCTGCAATCCTTCAGACACTTGATTTTCAATCCCTCTTTGCCACTTGTTTGGTATATTGTTTACTTAAAGCCTTTCCTCTTAACAGCTTCTCAACAGATGAATAAGTATTTTCCATGAGGGGATCGGGAATTAACAGACAGCATGATTCCCAAGTTCCGTGTGGAAAATATATTTATTTATCTCTTTAAACTAAATGAGGAGCCCTTAAGAGCTTGTATTTGCATGTTTCATGGCAATGTAGTATGAATAATTTTTATTGACTTTAACCTGAATATCTAAACCCTTGAAGTTCTTCTTGGAAATAAAATCCAAGATACTTCAAATCTGGGCTGCCCGCTTCTTCCAGGCATCTTGGCTTGGGTCCTATGGGCGACTTCTGTGTGCGATATGGAGTTCCTCTGATACGGAATGGACTTTGTCCTCTGCTAGCACTTTCATTTGGGCAAGATCAATGTTTTCGGTGAGCACTTGTGTAAATGGAAGTGCTAGTGGAAGAAGTAGATTGCCCAGTGGTGCAGGCTGTCTAACTCTTCTATAGGATCTAAGCCCTTGTGTCAGGACTCAGGAGAAATCTCTGTCCACCCGTAGAAAGTACCTCTGTTGGTAGAATGGATTAATTGAATCCAACTTGTGAAGCACAATATTTCTTTGTTTCATATCACCTATTAATGAAATCAGGAACTGAGAGTAGTTTCTGTACACTTGTCATAAGTAAGATTCTGTGGCTAGTTGGATATGCAGAGCACATTCATACTGGTTCCTTGGGCATGTTTCCCACATCCTTTTTGCCTCTCCAAGGATTGTTAAAATACTTGACTAAGGTACAGATTTGCATACAAAGTGAGAATTTGGCTGGTAAATCAATCCAGATCGCATGGCTTGTAAATCAAACTACCCCCCCCCCAAGTGTATGTGTATGCCGAATTCTACATTTTAAGGATGGGGGGAAAAAAGATTGTCTCTATACAGTTTTATGAACCTTGTCTGATATATCTGGATGCTACTTAAAATTATGCTGCTAAAAATACTTTATGAAAAAATCAGGGTATCTGTGAATGTAGATGGAACTTTAGAATTATAGTAATATTTTCTCATAATATAGATTCTGTTCGTGAAAAAAGCTTTTGATTTATTCATTTTAAGAGATGGCTGGCTTTATACTGTAATGAATGTTTCCCTATCCAATTTCTTTTCAGACAGATAATGGCATTACAGACAGTTGTATGTTTCCTCATTTGTAATATATGGTGTATTAAAATATTTACTTTCCTGACCATGTCATCAATTAAATTCTTTCCCCTCATATTACTTTGTAAAGCAAACTTGGTTTCCTCTACAGCTTTAAGGCTAATTACTATGAGGTATCTTGGAAAATGTTCCTCTGATGTAAGCAGTTTTTGAGACTAGGATGTAGTGAAACATTTCTTATTGCCAAAAAGTATAAAACAAGGTCTCAGGAAGTGGTGATAAAATGATAGAAGGAGTAGAAGGGATTAAGAGAAACAACTGAATGACTGGCACTAGAAAGGAAACTTCACTTAGGGTCAAGCTAGATGTGCAGGTTTTTAAAGAATTGCATCTGGGTTTCCTAGACCCAACTCGAGTTCCCTGCACCCACACAGCAGCTTTGGGGAATGACTGTTAAAAAATAAAGGAGAGCCCAAATGGCCCCCGAATGCCTCCACTGGCACTCCCCTGAAGCTGTTTCCCTGTGTCAGAATAGCATGAGAGGGAGGTTTTTTCCTTTGTTTTTTCTGATCCATGTGGGGGTGGAGGGGTGGCATTTACCTATATTTTAACATTCATTTGCAAACAAAGCGCTCCTGCCCTCCCGCCCCAACACAATGACATCACTACCGGAAGTTACATCATAGTACTGACCTGCCCCATTCTGGGTGCCCGGGCTGGCTGGCCGCTCCTGGGAGGTGCTGCACAGCCACAGGAGGCCAGGTGCTCAGGCTGCTAGGAAGCTGGGGGAGGGGGAAGTGTCTGGTATTTGAAGTATGTTTATAACAACAACATTCGGTTTATATACCGTTTTTCAGGACAACTTAACACCCACTCAGAGCGATTTACAAAGTATATTATTATTATCCCCACAACAAACACCCTGTGAGGTGGGTGGGGCTGAGAGCTCTGAAAGAGTGGCGACTGACCCAAGGTCATCCAGCTGGCTTCAAGCGGAGGAGTGGGGAATCAAACCTGGTTCTCCAGATTAGAGTCCTGGCACTCTTAACCACTACACCAAACTGATTTCCCCTAGAGATTCCACAAGTATACTGGACTGGCCAGGTGAAACCCAACAGCTGGGAACCCAAGAATCCAGACTCAACTCTTTAAAAGCCTGCACATCTAGCTTGACCCTTAGTGGGAGACAGGGCTGGATCAAGGGGGGGCAGGGGGTAGCCTGCCCCTGGCACCACCAAAGAGAGTGCGTTGGGCGCTGCTGCCAGCCGCCGGGAGCGCACTGCGGCTTGCTGTGCAGGCAGCTGAGCACAGGGTTGGGAGGCCCTCACCTGCCCTGCTGATGGGGCGTCTGGCTTGCCATGTGCGCAGGACCTCCCAGCCCTGCACTCAGCCACCTGCGTGGCAAGCCTGCTGCTCCATTGCATACCCATGCCACCACCACCACCGCCACTGCCGCCAGCTCCACGGAGCACCGTGCGCTGGGGTGGCCGGCTGGCCAACTTGCTGCACAGGCAGTACAGGACAGTGGGGCTGGTGAACCACACGGAGGGCCTCCTAGCCCTGCACTCAGTCACCTGTGCAGCAAGCTGGCTGCCCCAGTGCATGCCTGCACCACCGCTGCCAACTCCATGGCGCACCTGGTGCTGGGGCGGCAGGCTTGCTGTGCGGGCAGCACGCCTCCCATCCCTGTGTGATGACATCACGGAAGTGACATTATCACACAGTGCTGGGAGATTGCGCGTGCTGCACTTGTGCGCAGAGGGCCGGACAAGGGTTGCACCATGCACCGGCAACCCTAGATCCAGCCCTGGTGGGAGATGCCATTGAGTAGTTGAGGGCATTTCTGTGGTCCTTGTGAGAATTCACAGTCTCTAACATTACTTAAACCATCCTGCTTTGATTAATCTGTTTTGATGGCTGAAAGATTTAGACAGTTTTTTCCACCTTTGTATTTTTTCTTTTAAGTAGTGTGCTGTTTTTATATCATTATTATATAATTTTGTAATCCTGTTTTAATGCACAATTTGTTGTATGTAGTGTTCAGGCTGGTAGTGTATTGTTGTTGAATGCTATAATATGCCTTGGGTCTTGATGAAAAACATGGACTATAAATAAAGTAAGTAAATAAAATACAGCAGAGAGCCCAAAATCTGCTGGTAAAATTCTCTGGATTTGTAATACATCATAGCAATTTTAGGTGAGAATATTTTCCTACTCTTGAAACAAACAGAAATATGGGAGGGGGGTGTTATAGCTGTCTTCTTCCAGGTACAAGAGCTTAGAATTACGTTAGGAAACAAGACCGGATATTGCTGCTACCACCAGAGAGATTATTTGGAAGCAGGCAGTCTGACACTTGGAACACAGACAGTGTAACTAGCTGCTTATGAATCCAGTGAAAGGGCTTTTCATGCCAGTGTTTACTGAATGAATGAAAAGAGTGGAATTGAGCTGATAGTCCTTGCCCCTCACATGGTCAGCTGAAGATCTGAACGATGCCCACACAGGTTTAATAATATGCGTTGATTTGGGACTCTGCTGTTTTACAGGGTTCCCAAATTTGTGAAGAGAATTCAGATGCATGGGCTGTGTTCACACCTTCACTAAGAAGTGGGGGACTGTTTGCTTCTTCCATGTATTCAGTGGAACATGTGGAAAGGGCTAAAACCCCACTTCTACTACACTCTGCCATTTAGTTAATCTTGCATATCTACTCCCCCCTCATTCTTGTTCCTTTGTGTGTTGGCCTAAGTGAAATCATAAATCTGAGGCAGCATGCATAAGTTGGTACAAGCACCTAATTCTTGTAGATCCTTAAAGAATATTATTCTTTTATAATAATAAAGAATGTACCCTAATTCTTCCAGGGACCTCTTCCAACTGGCCAATCTTGCCTCATCCACAAAAACAAAATAATCACATTGTTTAGGCAATTCCTCTTGCACTAACAGATGACCACCACAGCCCTGTAATGACAGGCCTTCATTTCTGTTAGAACAGGAGGCTTCAGAATTTTCAGTGGCTGTACACAGATTCTGGTTCGGATTCAAAATAACCTATGCAAAATCTATAAATCAGCGTAGTTGTTTGTGCAATTTAATGGAACTGCAGACTGTCTTGCCAAAGAATCTACGTATGTATTTATTTTAGGCACCTTCCTAAAGGGGGACTTAAAGTGGCTGACCAAAAATTCCACAATATGGTTCAAATAAAGGTGGCCCCCACCCCAAAGACACACCAAACTGCATCCTCAGCAGTCCTGATTCACTGGGCTGGCTTATGTGAGCCGAGAACCCAGACCTCTTTGTCTCTTGCCTTTTAGTTTGCTTCTCTTGCCACATCAAGGATGTGCCATATAGAATTGCCATATACTGAGTCAGACTATTGGTCTATCAAAGTCAGAGTTGTCTACTCAGTAGCTCTCCAGGGCCTCAGGGGGAGTCCTTTCACATCACCTGCTTCCCTGATCCTTTTCTGGAGATGTCAGGGATTGAACCTACAAACATAGGAGAAAAAAACTCAGCCCAGATCTTATTCAGCTGCTGCTAGGAAGATGTCCCAACCTTCCTCCCTCACTCCCACCCTCTGGCCCCCCACTCACCTGCCCAGTGTGTGTGTGGGGGGGAGGCATAGCAACAGTCCTTCTGGGTGTACTTCTGGGGTGGTGCAATGAAGTCACTGCCTGGAAGCAAAAACAAAGTAAGTGCTGGCCCCTCCCTCCTGCTGGGAGGGTATGGGGACCTGGCAAGCCTAGTCATAAACCTCTGCTACAGAGGAATCAACTAATTTTCAGAGACTGGACACAGCCAAGCTGCAAGAACAAAGGGAATATAGAAAAGCTGAGTCCCACTCGTTCATGTATTCATCTTGAGCTACAAGCAGATTATTTCTACTAAGGGTAGGTTTATTTATTTAGATATTTACCTTGTTTTCCTCCCGACTTGTGGGTCAGAGCAGCTTTACAGCATTGGTCCCTTCTCCTCCATTTTTTTCCCTTCCAACAACCCTGTGAGGTAAGTTAGGCTGAGAGAGAGAGTTCCATGGCAGAGAGGGCAGTTGAACCTGGATGTCCCACATCCTAGTCGGACACTAAGCACTACACAATGCTGGCTGTACGTCTTATACGGGGATCAGATGTGTTAACTTAACATAAAGGTTTTAGCTAGTACAGAGCCATTATCATATGGCCAACACGGATGGCTTTTGGTTAGAATATACTGTGTTGCCTGCATGGCCAGCTTCCAGTTGTTGCTGTGAGGATGTATTGGAGGGAAAGACATTTGTATTTTTAAAGGATATTTGCCGCACTTCCAGTTATATGTTACAACAGCAAACCAGAAACATAGACAGCTAAATTAGACATATGGCCTACTTTTAGGAGTTAGAAGCAAACCATGTTGGGCATTAACCGTCGAAGCTTTTTGGAGATGATGTCCATGTTGGTTACTATCTGATTGAATGTAGACTGCAGCTGAAGGACCCCCTGAGGAAGCTCTGCGAAACGGGCCACCCGCTAGCAGCCTGCTAAGGCTAACTTTGATTGTCACAGTTCCTTCTGGACCTGGAGTGACCCACAAAACAAGAAATTTATACAATTGTTACCAGGAGTCTCTTACATGAAATAGTAACTTACCTCAGTTACAGGTCACAGTGTTGGTTATCTGCAGTTAAAGAACTAGGTTACATTGTACCTTCTCTAGTATATTCCTAGAGAATAGGAATATACTAGAATACTAGGAATAGGATTTTATTTATTGTTATTTAATGTTATTTGGTACATCTTGCCCATCATTTATCCATGTGGTTTATTTATTTATTTATATGTAACATTCTGATACTGTTATTTATTGTACGTAGCACTTTGCACCTTTGCACTTTAATTCCCCCCCCCTCTATATAACAGTGTTATTATTGTGTACCACAGTTCAATTTGGCGCATGTTTGAAGGATTCAGCGTCATCCTCCGGGTTGTAAGAATGAATCGCTATTAATACGGTGGACTATTGTCATGCCCCTGAGGAAGTCCGTTGGACGAAATCTGCATTCTTGATAGCCGGCCCCAGTTTGGGCTTGGAATCTTCGGGTTCTCGTTCATCTAAACACTGGGATAAAAAAGAAAAATATAAAAAAGAAAAGAAGAAGAAGATGTTAGAGCAAGAATTATAAGATCATTCTAACCTTAAGAGACTTACTGAAGGACTTTCTCCCTGAGACACCTCCTTTACATTTCTTGTACATAATATAATGGTTGGAGAGTGTAGTGTGATTCATGAGATGTGATTTGTATGAATCATTGTATTAATTGTATTCATTTGGATATATTGTATACGGCACATAAGCACTTGATCACTTTAAATTGTCTAAATTGATTCTATTGTTATAAATATGTTTTCTCCTGGTAAGTGATTCCTTTCTATTGATTGGTTCAGTTTGAACCAGGAGAGCATTTGCTTGTTTCAAGATGACAAAGACAGACAGACACGCCATCTGCCTCGTCTGTCTTGGAGAAGGGCACAGTTTTGGGCCGTGTAAGATCAGGCCAAAAGAGCCATCTGACTGAGGGGTTTTTATGGGAGCCTTCTCCAGCTCCTGCAGCCCAGCAGTAAAATCTTCTGCTTTAGTGGAGCTTAAGGATTGGTCAGATCTGAAACATTCTGCATCCCCAAATCTGAGCAACATAGGGACTTCAGATCCAACACCAATCAAGTTGGACCTGTCCAAGGTTTTGAGAGCTTCATCTGTGACTCCAGCATTGGCTGGGTCTCATTAGGATCCACAGCTGGAGGGATCAGGATCCCCAGAAGTCAGTGGTCTGCAGAGCTTCAGAGCCACCATATAAAAAGAAGATGAGGATGAAGTTGAGGCATCTGGGAAAACATAAGTCTTCTCAACCCCCAGGGAACATAGAACCTGAGCTGGCCTCTGAGCACATTGAGATAATTGAAGTCTCATGCAAGCCATTGTCTTGATCTAAGCCCCCCTCTTTGAAGGAAGAGAGTGAGTTAGTCCAACATTGACCTGATCTGACTCATTGAAGTTAGGGACATTTGCACCGTGAGAAATGTTGCACCCATAAGTGCCCAACATGGTACCTCCATCACGTGCCCCCACCTGCTAATACTCACTGGGGGTGTGTGTCTTTCATCCAGAGTTGATCAGTTCCATTCTAGATCCAACTTTACCTAATACCCTCCAATGTTCTTCATCTGGGATTCTAGCTTGGTCCTTCCTGGCGTTCCAACTTTCAGAGTTGGACGTTGAGATGGATGCCCCAGTATCCCAACAGATCCATCCCAGGATGATTTTGTACCACACGGCATCATTCAGGTCAGAGATACAATTATTTGTTTGCGGGAGCTAGAAAGAGAGCCAGTGTTACCAGCGGATGACATCAGACGTCATGCTGAGCAGATGTTGAACATAGCAAAATCACTGGACATAGACGTCTCTTCAACATCTCTTCAGCACTTATACTTGGGAAACCCCTCTAACATCGCTTTCCCTATGACTGAAGGAATTGTTGAGCTAATAAATTCTTTCTGTGAGAAGCCAGCATCCATTCTGGCAATGTCAAAGAAGGTGGAAGGGCTCTACAAAACTAAGGAAGACAACTATAGCTTTCTATTCACTCATCCTTCCCCTTCATCTTCCAGTATTTTCCCCTTCTCTGACCTCTGATGCTGAGAAGGCCCTTCTTAAATTGTTCTTGTGCAGAGCCATTTTATTGTATACGTACCATATGGCATCATTCAGGTCAGAGATACAATTGTTTATTTGTTTAAAGGAGCTAGAAAGGGATCTAAGACCTTGTCCCAAACAATTTCCTGTTGGGTAGTACAGGCAATTAAGTTGTGTTCCAAACTAGCCAGCCTACCAAGTCTATGTGCTTGTTCTCCAAGATCACAGGCATTCTTGGCAGCCTTTATCAGAGGAGTACCATTACAGGACATCTGAAAGGCTGCAACTTGGTCATCTGTGGACACCTTCATACAAAGCATTATGCCTTGAACATCAACATCAGAAAGGATGCAGCTGTGGGACAAACTGTTCCTCAGTGTCTGTTTCTGTGAAGAGCTGCCACCTACCTCCTATGGTAAGTGGTTTGCTAATCTCCCATATGGGACTGCACATAAGACTTGTCAATGAAAACAGGGTAGCACTTAACTATAACTTGTTCATTGAAGTCTTCTGTGCAGGCAAACATACCCACCCTCCTACCCCACCATGCTGTTTAATACTTACCTTAACTGTGCAGCCACTCAGGAGAGACCGAGGGTAGGGGTGTCTCCTCCCCCAGAGTGCAGGAAACAATGCTTTAGGGGGAGATAGACGCCCCCTTACAGACTTAAAGCTACAGAATCTACCAACCAGCAGGCCTGCGCATGCGCAGTCACATGTGTGTCTGCACAGAAGAATTCAATGAACAACAGATTACAGGTAAATTTGACCCTATTTTCCTTGCTCTACATTAATAAATAAGCAACATAGCCCCAAGTTAATTTAATATTAATAGATGCTCCCTTGTAGATTATTATCCTGACATATGTAATATCTGAGTTGATGGCACTTGAAAACACCAACACTTATGAATGCATTAGTAAGCCTTTGAGGTAATTGGACAAGTTGCAATGAGTAAGTATCACAGGTCATTTGGCATCACACAGCAGGTGCTGTGTTGTAACCCACCATTGGAAGAGACAGCTTAAAACGTGATTTATTTGTGTACAAAACTGATGTTGATAAAAGAGACCAGTTAAATCCTTGCCATGTGGAATTTTCACGCTAGTGATCACTGGGTTTTGCATTTACTTGAAAATTCTTCTCCGTGTTCCAGTGGCAAAACATTTAAGTACACTGATTCCTTTGGTATTCATTAAAATAACATTAATCATGATGAACTCTGCTGGTGTTAATGTTGATTTATTCTGAAACTTCCTAATTAAAATAAATCAGGTTCTATAATTAGCCAGAGAAGAGAAATAGGTCAACCCCTCTTGCAGTGATGACTTTGTGCTAGACTATCTCCTGAATTTAAACTTGGAAATAATATAGTAGTAGGAGGAATGTAATAACAAGAAAGGACTTTAAGGATGGCTCAAACAGTTTGCTCCATGGAGAACAGAAAATTTTGAACTAGATCAAAATAATTTCTTTTTAGAAATATGCTAAAAAGATTTAACATGCTTTGTGACAGATCCATTATTTTCCTGTTAACTGGGGTTGTGTGGGATCAATGCAAGAAATTAGCAAACGGTTTGGCTCTAGAGGCACTGGAGTTTTTTTTATGACTGCAGAAAACAAAAGGGGATTTCTTGGAACTGATTTTCTCTACAGTTTCCATATTTGGATTAAGACTAGGGCTGTGCTTATCAGAAACTTTTAGCACAAAAGAAAAGGCTTTTTGTTGGTAGCGGGTCTAAAATGTTCAGTGAACTGTCCTCCCAATATTTATCTTCACAGTCTTCATTGTTTTTTGTTGTCCAGGAAACCTTGCATCCACATTGGGCGAGTGCTGCGGAGGGAGGAGAGCATAGAGCCCACCTGTGCGGCTACCAGGACCATCATTGGGGGTTACATGAGATGCGTGATCACTTAATTCCTGTTGTTCCTCCTGTAGAATCCTCAAAGGGGAGAATGCTTCCAGCAAGCAATCCTGCAAAGTCATGGCTCAGTGCAGCCCTAGTCACTGATAACAAAAAAACCAAACCAAAACCTCTCGATGCATCTGGTTTTTAGTCATAAGCTGTTTTACCTTTATTATTAGAATAATAACAAAGGGTAACAATCCTTTCATCATTCTACTGTTTGATTTTCTAAACTGAACATGCCCAGAAAAATCTAAGATAATCCTACTGGGTTTTTTTTTTGCTGGTGTTGGTGTTCCTAGCACCAGACATAAACCTACAGCTATACAGCTGTCACAGATAAGAGAGAATTGTTTTTTTTAAAAAAACAAATCAACCTTTGCTCAATTATTCTTGCATTTCTGAGAAGCTTTGATTGCTAAGAATCTGTAAGAGGCTGTCTATGCATCTTATGTAGTGGATGGTCCATACAGATGGCCCATTTTTTTCATGAGCATAGTCCAACACAGAGCTAAGCACATTTTGGCCCGCTGATTTCAGTGCATTGATATGCACCTCTCCTAAACTGGATTGTGACCTAAATGTTTGCATCTAAAAATATCACTGCAGTAAACCTCCCATGCTGAATACTGGAAATAGGACTTCGATGAAAGCTTTGCAAATGCCAATATCCACTCACTCCCCAAACATAATGCTATAAATATTGGCTTACTAATATAATTTCCCAACTAAATGAATCTCTTTCCATAGCACAGACTCTGTACTCCTTTCAGCTGTTTCCTAATGAAGCAGAATATCCTCATCCATGCTCTTTTTCAGAGATGGTAAATAGGGAAGGATATCTTTGGACTAAAAACCCAATGAAATATATAGTTGTCAGGGTGAGCCATTAAAACTCTATTGGTAACCTGGCTTCATCACTGTCTTTCAGGATTGTAAGTTATTCCTGGGAAGGGAATGAGCCTTCCTGCTAATTAGTTTCACCTGGAGCCTGCTTGTTCCCAAGAGAAACGTCCTTGGGCGGCAGGAGGAATCAACCTCCATCTCCCCTCTTTAATTTCTCATGCTAGCACTGCCAATTAGCCAAGTGTGCCCTGATTGGTCAATGGTCTTTGAAAAGATGGTTGCTCACAGCATTGGGGACCCTCTCTGTTCAGTACTATTCTACCAGCTTGTGAGAGATGGTCTTCCCTCCATGCCTTACTCAAGATGATGAGATCTGCCTGGCATGGAGTGGACTTCCTTTTCTAAGCCTGTGGATAAGAACATGCCTGAGAGCTACATCAGAGATGCAAGTTAGTAAGATTTTAATGTCTAGTTAATCCTAGTCAGCATAGACAAGGGTTTTCCTTTCCTTTCACTATTTCCTTTCCTTTCACTATTGCAAGTGCTTAGGTAGAGTGGTTCCTGCTCAGCATACACTCCTTGTAATCTGAATTACTTAATAAAGTTATTTTTTTTCTGGTGTCAGGAGTTACTGACTGAAAGTGTGCCTGTGCCCTCAGAGACGAACTCAGAGGGTGAACAGTCTCAAATAAGGACCAGACCCCTGTGAGGCTACTAAGGGGTCTAAGGTGGCTGTTGTTTCAGTGCCTGGGAATGGTAGCAGGGGCTCCCTAGGTCTAGACATGGTAGTAGAGATAGGATTTGGTCTGAGGAAGTATCTGGCGCCATTGGCAGTACTCTGTGACAAGGCCTGTGCCTAACAAAGTACAGCAATTAGGCTAACAAGAAGAGTCAGGATGCCGAGCTGGAGCCTCCTGTTTATGATTTTTCACTTGGAGCCAACATAATGGATGAGTTGGGGCCATTGGAGGTTGTGTTGTGTTTACTGAGAGGCCCTACACTTGCACTCATTCTCTGAGAATTTTTTGAGATCAGCTAACCTTAGCTCTGTGGATTGCAATGAAGTTGCTTCTACAATTTCCTGCAAGAGGGAAACCCTGTGTGCAGAAAATGACCCATTGTGGCAGGATCAGATACACACTGGGGACCTGTTGGAATGCTCTCCGTTATGGCATTTATCTATTCAAGATAGCAGCAGGACAGCCAGAAAAACTCCACCTTAAGTCCACATGGAACCCCCCAAGATGGAGCAGCAGCAGGTACAGCCCCAAAGGGCCAGCAGAATCAGCCAGGAGCACCTGCCAGCCACAGCATCCCCCATGAATGGTAGTGGGTGTGGTTGTGGCCTGGCCTGTGAGGCACCTTTGGGTGTGCTAGCACTGCTGGCTGTCTGGATCAGGCGGGCTGAGGAAGGGCTGCAAGCATGGTGACCCAGAGGACACAGCTCAGCCCCTGAGGCAGCAAGAGAAAAGCCATCACCATTAACAGCTGGTACAGAGCTGCTGGGGTGAGAACTGGTGCAGCAGCCCAGCCAGCCCAGTACCTGGCACTGTGTGGCCAACCCCACCCTGCAGCACACACTCCATTGGGTGGCCAGGAGACAGGTGCTGGGCACGGGGATTCACAGGAGCACTGCAGTCATCAGACAGGAATTGAAGGAGGGCATGGGTTGGAGCCTGGGGGAGGGGTAGGCACTTCTCCAGGGCAGCCCCTATAAAGACCGGCTACCTGGGCAAGCCAATGAGGAAGTGGTTATGGAGCAAGCAAGGAAGCAAAGGAGAAAACAGCCACACAGCAGGGGAAGAGAGGGCACGAGGGTGCTATATACCCCCTCCTCCATTCCGAGGCTTGCCCTATGGCCTCCCTGAGCCAAAGCCCCCCCCCCTGGCTTCGACACCCCTATTGTGGAGCCTGACAAGTTGATAGCTTGTATGGGGACTGCGGCTCACCCACCACCCTATAATCTGGCACCTGACAACTGGGCTGTGAGACCCCTGCACCTTGTGCCTGCCAAACTCCAAGCTCCACTCACTCCTGTGGCACTGATGGAAGGGACTCTGTTGCCACCACACCCAACTACAGAAGGCATGGATTTTGCCCAATTCTGCCAATGGCTTCCTGAGAGGCAGGAGAAGCTATTGAGAGATATCATCACCCGGCAGCATGAGGCCCAGATGTCCTTGATGTTGGACCTCTGCCCAGGGTTGCCAGATCCCCCTGTCCTCCCTCCCAGTGGTGCCCATTGTGCATATACTTTGCTTGATCTGGGAAGTGATGTCATTGCACAGTCCTTGGCTTCCCCAAGAGCTCCCCCATGCTCTATGGTGGGGAGCCAAATCGAGCCTGAATCAGCCTGGATCAGGCCTGAATTGGCCTGGAATGGGCCACTGCGGAGCATGGAAGTGCTCCCGTGTTCCACAGCAGCCCAAATTGTCTTGATTTGAGTCTGATTCAGGCCTGAATTGGACTAGTTTGGACGGAGCGCACCGTGCCCCCTGGGAGCATGCCTTGGGAGGCTGATGCCCCCCCCACCGACCAAGTAAGCGGGGATGGGGACGGGGGTGGAGGGTGGGACTGGGGGATCCACCTCTCCCGACGAGGAAATGGCAGTCCTACCTCTGCTGGGCCTGGGATTATTTCTTTTAAAAATTAACCATCATTAATCATTCTAGAGAAGAATAAAACTACTTTTAAAAAAGAAAAGATTTTGTCTTTCCTGTCGGCATTGTGGCTCAAGAAACGCTTCTTCAAGATGGCTGGGATTCCCTACCAGGGGTTGGCTTTCAACCCTCATATCTCACAACACTGTTGGTTGTATTAGTTATCCAAGAAAAACCTGGCAGTATCCTCACACAATCTTTCCTTTGTGTGTTGGTAGAGGCTATCACACTCTTTCTTGAGTACGTGACTGTTCAACGTCCTTTAACTAGCACGGCTCTTCCCGCCAGAGTTCTAGAGATGCCCCTGCTTGTGCTAATGTTCTAGAGTGTTCGTTTATTTGCCAAAGCTAACTTTCTCATGTAGTTTGCTGTGTTTCCCCCATGGCACTGTGAATGCTGCACATCTGGCATAATACCAAATTTACTGTTTTATGCAATCATTCATTTTGGGATATATTGGAAGATTTGCTGACTTTCAGTTTTTTAGGGTTTATTTCTTAAATATGCAGGCAAACCAGAGATTGTTAATTTTGGGCATATTATTTTGTAAGATAGCTTTCCTAGCTGGTTTTGATTTAAATCATGCTTTATACTGAGTATAAACTGAGCGTAAACACCTAAGCTGTTGCCTAAAATAATAGTGTACTGTACTGACTGTGTGTGATTTGGAAAGACTCTGATTCAAATTCCCCCATGAATTCACAGGAGGGTCTTGGGCAAACCACTATTTCTAACGCTTATAGCTGCAATATGGGGATAATGCTGACTTTGCTTTATATCCCAGGAAGCTATAGGTTATTATTCACAAATGATTGTGTGCTAGTGAGGAATTCATGGGTGGGAGGGAGTGTTTCTTCCCATGTGCCAGGTACTCTGCAAAAATTGCTCTAACATTTGTGTGTACATTTATGAAGGCTAGTGATTCTTCTGTTTTATGACCTTTCTGCTCATTTCGTTCTTGTAGCTGCTGTTTTATGTCTGAAAAGTTGTAAAAGGATGGTGTGTTGAGTGATTTACGTGATCTGTGTTTCTACTTTTTGTGCCCTTTCATGTCCTGTGTAATGAAGGCAGAACTTGTGTGTATTCTGTGTGTTCAGATATGAAAGCTGTAAGTGTATCGCTTCAGTGAGGTGAGGTGCCCAAGTTCCCTCTTTGCACGTTTTGCTGAAAATGTGTAAAGTAGGAACATGGAAAGCAAAAAACGCTGGGCCTTAAGGGTTTGCTGTAAAGGTACTAAAGCATTTATGGCTTCTTTTGATATTCTACTTCTTCAGGAGACCTGGTTAATGGATGGACCTACCTTTTCTGGTTACTTTACTCACTTTCAAAGAGCAGCCAAAGGCCCAAGGGGTGGGGCAGGCCTAGGGTTGCCAGGGACCTGGAGTCCCTTGACAGGGAATCCCCAGGTCCCCATAGTCTCCCAGCAGGGGATTGGGAGCTGGTACTTGCCCTGGTTTATTTCTCTGCATTCGCGCTATGCGTGCATGCGCTCCCGGCTTGCATGATGACATCACTTCTGTGAGTGACATCATCATGCAGGGTCAAAGGGGGCCCTTGTTGCCACTGCCACTGGCTCTCATTGCGGCAGCAGCTACCGCCCACCTGCTCGCCCGCCCACTCGCCCGCCCGCCCGCTCGCTCGCCCACTCTCAGGGGCACAGCAGCAAGAGAGGAGAGCTGGCGCCAGCAGCAGTGGTGGCGACAAGAGCGGCCTGCTCTTGCCACTGCTGCCGCTGCTGCTGCCCACTATTGCAGCATGGGAGCATGCCCTCTGCTTTCCTGTCCCGCCCGAGCCACGCACCCTGAGTTGAGCTGTGCTGCATGCCCCGAGCTGTGCTGTACCACGTGGCT
This sequence comes from Eublepharis macularius, assembly GCF_028583425.1. Taxonomy (NCBI): domain Eukaryota; kingdom Metazoa; phylum Chordata; class Lepidosauria; order Squamata; family Eublepharidae; genus Eublepharis; species Eublepharis macularius. The sequence continues at coordinate 115,761,222 of NC_072795.1, forward strand.
TGTCTTGTCTTGGGGTACACGATGCGGTGTGGCTCAGCTCAGAGTGCACGGCACAGCTTGGCTTGAAGCACGTGGCACAGCTCGGCTTGGGGCACATGGTGCTGCTCAGTTCAGGGAGGGCATGCTCCAGGGGAGCATGTGGTAACCCCAGGCAGGCCTCAGGGAGGCTTAGCTTACTTAATTTCAACCAATTTGAATATTAGACCTTGCAACCTCTTGGTGGCAGACAATTTGATTATTGCCTTTTTATTATAGTGGGATGACATGACATTTACTGTTTCTTCTGTCTACATTCCTCCATCTATCCCTAGTTTAATGGTTTAGAGCTGGGATCATCTGGGGAAAATTGCTGATAACTTGTAGGCCCATTTTCTGGGGACCCCTTTAGTACTAGCGGGTGATTTTAATGCAAAGATAGGCAGTGATGATTATACTCTCTTCTCCAAATTATTAGGCCCAGATAATGATGAATTTCTTAGAACTATTTGGCATTATAGATAATCCAAGGTTGTCATAATAAACAGAGCTGTTTTAGAGCTGGATAAATGTGCAATTCAGAGAAACTTTATTTCATTGATGGCTACCTAGAGGTTGATGGAGCTGGTGACTTCACTTACGTGAGTCTCAGAGAAATCAGTGTAATAGATTATATCTTGGCCTCAATTACCTCTCCCACTTTGAGTTTCTAAAAGGTGGTGACTTTATGGGAAGTGACCCTCTCCCAGTTTTCTTTCCTATAGATTTATCTTTAGAAAAGTATCGCATTCCAGACCAAAGCTTCCCTCTTTCCCAAAATCAAAATAAAGTTCGTCAATTATGCTGGAGTTCTAACTCTGCTGATAAGGCTCGTACCATAACGGGCTCCATCCCCTGTTATACTTTAGTCAATAGGGTTTTGCAATCAGATCCAGTGCTTAACTGTTTGCATAACTTGGATGAGTTTTAGAACTATTCAGACCCCTTTATGTGAAAAATAACTATGACAGGACATCTTGATTTAATGGTGATTATAAAAGAATGAAAAAGCATATTCAACAGAAACATCATGAGTTTAAAAGTAAGTGTAAAGTATCAGTCATTCAAGAGTTGATGAAATTTTAAAAAAATACAGATAAGAAAATGGATGGCCCTTAGTAAGGAGCGGGGACTTCTTATCTCAGCTATTAATAGATAATAATAAGATCTTTTGGTCTATCATCAATACCAATATAAATCCAATCTCTAAAATCTGATGCTGTATGACCCCTTGGACATGTGAAAGTTATTCAAAGAGGATATTCTCTGATGCTAATGCACCTACTATATCTCCTATTATTCCTCTTGATGCAACAATATGCTGGTCCAAGGTATCAACTAAGGAGGTCACTTGCCTTATCAAAGGATTTAAACTAGGAAAAGTACCCAGCTCTGATCTAATTCCTAACAAGCTATTTAAGGTTGATCCACAATGGTGGGCCATAATTTTGGCCCCAGTTTTACTCAAATTAATGTCAGTGGACAAATACTTGATCTATGGACACATTCCATTATTATCTCTATATTTAAAAAAGGTTCCAGATGTGATCTATCCTGCTAATGACCAATCAGTCTCCTTTCTTCTCTAGGAAAGCTATATTCTACTTACTTATTAAAGAAGCTTTTGCATTGGATGGAATCAGAAAACTTATTGGGGCATGGATAGGATTTAGGCAGGGTTCTTCTACATATGACCATTGCCTGGTTCTTTATCACTTGGCTGAGAAATATTCATCTTTTAAAGGAGAGTGATTATATGCAGCTTTTATTGACCTTAAGGGGGCTTCGAGTCTATAAATCATCCCAGATTGTGGAACAAACTCAAACTAATATGGATAAAAGACTTCTTGGATTTATTCAACAATTATATTTGGGTTTGACTGCCGAAGTACTATGTGGGTATGAGGGGAACTCAACACATCCATTTAATTTGGAAAAGGGGGTATGTCACAGATGTTTGTTAGTGCCTGTTTTGTTCAACTTATACTTAAATGATGCAGCATCAATTTTTGATGACTGCTGCCATCCACCAAAATTAGCTGAGATTGGCATTCTGCTTTATCCAAATGATGCTGTGATCCTGTCTCGAACTAGGATTGGGTTGCAAATGGTCCTGCGATGTTTTTCCAACTATTGCTCTCAAAAAAGCTTGGTGATCAATTACTCAAAATCTAAGATCTTCGTTTTCACCAAGACTAAGAAATGGAACCCATTTCAATGGTCAATAAATGGGTCTAATATTGAGCAAGTCAAGACCTTCTCCTATTTGGGGATTCTGTTTTTGTCAGATCTCTCCTGGACTCCCCAATTTAGAATAGCGCTTAATAAAACAAAACCATGCGCAAATGCTATAAATGGATTTTTCCACAATAGGGGAGGGAAGTATATTCCTGGAGCAATGCAAATTTTTAATCTGAAAGTGGCTCCCATTATTCTTTATGGCTCAGCTATTTAGATTAAAGCTATCTCTGATATAATCAACCAACCCTTAGCACAATTTCTTGGGAAAATATTGAAGCTCTGTTGTGTGTTTAACGTATTGCGGGAAGAATTTGGACAGCTATCCTTGGAAGCATGGCTGTATGTTTTAAAACTGAAATTAAAACTGCTCTTTGCTGAAGACGGTTTGTTAGATGCTCTAAATTGGGATACCCACCAATCGACTTGGTTGAAAGCCCTGGATGAGAAACTGATGATAATTGGAATGTCAATGATATTTTTGAGATAGGCAAATCTAAAGCATTTTCTCTGATTAAAAACTGTCTTAGAAATTGACCTCAGCAGCTTGATTTTGAGAGCCCACAGAGTTTGTTCACTCCTATCTTTTGGTCTTTCTTTCCTCAAATCAATAGCCCCTATATATATTACCATTCCATGATACTGCAGAGTTTTCTTTTTTGCAAAATTGAATATTATACCCACAGTGGTTTTAAAGGGAAGATTTTTTAATAGGTCCTATTCTGACAGATATTGCCCTTCTGGCCTTAATAGGATTGATACATCATTTCATGCCCTACTTGAATGTAGGTTCTTCAAAAATATAAGGGATTATTATATCAAGTCCTTAATTAATCAACCGTCCCCTTATACTCCAGAAACGCTGGCTCTTCTGCTTAGTGATAAGGATCCTGAATTTACCTTAGCAATTGCAAAATATGTCTCAGTTCTTTTAATCCTTGCATCCAAAAATGATAAGGAATAAGTATTTTCTGCTGCTCAAGATTCATGAATCAATGAGCTTCTAAGGGAATAAAAGGAAAGGAAAAGCACCCCCCCCCCCCAAAGTTACTTGTGCGTCTGTTTCTTGTAATGTTCAAGGCCACTATTATTTGACCTCAGGCTTCAGGAGATGTGTAGTTTTGACTTAATTGCTTACCTTTTAGTGTATTCTTGGGAAGGGCTTGCAGTGTCATGTACTACTATTGCAAACACAGCTGCATAGCATCACATCATCTCCTAGTCTTTATGTTGTCTGGATGATAATTGTGATCACGTCATGTCTTCATTTCTAGGAGGTACACTGGACTTAAAAGCTTTATGATGCTGTTAGAACCAACACACAGTCAAGCTGCATATATCGGGATTAGGGTGTGAGATTCTGAGTTTACATATATGGCTTCTATGTATACTGTTTTATGCTCCAGAACATCGTTTAAATATATAAAAGGGTAGTGTAAGATGATTGAATCTCATCCATTTTATCCCTTGGGAAATGCATTTAATAGAAGATGAAAAATAACTACTGTAGAAAAAAATACAGAGACCCTTTTAGGGGCACTCCTGTTTGTGCTCTGAGTGAGCTTTGTTTGCTGATTTTAGAAGGAAGAACCTTGTTAGGTGCATCTGCAGCCCTTCTAGTCTTGCTTATCATTGTTTTTTCTTTGTCATGAACTATCACTGGTAACCATAGCAGAAGCAGCATTTGGGTGGATGTAATATCTCCAGACGCCATTAATCCTTCCAGAAGATCTAAGGGTGCCAAGGTTGTCCAACAGTGGCTGGATATTTCTGTCAAGAATCCCATTTCCCAAGAAATGCATTTAATCAGTACATGACATTAGATGGAAAGATGGGTTTATGCAGTATCCACATGTATAGATAGCCGCTGAGCCAGGGTAGGTATTCCAGAATGCAAACAGTCTTCCTAGTTGGTGGACCTAGCTAGGGTTGTCAGCTCTGAGTATGGGAATATTTGGGGAGTGGAGCCTGGGGAAGGTGGGGTTTGAGGAGGGGCTGGATCTCAGCAGGCAAAATGCCATACAGTACATCTTCCAAAGCAGCCATTTTCTCCAGGGAACTGATCTCTGTTAGTTGGAGATCAGACCCCACCTGGTGGTTGGAAACCCTAGACCTAGCTCAGGCCTTTACAGCTTGACTGAATGTTGTTTGACCTTTTCTTTTGTTGTGTTTTTTTTGGGGGGGGCAGTTCTAGAAAAGTAGCAAAACCAAGAATTTTATCTAGTTCCTGGTCTGCTGCCATATATGTCTGGTGGATTGCATACAGCTTCTGGTTTTCCAAGTTGTGCAGGTCTGATCTTGTTTTAAGAAATTTACTGATTGATATCTCATCACTGGCTTTGTGCTCAGCATAAGGGTATTGAACAGCTACAATACTTGGGTCATAATTCAGTTCTTGAAGATACAAGAGGTAAATCGTTTTCTATCCAAGTATATATAGGGGAGGGGAAGGAAGGATTGCCTCAGACTACAAATGGTCAGTAATCTTTTCGAAAAGGCCTTCTTGTGTATAAACTATACCTGCAAAGGCCTATCTGCAGTTGAGTGATCTTGCTTTTTTCAGGGTAAAAAGCAGGCAAATACTAAATATGGGGCTGACCGGCACAGTCTCATTCTCCTGAAAACATGTTCACTGGACTCACCTATCTATTGGAATGCGAAGACCTCTGTTGTTGTGGAAGAGAAAAATTGATATTTGATTTTGTAGGGCTGCAACGTATCGGTTGCAGACTATTTTGTTCTGTGTTTTCATAGAAGAGTATGAAATGCTGCAGTAGCCAAATGAAGCCACGTGAAGGGTGGCTCTTCATACATAATCTTTGTAGTGTGGTGGCTGTCGAATGCAGAACTTTATGGAAACCTTTCCATGTGGGAAGCTGATTTGTGTGTATTAGATTCCTATACAGGTTCAATAATTTTAACCATAGTAGCAAAGATCCACCATAAAACTTCTATTTGATGTCTACTGTATATGAACTCTGTATGAGGCAGTTATGAAGAAGACATTTAGTGTTGTGTTGGTTTGTTTTATGACCCAAAATGGTAATCTGGGGGGAAAGATTTCTTCTAGATTTCCATAATGATCAGAAAAATGAATCCATGTTAAAGGTCTGAGGATGTGTTTTCTTCCTGAAGTATATATGCATAAAACTTTCAGTTTATTTTTTTTAATGACCCACTGTAGACAATCCAATGATAATGTTTGAGAATATCTACTCAAAGAATAACTGTAAATACAGTAAAGAAATCAGAAATGGAAAAAGTTATGAAAGTTAAGTCTTAAAAAATGACAAATAAAATGTTTTGAATAGCAAATAATTTATGCAAAATATGTTACAAAATCTAGAATGCTAAATAAATAATACAATGTACTCTCTTTTGACATTTTGTATTCCCATTTGTCTTTTAAACAATATTCTAAAGGTATTTTTCCCCAATAAGAGTTTCTTTATACAAATGGTGGAAGAGTTGTTTTAAATTTCATTGATACTTTGAAGCCACGGCAAAATATTTGGGAGGACTATTGAGAAAAATAGATTCTGTGGTTGAATTATTTCTTTATTATAAAAAAAAGTTACTACTGTAATGAAACCTTTTTGTCCTAACGGTTTGAAAACCTGACAATTCCTGATTCTATTTCCTAGTCAGCACACCAGAAGATTACTGTTCTGACTGTTATAACTTTACATGAGTCTAAAATATTAACGCACTAATACCATGTCATCAAGAATCTTGAAACTTTAAAGCTATAGTTTGTAATGTATGAGTTTTTCAAAAAATCCTGAGGTTGTGTGATAATAAGTAGTATTAGAAAAGAGCAAGAGTCCAGTAGCACCTATAAGACTAACAAAATTTGTGGTAGGGCATGAGCTTTCATGAGCCACAGCTCACTTCTTTAGATACAGCTAGAATGTGAGTTCATCTGTCCTTATATCTTGGAGAGTTAAGTGACTGCAGAAGCCAAATGATAATAGCCGGTGAATGACAATGGCAGGCATGATTGAATATGCAGAGGGGTAATGGGTGTTGAGAAATCAGCATTGGTAATGAGACAGGAAGCCTTTATCTCGATTCAGTCCAGGTGGAGGCATTGTCTTGAGCTTTGTTATCAGTTGCAAGCAGAGAGACTGCTGGACTCATATTCTAGCTGTATCTGAAGAAGTGAACTGTGACTCACGCAAGCTCATACCCTATCACAAATTTTGTTAGTTTTATAGGTGCTACTGGACTCTTGCTCTTTTCTACTGCCACAGACAGACTAACACAGCTACCCATCTTAATAAGTAGTATTATTTGAATACATGACCAATTTATTTAACTGTTTGGAAATAGGAATTGTATTTTTTTAAATTCCCCCTTGATTTGGCCTATCATACAATGTATGTTTGTTACTCTGCCTTCTGGTTCAAATATTTCATTGTTTAAGCCACCTGCAGGAATTTCGTTTAACTCAGCCATTAAATAATGATACAGGAATAGTGCAATTCCACTTACAGTTTTGAATTTAAGATTTGGGACATGATGGTGATCTAATAAAGAGCTGAGAGCAATCCTAAGGAGATCTATTCAGAAATAAGTTTCATCTTATTCAGTGTAGCTTACTCCTAGGGAAGTGCCTTTAGGATTAAGTGCCCGAATACTTTTTGAGCTTCCTATCAGCTTTGACTGAAAGTGGGAGTAGTGGCTACAACTGAAACTTACTGTAGTGACTGAAAGTGGCTGTAGTCAGTCATGTGCACAGACCCCAACTTGGGGCTAGGTCACACGAACACACCAGGATCTATGGTTACCTGGTCTCCCTAGCCTCCTGGCTGGAGGCAGAGAACCTGGTGCTTACCTTACTGCTGTTCCCATGGTCCTCCTCACACACACATGCACCCCTGCATGATAACGTCACCTCTGAGAAGTGATGTCATTGCGCAGATGAAGGGGCACATGCATGCTTTGCTGCTGGCCAATTTTGGCCTCAAACAGGCCAAAACGGGCCCATTTGGGGTCAAAATCATCCCACGGCAAAGCGCGGGAGCACTCTTGGGGCGGTGCAATGACATCATTCCCAGGAGTATCATCATCGCACTGCCCCTGGAGTGTGCCTGGGAGGCCCATTCTCACGCCTTCCCCCTCTCACCGGCCGGGTGAGGGGTGGCAGGGGGCAGAGGGTGAAACTGGGTGATCCCCTGCCCCCACTTGGGGAATGGGGTCCCTACTGGGATCTGGTCTGGTGGAGGAGTAGTTTCTCTTCCATACATCCAAGTTCATGTGTTACATTGGTACTACATGAATAGGCCCCCACATACGTAGTTCCAATTTGTATGAGCCATTCTGCTCAGAAAAGGGAGAAATATGTTCATGGTCTACTTGCAGATAGGCTTACACCTGGTGTACTCAGATACAGTGTATGTACTGGGGTGCAAATGTACATAGACACTACAGCAGGTAGAAAGGATCTTTGGCTGGGAGCATGTGTCAACCACACTGCAAACTACATTTTAGAAGCATATGTGGTGTTGCGCCAAGTCATGACCAGTACCCATGATAGAATACCTGGAATCTTGCTTCACTTACCTCCACATCCAGATAACAAAATCAAACAAAGTCAACGCAGGTGGAAAATAATCACTCAGACTCCCTCTTCATTCTGTCAATTGGCCTTGCATTTTCAACATTTTGACGATTCCTAATTTGTTGTTTTCTGTGTTCTAACTGAGTTTCCAAAAGGAAAACATGTATGCCACTCAGAAATCACTTCCTTCCAGAGAATTTGTCATGTGCACTGAAATATGCATGTCAACTCTTTTTAAAAATTAAATCCTGAAAACTAGAAATGTGTATGTTGGTTTCTGATTCTTTTCAGGGCATTGTTGAAACAGTTCTAAAAGATTCTTTCGGTGCATGATCATCTAGGCTCTTGCACTGAGCAAGTGCTTGGAAGATTGAGACACATCTAATAATCAGTGCTAACAGTTGCATTATCCTACAATATGATGAAACTAAATGAAACTACATCCTGGTCAGCCAATAACTGCACCTTATAAGTGAATGGAACTTTGTTGCCGTGGTTACTGCCTTTGTCTCCATGCTGTTTTTGCCCATGGTGCATTTTGGTTTTGATCCAATGCCATGTGAAGGAATAAAACAATGAGTCATTTGTTCAGAGTTGTGTTGTTAAAATATCCCTCTTTATCATAACATTTCATTTCTTTAGAAACCAGGCTGTAATTCAACGCAACTGTTAATTCAGGGAACTGCTTTCTTATTAAACAAAACCTTCTTTGATTTTTATTTATAAGAAAAAACCTTGTCTATGTAAGCTTGAACAATCAAACCTTCCATTTGGTTAATGGATTATTACTGGAACAAGTAGATAGAATTCTCTATGCAGTCAGTGTGATAAAAGTTGTGCAGGTTTTTGCACAACACAGAATTTTAGAGTGAAGTGTATATATTTCTTCTGGGCCAAAAGCAGTAACAAAACAGAGCCTACAAAACTGAGAAACTCTGAATATAACACAGGAAATAACTTCTGTTAATTAATTTTTTTAGAAACTGAAATTTGTAAAATAAGATGTAAATAAATCATGGTCCTGTACATACCAATACATCTCAGTATATTGAAACTTTACAATATGAAAAAATACATTAGATCTGTACAGTTTTTTACAGGTAGGTAGGATGAGTTTTGAAAAAAGATTTATTTTAAGGATCATACTCTTTTTTAAGTCAAAAAATACTGCACAAATTAGCTAATTACAAATCGTAGACTGGAAACAATATGTAACTCTTTTTTAAATGAACAGGAATTTTGGAATCCATAATTGAAGAAATTATTTCCTCTTTCACGTGAAAAAAAATTTGGTGGCAACTCTTGGCTGTAATTCAGACCACTTACGCCTGCGTGTTGAACAGGATCACTGATTTCGTGCTGCTGTTGTGATTGTGCTCAGATCCAGTTCAGTCTCTAGGTGTGTCTCCATTGTTTCTTCCTGTGCGTTTGAGTCGTAGGGCTTATGGGCAAGAAGTTCATGATGTACACCACAGTAACTTATCGTAGGCTGATCATATGCAAGAAACGTTGACACATTCATAGATAAAGGTATCTAGGGAAGGAAATACATCAGAAAAGTAGTTAATAAAGAGGCACCTTAGCATGCGGGAGTGAGTGAAAGAGATGTAGGGGTGTCAAGTTCCCTCCAGGGTATGGTTCCCCCAGCTTTGTTGACCTCTGGCACTCTGACAGTTGGGGGGAGGAAATTCTTTTTAATCACTGTTGGACAACAGTATGATGTCACTTCTGGGCAAACTCGGAAGTGACATCATGCCCCTCTATGGTTCTAAGCCCACCCTGGAAGTGATGTGGTGTTATGCTGTTGCCTGATGGCACTCCCCTTCTCTCCCATCTTTCACCAGTTGTCAGTCTGAGCTTGGCAACCTGTACCATGAGTGAGCAGCAGTAATGTTTGGTGTCACATGTGGTGTCAAGGTACCTAGCAGCATTGGGAAGCTTGGTCTTATTTTACATCTTTAGTTTTATATTCTGTCTTATCCCAGAAGCATAGCAGAAGAAGAATATTTTATTTATTTGTTTTAAATAAACTTAAGTAGCTCAAGTCTGGTTATAGATAAGGTCATGACTAGACATGGGCACAAACAGCATTATGAACAGAAAAAACCCATGAACAGCCCAATCTGCTGTTCGTGAGCAAGCTGTTCGGGAGGCCCCATCCTAACCGAACAGGTGCTTGTTAAAAGCCTTGTTCATTGCCTTCGGCAGCTGTTCGGCAAGCCAGACAGTCTGGAGACTGCTGCAATCAATCCCCTTGGCAACTGGAGAGGGAGGGACTGAACTCTGTCTGAACTTCTGGCTTTCCTTCTGGCTTTAACCCTTCAAAGTACTTCCAGTAGAGTCCCATTTTTGCCACTGTGAACAGAAAATAACAGCAAAGGGGGGGACAACACTTAGATCATGCCTTTCTTGGGGTGCAATCTCTCTGAAACTTGGGGGGTCTTCAGAGGACAGTGAGGACTAAAGGGGGAGAGCCATAGATCATGCCTTTCCCAGGGTGCAATCTCTCTGAAACTGGGGGAGGCTTCAGAGGACAATGGGAACTAAAGGGGGAGAGCCATGGCTCATGCCTTTCCTGAGGTGCAATCTCTGAAACTGGGGGAGGCTTCAGAGGACAATGGGAACTAAAGGGGGAGAGCCATGGATCATGCCTTTCCTGGGGTGCAATCTCTCTGAAACTGGGGGGGTCATCGGAGGACAGTGAGGACTATGTCCCCTGCAAATTTGGTGGGTATTGGACATCGGGAAGGTCAATTTGTAACCCCTCAAAGTAGCTTCCACCAGAAAGTCCCGTTTTTGCCACTGTGAACAGAAAATGACAACAAAGGGAAGGACCCATGGATCATGCCTTTTCCGGGGTGCAATGTCTCTGAAACACTGGGGGGTCTTCAGAGGACAGTGAGGACTATGTCCCCTGCAAATTTGGTGGGTATTGGACATTGGGAAGGTCAGTTTGTAACCCCTCAAAGTAGCTGCCTTCCAACAGGCAGTCCCCTTTTTTCCACCGTGAAGAGAAAATGACAATGGGGGGGGGGAACCACATGGATCATGCCTTTCCCCGGGGTGCAATCTCTGTGAAACTGGGGGGGGGGTCATCAGAGGACAGTGAGGACTAAAGGGGGAGAGCCATGGATTATGCCTTTCTCGGGGTGCAATCTCTCTGAAACTGGGGGGGGGGTCTTCAGAGGACAGTGAGGACTAAAGGGGGAGAGCCATGAATCATGCCTTTCCCAGGGTGCAATCTCTGTGAAACTGGGGGGGAGGATCTTCAGAGGATGGTGCGGACTAAAGGGGGGGAGAGCCATGGATCATGCCTTTCCTGGGGTGCAATCTCTCTGAATCTAGGGGGGGGGGGGCTTCAGAGGACAGTGAGGACTAAAGAGGGAGAGCCATGAATCATGCCTTTCCCGGGGTACAATCTCTGTGAAACTGGGGGGTCTTCAGAGGACACTGATGACTATATCTCCTGCAAATTTTGTGGGTATTGGACATAGGGAAGATTCTCCCAGGTGTGAGAGGGATGGGAAGAATCTCCCCACCTCTCTCATACTGGGCAGGCAGCCTGGCTGTGCAACTCCTCTCCCGGCCCTTTAAATTATCAGCTGGCAGTCGGCAGGGGGAATTCCAGCTGATAGTTTAAAGGGATCTTTAAAGGGCCAGTTAAGTGGGTTTGACAGGGGGCTAAGTGGGGGGTTGGGGTGGGGGTGGTTCTGGCCCCCATGAAGAATGAACAATGAACATCCAGAAACAGTTCATGTTCATCCATGTTCATTGTTTGTTGTTCGTGGATGGCACCGAACATCGAACAGGGTGTTCGGGTTTTTTTCCCTTTCATGCCCATGTCTAGTCATGACCGGAAAAAAAAATAGCATCGGATAAAGCATCTAAAAGGCAATAGGCCAAAAAACTAATGGCTAAATTTTATTCAGCTGAAGTCAACAAGGGATGTCAGTCAAGGGAATGTCTACTGAAAATAAAACAAACAGTCTTACACAGTAATCTTTACAACACTTCCCTGTTTTCTTAAAGAACAATCCTAAGGAAGTTTACTCAGGATCAGGTCTATTTAATGGAGCTTACTTCCAGAAACATGTTTTTAGCATTGCACTGTTAGTGTTACACTTGTGAAAGGCATGCAGTGATGGCACCCTCAAAACCACCTTGGGCAGCTAGTTCTGTGATGTAGGACACACAATAGAAAAAGCTTGGTGACAAGCTTAGGCTGAAGCTTAGGCTACACTAAGAGATATTGCAAAGGATGCTGCTCATGCACAGGTTCATACAGGAAGACAAGGTCCTTAAGATATGAACTAGACCATGTATGGTTTTATTGGTGAGAACCTGAACCTTGTATTGAGCCTGGAAGCACGTAGGTAACAAATGCAACTGCTCTGATAAAAATATAATAGCAGCACAGCATCTAGACCTTGTAAGTAAATGGGTAGCTGCATTTTGCAGTATTTGAAGCTTCCATCACCATCATCTTGTCCAGATTCAGTTTCAGTTTGTTCTATCTCATTCACTTTACCTCAGCACCCACACATTGGTTTCAAGGCTGTAACAGCTGCTGCTGGAGTCTTAGGGTCAATCTAAACATGCAGGTTTTTAAAGAGTTTGGTCCAAATTCCCCAAACCCAACTCAAGTTCCCCGCAGTCATTCACCAGCTGTGGGGAACGGCTGTTAAAAAATAAAGGAAAGCCCAAATGCCCTCAGAACTCCACCATGGGGGAGAAAGGGCTCCTGCCCCCCCCAAACCTTTTTCCAAAATAGTGACTGTGGGGGGGGGGTCTCTGATTTTGCTGCCTCACACTGAGTATTCTGTACCACATGGTGTGGTAAAACAGAGAGATATCCTCCCCCATGCTATTTTGACTTGGGGAAACGGCTTGGGATGGGGGGAGAAGGCAGGAGCTCTTCCCTTTCTTGCAGTAGCATTCTGAGGCCATTTGGGCTCTCCGTTTTTTAACAGCCATTCCCCACAGCTACTGTGTGGCTGCAGGGAACCCAAGTTAGGTTTGGGGAACCCAGATCCTACTCTTTCAAAATCAGCAGGTCTAATTTCACCCTGAGATAAGAATGAACATTATTGAGTTTATTAACATATTAATAAACCCACTCAGCGAGGAGGGCAGACTAAAAATCTAATCTAATAAATAAATAAATGGCACAGAGCTCCAAAACTATGAGTGATCTTATTCAGTGGCTTAATGAAGAGTTTTAAAAGCTTCGATGAAAGCCGAGATCCCTGAGAGGCTCCACAGTTAAGATTTCAGATTGATGGTTCAGAGTCCCAGATGGCACTTCTTTTTGTGTGCTCTGATAAAAATGGAGGACAGATCCAGAAACCCCAGTCTGCACTCCCAAGTGCTTCAATAATTTCTACAGTGTCAAAAGCCACAGACAGCTCTGAAACTATTAATAGAGAGGTACTGCCTGTATTCATTTATATTCCATGGTATCAATCTCATCTCAGCTATGAAATTACTAGAGCCCCTTAGGCAAACTACTATTCTCTCTCACGCACACATCATCTTGCAATACAAGGATGATGATACTAACCTACCTTAGAAGATTTTTGTGAATATTATTAAACATATTAAACACTTCAAACAAAGTGTTTACAAAAAAGTGTTTACAAAAAAAGTTTATATAAATGTTAACTCTGTCCAAACTCGGAACCACAACCGAGGATCCTACAAATGTTGCCTCCCTCCTCCTAATTGAGATCAGAATCCACAAGACAAGAGTCCGTCAAGTGCATTGTCCAAAGTTGCTTTAGATTCCAGATTACTCTAGGCATTGAATCAAGTTTCATAGAAAAAGGAAAGCAAAAAATCTCCAGAGTGGCTTAATGGAGTATAACCTGGGGGAACATTCTTTCCTGACCTTAAAATATAACACAGTTTCTCTTTGAGAAAGAGTGAGTCTTCTCAAGTGATATTTTTACTGAGACACAAGTCTAGCCAACCACACAATGTCTTTATTGTGGATAAGAGAGGAAGTGTGCTGCAGAAAGATGCCTGCTAATAATGGCAAATTCTGTGGGCTTGCTTGAGTTGTTTAGAGCTGTTTGCTTTCCAAACACACTTTAACCATGGCGAGTCTGACTTTGGTTTGTTAGTGTGCAGTGCCCTGGTTTGTGCTATTTGAATCTGTGGGTATCTTCACTTTGCAACACAGTAGTGGTTATCTATGGTTTTTGAACCCTTCTATGAGGGTCACTCTAGACATCACATTCTTCATGAGTTTGCCATAGAGCCAACTGAGGCTTACACATACACACAGCAGCTCTGGAGAATGGCTTGCATAAAAAGCAATACCTCCACATGTAGCAGCTGAAATGGGAAAACTCCCCCCCACACACAGTTTTTGCCCAGAGGAAAATGCTTGGGAGAAAGGCAAGAGTTTTCCTTCCCCCAGCAACAGCTTTCTGAGCCCATTTGGGCTATCCATTCTTTATGCAAGCCATTCCTCAGAGCAGCTGAGTGTCTGTGTGAACCTGGGTGGGCTCTGTGGTGAATTTGTGAAGGAAATAATGTTTAGAGTGACCCCGAGAAAGTACCAGATCACAGGTAAGGCCCCTGCAAACCTCTCCCTGACCCTGATGGGCTGAAATGATGGCCTCAGAACCAGAACAATATTTCGTAAATCTATCCAGGGCTGTTTCCACACGGCTTACCTTCCCTCGGAACAACCCACAACGTCGCTCAAAAAACCGTGGAAGATCGCGTTTTCTTGCGCGAGATTTGCGCGATGTCTCATGCAAATCTTGCACAAGAAAACACGATCTTCCGCATTTTTTGCACAATGTTCCAGGTCATTCAGAGGGAAGGTAAGCCATGTGGAAACGGCCCAGTTCTTTCTTGAAACCCATAGACTTCTTTGTTCCCTCATAAGAACCATTGCGGCAGGTCATTTGAAGTGAGCCTTCTGTATAATTTATATTTTATTATTTTAAAATATGTCAGTTCCCTTGCTTGTAATTTTAGAAACTCAGTTTGATCTCCAAAGCGGTCATTAGCTGCCTGCCAGAAGAGCTTACATTCATCCTATGTTAAACAGGAGTATTTCCTGATGTGCAGTAGGGGTGTGCAATTTGGTATTCTGTATACTGAATATACACCAAATAATTGCTGACAAGGTATTATCTGGGTATACTGAATGACATTAGAGAATCCCAAATAAAATTGGGATAGCAAATAAGTCAATGTCAGATGACCCCAAATTTATTTGGGTTTCTCTGGCGAACACAGCTACAGCTTTTAAAAGCTGGCTGGCTTGTCTTGCAGCTTTCCTCCCCACAACCTTCCAAGGCTTTCCTGGGCTTTTTCCCCCAGGGGAGGGGGGAGTGAGGCAGGAAGAAGGGGGAATAAGTGCATTAGTGAGGTTTCCCCCTTTGTAGGCTTCTCAGAATTGTCTGGTAATGGTTTGGTGTTGGTTGTTCATTCTGTTGAGCTTGCAACAGTGTCTTTGCTTGTTTCAGTGTGGTTCAGTTTGGTTTTTTGACACTGGTTCTGTTGGGATGCTGTAGTTTGGGGTGCCTGTGCTTTGCTGAGGTATCTTCCTTCCTTGTGACAGCATAGCTATCAGCATCTAGCCTCATGCACATGCATTGTCCTTTCGTGATTACATCCATATAAATGGACTGGTTGCATCTCTGTGCTTCCCCTAGCAGAGGGAGCTGATGAAATGGAAGTAGAGTTGGAGCTGCACCAGATAGGATAGGGTTGCCAGCCCCCCTCTTGGGGCAGGGGACCCCCAATCCGCAACTACTGACTTCCACCCCATTCAACTGGCTGGCGGGGGGTGGGTGGGTGTTCAGGAGGCTGATTAGAAATGCCAGAGCATGTGCCAAAATGGTGCATGTTCTGGAGGCTTTCCACAGACAGAAGTGGCAGGGGCTCAACGGGGCCAAATCGGCCAAAAACATAGGAATTTTCCTATGTTTTGAGTTGATCTGGCCCCACTGAGCCCCCATTGCTTCCATTTTAAACTGGAAGTGATGTCAATGGAGGGCCTCTGGAGCACACTCATGAGAACAAGGAGGACTGACATGCCCTGGCCAGATGGCACCAACTTGCCCCCTAGTTTGTAAGTAAGCAGGGTGGCAACCCTGAGTAGGAAGGGAGGTCATAGTAGATGGAGGAGTGGGACCATCTCTGTGTTATAGTAATATCTGTGTTGTAGCAATGGCTTGGTGTAATGGTTAGACTAGAATCTGGGAGTCCTTGATTCGAATCCCTACTATGCCATGGAAGCTTGCTGGGTGACTTTGGCCAGTCACACACTCTCAGCCTAACCTACCTCACAGGGGTGTTGTGAGGATCAAATGGAGATGGGGAGACTGTTGTAAGCCCCTTTGGCTCCTCATTAAGAAGCAAAGAGTCTCATGTGAGTCTCATGTGACACTCTTGTTTCCCAAGCAATGAACGCCGATTTGCCAATACAATTGTTGGGCAAATAAGAATCTTTGTCAGATCAGTGCTTGCTGCAGACAAAGTGGGTTTAATGAATGTGAGTAATGTAGAGCTATTACACTTGGTTTAATCACAGAATAGTTAGTATTTGGGATCAGGAATGGCAAACATAGTTTCTTGTTTGCTCTGTAAAGCGACAAATATCATGTGTTAGTGGCATTGCTTGATACACCTGCTGTATCTCTGACATTCAGGGATTGATGGGACAACATGCCTATAGTGCATTAGTACTCATTTCCATATACACTTCCCAAAAGACAGCAATAGTTTACTTTATCACAATGCTAGTTGATATCTCAGACTGTGACAGGTGATTAGTACCTCAGCATGTGAGCAGTAGTTGAGTTTCTAGCAGTGAGGGATTTTAACATACCAGGAGCCAAGTTAGTATGAAGAAACAGGATTATTCTTCTCACTGGGAATATGAATGTTTTGAACAAGATGGAAGATCACTGGGACCAGGAATTATGGCATTCCACTTCCTTTTCATCCCACTATCTCTACTGCATTTAAAATATCTTTTGGGGCAAAAGTCCTTCCACGCTCTGATACAGAGGTTCTCTGTGAGGAAGCCAGGATGTTCCACAACTGAGCCACGAGTAATCAAAAATACTGTCATTCTGGACCACAGATTAGAGCAAAACTGTTGCCATAGAGCTTCCAAGGAGATTGTATGAAAATGACTATCTTACAGAGGTTATTGCTTAACAAATATTAAGAAACTCTGATTTACTGCAAAAAGCACACACCTGTGTCATCCTCTGTTTATATTCGTCGTGAGCAATTAAGTGAACATATATTTAATGTAGTATTCATGAATTAATGAAGAAAAATTAGTCACCCACTTAAGCCACATTACAGGATGCAACTTGAATATTTACATAGATGCCAAATGACGACACTGCCATTTCATAAAGAAAAGCATCAGTAATGTAGGCGGTCCTGATATTCTTGGTGTGTATTATGAAACTTAAAGGACTTGAAAAGTACATGTCCCCAGAACGGTGTGTGTTTTCACTAGAATGTGTATGATAAGCACACTCATCTGCTTATAGCTCCTAAAAATAAGCATGTAGAGAAGACCATGTAGTCTTACTGTAAGATATATAGGATCCAGGCTTTAAAATCAGATGCTAAATCCCATTACAGATACATATTTTCATAAGAGGAAGGAATCCTGGGGATTTTTATCTTCTTTTCTTGAGTGTGATGAATCCGAAATGCTTACTAAGAGTGAAGTTAATGACAGTGTGTACTGCATATGACTGCTGATCCATAACTGTTTACTCATAAAAATACATGAACTCTAGAATTCATGAAATTTCTAGGTTCTGAATGAATGTCTTCAGTTTGTTTTCCTTGGTTACAACACTGTGTGAGCTTTTTATCATTTCTTAAAACAATAAGATGAATTTACCTTGAGAAGCAGTGGGATGTTATGAAAACACCATACTGAGAAGAGGCTATTAGGTCCCCCCCCCCAGCTTCTCCATTGTATATGCACTACTGGTTGCCAATTTAAAAAGTTGATTCATCAGTCCCCAGTGCAACTTAAGTTCCAACTTCCTGCAATACTTTTACAACGTTATTTCTTTTAATATCTGCTGGATTGTTCCTCTTCGATATGTGAGCTATAATTTTCTCAGCAAGGGGTATCTGCAGTGCTTCTTTGATCAGCAAATCTTGTCCTTTATCTTACAGTCAAGAATGTTAAAAAAAAAGACTGTGGCCAAAGATTGACTGCCTTTGCCCCCTCTCTTATTTTTTTTTTTTTTTGCTAATTGTTGCTTTGTACTTCCCCTACCCTAATAGAGCTGTACTGGCAACTTCAAGGTGCCCCATCCATTAATCACCGGGCAATAGCCTGGCTGCTGTATTTTTGATGAGCTGAAGTTTCTGGACTTTTTTCAAAGGCAATACCAATAAAGCACATTATAGTCATCAGAGGGTGGACCACTGTGGCCAGATCATGTTTTCTGAGGAACAGCCATAGCTGTTGTATGAGCCAAAGCTGATAAAAGGCACTG
Organism: Eublepharis macularius; assembly: GCF_028583425.1. NCBI lineage: Eukaryota > Metazoa > Chordata > Lepidosauria > Squamata > Eublepharidae > Eublepharis > Eublepharis macularius. The sequence continues at coordinate 115,779,543 of NC_072795.1, forward strand.
TGTGCCATGGAGGAGATCTGGGCCCCCAACTTGTAGGGCAGGATCCAGCAGAACCTCCAAGCCATGAACTTGTTTCTTCAAGAGGACAGTGCAGCCTCCTCCAGTTCAGGCTGACGCCTGTCCTGTAGAAGTTTTCTCATTGGCCAGCAGCACCTTAGTCTGCTCTGGACTGAGTTTCTGTTTGTTGACCTGCATCCAGCCCATTACTGCCTCCAGGCACCTGTTCATAACAACTTCCACAGACTCACTTGACACAGTTTTTAAACAGAACTAGCAGATTGTCATTTTCAGGTGCTGCTATGGAGCCTCTTAAACTGGAAATAATTTAGGGCTTCTCATATCGTCTTAATCTAGTCCCAGCTGGAAAACACTTAATGACTAAAGGTCATTATCTTCATATATAGCCTGCCTTTCTCACTGAAACGCAAGGTGGATTGCAAAATATGAATGGTAATTGCAGCACACAGCAAAGACCTCTAATAAATAATGATGCTGAACTACAACAGAACGGGAATGCAATGCAAACAAAAGCAACTAAGGCAACAGAACTTTCTTAAGGTGTGACATACATATAGTGAAGAAAGGAAGTTACAAAGACAGAGGACCCTGCAGTAAAAAAGGGAGGTAATATGTACAATAAATATCGCAATAGACTACAAATACAATCCCTTAAAGAAGCGACCTTTTGTGCTGTTCCATTATACTTCCGTTCTACTCCCTTTGTAGAAATGTCTTCCTGAACATTTCTGTTTTGCACGTTTTGTGCAGTGAATAGTCATTGTCCAAATATATAACAAAATATATTAGTTTACACATGTTAGTCTATCCATTTGAAGGACTGTTGGTGCTGCCTGTAGAAGCTGCTCCTAAATGTTTATTTTATAAACTGAAGTTAGGACTGATTGAAGTTTAGACATTTAGTTCTGCCTTACACACACCCCATATTATGTATTCTATTCTGATGGACAGAAGTTATCTATATATTTGTAATTTTTGGAATGCAAAACATTTTCTGCTTATTATGGGCACACATCCCAAAATATGTGTAATATATAAAAAATTTTGAACAGGTGGCAAGCCAACCATAAACTAATTTGAGTGTTATCTGTTTTGTTTCTGTAGCATCTAGGCAGACTTCCATTGCTTTGCAGCTACTCCTTCCCCCACAGCAGTTTGGTTCCACTGCTGCAATGAATGTTCTTTTCCATGCCATGCTTTATTTTTCAAAATGCTGTTTTTCAGCTTCAAAGGCAAAAATGGCATCCAAGACAGCTCACTATAAATGTTAAAGAAATAATAAATAATGCCTCTGTAAATCATTAACAGTGATGATTATATAGTGGTTGAAAGTTAGTACAAATCCAGGAGATTGTCCCATTGGTTAGAACTCAGAATATGGTGGGGGTAGGTGGGAAGAGTATTTATTTACGTTATTTACAGTCCACCTTTCTCACTGAGACTCAGGGTAGATTACATAGGGTAAGTCAAATGCAGTCAAGATGAACAGACATCCAGTAAACAGTGCAATAGCGTTTGGACTGCAGAAATCTGAGAACAGAGTTGAAAACAAACTTGAAACAGAGCACAAGCATTTAAACTTGAAACAAAGCATAAGCCTATTAAACGATGTAAGAACATACATACAGCAACAGACAGTACACAGTAGTATAGTTTACAGTCCCTATTCCTTTACCAAAGTATCTTTCTGAAGCGTTCCATTACAGTACATTACAGTATTACGTGCCCTGTGTAAAAAAGCCATCCTGAATCATTCAGTTTTGCATAGTTTGCAGAAAGCCAGGAGAGTGGGAGCTTTCCTCACCTCATCAAGCAGGCCATGGGTGTGTGTGTGTGTCACATTAGAGAAAACATGTATATGGGCAGTTGTTGATTTTGCCCATTTGCAGGATGGCACCTGCCGAAGGTCCTGCTCAGATTAGCAACACTGATGTGATGGAGCAAAGGGAGAGATGCAGTACTGTAGATATGATAGACTAGGGCAGTGAAGAGCTTTGTATGTTACAGCCAATACTTTGAATTGAGTCTGGTAACTGATGACAACAAGTCAGTAAAGATTACCAGTGTTTGAGCAATTCAGTAAAGATTATCAGCATTGTCTCTTATAGCACCCAAGAGACAATCAGCATGACCCCGGGTAAACATCTATGGAAGATCCACAGATGGGTGCAACCAGAGGAAGAGCCCTCATTCTAGTAGACATTTGCTTAACTTTCAAAGGAGGGAATACCCAGTGGAGGACTTCTGATGATAATCTCTCGATGGGCAGATTCATAGTGTAGATAAAAGTAGTTAATTATTGCAGTTTCTGAGGAGTTTTGCTATTAAAATTGATATCAATGTTCCTCTTAATGTGGTCCCATCTGTGGATACTTAAATATGAAATCTAAACAAAATACATTAGGGGGTTTAACTCCCCCCCCAATGATAGCAGCTTTGCCTGTAGCTTTAAGAAATAAAAGTCTTCAGTGGGTGGCCATTGCTTTGCCACCACAACAGTATTGCCATGAAGCTGCCTCATACGGAGTAAGGCGCTTAGTTTATTAAGATCAGTATTGTCTACTGTGTCTGAAAGATGCTCTCTCGGGTTTTAGGAAGAGATCTTTCACATCGCCTGCCTACCTGATCCTTTTATTGGGAGGTTCAGGGGATTGAACCGGGGACCTGCTGCATGAAAAGTAGGTGCTCTACTTAGTGAGCCATGGTCCCTCCAGGCTATTGTCCTGCATGGACCAACATATAGATCCTACATCAGGACTTTATTAGGGTCTGCAATTTGCTCCAGCTAGATAAAGAGTAACTCCACAAAATCATTTCAGATCTTAATCCCCCTTCCTCTACTCTGAATTAGAATGTGAATTGGTACACTTGTGTGAGCCCTGACCTGGCTAGCCCTTGTGGATGCTTGCTTTGCTGACCAGACACACATCTAAGTTCACACATGCATGCATATATATTTGTGTTTGCCCATCCATAGCCCGTGTATTTCTCATTCCCAACCAAACAGCTTTCTATTGGTATTTCAATACTTTACGATCTTTCTCCCACTCCCCCTTCCACTGCTTATTGTTGCATATTAGCTGTTTTGTGGTTGTTTCCCCCTTGTCATTGCTTTTGCACCTTGTCTTCAGAGCACTAGTGACAATAATTACCAATTTTTGAAGGAGGTTCTCCATCACAATTTTTGAAGGAGGTTCTCCATCACAATTTTTGAAGGAAGTCTTCCATTAAGGACTAGAGATGGGCACAAACAGCAATACAAACTTTAAAAAGCCACGAACAACCCAATCAGCTGTTCGCGAAGAAGCTGTTTGTGAGGCCCCATTCTAAACGAACAGGTGGTTGTTGCAAGCCTCCTTTGTTGCTGTTCATCAAGCCAGACAATCTGGCACCTGCAATCAATTCCCTCGGCAACCGGAGGCAGGGACTGCCTGAACTCTGTCTGAATTCCTGCTGTTGCCCTGGAAACCCCAATCTAAGCCCAATTTAGCTTGATAGGCAGGTCTTCCTTTCAAGTATGGAGCTCCCAATTTGTTACAAGGAAGCAAAGAGCAGGGGGGAGGGGGGCTCCCAGCTCTGGTTTTGCAGACAGTGAGAGACAGTTGCTGTTGGCATTTTTAGAGAGAGAGAGGGAGAGTGCATTGGCGCTTGAATTTTCTTTGTGTGTGGTGGGATAGGGATCTACCTTTTCAAGTTCCAGGGCTGATGCCAGGCTTTGGGCTAAGCTATTATTTATTACTGGTACCTTTCCTGCTGCCTGCTCAGGTAAGGTTTCTGGGAGTCATGCGGTAGGGATCTACCCCTTCAGGTTCCAGGGCTGCTGCCAGGCTCTGGGGCCAAGCTATTATTTATTATTGGTACATTTTCTGCTGTCTGCTCAGGTACGGTTTCTGAAAGTGGTGTGGTAGGGATCTTGATGGCTGGAGGAGAGCCTGCTGGCCCCCATGAATAATGAACAATGAACATGTTCGTGAACAGGTCATGTTCGTCAGTGTTCATTGTTTGTTGTTCGTGGATGGCAACGAACAATGAACATCATGCTTGTTTTTTCTCTCTGTTCATGCCCATATCTCTTAAGGACCTCCATCACACGAGGTCCTTAATGGAGGTTCTCCATTAAGAGTGGTTCAACAACAAAAGTAGATTTACTTTTTAAAAGGCCTGCACTAAATTGCTTTTTTCCTCCAAAAGCCTGTGAGTCTGAATGGCCTTGTGGCTATTTATGGGGGGTTAGCATCAAAAGCTCTTATTTCATTATGACTAAATATTGAGTTTATTTAATTACATGCAGGCCCTTTGCTGCTACATCTAAGCTTATTTTAATGCGACTGCAATTTCAATTTGAAGATGAACACATTTTAGCAGTGGAGATGTTATAACACATCCAAAATTACCATTAATAAAGTAATAGTAAAAGTGAAGTCCTTTAATGAGAATATGTTGTCTGGTGCTGTATGGTGTAACGGACAATTTATGACAAGTAATTTCACTTTGTGATAAGCAAGCAGAATAATGTAGAGAGCCATCAAAAGGAACGTTTGGCTAGTTAAGCATTGTACATTCTGTAATATACAATTGATTCTATTTGCTTATACCATAGGGCAACCCAGCATGTAATTCTCTTATGCTCTCTGTACAGTAGTGGTAATTAAGGCCAGCTTGGGGCCCCCTGGGCCACATTCTCTCAAGTGGCTGCCCCTTGTATATGCACGTTCCCTCCTATAGGAAGGAGTGAAGCATGACAATTGTTGTGCTCCCTGAAGTCTTGGCACTGCTGGCAAGACTGAAGGGAATGTGAAAAAGCCATGTTGTGCTGCACCCCACAGGAAATGGGAGTTGTCCATAGAGGCTCCTAGTGGGAGCAGGTGGGCCAGGTGTCAAGAATTGGCAGAAGGCCTTTTCAACAGTTAATGAAGGTTAATGAAAGTGACTCGGAATTTTGCTCATTAAATGGGAGGCCCGTTCCCTTAAGGACATCGAGGCAGTTGCTAGAGGAGGTCCAAGTTCCTCCCCCTTTCCTGACAAAGCATTTTTCTGCATACTATGAAATTGGAAGAAAGATAACAATTTGTTCTTGCTATCTTTCTCAGTCAGCATGATGTAGACAGCCATGTGACAAAGCAGACAGCCCCTTCTCCCCTGCTGGTTTTATGGCATCTCCTCATAAAATAAATACTCAAGTTTACCAGAGGACATTTTTCCCTTGGTAGGAGTAAGTAGGTCTCTCTTAATTGTTGACTGAAGGTGGCTTTATTGAGTGTTTGATACTTTTATGTCTGTTATCATCACTTTTAATACAGTGGTTTTGTTGTATTGCTTTCAGAAATCAGTGGGCTAGAAATGCAGGGTACAAATCTTAGGGAAAAAAATACATAGCAGTTTCAGTTCCCCGCCCCCAGAATGATCTATATTTGCACAAACATTCAGAATGTGAGTGAGAGCACTGTTCAAATATGATACTTCCTATATACCTCAGACTGTGAGTGGTTTGATGGACTAAAGATTTCCACCTGTCATTTTGGCTTTCTGTACTATGGACATGCAAACTGATTCTGAATAATCCAGTCCCTGCTGGGAAAAACCACTAACTTTGTTTGTTTGAATGACAATATATATATTTTGCAATTTGACTGCAAAAATGAAGATCAAATGAAAGCTTGGAACACTGATGTTTGTACAGCTTTGCTCTCTATTCCAAAGCTGATATATACTGTACGGAGTCTAAAATTGATACAGCCTTGAAATTCAAATCTAGATAATTTAAATGTTGCCCCCCCCTATGTTTGATTTTAAAAACTTAATTTTATGTACATTTCTAAGTAACAACCTTAACAACTTGAGGAATTTCCCCCAAATAAATTTCACTTATAATATATTTGAAGCTATTAGAATCCAAGCTAATAGAAGTAGAGGCTGGGTAAGTTAAGGGGAAAATAACTTTAGGATATGTTGGAAAAAACCTGAAGGATTATTGAAGGGAAGGTGGGGAAAAGCTGAGGCAAGGAAGACTAGGTGAAGAAGATAATGCAAAGCTAGCTGTGGGAGCAGACAAGTGCGCTGACCAACATACTTCTTCAAATAAGAGAAACCCAAGCAAAAGTGAGAATATACTATAAGAGGGCAAGCTGAAGGAGGAAAAAATCAGCATTCGCCTGTACATTTGAGAAGATTTGATGACTGGGCCAAAAGACTTGATGTTTCCACAGTAATGGGCATTTTATGAGTTCTAGAAAAAAATTAACATTTGGTCATATCGACTGAGGTGTTGGCATTGATTGCTTTTGCTGATCCTTAGCCAACTGATATTTACTGCTTTTCATTGTACTATTGATTTCTCCCCCCCTCTCTGGTTGTATCCCCCACCATACCTTATTTTCATTGAAATGTGGGGTTGTTGCACTGTTTTTATGTCAAGTATCATATGTGCCATTTGTGATGTTTTCAGTGTAAATCATTTGTATTTATGCCTTGTGATTTTTGATGGATGCTGGCTGGTAGGGTTCCCAGGTGTCTGCCAATGGTGGGCAAACTCCTGGGGATTTGCCCCCTCGTCCACTGATCACTCAGCGATCAGCCGGAGAGGGTATGCTCCTGGAGTGTGTGCCATGTGCGTGCTCCCAACCAGTGCAGTGATGTCACTTCTGGAAGTGACATCATCACACCGCCCCTGGAAGTATTTCTGAGTTTCATTTGGGGCCAATTTGGGCCCCCAAACAGACCAAATGGGCCCTATACGGAGCATGGGAGTGCATGTGCAGCTGGCATGGTGATGTCATTTCTGGAAGTGCCATTATCACACCAGCTCCAGGGCCAGGGGAAAGAAGACCTCATGCTCCGCACAAGGTAAGTGCCAGGTACTCCACCCTCCCAACAAGAGGTGAGAAGGGTACCTGGCAACTCTACTGGCTGGTGAAATCCTACCTACTTTAGGGCAAGAGAACACCCATGTTTTAAGAGGAGTAGGTTCCCTAAAAAATGTGAATAAAAGCTCCATGAGGCTAAAAAGCAACAGGATTAGGAAAAGCACCCTTAGCTTCTGTCCTACCAGGTGTAAGATGCTCAGAAATAACATTTATAGCCTATTCCCCAAGGAGTCTGTATTGAAAAGCTTCTGAAGGGCCAAAAGAAAGGAAAAGCATAGCAATGTGCTGGCAATTCACTTATTTTGCACCCTCTGATAGCCTAGTTACAGTCAAGTTGTTTGTCCTTTTCTTGCAGAAGCAGAAGGTAACATATGGTCTTTAAGCTCTTTTAAAAGCTTGTTCATAGTTACACCTCCTTTTGGAAACTGGACAAAATATTACACAATCTGGCTTTGAACACTAAACACATTTCAGTTGCAACTGTTAGTAAGGAGGCATTTTAGTGCTGCATCTCTTAATACAGATTAGACCTTTGTAGGATGATGCCGTTTTACATAATTAAAATGTATGCCTTCCATGATGGAAATAACATGTAATGATGGGAGTATATTGTTAAACCAGCTTGCTTGTAACCATGCTGATGGTAGCCTAAAGTGGAGTAAAAAAATGTGCTGGTTTGTATTGTACCCTCTTTTTTCTTCATTTTGAGTATCTGCACTTGAGTGTGTTCTTCTGCATTGTGGTATTTCTCCAGTCCCCAATACACAATCTGTACTCTCTTAAATTGCAGAGCAATTTGTGAATTAAAACATTTTCATACCTAGGAAAATGGACAGGTCATCAGATGCCACAGGGGAGATATGTCTGATTTTAAATGAGTTGCTGGCAGGACAGGAGGATGTAGCCATTTGAATTTGCGTGCACTCAGCATCTTGTGTGACTTGGGCTGCTGCATGTGAAAATGCCCTGTGTTGTTATTATAATGACAACAACAACAGCATTTGATTTATATACCGCCCTTCAGGACAACTTAATGCCCACTCAGAGCGATTTACAAAGTATGCCATTATTATCCCCACAACAAAACACCCTGTGAGGTAGGTGGGTCTGAGAGAGCTCCAGAGAGGCATGACTAGCCCAAGATCACCCAGCTGGCTTCAAGTGGGGGAATGGGGAATCAAACCTGGCTCTCCAGATTAGAGTCCTGCGTTCCTAACCACTACACCAAACTGGGTAACCAACTACACCAATGGTTGTTGTGGATTTTCCGGGCTGTATAGCCGTGGTGTTGGCATTGTAGTTCCTGACATTTCGCCAGCAGCTGTGACTGGCATCTTAAGGCCAGTCAAAGCTGCTGAAGATGCCAGTCACAGCTGCTGGCGAAACATCAGGAACTACAATGCCAAGACCACGGCTATACAGCCCGGAAAATCCACAACAACCATCGTTCTCCGGCCGTGAAAGCCTTTGACAATATATCAACTACACCAAACTTAATAATGCAATGGTAGCATGCCAGATACCTGTAGCCTGGGTAAGTGTTGTGCTAATACTGCATGCACAGCTGCTGTGTGAGGATAGTAGCTCAGTTTAAACAAAGTGGAGGGTATATGCAAAGTTGCATGGGTAATGTTCGAAAAAGACACTCATGCTTTGTCAGAAATCCTTTTACCACTTTAGGATCTGACTGTCTCATTCTGCTGAGGGTGCAGGTTACTTTTTCTCCAATGCTAATGAATGAAACAGGAAGAGATGCCTGGTACCAGGTCCGTATTATTCATAGGGCTGACTAGGCTGAAGCCTAGGGGCCCATCAATTTTTTTTTGCTGAGGCACTGTTACCTGCGTCCTAGGTGATCAAGTGACCAAGATAGCCAGGAGTGCCTTTCCCCCCCAGGAACAATGTAAAGTACAGCTCCATCTGCAAACTGTGAACTAGATCTTTCAGATACAATGCAACCCTATTTGGAATAGATTGTAACTAGAAATGGGCATGAACTGGGAAAATGGCAGTTCATGGCAGTTCGTAGTTCATGAAAAGCGACAAACCACAAACCACCAAGAATTTGCCCAGTTTGCGAACCCCCTCATCCCCCTCCCATCAAGTGAAAAAAGCAGGGCAGGAAGTTTGAAAGCAACACTTTCAAGTGTTGCTTTCAAACACCAGCCATTTTTCAGCTGGTGGGAGGGGGATCCCCATTTTTCTGGCCATTTGCAAACAGCAAGAAAAATGTAGCTTTCAAATGCCAGTTGTTTTTCAGTGGATGGGAGGGGGATCCCCCATCAGCTGAAAAAGGCCAGCATTTGAAAGCAGCAACACATTTCTTGCTGGACCCCCTCCTTCCCCTCCCCTCAGCTGAAAAAAGCTGCAGACGTTTGAAAGCAGCTCCCATCAGTTGAAAAAAGGCCCCCTCCTCCCCCACCCCTCAGCAGAAAAAGTGGCGAGCATTTGAAAGCAGCTTTTTTCAGCTGAGGGGAGGATCAGTTGAAAAAAGTTGAAAAAAGCTGCTTTCAAATTCCTCAGCTGAAAAAAGCAGGGGGCATTTGAAAGCAGCAACACTTTTCTTGCCATACAAGAAAAGTGTTGCTGCTTTCAAATGTCCCCTGCTTTTTTCAGCTGAGGGGAGGGGAAGGAGGGGGTCCAGTACGAAATGTGTTGCTGCTTTCAAACGCTGGCCTTTTAAAGCTGATGGGGAATCCCCCTCTCATCCACTGAAAAGCAGCTGGCATTTGAAAGCTACACTTTTCTTGCTATTTGCAAATTGCCAGAAAAATGCTGCTTTGAGCTTCAGTAACCGACGTGAGAAACCTGAGGAGGTGTACACCTCTAGTGACAAGCCGAAAAATGAACGAAACGAACTGGCCTAAAGTTTGTGGCGGTTCATCAGAAATGGGCTCTGATGAACCACCGCTTTGCAAACCACAAACCACTTGGTTTGTGATGAACTTTGGTTTGTATTTCGGTTCATGCCCATCTCTAGTTATAATAATATAATAACATTCGATTTATATACTGCTCTTCAGGACAACATAATGCTCACTCCGAGTGGTTTACAAAGTATGTCATTATTATCCCCACAACAAAACACGCGGTGAGGTGGGTGATGCTGAGAGAGCTCCAGAGAACTGTGACTAGCCCAAGGTCACCCAGCTGGCTTCAAGTGGAGGATTGAGGAATCAAACCCAGCTCTCCAGATTAGAGTCCTGTGCTCTTAACCAGTACACCGAATTGGGTCTCAGTTGTAACCTATCCCTGTGTCAATCCTTCCATCTTGTCTGGATTAAGCTTCAGTTTGTTTGCTCTGGTTCAGTCCTTCAGCAGTTCTAAGAATTCATTCAGTGTCTCTATTGCTTACTCAGAATTATATGAAAAGGCCTTGTAAAATGTGCATCTTCAGTATACTGATGACACTTCACTCCAGCTCTTTTGTTCAATTCTCACAGTGGTTTAATATAGACATTAAACAGCATAGAGGACAAATTTACCTCTTATGGCATCCAATAGATCAATGGCCATGGAGCTGAACTCCCACAGCACTGCCTTCTGGGATTTGCCCTCCAAGAATGACTGTCATGCAACAGCTCCTCCCAAGCCCATCCTGGCTAAGTGATCTAGAAGGATACCATGGCCTTTTTTTGAAAGTCACTGAAAAATTCAGAATGATCACAACACATTCTGCTTCTTGAATGACTGGAATATCAGACTGACCAGGATGTCTTCTGTGCCAAACCCAGTATCATGGATATAGCTAGAACTATAGGAGAACAATTGCTAGATAAGACCAAGAAAGTTATTCAAGACACCTACGCACACAGAAACAGGGCTAGCCCAGCCCCATAAATACATAGGCCACAAAGGGAGTTTAGAGGCCTAGAATAAAACATCCTTGAAGAGTGGCATAAAACAATAGAGTTACACAGTTGTATTGCCATATGTAGATTAGGAGAGCCATTGAACTCATGTATATCATTTACTAAGGCCCAGGTGCAGAGTGTATCTGAGAATGGCTGGAATGTATAACTTTATAGAAGCTGGCAATATTATAGACGTACTCGTGGAGGGCCAACAGATATTCAGGTGTATGAGAAACTTGTAATCACTAATTCTAGATAGACTCTGTTAACACAAAAAATAACAAGAATGAACTAGCTATATGTTTCAGATATGCATAACCTAGTTTGGAGTATGAAATCATAAGATAAGAAATTAGCTAAGAATTTTAGTCTTTGAAGCAGCTATTGTTAAGAGAAGGTTCTGAAACCCTATAAATGTGACAAGCTAGACTGATAGTAAGCTTCTTCTTAGAAGAGGTTCCTTGCCTGTGACCTTCTTATCTTCGAGTAAGATACTTTCTGGACTTATGTAATTACTCACCTTAATAGTCTTTGTATTTGTTATAATAGATGGTATAATTTTCTGTTTATTGAGTTGTTATTAAGAATACTAAATAAGTATGCTGTAATAATAAAGGCTTAAAAAGGAAGCAGAGATTCCATACTTTTATTACCTGTGTACTGTACCTGGTAACAAACCAAAGACGTTACCAGTGGTGTACCTCTGGCCAGGAGTTAAATGATTTGATATAGGGAAGCTAATTAGACACTCGGGCTTCTTAAATGTATGCCTATATCTGAGCCAGGCTTGATCAGAGTCATCCAAAACACCAGACTGAAAAACATCCAGGTAACCAGGAAATATTTGTAGTTACAAAGTCTAAGCAAGTTACTTTTGATTCAAAGTATATTCAAATAAATCTGGGGTCTCTCAACCCAAGCATTCTCATCTATATGCAGTTTAAGGAATGGGAAGGAAGCACATATCTCAGAGCATGATGATAAGATGGTGGGCGGTCCAGGGTTGTGAGTGAGAAGCCTTTCCTGAACTTTGAAAGAAGTATTTATTTATTAATTATTTTATTTTATCACATTTGTAGACCTCCCTCCCCATCAGACGGGCTCAGGGCAGTTTAACAACAGTTTAAAACAATAAAAACATTATAAAAACATTAATACATTATATCATAAACAATTAAAAATGGCGGGTATAAAATATTAAAATACAGCATTTTCCTGCATGGGTGGTGGAAGGTCTTCAGTGGTATGGCCGGCAAGAGGACAGCCTAGCCCCCACCAAATGCCTGGTGGAACATCTCCGTCTTGCAGGCCCGGCGGAAAGATAACAAATCCTGCTGTTTCCTGAGTTTCCTCAGACAGAGAGTCCCACCAGGTCGGAGCCAGGACCAAAAAGGCCCTGGCTCTGGTAGAGGCCAGGCAGACATCGCTGGGTATCATTTTGGAGCTGTCACATTTTTTCAACACTGCTTTTCTTCATGGCACTCAGGATAGTACTCATTGTTTTCCCTTCTTCTGATCTATCCTCACACAACCATCCTATGAAGTAGATGAGGCTGAGAGAAAGTCGCTGGCCCAGAATCACCAAGTGAGCCAAATAGTGCAGCAGGGAATTTAAACTTGAGCTTCTCTACTCCTACTTAAACGTGCTAACATTTACACCATACTGGCTCCCCATACCTCTTGATGGTTGTGAGCCAATTTCTACTGCTGGAGATTTTCAAACGTTAGGGATGCTATCCCATCAATTCCTACCAATGAAAAAAAAATACTGCCTGGTTTTATAAGCACTAGCCAGCTTGAGAGTGATGGCTTTCTACTATAATGTCTTGAGAATAAAAATGTTTTCAAGTTCCAAATGTTAGGAACAACTTTTCAAAATGAAGCATTCAGCAATTTTCTGGATGAACAAATACCAACTGTCTTTAAAAAGTCTAAGATATTGTCACGTCAACAATGGTATACTGAATAAAGCCCTGCTGCTTGTAGCATTCATGTCTAGACGCTGAGCTCCGTTGATTATTTTTCACCTTGTCAGCCTTCAACTTTGAATTGTTACACGTAACTTATATTCACAGCAAGCTTAACATTCAAAATGCCAAGCAGGTACTAAAACTCTGAGCAGAAAAAAAAAAGGTCGGTTATGTTTCTGCTTGTTTACTGTATGTACATAAAAGGAAGACGTGGATGGAATAAAATCAGTTTGGAGCAATTCCTCTCAATGCACTACCCCACTCTCCACAAAGACTGAGGCAAATCACAGAGCAGCACTTTGTCTGGGACTGTTTTTTTTTTATTTTTTAACAAGCTAATGTCCCATTTTTTTTTTTTTATAAATTTTTATTGAATTTTGTTGCAACATATAACTTACAATCATAAACATCATTTCAAGTCAGGTCAAAAGTTTAGTTTACAATACATTATTAACCTTGTGTTCTTGAGAATTAACAATAATATCTCTTTATGATGACTCAAATATACAGTTAGTTTAGTAGAACGAGAGGTAACCATTGTTTGTTATAACTTGGAAAATTTTTGAGTTGGGCTGCAAATTGTGTTCTTCTATATATTCCAAGAAAGGGAGCCATTTATCAATAAAACCGGTATTTTCTGTGAAACGCTCTGCATTTTGTATATCGTTGCTTATTTTTTCTAAAATAAAGTGATTCCAAACTTTGGAGAACCAAGTCTCAATTGTTGGTAGTCTCTTTGATTTCCAGACTGTTGCAATAGTACTCTTAGCTGCAATAAAGAGTGATGCAATGAGTTCATTTCTGATTTTAGGGATGTGCAAATTTCCCCATAGGTCTAGAAAAATCATTTTCGGGTCAAAAGGAAGTTCATAATTAGTAATGTCTTTAATTTTCATTAATATCTCCTCCCAAAATTGTCTAATTTTTTTACATTCCCACCAACAGTGGGCAAAGGTTCCCTTTTCACCGCAATTTTTCCAACATTTAGGGGACGATTTATTAGATATTAATGCTAACTTTTGGGGGGTTAGGTACCATCTATGTATCACTTTGAATGTTTGAAGTTTTGTTACAATGACTTTTGAGGTAAATATGCCAGATGACCATACCTCATTCCAAGCCTCTGAGGATTGCTCAATCGAGCAGTCCTTACTCCAGCTATTTTGGCAACTTAATTGTTTGTTCTCCGTTGCGTTTAATAGTATTTTGTATAGACGAGCTATCATCCCTTTTTTTGTTGTGAAGAGGAATTTAAAATTTGTTCAAATTCTGTCAGAGGTTCTTTCATGATGTTCCTTAGTTTTATTTTCTCTGTCATGTGCAAAAGTTGTAGATAGCTAAACCATTGTAGTTTACTTTTTAGTTTTCTCTCTATATCTACCTTCTCTAATAGTCCTGACTGTGTGGTGATGTCAATTAGTCTGGTTACTTTTGCCTGTCGCAGCTAATGTCCCATTTTAAGTGAAACCATTCCGATCCCCTAGAATCAAAAATAGCCTTTGGAATGCAAATAATCCCACTAATTAGGTTTATTGAATGCAAATGATAAACCTCCAAGAAATTGTTCCTTGTGCAGAGAAGAGCTACTGACTCCAAAGCCTGTCGCCCAACCAGCTGGGATTTTTCAGGCGGAGAGGCTCCAGCACTAAGTGATAAGTAGGAAAATAAATTGCCTTGTATGCGTTTATTGTGCTGATCAGGGTCGCACACATGTTGAAGTAATATACTTCTGATTTCAAAAGGATTTTTTCCTTAATGTGAGGTTTGACTTTCATGATCCCTTGACCCATCTCACAGTATCTGGGAATTATTGTTCCCAAGTGCTCTGGGGCTGGTTTCTAAACATGCAGTGCAGAGGGAAGAGGGGCTTTAATCTTCTCTCTTGTGCCATTTTCCTGAGTTTAAAAGGCTGTGGAGGGTGGCAGTGGTCCTGGTGACCCTGTTGTGGGGCTTCACATGTACTGACTACATGTAAAGGTGGCATGCACTACCTGCTATTCTCCTGATATGTGGAGTTGCTGCATTGTATGAACAGGGCAACATGTGTTTACTATGCATCTGCAGCTTCATATAGGTGAACTGACCACACAATGTGGTGGCCACACGAATTGGGAGAATCACGCTATTAAGCGTGGTTGGCTGCTAGTATGCATGACTATCACATCTGAAAAGGGCTGCTATCAACGTGAAATTCTAGGTGGACTTACAGCAGTGTAAGATAATGGATTTCAATGGCATCATTAATTTTAATTGACTTCGGCTGGAGTAACTTTGCATGGGACTGTACTACAAATGTGTGCAATCTTCACAGAGCAATTCCACTCCCATCAGCCAAGATTCTTAGAAAATACACAATGTAATCCACTATTTTTTTTATGGGGGGGGGCGGGAAATCTTGTAAAGTGGCTAAATCACCCAAGGGTGGCATTTTGGCAGTGTGTATGGGGGTAGGGGAGTAGGGGAGACGAAGATTAAATAAGTGCCAGCAGGTGGGAAGGCTGGTAGTCATAATGCAATGCGCAATGCTATACTAAAAGGAACTGCTATTGGAATCCTGTGGAGTAATTCCCATACTGAGAGCTGCTGTAGCATAGTGGTTAAATGATTGGGCTGTGAGTCAGCATTCTCTTCATTCGAATCCCACTACTGCCATGTGCTCAACAGGTGGTCTTGGGTAAACTACTCTTCTCAGCCCCAGCTCCCCAGCTGTGTTGTGGGGATAATAATAACACTGGCCTTGTTAACCACTCTGAGTGGGGCACTTAGCAGTCTAGAAGAGCAGTATGTAAGCACATCATTATTGTTGTGGTGGTTATATACCATGCTCCCTTCCCTCTGGACCAATCCTACTACTTCCTATAGAAATGTGAGAATTCTTTAAGAATTCTTTAATTCTTTACTCATTCTTCAAAGCCCCCAGATTATTTATTTTTTTAAAAAATCTAAAGGCTACCTGTGCTTGAGGTTATAGCTTGATTCTCTCATTTTTTAGCTGCAGAAACTACTAAAGTTAGAGGATAGGTTTTTTTAAAAATTCTTTACATACAGGATACATACCATTAATATACCACCAACTGATGGTAGAAGAAAAGCTTCTCAGTAAAAAGATATTATGTACATGTAATAAACTGAGTTAATACATTATCACTGTAGTCCTAAGAAGAACTACTCCAGTCTAAGCCTATTGAAATCAGTGGGCTTAGACTGGAGTAACTCTTCTTAGGACTGCACTGTAAAAGCATTACAATGTATGTTCAGGTTTGATAATGGGGAAAAGTTATAAGGTTTCTACAGTCTGACATACTTTGGACGGTCTCTTAATATGCTGCTCTCTGCCAGTATAAGGCTCTGAGAGGTCTGTTAATTTAGCAGTCGTGACAGGAGTAGCTTTTCAGCCCATTGATTAAAAGGTGCAGTCTTATCCATTAACTTTGGGGACAGCATAATGGATTATAGATGGCAATGCTCTTCTTGGGGGTGTGGGAAAGAGAATGCTTTAGTTCATGTATTGCTCTTTGATTTGGTAAATTGCTTGTGTATGGGAATGGTAATTTAAAAGTTTTTTTTTAAAAAAAATCATTACTAAAATCTTAAGAAACTAAGAAAATGATCAAGGGTGCTTTTGAGTTTCTCAAACACAAAAGGTTGGATCCTGTTTGTCTGCTAGCACAAGGGCATTTGAGCTAGCAGAGTTAGGGGATGATTTGGCTGACTCCTTCCCCTATTACACCCCCTGCCCCATTTTGCTTGGTGCTGTTTTTGAGAGTTCACTGAACCATGGAGGTAATATATTGGGGTCACGGGGAACACAGTGGGAAAATGGAGGAGGAAAATGTTCCATTCCATGAGTAGTGCTCCACTCTCAGGCTATTGGCTCCAACCTAGAGCTTTCAACATTTTAAAAATGTTAATCCTTTATATACCCAACCTTGACACTTGGTGCTACACTGAGGGGAAAACAAATGATGGAAACATGGTTTTAGCAAGATAAGAGTGACCTTTGTGGGATTACAGGAACATAATCAAATCAACACACCCAAAGCTTTTAATTTCAGGTGCTTGTGCAGGCTTTTAATGAAAAAGTGCCCTATGAAATCTTTGTTGCACACCGAGCAATTGTCTGCATCCTACACATTGCAGCTTGATCAAAATGTATTTGCTTTTGACTCGTTTGATTATGAGGTTTCCCCCCGCCCCCTTTGCGGCTGGCATAACAATTGTGGAGAAAATAGGGAAGGTATAACACAAATTAGTTGTAAAGTTAGGGACATTGAATAAAGGGGAGAGGGAATAGGGTTGCTTGGATCTCCCTTCTGTAAGAGCTCCAAAATGGTTCTGTGCAGTAGGATCTGAAAGGAAATGGCAGGCAGGATTGTGAGCGTGTCTCTACACTACAGGACATCTGAGAAGGAAAGATGACAGAATCCCACTAGTCTCCAAGTCTGCCAGGATTTCAGTGTCTAGTTCTGGGGGGAAACCCACTCTTCAATTGTCCCAGTTTTAAAGAAACAACTCTCTCTTTCCCCTTCATGCTTCTGTTAGCCAAAGCTTCAGAAAGCTGGTATCACAAAGGACTCATCTATCCAACTTGTATATAAACCTCAGTATCTTTTACCTTATAGTAAATTCAAAATTAGTAACTGTTGAATCACACAATTTAACCCTCACTGAAGCATGCAGAGAAACTGGCCTGAAAGTATTATTTAAAAAAAAAAGGTTGCTTTCAGAGATGCTGGTTCTTTCCATAAAGGCTCAACGGTGAATGCAAATAGACTGTTTTTACTATTATCTTGTTCTCTCTGTAGCTTTCAGGCCACTGTGATTGGGGGTAATTCTGTTGTAGTTGTTGCAGGAGCAGGGTGGTTCTTTGCCCGTGCAACTCAAGGGGCCATTTGGAGCATCATAACAAGAGAGGTGGCTGCACCCTTGACAGAAAGGCTGCCCCTTTTAGAAAGGGCTTGCTGTCCCTACTCATCTGTCCCAAAGAGTGCAGGGATACTCTCAGAGAAAAGATGGAGGTGGTGGCTGATTTCTGTTAAGCTTGCTCCTCCTCCCCCACCCTTCCAGAGCTGATCTCAGCAAAACCTAGAGGCACTCTGCCTCAGCCCATGCCCAGTACATCAGATCCAAGGAGCAGATGGCAAATGCTGACTTGGTTCTGGCTTTGAGATCACCATCCTGACTAGATCTTAATAGCAGTCGGAAAGAAATCCTCATTCATGCTAAGCAGCTAAGGCTGAACATTGTCTTTGGATGCTGAGTGGGTGGCAGTTGGCCACATTCTCAGCCCTGCCACAGTCTTCATGACACTGGAGAGATGTTGCACAGTGGACGGTTTGGTCCAGCTGAGGTCTACCTTTTCAGTATGGCAGCTCAGCCTTTCATAGCTCTTCCTACACGAGCCCTGTACTGTGCCATTCTCCTTGTGTTGAGTGCCATCATAACTCATATAGATGTTTAATGTTTGTGGATTTGAGTGTGCAAGGACGGTATTTTCAAGTGTGTTATTTCTATTAGGTGTGAATAGACATGGACATGAACGGAAAACAAACAAACAAACAAGCTGGTTGTTGGGGGTTTTCCGGGCTGTATTGCCGTGGTCTTGGCATTGTAGTTCCTGACGTTTCGCCAGCAGCTGTGGCTGGCATCTTCAGAGGTGTAGCACCAAAAGACAGAGATCTCTCAGTGTCACAGTGTGGAAAAGATGTAGGTCATTTGTATCTACTCAGGAGGGGTGGGGTTGAGCTGAGTCATTCTGTAAGAGTTTCCCAGGGTGTGGAATGCTAATGGCGGGAGGCTTCACTGTATCCTGAGGAGGTTCTTTTGCATATGGATTGGTGTTTGATGTGCTAATCTTCTCTGCAGGGCTATTGTCGGGTGTGGAGTGTTTTGTTGGCCTGGTGTTTTTCAGAACTGGAGCCCATGCTCTGTTCATTCTTAAGGTTTCTTCTTTCCTGTTGAAGTTTTGCTTATGCTTGTGAATTTCAATGGCTTCCCTGTGCAGTCTGACAAAGTAGTTGGAAGTGTTGTCCAGTATTTTGGTGTCCTGGAATAAGATACTGTGCCCTGTTTGAGTTAGGCTATGTTCAGCCACTGCTGATTTTTCAGGCTGTCCAAGTCTGCAGTGTCTTTCATGTTCTTTTATTCTTGTCTGGATGCTACGCTTTGTGGTCCCGATGTAAACTTGTCCACAGCTGCAGGGTATACGGTATACTCCTGCAGAGGTGAGGGGGTCTCTGCTGTCTTTTGCTGATCGTAGCATCTGTTGTATTTTTCGGGTGGGTCTGAATACTGCTTGAAGGTTATGCTTTTTCATAAGCTTTCCCATCTGATCAGTAATTCCTTTGATATATGGCAAAAACACTTTTCCTGTAGGTGACTGTTTTTCCTTGGTTGTTTGATTCATCCTGGGTTTGATTGCTCTTCGGATTTCATTTCTGGAGTAGCCATTTGCCTGAAGTGCGTGGTTTAGATGATTAATTTCCTCATTGAGAAAGCGCGGCTCACATATCCGTCTTGCACGATCCACTAATGTTTTCATTATGCCTCTTTTCTGTCGGGGGTGGTGATTGGAGTTTTTGTGTAAGTACCGATCAGTGTGAGTTGGTTTCCTGTAGACCTTGTGACCTAACTGAAAGTTTGCTTTGCGGATGACCAAGGTATCCAGGAATGAGAGTTTTCCCTCACTTTCTTTCTCCATTGTGAATTGTATGTTCAGGTGGATGTTGTTGAGATGATTAAAAAACTCCATCAATTCTTCCTCCCCATGGCTCCAAATGATGAATGTATCATCCACAAACCGGAACCATACACTGGGTTTGTGGGGTGCTGATTCTAGAGCTGTTTTTTCAAAATGTTCCATGTAGAAGTTTGCTATAACTGGGCTGAGTGGGCTCCCCATGGCCACCCCATCCATCTGTTCATAGAATTCGTTGTCCCATTGGAAGTAACTGGTTGTCAGACAATGATGGAATAAGGCTGTTACATCCTCTGGGAAAATCTGATTAATCAGTGCAATAGTGTCTTTTACTGGAACCTTGGTAAACAGGGATACAACATCAAAACTGACAAGTATGTCTTGTGGATTGAGTTTCAGAGAACTGATTTTGTTGATGAAATCTGCTGAATCTTTGATGTAAGACGAGGTTTTCCCGATGTGGTCCTGCAGGAGATCTGCCAAATGTCTAGCTAATTCATATGTCGGTGAACCAATGGCACTCACAATGGGTCGGAGTGGGACTGAATCTTTATGTATTTTGGGGAGTCCATATAGTCTAGGTGGCTGTGCTTCAGTCTTGCATAGTTTGCTGTGCGTGTCGGGATGTAGTGAGGAATTCTTGATCAGCACATTTGTTAGCCTGGTGATTTTGCAAGTGGGATCTCGTTTTAGTTTTTTGTAGGTGGAGGGGTCCAGGAGTTCCTTAATCTTCTTTTTGTATTCCTCCGTTTTCATGATCACTGTAGCATTGCCTTTATCAGCTGGTAGAATGATGATGTCTGGATCTGCATTGAGGGTCTTGATGGCATTTCTCTCCTTGCGTGTTATATTGCTGGTGGGAAGCTTTGCCTTTCGTAGAATCCTGGCTGTCTCTCACCACCCCCGACAGAAAAGAGGCATAATGAAAACATTAGTGGATCGTGCAAGACGGATATGTGAGCCGCGCTTTCTCAATGAGGAAATTAATCATCTAAACCACGCACTTCAGGCAAATGGCTACTCCAGAAATGAAATCCGAAGAGCAATCAAACCCAGGATGAATCAAACAACCAAGGAAAAACAGTCACCTACAGGAAAAGTGTTTTTGCCATATATCAAAGGAATTACTGATCAGATGGGAAAGCTTATGAAAAAGCATAACCTTCAAGCAGTATTCAGACCCACCCGAAAAATACAACAGATGCTACGATCAGCAAAAGACAGCAGAGACCCCCTCACCTCTGCAGGAGTATACCGTATACCCTGCAGCTGTGGACAAGTTTACATCGGGACCACAAAGCGTAGCATCCAGACAAGAATAAAAGAACATGAAAGACACTGCAGACTTGGACAGCCTGAAAAATCAGCAGTGGCTGAACATAGCCTAACTCAAACAGGGCACAGTATCTTATTCCAGGACACCAAAATACTGGACAACACTTCCAACTACTTTGTCAGACTGCACAGGGAAGCCATTGAAATTCACAAGCATAAGCAAAACTTCAACAGGAAAGAAGAAACCTTAAGAATGAACAGAGCATGGGCTCCAGTTCTGAAAAACACCAGGCCAACAAAACACTCCACACCCGACAATAGCCCTGCAGAGAAGATTAGCACATCAAACACCAATCCATATGCAAAAGAACCTCCTCAGGATACAGTGAAGCCTCCCGCCATTAGCATTCCACACCCTGGGAAACTCTTACAGAATGACTCAGCTCAACCCCACCCCTCCTGAGTAGATACAAATGACCTACATCTTTTCCACACTGTGACACTGAGAGATCTCTGTCTTTTGGTGCTACACCTCTGAAGATGCCAGCCACAGCTGCTGGCGAAACGTCAGGAACTACAATGCCAAGACCACGGCAATACAGCCCGGAAAACCCCCAACAACCATCGTTCTCCGGCCGTGAAAGCCTTCGACAATACATCAAACAAACAAGCTGTTTGTTGTTCGTTGCCATCAATGAACAATGAACAGTAACGAACATGAACCTGTTCACAAACATGTTCGTTGTTCGTGGCCCCTTAAAGATCCCTTTAAACTATCAGCTGGCAGGCGGCAGGGGGAATTCCCCCTTGCCACCTGCCAGCTGATAGTTTAAAGGGCCCTTTCCTGCCACGTGCCAGGGGCAGGGCCCTTTAAACACCCCACAAACTGACCTTCCCAATGTCCAATACCCACCAAATTTGCAGGGGACATAGTCCACACTGTCCTCTCAAGACCTCCCCCCCAAGTTTCAGAGAGATTGCACCCCAGAAAAGGCATGATCCATATGTCCCCCCCTTGCTGTCATTTTGTCTTCACAGTGGCAAAAACGGGACTGCCTGTTGTAAGGCAGCTACTTTGAGAGGTTACAAATTGACCTTCCCAATGTCCAATGCCCACCAAATTTGCAGGGGACATAGTCCTCACTGTCCTCCAAAGACCCCCCCAAGCTTCAGAGAGATTGCACCCAGGGAAAGGCATGATGCATGGGTCTCCCCCTTTGTTGTCATTTTCTCTTCACAGTGGCAAAAACGGGACTCTCTGCTGGAAGTACTTTGAAGGGTTAAAGCCAGAAGGAAGGCCAGAAGGAGATCAGACAGAGTTCAGTCCCTGCCGTTGCCAGGGGAATTGATTGAAAGGCCCCAGACTGTCTGGCTTGACGAACGGCTGGCAAAGGCAATGAACGAGGCTTGCAACGATCACTTGTTTGTTTAGAATGAAGCCTCACGAACGGCAACTTTGCGAACAGACGAATGGGCTGTTCGTGGTTTTTTTCTGTTCGTAATGCTGTTCATGCCCATGTCTGAGTGTGAACACCAAGAAAATTTCCATTTTGGTTCAGGGGTGGGGATGGTTCTGGAATAATTCCATTTCCATTACTGTTTGTTCTGGCTGGGGCAATGCTGACTCAAACTGATCCATTTGGGTTTTTTCATTTTCATGTGTTTTGGCTCATTGTGCATGCATTGGCTGTGCATGCTCAAACTTGCACTGTTCTTTTGAAGGGTTAGGGGTGGGGAAACAAGGGTCTGGGGCGGCTGTGTTTGCATGCAACAGCACCAAGATCTCACTGTACTCCTTCTAAATCATCGACCCACTGAGTGTGAGAGCATGTATCAATGGGGTTCCATGTTTATGGACCCCAAGGAATGCCTGAGGAAGACGTACATCAATAAATCATTACTTTTGGGTCCTGCTGTTATGCCATGTTTTCTTGTGGCTTGTAGTTTCATTTCTACAACAAGGGGTGGGCGACTCCTCCTTAGGGTTGCCAGCCCCCTCAACCTCCTGGCGGGAGGTTGGAGGCCTGGCACTTACCTTGCTGGTGGGTGTGCGTGCACATGCAGCACTCACATGCTTCCAGCAAGAGTGATGACATCACTTCCGGGAAGTGACATCATCATGTGGCACACCTGCACTCCTCAGGGGGCCAAATCGGCTTGGATTGGGCCCGATTTGGCCGGATTCAGGCCTGATTGGGCCAGATTGGGGCCAGATTGGGGACAGATTGGGCCTGAATCGGGCCTGGATCAGCCAGCTATGGAGTGCAGAAATGCTCCTGTGCACTGCAGCAGCCCGATCTGAGCTGAAACAGGCCTGAATTGGGCAGCTGCAGTGCATGGAAGTGTACCATACCTCCCGGAAGCACGCCTGGGTGGCGCACTCCTCCTGCCGGCCAGGTAAGCAGGCGTGAGGAGTGTAGGCCGAGGGTGGGGGACTGGCAAACCTACTCCTCATCTTAATCTGCTTTGCAGAGGCCCATGACTCCCTGTTTAAACTTGCCAGCCTGTCCTTGCACTATACGTAAAATTGCACATAGAAGGAGGGCTATATGTTGTTTTTTTCCTCTTTCTCCCCTATTTTTTACTAGTAGAAGTGGGAGACTGGACAGGTTTCTTCATTTTTGGGGCTCTTTTTTCATTATATCCTTTATCTCTTTCTTTATATTAAACACATTCAGTATTTGAACAAATTTTAAACTTCATAGTAATAACATTTTACAGAGCTCTCTCAACCTTTTCTCTTGCCACAGTCCCAAACTGAGGTGATACAGAAAGTAGTGTTACACTTGCCTACTTCCTAGCTCCTCCCAGGAACTACAACTTAGTATTTTCTATATTGCTATATCCCTTTAAATAAAACCAAAAAGTTAAGGACATTAAACATAATCTTTGAGATGTACAGGTCTCTTAATAATGCGGCCATTGAGTATATTTAAGTTCTGGTTTGGCCTCCATTGTCTGTCCTCTCTTTTTAAGGCATGTCTTTTGTGCAATCTCTTTGGCTGTTGATACTTGTTATTGTAAGGTATTGTTAATTTGCTGAGTATTGTTCTTGTAAGTTATGATTATCTGCAGGATTTTCTACTCTGGATTGGGTTTAGAATGGGGTTTTTTAATTATGATTTTTATTTATTATCTCATTATAGAGTGGTTTTTATTTATTATCTTTATTCTGTTGTATGTTTTACTGTACTTTTATTGGACATATGTTTTGTATTGATTTTAATTGATGCAATTTGTATTTAATGTGAACCACTTTGAGCTCTTAACCAAAGAGAAGAGGTATAAAAATAAAATAAATAAATACACTTCTTGTTTCTCTTGCCTCATAGCTGGACTGAGCGATATTTCTTCATTAATGTCAGCAGGGGGCATAGACTCCTGTCTTATCTCTTCCTGCTGATCTCCCAACTGGTTGCTGGTGGGCCTCTTATCACAGTCTGTGCCCTGATTGACCGCCTCTGTTGTTTTCTGAGATGTCTTGGATTCCTTCTCAAGACTCAGTAACTGTCCAATTGCATTGGCCATGATCGTTGATTTACTGGCTGCACTACTGTTGCTTTCTGCCAAATACTATCTTGTTTGGTTAATGGTTGAAATCTCACTGTGTTTCCCAGTTGAAGGTCTGGAAGATCTCTGGCTAACTGATTATAATACATGCCCTGTCATTGTAGGTGTTCTCTCCTTGGTTCACCCAGGGGTGTTCCCCAAATAAACCTGGGCTGTAGTAATCTCCCACTTGTGGGTAATAGGGTCTTGGTTCTTCTTCTCATTAGTGATTGTGCTAGACTTGAGTTTAGGCATTGAGATGGATTGTTTCTGTGACCTAGGAGTGCTAGGTGTGGGTTAGACCCTGCAGCTTTTGCTTTTCTTAAGAGTTTCTTTGTTGTCTTTACTGTTGATTCGGCTTTGTCATTACTTTGTCATTGCTGCCATTACTTTGGCATTGTTCCAGGCAAGGATGTAATGCGATCAAAGTCCCACTCCCTGCTGAATTTCTGGAATTTCTTCCCTACAAACAGTGCTACATTGTTGGAGCAGACTGTATCTGGTATCCCATAGCATGCAAAGTATACTTGTATCTTGCATATAATTGTTGTGGCTGAAATATCTGGTAAATAGTCTACTTCCCAAAAGTTGAAAAAGTGATCTATGATAAGCCCCTGGCTTCAGAACTTACCTGGGGCTGAAGTTTGCAGGGCCTTATGGGGAGGAGTATGGGCATGACCACCATCTGCTTTCCTGGCTAGCCCCATGGGTGGTTCTCATGGCTAGAGTGGAAATCCACAATTCAAATTCCCAGCTGGCCAATCAGTGTGAGGCCAGCTGGGGCTCAGGGCAGGCTTTGGCTATTGGACCTGGGAGACATAGTCTCCAGTTAGGTCTGCCAGCCAGTTATTTATTTAGTCATTATTTATTTATTTATTTATTAATTTATTTATTTATTTGATTTTTAGCTTGCCCTCCCCGTGAGCGGGCTCAGGACGGGTTACAATAATATAGTTAATAAAAAATAACATTTAAATAGATTTAAAACCAAGGACAACAATACATATACAATCATAACTCAGATGGCAGCTCCCTCCAATTCCACAATCATATATAAGTAAAAAGGGGGGCGGGTCTATAGTTGACATCATTCCAGAGACTTCACATATAAGGGGCAAATGGTTCCATAGCCCCCCCAGTGGGAGACCAGTAAGGAGGCTTCCAGAAACCTAGGACTGGCCTCAACCATATGCCTGGTGGAACATCTCTTTCTTAAAGGCCCAATGAAAAGATATGAGATCTTGGTGGGCCCAGATGTCCTCCAACAGAGAGTTCCAACAGGTTAGGGCCAGGACTGAAAAAGCCCTGGCCCTGGTTGAGGTCAGCTGAGACTCCCTGGGGTCAGGGATCACCAGTAAGTTCTTATTTAATGATCTTAATGCTCTCTGAGCATATGAGAAGAGGTGGTTCCTTAGCTATGCTGGTCCCACTCCATTTAGGGCTTTAAAGGTTAAAACCAAAACCTTGAGAAATGTGTGCCATGTATGGAGTACCCATCAGGACATATACAGCAGCACTCTGGACCCACTGTAATTTCTGGGACAGACCGAAGGGAAGTCCTGCGAAGAGTGAGTTACAGTAGTTTAATCTGGAGGTGACCATTGCATGGATCACTGTAGTCAGGTTGTGGGCTGACAGATAGGGCACCAGCTGCCTGGCCTGCTGAAGATGATAGAACTCAAACTGGGCAACTGCTGTGATCTGACCCTCCATTGATAAGGAGAAATCTAATTACTAAGCAGGGGCCAGCCAGGCTTGGGTGACAATTGGGCTCTGACCTGCGTATTGTACATCTTGAGCTGGGTGGCGATGCCTTCTCCTCTGTGAGCAGCAGGCGTTTTCTCACGGTGGTGGCAACCCAGAAGAAGCAATTTGGCAGTCAGTCAAGTGGCGATTCAGGAGCGTCCAGACGGGCCCCCCTGTGACCTTGACACAACAGCGTGAGTTGTAGTAGTACGCAGCAGTGGGAGCCTCCACCACGAGATCTCAAGGATCAACACCTCATTCCCCCCCTTCTTCTTCTTCTCTTTTCTCACTGGCATTCCCCCATAAGCCATTTCCTGCATAGGCATGCCCTGCAAGCAGGCTGATGGGGAGGCTTCCTGCTGCAGGATAGGAGCCCCTAAGCAGGCCAGGGCTGCAGGACAGCTGTGGCAAAGCAGCAAGGCAATGAAGCCTGCCATGGCCCCATGGGCCTCGGGGATGGATGGACGTGAGGGGGACAGTCTCCTAGGCCTACACCCATTGCACATCTGCACACTCCTCCATGAAGTGGCAGTGGGAAGGTGGCACCTTCACAACTGATGCCAGCCCCAGCCACCATACTGCCAATAGCCTGTAAGCGGGGGCAAACCCGGCCTTCAAGGTCTGCAAAGCAGCAGTGGGAACCCTTTTTTGTTATCCCTTTTCTGTTTCTGCTAAACTTGCAAATTCAGCTAGCTGCCTTCCACATTGAAGTGCCTAGACTTGTCTCTGATGTATCACGCTGCAGCATCAGTGGTTCTTCTGGGTTATAATACTTCAAAATAGGGGCAGTGGTAATCATCTCCGTTTGGAAAACCTCTTCATGTTGGTAGGACTACTCCCATGTTGCTGTGTCACCTGTCTCGTTCACATTTCTCTGGGAGGTGTTTACAGAATTTAGCTAGGTAGTTGATCATTCCCAGAAACCTTTGGATTTCCTTGACATATTGACATATCTTGGATAGCTGTCACCTTTTCTGGGTCTACTTTCGGGCCTTTTTGAAGTCAATAAATGTCCAGTGCACGGGACTTCTGTGACCCTTAATTAGAATTTGTCCCAATTCAATTTTATATTCTTTTCTCTGCATCTCTTCTTAAAAAATGCTATTAGTTTGTCATCTTGATCCCTCTTCACTTGTTTTAGGTTGTCACCTTACCCCGCTATCAGCATATCATCATAAAATGTTCTAATTCTTGTCAGCCCAGGCCTGCGTCAGTCTGTTCTGAAATAATTAGTAAGCTGGACTGATGCCCATTGGCATCCTCAGCCCATCTTCTTCCAAAAGGTGTGGCAAATGTTGTCAAGGGCAGATATCTGGTGAGAGTCTAGCTGTCTGAATTCAGATCCCTTGCTATTTATTAAATTATTGCTGTGATAACTGTATATAATACTTCAGGCAGAGTTGCCAGCACCGCATGCAGCCATTTGAGGGTGGCAAGGCCGGTTTTGGCCTCCTCCATCCCTCTGCAGGCCTGCACAGGGGTGGAGGAGGCCAAATCCGGCCTTGCTGCCTCTTGCGGAGGAGAGGGAGGACCCCGTGCCACAGGGGAAGGTAAGTGTGAGGCTGGGGCAGGGGTTGGAGCTGGGGGGTGGGGGAGTGGGGCTGGGGGGGGGGTTGGGGTTAGGGCAGTTTAAAGGGTCCTGTCACTGGCAGGTCCCTTTAAACTATCAGCTGGCAGTCAGCGGGGGGGATCCCCCCTGCCGCCTGCCAGCTGATAGTTTAAAGAGACCCGCTGCTTGCAAAGCAGGAAAGGGCCCTTTAAACTGTTAAATGCCTTTCCCTGGTGCTGCTAAGTGGCCAGAAAGGGGCATTTAAACCCCACGAACCACTAACCATGAACTGGATAGTAACTGGCCCAGTTCCGTGCTAGTTCGTGGTTTTTGGTCTGTTAAAATCCACGAACCACGAATCTCATGGTTCGTTTTTTTTGGTCCATGTCCATGTCTAGTTCCTATACCCTCCTGCAACCTAACTGTGAATTTGAGGGTAATTGCAGAAGCCCTGGTCACCTCTAACATTGGCCGAAGTTTTATTTTGTATGTGTGTGTTTGCCTATTTGCCAGTTTTATCTCAAATTCTTAAAGCACCTTACTTTACCTCTGAAAATTTAAAGAAATTAAAAAGAAAAGAAAATTATATCCCATGGTATCTTCTGTGGACCCATGCTATGCTATTCAGGAAATAATAGGTGGGAAGGGAGTAGCAAACTGTACCTTGCTTGGGTTAGCACAATACCTTGAATAAGCTATTTATGGGAATTAACAGGTTGAGACATTGCGGGTGGGAGGGACTTAGTGAAAGAATGCTTGGTTCAATACTCTACAAACTGCACTGATTTATTATTAACTTCTTAATACATAACATCTATTAACAATGATAAATGCTAACAAAATTGAAAAATGCTGGGGTTTAAAAAAGAATAAAAGCTTTATTTTATGATTTAGGCTTCTGGAACAGATAAGTGGAGGAAGGAATAGGAAAACAGGAGTAGGGTTCTTTTTGTATGTACAGGACTCAGTTAACTCTGAGTTAAGCTTGTTGAGCCAGAAGAGTTTTGCTATTCTTTGATTAAAGAAAGACAGCTCTCAAGGTACTCTGTTGTAGATATTCCAGAATTAGGCCCTGGTATTTAAGTCAGATTCCTAGGCTGAGCTTGGGTGAGTCTCAGCACAAACTAACAGTACAATTCTAAGCAAAGTTACTCCAGTCTAAGCTCACTGAAGTCAATGGGCTTAGACTGGAGTATCTCTGCTCAGAACTGCACTGTAAATTGGTGGGAAGAGTGGAGAGAACTTGCCATTAATGAGAGGTGGAGTGATAGCTGTGAAAAAGAACCCATTTGGGGGAAGAGTTGCTGGAAGGAAAGTGAGGGTAAAAACTAGGGGCAGTGTGTTGTGTAGGAATAGTAACTAAGTACATGCTTTCCAGTTTTTTGTTTGGTGACAATAGAGATGGTTAATTTACAAAAAGAGGGATGATGGGTCTCTAATCATTGCAAGATATATACCTCCACTTTGCTTCACAGTTTGAGGTGGGAGTGGGGGAGCCTGCAGCTGTGTAGTCGAAAAGAAAAGAAATGCTCTGCATATGCTTTGAAGCACTCTGTTTTTATATAGTTTATTTTAGCTTCTCTGTCATGGCTGATCTTTGCTATTGGCTGATTTTTGGCTAATCACTTATTGCCATACCTCAGTGTCCTCCTGCCATCCTCCGTGCAGCCACACATAAGCCAGTTGCACATGCACCAGCCAAAAGCTTGTGGAACCATTCTGGTATCTGGAGTTCATCTGTTTCCATGCGCTTTTAGTTCCATTTTATCCTTGTGGTATATTCAGGACATGACTGCACTGGCCTACCTGTGGGCTTCTAGCATCTTGCCCCATTCTGTCATGTGCTGGAGTGTCCCCTATATTTATCTGTGAAATATTGGAGGGTATGGACTCTGTCCACATTTCTTGTAGCAGATGGGAAAGGTTTCTTTGTGCAATTCGTTGTGTACTTGAAGTTTATCCAGTATGTGGTACAACATTTTGAGATGAAAACCTGGTAGTGATTCAGCAAAGCACACACCATGATTCAGAGAGAAGAGGCAGATGGCTAAACGCAGTTTGATGTACATTACAGTAAGTGAATTTCCCTTTCCCATTTTTCTACAGTAATTTTCAATTGAGCTCCATCTTCTAGTACATGAGGTTCTCAAAAGTAATCCAGAAAATAAATAAGTATAAGCTACATTCATAACTTGAATTGGTTTGCAGAATGAGTAATATTCCTTGAATGAATAACCCAGGTGGATCTGCCAGAGAGGATGAAAATATAACAAAGTGAGCAATGTAATTTGTTTATTATTGCATGAACTCTTGGAATGTCTCTGAAATTCATGTAGCAGGCATGAGAACCAGAGTTTCCATTTGGAAGGGTCTGCAAATTAATTTGGAAACCATAGCAATCAGCCTTCACTGTGGATTATACATCTGATAATGCATAATGGCTAGTTTGTTCTAGGAAAAGATGTATTTATATATGTAGCAGACAATTATGCATAGTAAATGTTCTAATGAAAAGCTGGTTCAAGGCATTCGTATCTAATGTACAGCACTCATTTTCACTGTCAGCTAGACACTGGAAGTCTCAGACACACTTCTTACGGAGTACACATGAGATAGAATAAGTTTGGGACTAGAGTTTACTACTAGGGGTGTGCAAACCAGATCCAAGATTAAGAGAAAATGATGGATTTGTGCTGATCTGATTAATCCAGCTTTTTGGAATCAAAAAAGAGAATCTGGGATTCAGTCTAGGAATTTGGATCCAGACCGCTGGGTAAATCCGGGAAACGTGGCTTTAGCCTCTGGCTGGCTCCTTCCTGGGCAGCTTCTGCTTTTTTTTCCAAGAAAGGAGGGGAAGGAGGGAGGAGGAATGAGGCAGGGAGGAGGGAGGGAGTGGTCAATCCATGCAGGAGTTCTCGTCTGCCTGTCTTCTGTGACACTGATTCTGTTGGGGTAAGTTGCAACAGTGTCCCTTGCTTCAGTTTGGTTTGGATAGAATTCTCTGTTTTGACATAATTTTTTGGTTTGATGTTAGCCCCTTTGGTTCACTTTGGTTCTTTTGAGCTTCCTCTTGCATTTGGAAGCATGCCTTTGGCCAGCGTCAGCCTTGCCCCTGTATGCTTCTGCCTGAGAGCCTGCTTGGAAATTTCCCCCATAGAAAACAATGGAGAGTGGCTGGGGGCACCTTGTTCAGGGGCCCATAGAATAGAACCAATCTTACTGAAACTTTGGTGGTCTTTTGAGAACAGTCAGGAGTAGGTGCCCTGCAAATTTGGTGGTGTTTTCTTGAAAAAGACCACCCCAGCCTTCCAGATAGCCCCCAGATAGTTTTCCCCATAAGGGAATAATTGAGATTGGCTGGGGGCACCTTCTTCAGGGACCCATAGAACTGGACCCCAGGGTCCAATCTTCTTGAAACTTGGGATCTCTTTAGAGGACAGTCAGGGGTAGATTCCTTGAAAATTTAGTGGAGTTTACTTGAAAAATACCACCCCAGCTCTCTGGACAGCCCTCAGATAGTTTTCCCCATAGGGAATAATGGCCGAATAAACCTGGGATTCTCTGATCTGTCTTAAACAGATCAGATCATCTTTCCAGGATTTCAGGAATCCTGGATTTTTTTTTTTAGATCCCTGAAAACTGGCTTTGACCCCCCCCCCTTTTAGTGCACACCCCTATTTACTACTTCAGAACTGTTATTTCGGATCACCAGAGCCCTTTTCTGTTATTATGATTCTGCCTTTCTTACCACATACTAGGAAAGTGTGCTGCACATGACCCTCTCAATACATACGTTCACCATTTTGTGTGAACAGGGCAACACATATTTTCCAGTTTCTGTACGCATGAGCACGTACCCCGAAAAATCTTCACTTGTACTTGAAACTGGAAAATACACGTTTCCCTTTTTGCACAAAATGGTTGTGTGTGTATTTTTTGGATTATATGTAACTTACTTTCCTGGTATGCAAGGTAGGCATGCCAAAATCGTAATAACTAAAAAGGTGTAGGCCCAGCTTTGACTATGTAAGAGTTTTGAAATTCCCCTCTGCTTTCCCAGTTGCCTTAGGCAACATGGGGAAAGCAGTGCCCCCTCAGCTATCACCATTAGAACCTTTAGGCCCCTCCTCTCTGCACAAGAATTTAGGTAATGCTTCTGGTTCCCTTCAATCCTACTTCGTGGTCTGCTCCCAGTTGGTCCTAGCCATGCAGTCAATGCTAGCTGTTCTCTGTAGCATCATCCTTCGGCTGGGTCCGAACTAGCCATTTACTTTAGAATCACAAACCTTCATTCATTCATTTTTATGGATACATGACATTCGGCAGGCCCAGAGATTCTTGGAGTGTTCCAGTAAACACTTGTCAATTTTACAAGGCTTATTAGTTCCCAGTGCCTTATTATTTACTTGCTTAAACATTATACATTCCTAGAATACAGGGACATTATTAATTGTGATATGGAATGCTACTTTCAATTCCACTTGACTTGATGCAGCACAACAAGGTCATTGTGTGGAACTCCCCAGTGTGCTTTCCTTTTCAGGCACGCCTGCAACTCTACACCTGAGATTATTGAAGATAGTTTCAAGCAGGTAGCTGTGTTGGTCTGCAGTAGAAGAGTGAGATTCAGGTCTAGTAGCACCTTTAAGACCAACTAGATTTCCAGGATATGAGCTTTCAAGAGTATCTGTCGAGGGGAGCTCTGACTCTTGTAAGCTCTTACCCTGGAAATCTAGTTGGTCTTAAAGGTGCTACTGACTTGGACCTGAGCTATTTGTTATATTCCCTTTGTCCTCTCTTGTATTCATTTATTTCTGTTCTTTGTGTATTTGAAAAGTGTACTCAGAGAGCACCAGGTAGGGACGGGGGATTTATTTATTTTTAAAAATGTCTACTCTGCCTCTGAGCTATTGGTTTCTGATACTGCTTCCCAATAAGATCCATAGAAAATAATCTCTTTATAAAACAGTGGTGGTGGTGGAAAGTGCTGTCAAGTCATAGCCAATTTATGGCGACCCTTGCTGGGGTTTTCAAGGCAGGATACTAACAGAAGTGGTTTGCCAATGCCTGCCTCTGCTTAATAGCCCTGGACTTTTTAGGATGTCTCTCATCCAGTTACTAACCAAGGCCGATGCTTAGTTTCTGAGATCCAATGAGATCAACCTTGCCTGAGCTATCCAGGTCAAGGCTTATAAAATAGTACATAACCAATAAATAAGCCAATATGCAGCACAGTCAGTAATCATATGTAAAACTGACACATAACTCCCTCCTCCAAAGAGGAGATAAATAAAAAATGCCTTAATGAATAGCCACATCACCTTGATTTTGAACCAAAAGCCTTTCGAGCACTCTCCCCCATTGTGAGCATAATTTTTTTTAAAAGATGTTCTAGAAAGAAGCAACAAGACTAGTGTTTTGTAATGTAAACATTACCAGGCTAAAGGATCATTCATAACCTAATTCTTCCAGCAGTTTGTGGAAGCCCGTTTCCCATGAACTTCCATGAACTTGTCTGCCAGTTCATTTGGTTTGTGTAAAAGCCCAATACCCCTTGCCATGCCACTGTGAAGCAACAGGGAAAGGGGCATTTAACCCCCCCATCAGCTGATCCAAACCAGTGAGGGGAATATTCCTTTCCCTGCTGCTGCTAAGCAGCACAGAAAGGGGAATTTCATCCCCGATCAGCTGCTTGTCGGGGATCTCCTTGACAAGCAGTTGATTCAAGCTGGTGGGGGGTGAAATGCCCCTTTCTCTGCTGCTGCAAAGCAGTGCAGAAAGGGGCATTTAAACCCCTGGATCAGCTACTTGTCGGGGATCAGCTGCTTGTTGGGCAGCAGCACGGAAAGAGGTATTTAAACCACATGAACCATGAACTGGTTCATGAATTGGGGCAAGTTCATGAAAGTTCGTGGTTCCTGGTTCATGAAACAGGATGAACCACGAACCACATGGTTCATTTTTTTCCAGATTCATGCCCAACCTATTCTCTTCACAGATACTTGACTTCTTATGTTTAGAGGCTTTTGTTCCCATGTTTTCCCCAAACACTCTACTACAATTTCTTTTAGTATTCTCTGTCTCTTTTGGGTATAAGTATGCTGGTACCACTTTCTAGTACCCCAAACCCTTTTTCTTCAAACACCAATGCTTTCCTTCAGTTTTTGACTGAATCTTACAGCCTCCAAAAGGCAGTTTGCAACCACATCGGACCAGGGATCTCTTCACTCTCCAGAGCTACCTCCCTGTTTGACTGGGTAGGGAATGCCCCCTCTCCTTAAAAGATCTATCCTCTTTCTTTGCCCGAATGGGAGTCTGCACCTACTTCCTAAACTTCCCTGCCAACTCTTCCCCAGTTCTCCTGTCTGTGTTAAACTACTTTCAGTTAGGGCTCTGTCTCCCAACTCTTTACACTTGATTCTTCTCAACTAGGGCTGAAAACAGTCCCTCTTCTTTCCAGCTCATGCTACCCAATCAGATTCTTTGGAGTAGCTTGTCACTCAAAGCTCTCTATGACTATGAGAGATTAACCTTTAATAGTTTCAGCTGCTTGTACAGTACTTCTAGGGTTCTAAAAAGTGCAGTCCATCACAGAAAGAAAAACTGTAATGCAACCTTATGTGATGTTTTATGGACTGTGTCTGGCTCTCAGTTAACAGAGGTGTTTGAAGTGTGGTGAGATAGAGAACTAATGGGCATCATTCATTCTGATGATAGGGAATCAGTATGGGCTAAATTACGATGCTATACCTTTTTTGGAACAGATTTCCCTAATTTCAGTTCTTCTGTCACAATAACTGTAATAAAATCATATGAAACAGATATTAGAACGATGATCTCTATATGGTACCTCTGTGGTTCAAAAGGCATGCTTTGCTGGGTTTTGCCCCAATTCAGCCAATGAGGTTCATCATCACCATAATGAATATTTAAAACATGCCCAAGAAGCCGCTATACTTTCCATTCTTGCCACATGCTGATGACTTCCCCTGCCCTTCAAAGAGACTGGTATGATAACCTAGGGTAAAGGCAAACCTTCTGTTGTGATGGAATTGGCTTGTACACATATTCACTCTTCCAAAGCATTTGTTCTCAGTGCAGAGGATGTGTGTTTAAACCATTTCCATCACACTCAGAATGTTATGTCTGTCTTCACCTTTACACAACCAACTGCCGGGAGCCTGCGGAGTCTGCAAATCAACAGAAGGGCTGCTCCTGGAGGCTGGCATTTTCCATCAGTCAACCACTGAGTCAGCCTACAGTTACACAAAAACAAAAAAATCTGTTGTCTCTCTGTGCAGGGACATGCCTCTTTGATATTCTGTATATAGTGCTTAGATTATTTTAATCACTAAGCAAATGCTCATAAATGCTACAAGAATTCGGTCTCATGAGTTAAGAAAATTCGTAACAGCATAATTCTGATGAAACTGGAACATGAAAAGAAAGAAAGGCTGGACCTGAAGAAGATAATGAACATGAGAAAAAACATAATGGGGAAACTGTTCCACAACATTAGCTTCAGGGATGCATTCAGCGGGAAACAGTCAAAATGATCCATAGAAGCTCTCCTTCCTATTCGCATGTGTGTTTGAAAATTGTAGAGTTGCCTGTAAATGTTAGGGTTCAGATTTGAGTGGAATGGCTTGCACCTCCCTGGATCTTCTGATGTAGCGAGCATCATTATGGATATTTCCATCATTGAATTGCCATACCATATAGCCCCTTCCACTAAAGGCCAAAATACACATTACGTCTGACACAATTTGGGTCATGGGTGCCTAACCCAACTCTCAGTCAAATGGTCATGCAGGGACTAATAATTGAAAACCTCTCTGTCTCTCTGTCTGGCTTCAGGCTTCCCTCCTACGCCATTCTCTCCAGCAGAAATGGCCGCATGGGATCCTCTTTGCTCCTTCCTTGGAATCTGCATGCTCAGGGATGACACATGTAACATATATTTTGAATTGGCCCCTGAGGTCTAATGATCCTGAAACGTGAGGGGAGTAGGTCCCTTGTAAATTTGGTTGAGTTTGGTTGAAAAATGACCCGCCCTCCCCTCTCTGTAAAAAAAAGCAGGAAAACTGAATTAATTTGGTGGATTGAGTTCAGAATACCAAATTGATTCACTATTCACTCTTTTGATCTGGGATAGCTGGGTTTAACTGAATCAGCAAAAAATATTTTTTTTAATTCCAAATACCAAACCCGACTGTATACCCCTGTTAGTAACAATGTGGAGCCTCCTGAAAAGAATGATTGAACAAGCTAAAGTTCAAAAACTCAAAGTTTCTTAACAAACATATTTTGGCCTCTTACATATAGGCAGATTTCTCTGTGACGTAGTCTTCACTTCCACTATGATCTACTACATAATAGCCCTCAGATCTCATAAGCAATAAGACTAAGAAATCTGGTTTTAATTTTATAGAGGGATATATTCTTGGTGATCAGTAGTTTTGATATATTTAGATATTAAAATTCATTTGGTGCTCTTATGATTTCATTACAATCTCAATTTGTTTCATGTTGGGCAAGAGCATGAACAGTCTTGAATAAAATAGGCTTACTTTCCTATAAATAAGCAATGGCAAACATCATAATTTGGAGCTGTTTTTGCTCTCTTAGAAGTCTTGCAGTTCACTACTGAGCGGGATTGTATTCTGATAAAAAGGAGACTTAAAATGAAAGCATCTTTCACATTCATAAGCAAAGCCATTCAGCGCCCTTCCCTGTGGAAAACAAACTTCAAACGTAATTTATTGCCGAAGAAGTTGCAAGCTCCTAAGTGGATTGTCCATAGTATGTTTTTTTTTTTGACAAGCTATAGGTAAATGAGCTTTCATTTGTGGCCTATTTCGAAGAATTCCTTGAACAAAATAAATGTTATGAGGCACTCTCTTGCTTGGTTTTTCTGTCTGTTTTCAGATACTTATGGAATCATGTGGAAAGCTATAATGAGCTGTTAGATTTTTGCTGGATTCTGAAAGCTTCAATTTCCATAAAGAACAACTTAGTCCAGAGGGGAGGTGGAACACCGGGTTGGATCCTACCAGATTTTCTGCTGGCATAAGAGATAGAAGGGACAGTTTTGCACAACTCTTTTTTTTCCTGCAGTCTTCATCCCACATCCATGCAGGTTCCATGATCCCTGGACATCGCATTTTGCTGGGGGAGGGAGGTAAAATGGAGGGGGCTTCTCCAGGAAAACATGGCAGGATCCAGCACAGTGTTACTAAGACTTTAATAGGTGGTCTTATTATGTTTCTCAAAGAAAGAACCACACAGAAGGTACCTAACCAACTAGTAACATTATTGTAAGCTCCAGCAGACATAAGGAAGTATTGTAAAGAGCTAAAGTGAGCAGGAACATGAAAATGAAACTGCTCTTCCTAAGAAACTGAACTCCAGGATTTCCTAATAAGTGATGGTGGAATGACCATAGGGTTGCCAGAACCTCTTACTCTCCGGGGGGGGGGGGGCACTTACCTTTCAGATGACCTTCTGGGAGTGGTGTCATTGTGCAGGCCTCAGGAGTAGAGATGGGCATGAATTGAATTATGACCCCCAAAATGCATGAACCAGACTGGTTCGTGGTTCACGAACCAGTGGTTCATGGAAGCTCGTTTCCACGAACTTCCACAAACTGGTCTACTGGTTTGCTTGGGTCGTAAAGGGGCAGTTTAAATGGCCATTTCCCCAGGGAGATGGCCATATAAACTTTTCCTGCAGCTTGCAAGCGGCAGGTCCCTTTAAACTATCAGCTGGCAGGCAGCAGGGGAGGATCCCCCCCCTTGCCACCTGTTAGCTGATAGTTTAAAGGGACCTGCCACTTGCAAGCCACAGGACCCTTTAAACTGCCCAAACCATAGCGCCCCCCCAGCCTCACACTTACCTTGCCCTGCAGGCCCACATCATCTTCCTCCTTCTGTGAGGGGCAGGAAGGCCATTTTTGGCCCTTTCTGCTGCTGCGCGGGCCTGCAGAGCAGCAGAAGAAGCAAAAAAATGGCCTTCCCGCCTCTCAAATGGCTGCTGCGGGTTTGGGCAGTTTAAAGGGCCCTGCCACTTGCAAGGCAGGAAAAGGCCCTTTAAACTGTCAAATGCCCCTTTCCCTGCTGCTGCTAAGCAATCGGAAAGGGGCATTTAAACCCCACGAACCATGAACCATGAACTGGTTTGTAAACTTGCCCCAGTTTGTAGTTCCTGAAAACCCAAGAACCACGAACCTCATGGTTCTTTTTTTTGTGTTTGGTGCCCATCTCTACTCAGGAGTGCTCCCAGCCTTCATGCTGGGGCTGATTTGGGCCCCAAACTGTCCAGTTCTTTAAGAATTGGCCCAGTGTGAAGCCTGGGAGCACTTTTGGGAATGCCATTGTCATGTTGCACCAGAAGCGTACCCCGGGAGGCCCATTCCTGCACCTTTCCCCGCTGGTCAAGTGAGTGGTGGTGGGGGGGAGGTGGAGGCTGGGAGTAGGAGATCCCCCATCCCCACCAGGGGGCTGGCAACCGTAAATGGCCAGTATACATTTCTTCAGAAGTTAGTAACAGGCCTTTCTTTAAATGATCTCTGTGAGCCCAAATCTACAGTTTTGAAAATGTGTGTGCCTCCGACAGATGCTCGAAAAGAGTCCAGTAGCACCTTTAAGGCTAACCAACTTTACTGTAGCATAAGCTTTCGAGAATCACAGTTCTCTTCGTCAGATGCATGACTCTTTTCGCTTTTGCTACTACAGACTAACTCCTTTGGATCTAATCTGATGTCAGTAAGACTTTCCTCCTATTATTCACCCAAAACCATGAGGCCATTGAGTCCGTGGCTAAATTCCTCTGTCATGCATCCAAGAGGAGAAGATTGGTTTAAATATTCAGGTAATGCTG
This sequence comes from Eublepharis macularius, assembly GCF_028583425.1. Classification (NCBI taxonomy): domain Eukaryota; kingdom Metazoa; phylum Chordata; class Lepidosauria; order Squamata; family Eublepharidae; genus Eublepharis; species Eublepharis macularius. The sequence continues at coordinate 115,817,942 of NC_072795.1, forward strand.
GTCTTGTCTTCCTGTTGACTGTGCGTGTTCACATTGTTATGCCAATAAAGGTATTCTTAAATGGAAATGGAATGAAAATGTGTGTGTGTGGTTGTTTTCAGTGATGCAGACTTCCAATGCAGTCCAATGCAGTTATTCGGAAGTACCATGATATTCAGTAGTGATTAAAAGTGTGTATAGGATTGTATTTGTAGCCTTAACTAGGAGGAAGAAAAAACAAAAATCAAAAGAGAAGTTGTCCACTGGCACTAAATGCTTCTTAATCTTTTGGAACTGCCCTCTTTTGTCACAAATTATCTGACTGGTAGAGGTTCAGTTAATGTAATAAAAAGGTATTCCTTTGCTTGTCAATTGAATACTATTAAAGTTGCATCTTTAATGGAATATGTTATACTTGTGACATGAAAAACTCTTTGAGTCAAACAATAAATTGACTTCCTTCAATGAGAATTGGGGGGAGGGGCAGGCCAATAGGTCCTTCCCTACACTTTTCTCAACTCCTCAGTGTCATTCAGCTTTTACTGTCCATTTCTCACAATGAGTTTTTCTGATTTCTCCCTTGATAAAAAGGACCAATCATTTTTTCACTTTGATACAGATAATGGGACTAGAGAGAGAGCATAGGGCATAGCACACTAAAAACAGTCAAATAATTTAGATGCAAAAACAGTCAGTTTAACATAAGATATTCATACAATCAGTAACACCTGTCTCCTTGTTACAAAATGTTGCTAAGACACTAATCCTTCCTCTCTCTTTGATGTGCAATGTGCTTGGACTGTCCCTTATTCTCATTTATCAACCTTACAATGCAAATTAATAGGACCTGTGACTTTTTCTGGTCCCTGGATGCACACAGCATCAGTAACGTGTCAGTGAAAGGGTCATCTACTTTTTCTTTAATGAGATCTACTTGTAAGGAATGGAAAATATCTTGAACTTCCCCGGCCCCAAAATGTTTATCAAGTTTTGTTCTTAAAAACAGAACATGGACTAGGAAAAGCACCATAGAGGAAACCATCAGCTAAGCAGCATAGAGAAAATACTTTGAAATAAAAGCTTTTTAAAAATCCTAGAGCAGATCTTTTCAGTCTTTTCTTGGGTCTTCTAGGGGATGCAGTCAGTCATTTATTATTACAGCAAAAGCCAGTAAAACAAAACAAATCGATAAAAAATAAGTTATTATATCAGGGCATAACAATAAGATCAGAGCATTAGTGCTGGAAGAATTGATGAAATAAAAACAATGAAGATAAAAGAGAGTTAAGAAAAAATGGCAAAAGCAATTATACCACATTTTCAGCTAAAAGGAGTCTGTGTTTCTTAATGGCCAAGGAACAGAATCTGGCCACAGCATAAGTCACTGAGCTCTGAGTGTCTTCTAAAATGAAGTTGTGCAAGATTTCTGGTCTAAAGTCAAGATAGGACTGCAAGGGGTTAAATTTAGACAAGAGAGGCAGTATAAGACAAGCCCTTTCCTCTTGATATAGTTTGCAGAATAAGAGAACACGAGTGACTGATTCCAGCATGTTGGTCATGCATGGGCTTAGGCGTTCATGCATTGGCACATGAGCAAATTTACCCTGCAATACGGCAGAAGGAAGTGCCTCAAATCAGGCTCTGGAGAATGCCCATCTGTAAGGCTCATGAGTGATATTGGAAAGGTAAGGTGCAGCAGTAAAATTGGGACTGGATTTTAGCCATTTGAAGTTCTTGGGCAGGGGATGCATGAGCTACTCCACTGCAACTGATGGGCTACTGGTAGTTTGTTACAAGTCGAAAAGAGGCAAGATTGCTGCCTCGGGCTCCATTTCCTTTATTCACTGATACTGTTCAGTTGGCTGAAGGGTCTGAATTACATTGATCCAGACATTCATAGCTAGAGATCAAGCTAGTTTGGTCCATGATGGACTCTCATAGCTTGTGCAGGAAGATAATTAAATCTCACCGCTTGTTAGAAGAGATAAATGGAGGCATGGGAAAGGCAGCTTAGCTAAGCAAAGCTGGGTAGAACAGCTACAGAAGGATCACAGCCGACGGAACAGAGCAACAGACATTTTGATGAGGGCATGAATTGACCAGATGGCCCTGGAATAGAAAGTGTAAGTTTATGCTGTCACCCTTAACTTTCCCAGCTGTAGGAAATAAATTTGTTTCAGCAGGATACAGATGGGAACCTTAACTTTCTGATTCTAAACAAGCTCCTGCAGTGACTGTACCTTGATTGAACCTAGTCCCTTGGTTTTTTCTGTTTTGTTAATTTCCATGCTGAAAAATGTCTGACTTATAGAAGGTCACATTTGTTCCATCAAGAAACCAGTCTCTCCCGTAAGCATGCCATTTTCCAACACCTTATTACAGCAAATTGATGCATCCATCTAATTCTGCTTGGTTTGGTCAAAGGACTCAGACAATAATACGTGGGCCTCTGCACAACATCTGTGCATCTCTTGAGGTGGATTCCTTTTCAATATTTCCCCCTCTTTCCTTGTGAGACAGGATAGCATTATTCCTTGGGGACAGTAGCTTGGTGATGACTTTGTTTGTTCTTGTAGAAATGATTCAGGCTCAAACTAAATACTGTGTGAGATTCTGCAATTATTTGCTTTGCACAGTGAATACCAGAGGAATTCTGCTCCTTTTTCTGTTCAGTGAGTAGCATCACACTTAATTTTTGTTCTGTATTGCCTACTACCATAACAAAAACATGTCCTTCAAATGGTTTGCTCACTGCTCCCTAGTCCCCCTGCTACAATCAATATATGGAGTGGCCAGGATTGTACATGCAAAGTTTTATACAAAAAGTTGGAATCTGGCTGATAAGGGGCATAGCAAGGAATGGGCATAGGTGGGATGCTGAATCTAGCACCCCTGTTCTCCTTCTCAAATAGTCGTTCTGTGGGAGTCCAGGTCATCAAAACAGCACTAAACATGCACAGCACCAGGTAATGAATCAAATTGAGAAACTGCATGTCCACTGCCTTCATGCTCATGGTTCCCTCTCTTGCCAGAGTACGCATGCAGCAGCCTGCTTCTGTACACTTGGAACTCTTCGCTGGAGCACAGCCAACGGTCTTTTAGGGGATAGTTTCTTAAATTCAGAATCAGCTGTCCTCATTCTCTGCCCCCTCCCCATTTGTATGTTATTTTATTCCTGGCCCATTACTGTTAATTCTTTCCAGGTGCTTTGCCTCAAATGTTTTTCATTCCTTTATTCTGCAAAAAGGATTGGAACAGGTGGCAGTTTAAGCAGCAAAATGTTTAGCATGAAAATAGCTAGGCTTAGTCAAGCGCTAAGAAGTAAAAGACTTCCTTAGTGTTTCTGGTAGTCTTTTGTTCATTGTCATGGTACCTGTATGATCCCAGATGGGTTCTGCGCATGCACAGAACATCCACTAAGAGATTTTAGAAGCTCTAAAGAAGTAGAGGGTACTCTGTCCCTCCTTCCCCACTTGGTTTTCCTGCCTTTTTCAGCATGAAAAGGAGGAGAGGAATGCCCTTCTTTCAATGCTGTCACTGCTGCTGCTGAGCTTGTCAAAGCTCTTTTTTGGAAAAAAATTAAAACTCATTATTTATTTTCTCGTTGTGAGGAGAATAGGACACAGGTTTTTTTCTTTTAAGTCTAGTATTTTACTGAAGAAAAATAATTAATAAAGAGAGCAAATGACCACTGAACATGGTTGAAAAATCTACATTTAAAAGATGTAGAGGAATTAGCAGTGTTAGTCTGTAGTCACAAAATAGTAAAAAGTCCAGTAGCACCTTCGTCTTCTCTGATGAAGAGAACTGTGGTTCTCAAAAGCTTATGCTATAATAAGGTTGGTTAGTCTTAAAAGGGCTACTGGAGTCTTTACTATATTTAAAAGGTATGTCTTGTGGAGCAAAAATTCCTCACCTTGGTGAGCATACACTTTGCCTACTCTGCTTTGGTGAGGACGGAGCATGATGTCTCCAGTTGCTCCATTTGTAAACAGTTTACTCCAAAGGTGAGGCATGACTGGGTCTCCCACCTTAAAGCAGCATTATGGGAAAAAGCCTTCTCTGGCACAGTTTCCGAAAACCATCCTAACTCACTTCTCCAGACCCCTGACAGATGGGCATGCCTTTCATCAGTTCCAGTGGTTCTGAAGTGGTTCCAATTCTTCAGCTCTGGCCAAGTCATTGCCTTCTGTTCCAGCTATTCCAAGATGCAGCACCTCAGAGCTGCCTCCACAGTAAGCATGCCATAAGTATAAACATCATGATAAGCACTTCAGACCCGATTATGCCATCTTTGGCTCTGCCACTATCTTGGCCCCAAGACATGATTACAGATTAGACCCCTCCCCCCCCTTGATCCTGTAAAGGAGGTTGTACCAGTCCCAAGGCCATCTTTACTTCCAGACACTCTCCCATCTCTGTCCATTTGATGTCAAAGGGCAAGTTCTTGGAACCCAAGCCTGCAGCATTGGTTCTGGTCTTTTCACCAGCTGACCATTCATTGCATCTGCTGTGTCATACGGATCCAACTGATTTTAAGCATAGATCACCTGCAAGGTTCCCATACCAGGGCCCTTATTATTACTATGGCTGGCTCTGCCCTTATGACACTCATGAGGAGAACCATTATGGGTGTTATGAAGACTGAGATCCTTATGCCTGGCATTCAGATCCGAGTCAAGCCCCAAAACAGGGACTCCTCCGAAGTAAACCAAAAACAAAAGGCAAAAGGCACTGCCTATCAGAGGGAAACAACAATCTATGATTTATATACTTTTTTGTTTTATATAAAGTGCAAAAGGTACTCAATAGTGCAAGTTGTCACAGTTATGATTAAATTCAATAAATATTCTAATTTCATAAATATTACAAGCAATAAATAGAAGAGGTTACAGAATTAGAATCAATCATGCACCTTTGGTAAAAAGTAGGTAAGTATACAGTCCTGAATAAATATTCACAAAAATATTACTCTTTTTCCTTTCAGTTGCTTAGAAAGTACTTCTATTGTCGGGTACTCACAAGAAGACCAACATATTCTTCCTTCTTGCCAAGAAGTCAATAAAGCCTTAGTTCACAAAACTGGTTGTATTTTGAATTTTCCAAAAAACTGGGCAGAGCCTGATGGGCATCTGCCAGCATTATATTCCCGTTTTGTGATTAACATTTTTTCAAAGGCTTTTCAAACACTTTTTCCATATCCTGTTGCGTTATATATGGAATGTCCCAGCCATTGATCATATTGACTTACACTATGTAGTCCACCTTGAGTCTCAGAGAGAAAACTGGATTATAAATAATGTAAATAAACTAATTAAGGTTTATCAGATAGACTTTTCTGGCAGCAGAGGCAATTCATATTAGTCCTTCTGCACCTTTCCTCTTCCAATCATCACCCTACCAGTCTTAAATGCAGAGTTGATAAAGTCCAAAGAGGTTAGTGTAGTGATACATCTCCCTCAAGTGCCTTAGATCTTCTTTTGCTCATTCTTAGTAAGTAACTATCAGAGTTTATGCTTCTGTTATAGTGCGGTCCTAAGCAGTTACACCCTTCTGAACCCATTGACTTCAGTGCACTTAATATGCTGCAATTCTGGTTAAGATTGCATTGCTAGAGACTGAAACAGAAAAAGAAGTTTTGTGCAGGCATTATGCCAAACCACAGTTTGATGCTATGTGAGTAAATCTTGGAGAAACTTCAGTTGTTTCAAGCAATCCCTGTCCCCGTGTGTTTCTGAGCAAATTATTTGCTTTTACCAACTGTAGCTTGAAATCATAATTTGTAGGGCAAGTGTCAAACCACAGGTGCCAGCTCAAATATAATAGCAAATTATAGCTTGTTTGTTTGTTTATATCCCACCTTTATTTAAAACTAAGTACTCAAGGTGACTTATGATTAGAGATGGGCATGAACAGCAATACGTACAAAAAAAAAGCCACGAACAGCCCAATCTGCTGTTCGAGAACAAGCTGTTCATGAGACCCCATTCTAAATGAACAGGTGGTCATTGCAAGCCTCGTTCATTGCGGTTTGTCTTGCTGTTCATCAAGCCAGACAGTCTGGCACCTGCAATCAATTCCCTTGGCAACTTAGGCAGGGATTGTCTGAACTCTGTCTGAACTCCTGCTGTTGCCCTGGAAACCCCAATCTAAGCCCAATTTAGCTTGATAGGCAGGTCTTCCTTTCAAGTGTGGAGCTCCAAATTTGTTACAAGGGAGCAAAGAACAGGGGGGAGGGGTCTCCCAGCTCTGGCTTAGTTTGCAGACAGTGGAGAGGGAGAGACAGTTGCTGTTGGCATTTTGATAGAGAGAGTGCATTGGAGCTTGAATTTTCTTTGTGTGTGGTGGTATAGGGATCTACCCTTTCAAGTTCCAGGGCTGCTGCCAGGCTCTGGGCCAAGCTATCATTTATTATTGGTACCTTTCCTGCTGCCTGCTCAGATAACATTTCTGGTAATTTCTAAAATTCTTAATGCATTGGTTCTACTTTGGGGCTTCAAATTCCAGGCAGAAATTTGGAATAGAATTTTGAAAACGGCGCTCCTTGTGATTTGCTGCTTTGTGTTTCTCCACACTGGGAGCCTAGCTAAGTGCGACTGGTAGATCCATGATTGGGTTGTCCCAGCATTCTAACAACAGAAATAGCAGATGTGTTGCATACACGGTTGCTAATTCTCTTTGGTAGGGTTGCCAACCTACAGGTGATGGCTGGAGATGTTCTTTTATTACAGTTGATCTTCAGTCCACAGAGATCAGTTCCCCTGGACAAAATGATGGCTTTGGAGGATGGACTTTATGGCATTATAACCCACTGAAGTCCCTCCTCTCCCCAAATTCTGCCCTTTCCAAGCTCCATCCCCCATATCGCCAGGAATTTCCCTCCCTGGAGCTGGCAACCTCTGTGCCTGAGGAGGGTGGAGTTCTGTGGGGGAACTCACTGTGAATGTGATGCCATAGTGTAACAGAATTTATCTACGTCTAATTAAGGCTTCCATTGTCTCAGGCTAAAGATTTAGTTTTACTCTTGGACAGTTTTCAGTGCTTAGTTAAGACCTGGAAAATAGTACTTGATTTTTAACCAAGGCTGCTTATCACCACAAATTATTTATAGAGTTCTTGCTATTTTCTCCCCTGAAGATACACAGAGTCCTTCTACAGTTTATTTATGCTTTTATTGAAATACACTCTAATCTTTTTAAAGAAGCAAGATACCAAAACATATATGATTATTAATATAAAGCCTACAAAGATGGAACACAGAAAAGCAATAAAAATTAGGTTTGCCAAAAAATTTTAATTAACTCTAAGTTTAAAACAATCAAAGTTTCTATGAAATGCATTAAGATTCCCATAGCAATGATAAGATGCTCACCTAGATCCTCATGAGATTTCATTCAGTCAGAACTCTGACATACTATCTGACTTGGCACTTTTATAGGTTATCTTATACAAAAATCTAAGATCTTTCTCATGTGATAGCATAGATAAACTATGATTGGTTTAAGGCTTAATTAATTATTCATATTCTCTCTTGTGTAACATTCTCATTAGCCAAAAAGTGATGTAATATCCAACTTGCAAAATAAAACTATAAACCTGTGGAAAATAACAGGAAGACTTAAGTGAGTAGATCAGCATTGGTCCATTCTATGATTAGAGGACATTAATCTAGAAACTGTCCACTACTTTTAATTAGCTGTCAAAGTTGAAAGTACACCTGTGTTGTTATTCAATAAGTTAGAAAAAATATAAGAGAATTCATGCAGAGTTCAGAAAGTTCACTAGAATACATGTGTATTGCTTAGTATAATATGCTACAATCCTTACATCTGTTACAATCGAGTCCACCTTCCAAAGCTTCCATTTCCTCCAGGGGAAAGGATCTCTGTAGTTTGGAGATCAGCTGTAATTCTCAGAGAGCTCCAGGCTCCACCTTGAAGTTGGTATTCATAGCTGTTTCAGATTGGATGGCACTTGAAGGGAGAGAGTTCAAAATTAACTTCTGCTTTGCTGCTACTAGTCTTGCGGGGGGGGGGGGCGGGCAAAAAACAGGAGTCTGTGACACACACACACACCTTCAAGGGTTAGTAATAGAGTAAGGGCTTAGTCTTGGTTGGCCAAATCATACAAGTGTGGAAGGGATAAGTGCTTCTCTAGCAGCGTGGTCCTTATTTGAACTGAGGCCCCATATTGCATGAACTGAGGATGTTGAATTTCGGAGGAAAGGGCATCAAATGAACTCCCCTTGAGCCAACTGTCCAATCTTCAGCTGTATGTATTTAGTGGTATATTATTAACGATGTTGTTATCTGCTGTGATGAGCTCTTCCACAAAATGTCCTGCGCTATTGCCAAGCACATAGTGATGCAACCGCAATAATTTTTTTCCTGAAAGGTTACCCTGACCCGAATGGCCTAGGCTAGCCCAGTCTCATCAGAAGCTATGCAGGGTCAGCCTTGGTTAAAAATTGGATAGGAGAGACCACCAAGGAAGTCCAGGGTTGCTTGCTACACAGAGGCAGGCAGTGGCAAACCACCTCTGAACATCTCTTGCCTTGAAAACCCTCTGGGATCGCCATAAGTTGGTTGCAACTTGACAGCACCTTACACACATACCTGATAAAAGGTTGAAAAACAATCAAATTGTTATACAACTACTGCTTGATTTGCATCATATTGCATTGTATTGCAGGATTTCTGGGGAAAAAAAACCCTTTTTGTTCTTTCATGTCAATATCTTACTTCTCTGGGTTCAGCACTGCAAGTCTCATATGCTTGTCCTGGATACTTCACAAGAAAAGCTGTACCTCTGTTGCACTGGAAATGACGAAAGTTTCTCTTTGTTCTGCCTGATAGTTTATGCTGATGGGTGCCTTTCCCACATATTTCTGCTTTGCAACAATAAGCCAATTTCTAATGAGCCAATTTATATTTAAGCAGTGCAATTTTGTTAAAAGGCCTCATTGGCACATCATGCTGATTCTTTTAGTTAATTTGGGTGTGAGAATACTTTCTAGTTTTTTTTAATGCAGGCTGTCTCTTTATTAATCTTTCAATTTGGAAATCATTTTTGTTAAGACTTCTGAACATTCTAAGAGTGGTAATGTCAGATTTTCTTAAGAATAGTTGGCCATACCGCACATTATTTCAAGTAGAAAACATGATATTTGTGGAAATTATTGTTTGAGAGAAAAATGAAAAGCAAGTGAATAATTAAACTAGTGGGTACCATAACAAAATGGCTGCTGTGAGAACCTGAGGCCACCAACGAAGTTGATGGACAATAGGATCAGAACAGATGAAAGGAAATACTTATTTACTGAATGATTCATTAAATTTGCCAGTGGATGAAGTGATGGTATGGATGGCTAAGCAGGGATTAGACAGATGTATGAAGGAGATGTCCATCAGTGGTGAATAAAAGAATGTATACAGAGGCAGCAAACCTTTGAATACTGGTGCTAGGAAGCAACATCAGGGGAAGGCCATGGCCCATGTGCCCTGTTCGTGGGCCCTCTGGAGCAACTGGTTGGCTGCTGTATGAAAAAATATGTTAGGCTAGATGGACCACTATTCTGATCCAGCAGGGCTGTTCTTATGGTCTTCTATTCTTTTTAATTATGTCATGATTTGAACTTAAGAGAAATTTGGGAGGGGAGAGATGACCTTGAGTTAGAATCCAAGGGTATTACTTTTTGACACAGCAGATTAGAACAGTAGTAGTGGTATTAACATAATTATGATGTGACATGCACCAGAGCTGGATTGCTTTAAAACAAATTAAAGAAGTGACATTCTTATGTTATAAATTGCATTTAATCTCATGCATGAGTGTCTTGCAAATGGATCTTGTGGCGATACAGCAAATTAAAAATGCATGGAAGAGTAGCCAGTATGTTCACAGGCAGATGCTTTGCATTAGAATTGAACCCTTGGAAGGTGTGGCATAAAAGTCACTCAGGACAAACAGTGTAAGCTTGTTTATCTTTTCAGTAAAGTAAATTGATGTTTTCAGTAGTGAATAGCAGGATCTGAGTCCATCAAGATTTGAGTCCAACAAGATTTCCAGGGTATAAGATTTCAAGAATCAGTGCTCCCTTCTTCAGATACTCTGGTATTGAAAGCTTATACCCTGCAAATCTTGTTGGTGTCACCAGACTCAGATCCTCCAGTTCTACTGCAGACCAACACAGCTTCCCACCAGAAACTATCAGTAGTGAATCGCCATTTCCTCACGTCCTTAAAATAGCGGCACGCTCCTGGAATGCTGGTGGCTTCTTCGCATGTTTTTTTTTAAAAAACGGATGCAGGGCGTTTTTTCAGCACATATCGCGTGAAGAAGCCACTAGCATTCTGGGAGTGTGCCTCTATTTTAAGGACATGAGGAAATGGCCAATGTTTTCTATGAATGGCCATCTGTATGCATCAGAAAAAGGTTGTTGGAGATATTTTTATTTATTTATTTTATTTATTTATGTTATTTATAGTCCGTCTTTCTCACTGAGACTCAAGGAGGATTACACAGTGTGAGATTAGTATAGTCAGTTTCAAGGACATTTCCATAAACAATGCCATAAGGTTAATAAACATAAACTTACAAAGATATAGCATTAGTAAGAATTCAATATAGAGTTGAAGAAATGCTGAAACAGAACATAGGGCTGACATTAGACAACATGAAGCACCTTAATACTAGAGCTTAATGTAAATTTCAACCTCCTTGTCCACATATTTTCCCATTGCTCCATTAAAGGAAGCTCGCAGACTTAACATGTGGGCTGTGTTGCCGCTGAGAGCTAGGCGGAAGTGGAGGTGTGGACAGAGGGGGAAGAGGATGAACATACGGAGGCCTCTTCTGAAGGGGGCACAATGTGGTTGGTGCCATTCCAGTGATGCTTTGGCAGGAGCAGGATGATTTTCCCGCCTACCCACCACTCAAGCCTGTCACAACTTTAAGGGTTTGGCAGTTTTGAGGCATTGGGCCGGATCCTCAATCGGGTGAGTGCAGCAGCCGAGTAGCTCACCCCTGCAGAAAAGCGAGGCAAGGCCCGACCAGCATGGCTGGTGGTGGAACACCGCTTGCCATCCTGTGGGGACCAGCATTGGGCTGGAGCAGAGGCCAGCATTGGGCTGGAGTGTTATGCATTGAATAGCATGTGGGCCTGTCGATGCCAATGGAGGATCCATGCCCATGTTCCTGGCCAGTGCTCCAGTCTGCTGTAATCAATAATGTTGTGGCCATTCCCACCATACAGAAGTGTCTGCATATCATTCTCCGGAACCCAGCCATAATACCACTGAAATGGCAATATGTCATATCCACAGTTGTTTGCCCATTAAATCATACATTCTTGTAGGAAAATATAGCAGAGTTGGTGCAAAGATTGCGCATTGGAAGTAATAATGAAAATAGACACACACACTCCAGTGTAGCTCTGTAAGAACTAAAGGATAAAAATAGGGTTACATCTGGAGAAAATAATAAATTGCTAAGCTGGCTATATCTTGTTGGAAAAGTAACTGAGAGAAGACTGACTGACTGACTGACTGACTGACTGACTGACTGAGAGAGAGAGAGAGAGCAATAAAACTTCAGTATATAGTATCACTTAATTGCCCTCCCAATAAACAAGTTGCCCAATAGAAAATCCTAATTCTACTTTATTATGCTTAGTGACTCCCATCTCTAAGGCAGGAATCCAACTTTGAGGCCTAAGTGGTGACATGCAAATAAGTTTACTGATTAAGTAAGTAACACAAATAGTTTAACTCTTTAGTGACTGAAACAGAAACGCTTGCTCATTCCCAACAATTCTTTTACTTGTTCTTCTTCTGTCTCAAACATCAACAAGAGTTTATACATTTTAGAAATAACATCTTCATCATTTGTACAGAGGGCAATTTCAAATTCAAATGAAGCTCTAGTATTAAGGAAAATTTCTATAAGATGATGTATCATTGGTATATGACTCCTGAAAAATTGGCTAAAATGTACAAGGATGCTTCAAATGTATGTTGGAAATGTGCTAAACAAGAAGGGACATTTTATCATATGTGATGGACATGTAAGAAAGCAAATAGTTTCTGGTCACAGATACAATAATTGAGCCAGAGGATTAAAATCCAATTGAAACCAGAGACTTTTTTTGCTGGGAATGATGGACAGCCAGTTGGAAAGAAGTGTTGGAACTTTGGTTTTATATTTGATCACTGCAGCAAGGGTACTGTATGCACAAAAATGGAAAACTCCAACTTTGCCTACAATGGAGGAATGGTGGATAAAAGTTTTGGAGTTTGCATCAATGGCAAAACTTAGTTCACTGATTAGAGAAAAGACATTAGTTACATTTTTGACTGAATGAAAACTGCTTATTGACTTTTTACATGAAATAGATAATAATGACTTGATGACATCTAGATTTATGGATTAAGAAACATGAACAATAGAAAAAAGAGGGCTCTTTATGTTTAACTTAGAATAAGTGTGACTTTGAAATTAATAGAAAAGAGTCCAGTAGCACCTTTAAGACTAACCAACTTTACTGTAGCATAAGCTTTCGAGAATCACAGTTCTTTTCATCAGATGCATCTGACAAAGAGAACTGTGATTCTCGAAAACTTATGCTACAGTAAAGTTGGTTAGTCTTAAAAGTGCTACTGGACTCTTTTCTATTTTGCTCCTACAGACTAAAATGGCTAACTCCTCTGGATCTTTGAAATTAATGTATATCCATTGCAGAGAAAATCAGAACTCAGTTTTTAGTTTAGATCTAGTTTTTTTCTTTTACTTGTTTGCTATTTTATGTATTGTTAGTGAGCCTTTTTTTAGAATGTTGTGTTTTTTTATTTTCTATATTTATTGTCTATAGCTTTTACGTTATTGTTTATAGTCTAAATAAAGAAAATTCTTCTTGAGACAAAAAAAAGACAAGATGAAGCACAGGTAGCTCATAGGAGCACATATTTAAAACAACAGATAATAGGTAAGGCAACACAGTGGTGAAGTCTATGGTCCTTCACTCTTTAGTGAAGCATTTGAGACCACCTCCCTACAATACAAACGCCTTTTAGAATAATTTGCTTTTGCATCATTTGCAGAAAGCTAGGAGAGTGGGGACTCTCCTGACCTCCTCAGGCAAGTCATTCCACAGGGTAGGAGCCACCAAAGAGAAAGCCCATGTACGGGCTACAGTTGATTTTGCTAATGTGCCAGGTGGCACCTGAAGGAGAACCTGTTCTGATGACTGAAGTGGCATCTGCAAGAGAACCTGTTCAGATGAGCGAAGTTGCCATGGAGTAACATAGGGAGGGAGGTGGTCCCGTAAGTATGCTGGACCAAGGCTGTGAAGACCTTTGTATGTGATAAACAATGTCTTGAACTGAGCATGGTAACTGATAGGTAGCTAATGGAGCGACTTGCAGAATGGGGGTGATGTTCATGCTCTTGCTCGCTCCTGATAACAGTTATGCCACAGCTTTTTGCACCAATTGGAATCTTCTAGTTAACTTGGATGGGAGACCTATGTATAGTGCATTACAATCGTCAAGTCCTGATGTTACCATAGCATGGATCCAGATGGCCATGTCGGCCATGTCAAGATAAGAAGTCATCTTCCAGGCTAGGGCGAAGTTGTAAAAGTTGCAGCTGCCTTAACTTGTTTTTCTAGTAGCAGCACTGGATCCAGTATAATCCCTAGGCTCTTAACTGAGTCTGCAAGGGTCAGACAGACTCTATCGAAAGTGAGGAGTACAGTGTCCTTCAAGATCTCTGCCTACCCAAGAAGCATCACTTGTGTCTTTTCTGAATTCAATTTCAGTTTGTTCATTTTCAGCCATTCCACCACAGCTGTTAGGCAGCGATCCAAGATTTCTACTGCATCCTGTGAGATATAGAGTTGGGTGTCATCTGCATATTGGTGACCTCCAACTCCGTACCTGCAAATGAGTTCTCCTAAAGGTTTTATGTAGAGGTTGAGTAACATGGGAGATAAGATTGTGCCCTGTGGAACCCTGCAAGATCGCTTCCATTTTGGAGATAGCTGATCTCTGATGGCAACCCTTTGAGTCCGTTCCATGAGAAACAATTTAAACCAATCCAGGGTGCATCCTTTGATGCCCACTTCTGTTTCTAAACACCTCAACAGGATGGCATGGTCTACTGTGTCAAATGCTGCAGATATATCCAGGAGGAGCAATAAGGAGGCATGGCTTTTGTCTATATTTAGACGGAGGTCATCCACTAACACTACTAGTGCTATTCCATGCCCTGGTCTGAATCCAGACTGGAAAGAGTCTAGAGCGCTAGCATTTTCCCAGGAGATCTGAAGTTTAGTCAGCTTCTGCTCTCTCAATCACTTTGCTCAGAAAAGGCAGATTAGAGACTGTGAGATAATTAGCCTCATCATTTTTTTCTAGGGATGGTTTTTTATTTAGCAAATGGCTAACTGCCTGTTTGAGCGGTCAGAAGAAGATGTCCTGAGTTAGTGACTGATTTACAATAGACCTCAGTGGTTCTCTTATATGGTCTTTACTTGATTTTAACAGCCAAGATGGGCAAGGATCAAGCACACAAGTAGTGGTTTTCATCGATGTCAGGATCTTTTTAAAAAGTGTCCAGTAGCACCTTTAAGACTAACCAATTTTATTATAGCATAAGCTTTCGAGAATCAAGTTCTCTTCGTCAGATGCCTGATCAAAACTGGGCAGATACAGAAGAGGAGGGGGAAAGAGAGAGAAAAAAAAAGGGAGGGGGCATAAATCACAAGAAGGCAGAATGCAATTAGCATGGAGGCTATCAAAACATTCCTTTGCTTGGAAATGTAAACATTTCCTTTTGGTGTGCAGTCAGTTTGTAGCAGTGAAGGTATCCAATTCCTATGTAGTATAAGCCTTCGATGACCACAGCTCTCCCTGCCAGCTGCATCTGACAAAGAGAACTGTGGTCCCCGAAAGCCCACACCAGGCGTCACTGGGCTCCCCCAGATCACGCCTCTGTAAAGAGAATCTGTTACCTGTGGTAATGTGATAACCATTCATAGTCTCTATTCAGTCCCCGCTTGACAGAGTCAAATTTGCATATGAATTCCAATTCAGCAGCCTCCCGTTGGATTTTGTTTTTGAAAGGTTTCTGTTGAACCACAGCGACCTTTAAGTCTTTGGTGGAATGTCCTGGTAGATTGAAGTGTTCTCCCACTGGTTTCTGGACGTTTCCATTTCTAATGTCAGATTTGTGTCCATTTATTCTTTTGCGTAGAGGTTGGCTGGTTTGTCCAATGTACAGAGCAGAGGGACATTGTTGGCACATGAGGGCATATATCAGGTTGGAGGATGAGCAGCTGTAAGAGCCAGAGACAGTGTAGTTGATGCCATTGGGTCCTGTAATTGTATTCCCTGGGTAGATATAGGGGCAGAGCTGGCATCTGGGTCTGTTGCAGGGCTTGGTACCTGTGCTGGTGACTCTGCTGGCCGATTCATGATTGTAAGTGAGAAGTCGTTTAAGATTGGGGGGCTGTCTGTAGGCAAGGAAAGGTCTTCCACCCAGGGCTTCTGAGAGAGAGGTATCATTTTCCAGGATGGGTTGTAGCTCACTGATGATACGTTGGATGGGTTTGAGCTGGGAGCTATAGGTGACAACCAGTGGTGTTCTGTTGTTAGTTCCTTTAGGTTTGTCCTGGAGCAGACTGTTTCTGGGTACTAGTCTGGCCCTGTTAATTTGTTTCTTCACTTCATTTGGTGGGTACTGTAGTCCCAAAAATGCTTGTTGTAAATCTCTTAAGTGTGAGTCTCGGTCGAGAGCATTGGAGCAGATACGGTTGTAACGTAAGGCTTGGCTGTAGACAATAGACCGAGTGGTATGTTTAGGGTGGAAGCTGGAGGCATGTAGATATGAGTATCGGTCTGTTGGTTTCCGGTATAAGGTGGTATTTATTCGTCCATTATGTAGTTGTACAGTGGTGTCCAGGAAGTGTACCTGTTGTGTAGAGTGGTCCAGGCTTAAGTTGATAGTAGGGTGAAAGTTATTGAAGTCCTGATGAAATCTCTCAAGGGCTTCCTTCCCATGGGTCCAAATGATGAAGATATCATCCAGGAATCTTAAGTATAGTAGTGGTTCCAGTGGATGTGAGCTGAGGAAGCGTTGCTCTAAGTCCGCCATGAATATGTTAGCATATTGTGGTGCCATGCGTGTGCCCATGGCTGTGCCATTAACCTGTAGATATAAGTTGTCACCAAATTCGAAGTAATTGTGAGTGAGCACGAAGTGACAAAGTTCAGTGGCGAGGTTTGCTGTGGTTTTGTCCGGGATAATATTCCGTATGGCTTGCAATCCATCTGCATGTGGGATATTGGTGTACAAGGCCTCCACATCCATGGTTGCTAGGATGGTGTCATCTGGTAGGTTGTCAATGGATTGTATTTTCCTGAGGAAGTCAGTGGTGTCCCGTAAATAGCTGGGTGTGCTGGTGGCATAGGGCCTGAGGATAGAGTCCATGTATCCCGAGACTCCTACTGTGATGGTGCATTTTCCTGCAACAATTGGGCGTCCTGGGTTACCCGCTTTGTGGATTTTGGGTAGTAGGTAGAATCTTCCTGGTCGTGGTTCCTGGGGTGTGTCTGTATGGATGCATTCTTGTATGTCCATGGGGAGTGTTTTTAATATTTTATTGAGTTCCCTTTTGTATTGTTCAGTGGGGTCAGAAGGTAGTATTTTATAGAATGTTGTGTTGGAGAGTTGTCTTTCTGCTTCTTGTATATAATTTTGTTTATCCATGATGACAACTGCTCCGCCTTTGTCAGCTTCCTTGATTACGATGCCAGAATTATTTTGGAGGCTGTTTATGGCCTCTCTTTCTCCACGGCTGAGGTTCTGCTTTAGGTGTTGTTGTTTGTCAATTATCTCAGCCTGAGCCCGTCTACGGAAGCATTCAATGTAAAAGTCCAATGAGGAGTTACGGCCCTCAGGTGGTGTCCATGTGGAATTCTTTTTCCTGGAGTTTTGTAACGATGGTTGTGTATTGCTGGGTTGGGGGGGTGGGGGCTGCTGGGGCTGCTGTGATGGTGTCTGTTCAGTGCTTTGTTCGTCATTTTGTCCAGCAGAGTAGTTGAAGAATTCTTTCAGTCTTAGGCGTCTAAAATAGGCCTCCAGGTCTCCACAAAGTTGTATGGTTTGTGTGGGTCTGGCTGGGCAAAAGGATAGTCCACGTGAGAGGACTGATTCCTCTGCTGGGCTCAGCTTGTAACTGGAAAGATTGATGATGTTGCTTGGATCCCAAGTGTTTTTGCTCTCTGTTGCAGGCAGGAGTTTTGAGAATTTCTTCTCCTTCTTGTTCTGTAATTCAGTGAATAGATTACAATAAATAGTTTCTCTGGTTGTGGCAAACATCTCCCAGTTACCGGTCTGTGCAGAGGGGGTGCACTTCATGGAAGAGTCTAGTTCAGAGACCTCTTGCTTGATCCATTGTTGCTTGCTGTACATCAGTCCAATGAGGTGAATTAAGAGTTTCCTGGATAAGGTGTTGCATAGTTTCTCACTGTAGTCTGTGTGGTAAGTGGATTTCAATGGATTCCTCACACGAAGTCCCTTGGGTAGAATGTCCAGTCTTTTGCATTTAGAAAGAAAGATGATGTCTGTTTGTATCTGTGCCAGTTTCTTCATGAGGTTGATGGATTTCCTCTCCATTCGGCTGAATGCGGTGCTTTCCAAGGTCATAGATCCAGAGGAGTTAGCCGTGTTAGTCTGTAGTAGCAAAATCAAAAAGTGTCCAGTAGCACCTTTAAGACTAACCAATTTTATTATAGCATAAGCTTTCGAGAATCAAGTTCTCTTCGTCAGATGCCTGATCAAAACTGGGCAGATACAGAAGAGGAGGGGGAAAGAGAGAGAAAAAAAAGGGAGGGGGCATAAATCACAAGAAGGCAGAATGCAATTAGCATGGAGGCTATCAAAACATTCCTTTGCTTGGAAATGTAAACATTTCCTTTTGGTGTGCAGTCAGTTTGTAGCAGTGAAGGTATCCAATTCCTATGTAGTATAAGCCTTCGATGACCACAGCTCTCCCTGCCAGCTGCATCTGACAAAGAGAACTGTGGTCCCCGAAAGCCCACACCAGGCGTCACTGGGCTCCCCCAGATCACGCCTCTGTAAAGAGAATCTGTTACCTGTGGTAATGTGATAACCATTCATAGTCTCTATTCAGTCCCCGCTTGACAGAGTCAAATTTGCATATGAATTCCAATTCAGCAGCCTCCCGTTGGATTTTGTTTTTGAAAGGTTTCTGTTGAACCACAGCGACCTTTAAGTCTTTGGTGGAATGTCCTGGTAGATTGAAGTGTTCTCCCACTGGTTTCTGGACGTTTCCATTTCTAATGTCAGATTTGTGTCCATTTATTCTTTTGCGTAGAGGTTGGCTGGTTTGTCCAATGTACAGAGCAGAGGGACATTGTTGGCACATGAGGGCATATATCAGGTTGGAGGATGAGCAGCTGTAAGAGCCAGAGACAGTGTAGTTGATGCCATTGGGTCCTGTAATTGTATTCCCTGGGTAGATATAGGGGCAGAGCTGGCATCTGGGTCTGTTGCAGGGCTTGGTACCTGTGCTGGTTACGTTACAACCGTATCTGCTCCAATGCTCTCGACCGAGACTCACACTTAAGAGATTTACAACAAGCATTTTTGGGACTACAGTACCCACCAAATGAAGTGAAGAAACAAATTAACAGGGCCAGACTAGTACCCAGAAACAGTCTGCTCCAGGACAAACCTAAAGGAACTAACAACAGAACACCACTGGTTGTCACCTATAGCTCCCAGCTCAAACCCATCCAACGTATCATCAGTGAGCTACAACCCATCCTGGAAAATGATACCTCTCTCTCAGAAGCCCTGGGTGGAAGACCTTTCCTTGCCTACAGACAGCCCCCCAATCTTAAACGACTTCTCACTTACAATCATGAATCGGCCAGCAGAGTCACCAGCACAGGTACCAAGCCCTGCAACAGACCCAGATGCCAGCTCTGCCCCTATATCTACCCAGGGAATACAATTACAGGACCCAATGGCATCAACTACACTGTCTCTGGCTCTTACAGCTGCTCATCCTCCAACCTGATATATGCCCTCATGTGCCAACAATGTCCCTCTGCTCTGTACATTGGACAAACCAGCCAACCTCTACGCAAAAGAATAAATGGACACAAATCTGACATTAGAAATGGAAACGTCCAGAAACCAGTGGGAGAACACTTCAATCTACCAGGACATTCCACCAAAGACTTAAAGGTCGCTGTGGTTCAACAGAAACCTTTCAAAAACAAAATCCAACGGGAGGCTGCTGAATTGGAATTCATATGCAAATTTGACTCTGTCAAGCGGGGACTGAATAGAGACTATGAATGGTTATCACATTACCACAGGTAACAGATTCTCTTTACAGAGGCGTGATCTGGGGGAGCCCAGTGACGCCTGGTGTGGGCTTTCGGGGACCACAGTTCTCTTTGTCAGATGCAGCTGGCAGGGAGAGCTGTGGTCATCGAAGGCTTATACTACATAGGAATTGGATACCTTCACTGCTACAAACTGACTGCACACCAAAAGGAAATGTTTACATTTCCAAGCAAAGGAATGTTTTGATAGCCTCCATGCTAATTGCATTCTGCCTTCTTGTGATTTATGCCCCCTCCCTTTTTTTTTCTCTCTCTTTCCCCCTCCTCTTCTGTATCTGCCCAGTTTTGATCAGGCATCTGACGAAGAGAACTTGATTCTCGAAAGCTTATGCTATAATAAAATTGGTTAGTCTTAAAGGTGCTACTGGACACTTTTTGATTTTGCTACTACAGACTAACACGGCTAACTCCTCTGGATCTAGGATCTTTTTAAGATCTGTCATTGTAATT
Organism: Eublepharis macularius; assembly: GCF_028583425.1. Classification (NCBI taxonomy): domain Eukaryota; kingdom Metazoa; phylum Chordata; class Lepidosauria; order Squamata; family Eublepharidae; genus Eublepharis; species Eublepharis macularius. The sequence continues at coordinate 115,837,810 of NC_072795.1, forward strand.
AGTTCAAGGTAGTCCAAATGTAAGCCAGATGGAGCATTAAGCACTTCTTCCATCTCATCTGCATTGCAGCTAGCATCTAGATCAGAGCATATTCGTGCTATTTTATCAGCGAATAACTTGGCAAAGCCCCTGCAGCTGATTGTCTGTTCTTGGGACAGACAGATTTAGGGGTTAGGAAGTGTCTGGATATCTTAAACAATTGGGATGGCCATGAACGAACTGACGCAATGGTTGCTGAGAAATAACATTTCTTTGATGCTTTCATTTCCACTTCATAGGTCCTCCAGTGGGTTCTGTAGCATAGACTGCTTTCACATATTGTTGGATAAGATGTTATTGTTGTGCTGTAGCAATATAGCAACAGGATTTTCCTGGGTGGATAAGTCAATCCAATCCAGTTGCAAATGATTTCTGTAGTGCAGTGATAGTACAATATCCAATGATATGTGGTTGCAGCCTCTAATTGCATGCATCAGTCTTTATAGTAAATTTATGCAACCAAGCACGTGCTTGTTTGGAGTGGGTAGAAGTGTACTTTCTGATCAACACAAGTACTGGCTGCCAATCAACATTAAACACATCTTTGCTGTGAAGAGGGAGAGAGAAAGAAGGGAGAGAAAGAACTTCTGGATTGACACAAGGGCTAGCTAATCAGTGATGTATAAATCTGGCTTCTGCCAAACAAAAACAAACAAACAAACAAACAAACAAACAAACAAACAATATGGAAGAACAGCTTCCCTTGATACTGATACAGATGAGAAAACTATATGTCTAAATACTGAAGAATATGTTTCTTTAGCAGGAGTAAAAATAATGCATTTTTCTCTTTGCTGATGCTGGTGTCTATTTATGTGCCATCCTTGCTAGCGGCTTTAAATTCTTTTGGCCTCAGTGTATTTGCTACTATGTTCATCTTATTGGTATTTTAGCAGAACACTTCCCCATATTGCAGAAGTTGACCTAAATTAAACTTGTATGAGTGATTGAATTGAAGGTGGGAAAGGGTTAATCTAAAATGATACTTGTCATCTCTCTCTTGATTTATTGACTATTGCAATGAATGGATGCTAGCCATCTGTGAAGAAAGAAATTTAGTCAACTTAGATGGATGCTCAGTCTTAGCACACAAAGAGAGAAAGAAGCAGGACAAATGACTCGCTGTTATTTCTCAGTTTTACAAAAAGTAAACTGAGATATAAAGAGAATTATTGATTAAGGAACATCCAAGGACAGCAGTGAAAGTATCTGCTGAAGATGCCCATTATAAGCAAGAGGAGCAAGTAGGATGTGCTCTTTCACGTGATTGATTTTTTTAACCACTAAACTCCAACTTTCTCCAGTTTATAGAACCTAAAAGCAATTTAAGTGAGGCGGACAAAGATGTACAAAAACCCATGGTTTGGGATTTAAATGATAGTAAATAAATAAAAGGGTAAAATATGCCCTTACTTTTAAAAATTACAGGTATTTCTCTTAAAAACTGAAAATGTGGTATTTAAAAAATTCAGAAGAAATGGAATAAGTCACAAAGATCATCTAGGACACTTACTATGGCCTTTTCATATAAGGGTCTTTAAAAGAATGTCTAAGAAATTGGTTCAAATGTGGAACTCATCTTCTACACTTCTGGAATATGGATCATTATTTTTAATGACCATCCTCCCAATTAAAATGACTATCTGAATTTTTATAGTCTTGATAGATGCTATGTGAACACAGTGAAAAAGATGTCAGCTTTTTATTTCCAAGATTCTAGAACTCTGGACAGGTCTGTGAGTGTAGTGGGCATATGAATAAAGAGAGAAAGGCAGACATACAGACATTTAAAAGTTCAGTATCTGATGAGAAGTTGACCTGACCGGACAGCTAATTTCAGTATTCTTTGGCAATATGCTCTAGAGCAGAGACCTTCAACCTTTCCAGACCTAAGACTAGGGTTGCTATGGTGGTGGGAATTTCTGTTTCTGAAATTTACTTTTTTTAGATATAGCCATTGATTCTTCTTATTCTCTTTTTTTCCTCTTTGATGAGTAGAATTTCTCTTTCATTCATCTTCAAAGATAAATCAAGATATCCTTTCGCAACTTCAGCTCCTTGCAGTTGTTTTATGTTATACACCCCAGGGTCATGCTCTAACAGGAAGATAGGAAGGCTTGGGAAGACATTGCCTGCCTCAAAGCATCACCCAATAACAGCACTTGCTGCTATAAATAACAGACTAAGATTCTGTAATTAACAAAAGTTACTTTTTCTTTAGAGAGCTCAAAAAGTAACTTTTGTTAATTACAGAATCTTAGTCGGTTATTTATAGCAGCGAGTGCTGTTATTGGGTGAGCTGTTGTTTTGCACTTGATTTTTGCCTTCTCTGTGTTATGGTGCCTCAAAGCATCTACAAAGTCAAATCCTGAAATTCTGCAGAATCTCCCTTCCTGCCCTTCTTCTCTTCAAATTTCTCTTTGATCAAAAAGGAATGGATTAGAAACTGACTCCAAATTTCTAAAAAAAAAGGAAAAGAAGGGGATTGTTGGATTTCAGGGAGAAACTAAGTAAAGAGGAATTCTCTTAATAACCCTATCTGGGACCCAACTTTAACCTCCAGTTGCAGCATGGGACACACTGAGTTCAAAGTATATGACAGGCAGTGACATATCTGTGTCACCTGACAGGAAGAGAAGGAGCCATGACTGTGCTAAACAGGAATCCTTCCTACCGCTAAGTGGCCTCACCTAGCAGCCCTACTACTCTTCCTAGGAAGTGTGCTAAGAAAGGCAGGGGGCATGGATGTGGTGCCCTTACTCTTTACATATGTTCACTAGCAATTGAGTCTTCCAGAAAAGCAAGAGAAATAGTTGGTCTAAAGGGGCTCTGGTGTATGTTAAACAAGGCAAAGGATTTTGGCTGTGTCCTGATCATGTATAAGTGTTCAGATGTGCAGTAATATAACAGTTGAATGGAGACCTTTTCAGTGTGTACTTTAGATTAGAGACGGGCATGAACAGCAATATGAACAAAAAAAAGCCACAAACAGCCCAATCTGCTGTTCGGGAACAAGCTGTTCATGAGGCCCCATTCTAAACGATCAGGTGGTTGTTGCAAGCCTCATTTGTTGCTGTTCGTTGCTGTTCGTCAAGCCAGACAGTCTGGCACCTGCAATCAATTCCCTTGGCAACCGGAGGCAGACATTGTCTGAACTCTGTCTGAACTCCTGCTGTTGCCCTGGAAACCCAAAACTAAGCCCAGTTTAGTTTGATAGGCAGGTCTTCCTGTCAAATGTGGAGCTCCAAATTTGTTACAACAAGGGAGCAAAGAGCAGGTGGGAGGGAGGCTCCCAGCTCTGACTTTGCAGACAGTGGATAAACAGCTGCTGTTGGCATTTTGATAGAGAGAGTGCATTGGAGCTTGAATTTTCTGTGTGTGTGGTTGGATAGGGATCTACCCCTTCAAGTTCCAGGGCTGCTGCTAGGCTCTGGGCCAAGCTATTATTTATTACTAGTACCTTTCCTGCTGCCTGCTCAGGTAAGGTTTCGGGCTTGGTGCGGTAGGGATCATAACAACAACAACAACAACAACAACAACAACAACAACATTCGATTTATATACTGCCCTTCAGGACAACTTAATGCCCACTCAGAGCGGTTTACAAAGTATGTCATTATTATCCCCACAACAAAACACCCTGTGAGGTGGGTGGGGCTGAGAGAACTCAAGAGAACTGTGACTAGCCCAAGGTCACCCAGCTGGCTTCAAGTGGAGGAGTGGGGAATCAAACCCGGTTCTCCAGATTAGAGTCCTGTGCTTTTAACCACTACACCAAATCTACCCCTTCAAGTACCAGGGCAGCTGCCAGGCTCTGGGGCCAAGCTATTATTTATTATTTGTACCTTTCCTGGTGCCTGCTCAGGTCAGGTTTCTGGGAGTGGTGCAGTAGGGATCTTGACTTGGTTGATGGCTGGAGGAGAGCCTGCTGGCCCCCACAAACAGCCAACTACGAACATGTTCGTGAACAGGGCCATATTCGTGGTTGTTCGCGAGTCCCTGTTCATGGATGGCAACGAACAACAAGCATCATGTTCCTATTTTTTTTGTTCATGCCCATCTCTACTTTACATTACATGTATGTAGTAATCATGCAGATAGATGGATCAAAGAAATCAGAAAAAATAGTTTAAAATCCAAGTTTTATCATAAAAAATCCAAGGAACTAGCAAGAAGGAAGAAAAATAATAACCAGCTTGTTGGGGGCTGAAGGGAACCACTTCTTACAGGCAAAGCTTGTTTCATTCATTAAGCAGGGCCTTGAGACACTGAAGACGCTATAAGATAGTGGTGATTAGTTGTAGGACTCAAATGTTGAATTGCATTTTCTGGGAACTACTGAATAAAGCAATCCAGTATAATTTGACATCCCCCTTCCCCGAGCTAGCTTGTTGTTTACATGTTTTGATTGTGATGGTGGTTGGGATTGTGATGGTCACTTGGAAACATGCCGCACTGTTCTCAGAAAGTCTGTCTGCAGTTGCCTCAATTGAGCTGCTTTAGGAAATAGTCTGTTTTATGAGCTGTTGCATTATCTCTACTTGTTAAAAGTTGTCTATGCTCATTCCTAGATGTGTAAAATTTCTGGAAATTTTGAAGCCAGAGGGAGGAAATTTTTTTACCCTCCCAAAGCTCCACAATTTTTGGAAAAAATATGGAATATACACAATACTTTCTTATCAAATCTACAATTTTAAAGAGTAATTTAACAACATAAAATGCATCATTTGTAACTTAGAATAGAAAATTGTACTATTTTGCACATTTATGGAATTGAAAAGTATAAATGTCTTAAATTTCTGTAAGAAAAATTGCAATACTGCACCCTATGCTACTTTACCACATGTATCTTACAGTGCAATCCTAACCAGAGATACTCCAGTTTAAGCCCACTGATTTCAATGGGATTAGACTGGCATAACTCTGTTTAGGATTGCACTAATTTTCTCCGTGTGAGAGATAGGGAAAAAATAAAAATTGAAGGTAGGAAACAAATTCTGTAGGGGAAAAAACCTTATTATTTGGACAGAAACATGTCTTGTACAGTTCAAGTATGTAGGACCATCGCCCAGGATACCTGGATATTAATTTATAACACTGAAAAGATTGAATTTGAAAATAATGTATTATTATTTAATTAATTAGCATATTAATTATTGTCAAAATTATTTTCGTGTAAACAATAAACATTATTTAAAATATGTTGTATACTAATACAGTATATATAGGAATTATCATTATGTAAAGCTATAGATTGTTTTATATATTTTTTTCCATAATATGCATTTTCAGTAAAACCATGAGTGATTCCGCACACGTTGGATAATGCACTTCCAATCCTCTTTATAGATCATTTGGAATGGATTTTTTTGTGTGCGGAACAAAAAATCCACCTCAAACGATTGATAAAGTGCATTGAAAGTGCATTATCCAACGTGTGCGGAATCAGCCCATGTCTTGAAACCCTTGTCTTTTGTTCACTCCATAAGATAAAAAATCATAAGCGTTTTTTCCATGCTCCTCCAGATTCCCAGTTTTTCTATTAGAAACATTGAACAGAGGCCTCAGAATTTCTCATGCTATACATTTTTAGTGAGGGAATCTTCGTCTTTAAAAAGCATTGAGAGCCAGTTTGGTGTAGTGGTTAAGAGCGCAGGACTCTAATCTGGAGAACCGGGTTTGATTCCTCACTCCTCCACTTGAAGCCAGCTGGGTGACCTCGGGTCAGTCACAGGTTCTAGCTCTCTCAGCCCCATCCACCTCACAGGGTGATTGTTGTTGTGGGGATAATAATGACATACTTTGTAAACTGCTCTGAGTGGGTGTTAAGTGGTATATAAATTGAATGTTGTTGTTGTTGTTATTTCACTCATTCTGAATAGTCTACAGGAGATCCCTGCTGTTTTCAGAGCTCCCCAATGTTTCCAGTTTTTTCTGAGGCCCCCCCCACCCTGGATCTTCACATCACTACTCATTCCATATGGTGTTTAGCGATGAAAGCTGTGCAGGTTGCCCCAATCACTTCAGGAGCAGAGACTCAGCTCTGGAGACACTGAGCAAATCTTAATTAAAAAACCCACATAATTATAGATCTTGCTTCTCTGACTTAAGAGAGCCTTCACTTTGTTGCGAGAAAGCCTGTGGCAGAATGATATTGGCTTAAATATTGTGAAGAACTATTGCAAGGGCACATCCACATATGGCATAATTACTAATGCTACAGTACTTCTAATGATTGCATTTTATTCAGCTATGACAGCTCTCATTAAGAGTTGGGTTAGTGCAGAGAAAAGCTAGCTCTGAATAATTGAGTGCGGGAGCGGGGGGACCAAGCCTCTAGTTAGAGTTCTTCCTTTTTCATTCTCATTTTATTTAGCTTATTTTGAAAATGCTCTCATTTAGGAGCAAGAAAAAAAAACCTCTGAAAAATGTCACACGCCATTTATATCAAGAGTGGGAAGTTGCATACATAATCTCACCATTATGCTGGAAATATGTTTGATTGAAAAAGTCTTTATTTTTTTCAGGTGATGACTTTGAACAGTATAATCCAATTTGTAGAAAAAGAAAAAGCAAAAGAAAGCAAAAGAGAGAGAAATTGTCAAATGGTATTGCAAAGGTCTAGCCCCAGTATTGAGGCACTCTAAGATGGGAACTGCATGTGTGTTGCAAAGCACAGGAAGATTAATTAAGTTGATTAATTAAGATGATTAATTGGTTCAGATTCCAGGTAGAAGAGGAATTTAAGTGTATCTGAAGTATGATGCAGGAGCTTTTAGAACTGCCTTTTTGTTTTTCAGATGAAGGGGTAGGCTGGGCTGACAAGCCACACCCACTTCACAGTCGCTTGAAACTGATTCAGTGGTAACTCAACATTCCCCTGAAAGGCTTCACTGTAGAGTAGACTTTGGGCTGACTCTTTGCTTCGGTGGCACTTGTGCATTTGCCTCCAGAGTGTGTCTGAAGACCTCTTTAGATACGATGGGATCCTCAGTCATATATCTGCCATGTCAAGCAAGTGGGTTTGAGTCTTTAACTGTAAAAGGACTACATGATCAAGAGGAACTAAACCTTCCCCTATCCGTGTCTTTCTAGAGGGTAGCCCTGTTAATTTGCTGCAGCCTATACTGCAAAGAATTGAGTGGCACCTGAAAGGCTGGTGAATATATTGTGCCAGAAGCTTTTGTGACCCAGAGGCTTTTGCCCCAAGCACCTTTCTTAGCTGTGTAGCAAACCGGGAGCAAGCAAAGTGCTGAGAGCAATAAACGGCGGGTTCGCTTCTTCTTTCTAGCATGCTTTTAAAAAATTGTTAATTTGACCCCAGCCCCCATCTTCCATTTTTTTTCTGTGAAAGGGACAGACGGTCGAAAAGATGTGTGCTTGCCATCATCATGTCTGTGAAAGCACTCTTCATTTTTTTTTTTTTTTTTACTGATGTGGACATTTGCTTGGCTGGTTAATGACAAGGTTTTAATATATATAGTGCACCTTTATCTCAGTATTTTGCTTGGTGGAAACATTTATTTTTCAAGAAAGAAAACTGGGTTTGGACTGAGAAGAAGAACAGTACTTCCCTATCATTTTTGTCCAGCGGTTCAACATAAGACTTTTGTCCATCTAGAACTACCCCTTAGCTAAATCTCTCTGCCAGACCTGAGACACCATGGAGTCCTAAACTGGATCCTGCAGAGTATAGGGCTAATGGCACTGGGTGTACAAGTGCCAGTCTCCATCTGGGGTTTGGAGATCTCCCAGAGTTACAACTGCTCTCCAGACTACAGAGATCAATTCAGAGGGTAGACCGTATACCCTGCTTACAATGCTGCCCCCTCATGCTCTACCTCCCCAAATCTCCAGAAATTTCTCAACCATAGGAGTGCCTCTTTCAGAGTTTTTTTGACATCATAATGTTTAAGATGCACCTTTTTTGTGTGTTTAGTGAATTCCCCTCCAACCTATGGCTCTTTAGTATCTTTAGTATCAGGGATGTTACCAGCAAGAGAATATGAGTCAAGTGAGGATGAGAGGACTGGACTTAAAACCAACCTAGGAGGCAGAAACCTGTGCCCCCGCCCCTGTCCCCCCCCAGCCAAGCCTAGGAAGAGGCTGAGAAACCAAACCCCCTTTCTCAGCTTGGGAGCTACTCCTGCCCTTAGGCAGAACCCACTCCCCAGAATCAGTAGTAGCCAAGACCTCTCCTCAGTTCCCAAGAGTTCTGGAAACATCCCAGCCCTGTCGGAGTATCTACTGCTTTAATAGATCACAACACCTTTAATTTTTAATTTTTTTTAAAAAATCTTAGCAGTTCCTTCCAGAGAGTCTCAGGCCCTGCAGGATTTCTTAACCTCTCAGCTTTCAGCCTTTGGTGGTAATAAAATCCAAAGCTCCCTGCTTGCCTGTTTCTAGCCTCAGTACTCTTGCCGCTGACCTGTCAGTCATACATGCCTTGCCTGTCTGCCCCTATGGGCTTCATCCTCCAGCAGGTCATCTAGGGACTGAAGTGGAACCTTTGAGAAAAGGCAAATGTAGCTTGAACCTGTAGGTGAGAACAGAACACCATCTCCACATCCATTACCCTGGAAATGGACTGGGAGGCAAAAAGAGACCTGGCACTGGGTCTCACCTCCAGCCTTTCCCTGCGATGGAGGGAGGAGGAGCAAAACCTGGCTGTTTCATTGCAACGGCTGCTTGCCTGCCATGCATATGGCCCAGGCAGCTGGCTTACTGGTGGCAGCAGTGGCTGCCGCTGCTTGCCTCCCTGGGTCAGAGCCATGGTGGAATGCTGCTCTCTGTCACAACTGCTTGCCCACCCTGCACAGAGCCCATGCGGCGAGTGGACTGGGTGCCACATCTGCTCGCCTGCCCTGCACGGGTAAGGGCTGTTGGCTCACCACAGCAATGGATGCAAGGACCCCCAGCATGGTGCAGCAATGGCTACAAGGGCCATCCCAAACAGGGTGAGAGCTGCTCCTTGCTTGAGTCCTGGGCGGGACTGGCAGGCACAGGTGGCCTCCCAGGCCATTGGCTCACCAAAACTTTTCCTAATGGCCTTAATGGCCAATCCCCCCCCCTGCATTACACCAAATAGGAGACATGACAAAACCATGTGCTTTCCCTGGATGTTTGAACAAAGGGCCAGACTAGACCAGATGGCATCCTCATGGCTGCCACAAGGAGGCTGCTGCCATTTCAAAGCCATTTTAAAATGTCACAGCGTGGGCTGAGGCACTCTTCTCCTGTCCCTGTGTGTCTTATTAAGCACCAAAATGCCCTTGAAAAGGCACCAGGGATAGGGGGACAAGGGAGCTGTGCTGAAGATCACACCCTCACAGCATTTTTAAATGACTATAAAATGGCCACAACATCCTTGTGGTGGCAACGAGGATGCTGTCATATCTAGTTTGGCCCTGACAATCACTTGTACAGAGCAAGTGCCTACAATTTGAATATAAACCCTTTGGCATAATCTCTGTTTCTTTGAGAGAAACCATGGAAGATTCCCTGGGGTGGGTCTTTTTGGCCCTCTCTGAAATCATGAAACCAGGTAAGCCATGGCCTCTTCAGAGAGCACTCACAGCAGCAAAAGTAAAGGAAACTTGAAGTGGAGTATAATAATTCTGTTTCTCCTTAATAAAATGCACAGGAAATATCAGAGCCAGACCTTAGTCACACCACCCCCACAGGGATGACTTATCCTTTATGGCACATTTACTTCAGTGGCCACTTATAAAATAATACATTTGAAGGCCAAACCTGTTTCCCTTGTCCTGTTGCTGACAAGCAGTTTTCTGCTTTTGCTGAGCATCCTGCTCCTTGATAAATCTGCCTTCTGGTTTATTGATATACACAGTTTTACTGCAATAACCCACTTGCGCCTACTGCTGAATGTAGTTCTCAGCCGGTTATTGACAGAGCATACATTCAACTTGCTATTTTCCTGATGATGCTCCAGTCTCGGTAGCTGGAACTATGTAGACTTTGTTCTTGGCAACCCTTTACATTATTGTGTGGGCCCTAAAGAGGCATCTGTATGGAGTGTAGAAGAGATGTGAAAGAGGATTTCAAGGGATGGGAGAAGAGAGTAATTATTGCTGCTATATTATGCCATATCCTGTGGGCCTTGGAATGGTGCCATCCCACCCCATCCTGGCACAATTTTATTCTAATAAACTACTGAAGTATGTTTGATGTGATTAGAGTTGTCAAACTCTTCTAGACTTCAGGATATGAAAGTTGATTGCAGGTTTGGACAGTGTATTCATGGTAGGGAAGGTTTTGAAAGACATTTTGAATGCTTGCGTTCTGTACATGGTAACTGCTTTGTGGGTGGATGGGTAGGTATGTAGGTGGGAATAGTTGCCTCAAAACTATTTGGAAGCCCCTTCCTGTTTGATATACTTTAAAAGTTTAGGAACGAGGTAAGGCTTGCATCTTCCTACAATGGCTTTCCCATGAGCCCCGTGGCAAAGAGCCCCGTGGTGCAGAGTGGTAAGCTGCAGTACTGCAGCCCAAGTTCTGCTCATGACCTGAGTTCAATCCTGGTGGAAGCCAGGTTCAAGTAGGTGGCTCCAGGTTGACTCAGCCTTCCATCCTTCCAAAGCTGGTAAAATGGATTTCCCACTTGCCTTTGTAACCCCATTTCTTGTTCTTTGCAAGTGAAGGAACTCCATTAACTTACAAGAAACAAAAAAGATGGATTGTGTGCTCACATCGGAAATCCCTAATATTTGAGAATGTGTGGTATATATCCTATATAGGTTGCTGTTTTAAGCTCTACTTAACACTGCAACATCTAAAATTGAGGATTATTTTATATTTTATACTGCCAAATAAGAGCCCGAAGGTCACTTGATTGGTCTCTCTGTCTCATCTGGTCTTGCTTAATTGAGCTCTGAATGGTGTAATATGAGATGATCTCAAATTATCCTCACAACAACCATACCAAGGAGATTAGGCTGAGCAGAAGTCATTGGCCCTGGGTAATCCAGCCAGTTTCATTGCTGCTCTAGCAACTCAGCTGGGATCTATCTACAAGAGTCAATGTATTGCAATGGCCGTCCAATCCTAAACCCATAGAGTTGCAAAAAGAGCAACATTAGGCAAGAGTAACAGCAAAAAATACACCTAAAATGTAGGGTCTTCTGCTACTAAATGCTTTCCAAGAGAAACAACCCTTACATTATTTCAATGTTGCTGTGTGTGAGAAATGATAGGATAAAAGAATACTGAGATAATGAATGGAGAAATGATGCATTAAATAGTTGCTTACAAATAAGTATCCACTCTGTTGGGAGAGAAGTGGTTACTTGATTGTGGAATTTGTCACACATTTGGCTGAATTCTGTTTGCTGTCACTTCACTGCATTGCTGCTATGGACTGCTATTCAGAATTCAGGTGGACTGCTATTCAGAATTTAGGTGTCAAACACAACGGAGATGATGACGTAACATCAGCCTGGTGTCAGGCCAGGCCACTGTATATACTAGGTGAGTGACATGTGTATTAACTAGTCTTCTACCAAAATTTCTAGCCAGCCAACCCCACACAATAAGGATTAGTCCTCCGTGGCAAAACCGATTGATTTGAAAAAAGGGAAACATTTCCCCCCCACTTTTGCTTAGTATTTCCTTGTAAAATTGTTGGAAATTGTTCAGCTGGTGGGGTCTGTTTGTGTGCATTTGGGGGCAACTTGATCTGCAGGCAAAACTTTTCATGGCGTGGTCATAAACATCATCCATTGCCAATGTCTGTAAATCATGTTGTTAATGACACAAGAGTGGGGGCTGATAAATCCACTGACAACTCTTGTGATTCCTGTTTGACACCGGAAAGCAGCAGCATGCTTCTTTACAAGCCTGATGTTGTCCTTTTCATGCTGCCGTAGCTGCTGTTTTGGAAAACAGCTTGCAAATCAGTTTTGAAAGTATATAGTGAATGTTGCTCTATTTCCCTTTTTTAGACTGGTGGGCAACAGACAGCATGGTTCATTTCCCTGTCACTAAACAGGTTTAGAACATAATGAGGTCTGTTTATTCATACAAGATCAAAGTAAAATTGCTTAGGATGGATAAGATCAAAGTCAAATATGGCTACAGGTGTTTTTTTAAATTAAAAATCAGCAATATGATAAATAATGCACATTCATCTCCTTTCCCACTTTTTTCTAATCTATAGAAAATGTCTCCGAGATGTTAGTGAAGTGGTCAGAGCTGGATACTTGCAGTGTGCATGTTGAAGAAATGCTGTTGACCCAGAGGCTTCTCTTGTGAGCCACTTTAATGATAGAAGTTGAATATCATGATGTTCCAAACTGTATTTGTGGAACTGTGGGGCAGGAGCTTAGTTTGGCATGCATCTCAGCTGTTAGCTGGAATATGGCCAAATTGTCAATCTAGATTGTGAAATCTATGATAACTGATACATTTGGGGTTTTTTAAAACCCAGTTTTGGATTTTATACCTACCTGAGTGGCTGCAATCTTAAGCATGTTGACCAGGGATGGGAGTAAGTTCCACTGAATAAACTGCTTAGATACCTTGTGTATGTGTATTGGAGAGATGGATATTTGGAGTAAATGTTACATCTCTCTATCTCTCTGTCACGCTTACACAGATACGTAACTCCAAAGGATTCTTACAGCGTGCACTAACTTGCCTTGCTAGTGCCTCTCTTGCGTCTTTTTATCTTTATGGTTGTGGAGAGTGATATGTGCTGATGAGTCAATGCTTGAGCAGTTGCCAGATGTCTATGGATGAGTAATTGGCTTGGATGCCAAACAAATTAAATTTTCTCTGTGCTTCAGCCCTAATGAAACGGCAATAAAATTATTTTTTCCTTTCGTCATGGTGCCATCCCCCAACGTTTTACAGCTGTTGATTTGTAGCCATGTCATCTTCATTGACATGCATTGACATCGCTTTGACAGCATCAGAATGTTCTCTCTCAGTTTTCTTTGACATTCCTATCACTTACATGTAATGCACAGTAATAATAATAAAATAGCATTGCTTAAGTAAAAAGAAGGCCATTTTCTGTTGGAAAGGTTTTCTCAGAGCTTTTTTTTTTCCTAAAAAAAGAGGTACCGATACTCAGGATGCTCACTGGCTTGGGGGCCCAACCCTGCTGGCCAAAAGAGGAGCCAACACTGCAGAAAGAGGTGCCAGTATTGCATACAAGCACATACCCCAGGAAAAAGGCTCTGGTTTTTCTGTCTCTAAAGGCTAAATTAGATGGTGTGGAGATCCCTGGCTGCATTTGTCTTGTTAAACTTGTCCAAGTAACCATCGCAGAGGAGCTCAGTTGCATTGGAACTTATGGCACAAGGTGATGAGGAAGGTTAACCCTTTTCCTTGCATCCTTGCCCTCATGTATATCACCTCCCAAGATTATTTGCCTCAGCAAATAACATAGAGGGAGGCTATAGTTTACATCACAAAAATTGTGGGTGGGGGAGGAGGAATAATTCCCCCCTCATCTAGTAGTACAGTCCCAATCCCAGATTTTACTATGAGAAATTGAAATGAATCAGATATCTGAATCCGTCTTGTCTAGTTTGACCCTGGGTAGTCCGAGGAAGTTGGATGGAATAAATAGTGGCCTAGAATCTTGTGATATTGCTTTTATTATATTTTCTCTCACACACAAGCTATCTAGAACATTAAACTCCACTGATTCTTTTAAGGTATAGAAAATCACTCCAAACATGGGCAAAATCTCTATAATCACTGTTTTAACAATCAAGTTACTAAGCATCGACAGGAGTCTTTGAAAAGTATTGTGCCAATACAGCATTATAGGATCTCAGCATCTTTGTTGTCTCAAGGGTTTTTTTTTTTAATCACTGCTCTGAAAAGTTTTGTATCTCTTAACCTTGGAATAAATATGTTTTCTCTACTTAGCTGGCTCCTAGAATATAGGAGAGTAAGAAAATCTCTTTCAATGTATTTATGAAAGCCTTTGGCAGTGTGAGTGAGTGCAGGAAAAAGTATTATAATTCATCACTTTGATTAAGGCCATTTCAAATGTGTTAAAGCCACTATACAGAAAACACTTGCATGTTGCAAGTGCATAGGTATTTACAGGGCTTTTTTTCAGCTGGAACGTGGTGGGCCAGAGTTCCGGCACCTCTTGAAAATGGTCACATGGCCAGTGGCCCCGCCCCCTGATCTCCAGACAGAGGGGAGTTTAAATTGCCCTCCGCACTGCAGCACGGAGGGCAATCTAAACTCCCCTCTGTCTGGGGATCAGGGGGTGGGGCCACCAGCCATGTGACCATTTTCACTGAGGGCAATTTAAACTTTAAAAAACTCTCCCCCCCTTGTTCCAGCTGACCCAAAGTGATATCATTGCACAGTCCCGGAGGCATGTGCGCACTTTGCGCATGCACATGTGGTACCAGGGGCGCCACTTCCCACCAGGAGTTGCCCCCTGTGCTGGCAATCCACTGAGTTCCACCACCTCTTTTCCCAGAAAAAAAGCCCTGGGTATTTGTGTGTGCACATACCTATTTCACAGCATGTACACAAAATTTTCCAGAACTACTGAAGTTTTACTATCTTCACTCAGATTAGGTAACAAGTTGGCAGACAGTCTTTTAACACAAGGATTCAGTCCTGGTGAAGGAAGATGCTCAACAGTCTAAGAGTTGCTTCACATATCTATGTGGCTATTGTGTTTATTATCAGGGCACCAATGTTACATCAGTGTTTCCCTCCGCAAACAGGTAAATGTGGATGTTAGATATCTTGAAATAACCTATGTATGTAGGGACTATGGCTCCCTAATGTGTGTAGTTTGTTAGTATATTTTTATCCCACCCTTCCCTCCAAACAAGCTCAGGACTATGTACGTGGCTCTCCCTTCCTTTAGTTTATCCCATGAGGCAGGTTAGGTTGAGAGACAGTAAGTGAACCAAGGTCACCTAGTAGGTTTCATGGCAAGTAGGAATATGACCTTGTGTCTCCCCAGTTCTAATTTAGTACTCTAACTACTGCACCATACTGGTTGAATGTTTAAGGATGCATATATGTCACTTAATACATTCTGTATGGATGGATAGCTGCCATCTGCACATTCTGCTGTAGGGAACATCAGTGTAACATGTGAGTTAGGGTTGTTTGAATTCCTGTTGGTTTGGCTCACTTCCTGTTTGCCAGTTGCAAACAGAGACGTGCTCTTTTGATGATTGGTTTGATAGTTCTTCTATCTGTTGATAGGTGTTTGGCAGGTTCTTTCACTGTAGTCTTTACTAACCGTGAAGTGCAGCACAATTGTCAGTCACAAAATGCTGTGTTTCAATCAAATCCTACTCTTTGGTGCTTGTCTAAGTGGTCCTTAGTAGTAGCATTAATGACCACCAATCTGTTTGAATCTGCATATTTCCAGTTTTGGGAAAACCTGATACCTACAGGTCTCATGTCTGCTTGCCGCCTTCGAACATGGTAAGTTTGACAGTAAAACATGATTATGGCAAAATTTGTAACATCTCTAGTTTGAGAACCCCCACGACTGTGATTGCCATGAAAGGGGCTGCTTCCCAGATGGCAAAGTCTGGAGAAGATCTTTGTGAGATTCACCTGCATTCTTTGTCTGCCAGCTTCAACTGAATTTGCTGTCCAGCAGAGACCAGTAGTGGACTTCCCCAGATTTTTATGTGAGTGCAATCAGTTTTGCTTGACATGTGAGCACAGCTGGCACCTCCACTGAGGCAACCCCGGTGATCACCTCCAGCGCTGAGGTGCCGGAGGGAGCACCGGGGCTGGGGCGTGCGCCATGGAGCTTGTGGTAGCAGTGCATGGGCGGCTGACCGGGAGGGATGGGAAGCTGCCCGCACACCGCCCCAGCTGCCTGCCATGCCTGGCCCACAGCTACTGCAGCCTTCCAGCTCTCCCGTGCTGCTGCCGCTGCCAACATGCACCCCTGGCTGGGAGCAGCAGCCGCGGGCCAGGCACAGCAGGCATCTGGGGCGGCGTGCGGAGCAACGGAGTAGGAGAGCTGGGAGGACACATGCACGCCTCCCCAGCCACCCACCGTGCCTGGCTGGGCTGGCAGCCTCTCAGCCCTCCCGCCCAGCCGTCTGCCACCCTGCAGTCTGGATACGCATGCACTCTCTGCATACGCATGCGCGAGGGGGCAGGAGCAGTCCCGAAGCTGCCCCCCCGGCCTCAGGTGCCAGAAACTCTGGCACTGGCCCTGCACATGAGTCCTTGCTTTGCAGGCCAGGCATTCCCCTTCTTAAGTGCTGAAGTTTGTGTCATGTCTGCCTTTAAGGGAGGACATGATAGAAGTTTACACAATTATGCATGGGGCAGAGAGAGTGGGTAAAGAGAACATTCCCTGTCTCCCAAAATATTAGAACTCAGAACCACCCAATAGACAAAAGAAGTACTTCCTTACTCAGTGAACAGCAAAATTTGAATCCAGTGGCACCTTGAAGACTACCAAGATATTTAGCGTATAAACTTTTGAGAGTCAAAGCTCTCTTCATCAGATACGAGTAGGAATGGAGATCCCTGATCCTTTATATAGCCAGAAGGTGAGTAGGGTGTTGTAAGGAAGGGTGTCATGATGCAAAGGTTCAATAGTACAATGAGAGCATAAATTAGACCATATAGTGAGATAAGAACCCTATGTCTTTATTCAGCCTAGCGGGTCTATTGTTTTGAATGTGAATGAACTCAAGTTCAACAATCTCCTGTTGTAATCTCCCCTTGAAGCTTCTCTGTTTCAGGAAAGCCCATTTTAGCTCAGCAATGGAATGTCTTGGAAGAGTAAAATGTTCACCCACTTTTTTTTAGTGTTGTGATTTTTAATGTCAGATTTATGTCCCTTGTTCAGAGAACTTATTCATTTGGGCAAGCTGGGCTATCCCTGGTGGACTGAACCTGGATACATCCATTCCTCTCCTTGTTACCAGAAAGCTTTTACTTTTATGGGCACAAGCTCTGGGAATCTCCAACCACAGAAGCAAAGATGAACTTGCAACACAATCTTTTAAGTCCTTTTGCAGCAAAAGAGCAGGAACAGAGAACCAATGGGAAACTTACAGCACAGCTTATCTCCCAATAAGGGAGAGTGGAGCTAGTGAACATTAGATACTAAGGTTGCAAATTTATCCTTAGGCCTGATATTTTTCCTTATAAGGGACGGTTAGGGCTGCCAGACCCCCCCCTCCCATGCCCACCCCCACTTACCTGGCCAGTGGGGGGGCGCACACCTTCCATGCGCTCCCCCCCTGTGGTGCTGCGCGCCCCTGCGCACAGCAGCCCCAGGATCAGTCCTGTTTTGGCCTGGATTGGGGCCCCTGCGTAGCGCAGGAACGCTCCCACGCTCCACAGGGGTCCAAAATGGGCACAATCCGTGTCAAAACGGACCTGATCCGTGCCGTTGTGTGCCCCTGTGGGGCGTGGGAGCATTCCTGCGCTCCTCAGGGGCCCACCCAAATGGGGGCTGCGTGATGACGTCACTCCCAGAAGCGACGTCATCACGCTTGCAGGAGCGAGCGTGCACGCGCACGAGCTCCTCCAAGGTAAGAGCCAGGCCCCAGTCTCCCACTGGGAGATCGAGGGGGCCTGGCAACCCTAGGGACAGTTGACAGTAACTTTATTGTTGCCGATTTACCTTTGTGCAAAGTGTACATGACTTGCTTTTGCACTTAAGGCCCCACATATCAGGGCCTTAATTAATTTTCTCAGGACACCATTTATTCTTTTGTGTAGGGGGACTGACCTGTTTGTCCAGTGTAGACTGTGGAAGGGCACTGCTGATACTTGATAGCACATATAACACTGGAAGGAGAACAAGTGACTGAAACTGAGACGGTGTAACTGGTGTTGGTAGGTCCAGTGACTGTGCTGTCAAAATGAATGTGGGGACAGAGTTAGTGTACTGCAGGCCCTGGTCCTGGAATCCATGTCCATGTTAGGAAGTACATTATTGTGAGTGAGAACGTGTTCAAGGTTAGGCTGGTGTTTGATTGCAAACCAACATGACTACCCACTTGAAATTTTACTCAATGAGTGATCAGAATGTGGAATTCACTGCCAGTGGATGTAGTGATGGCCACAAGCATAGATGGCTTAAAAAGAGATTGGACAAGTTCAGTAGGTCCATCACTAGCCTCTAGCCATGGTGACTAAAGGGAACCTCCATGCTCAGAGGAAGGAAATCTCTGAATGCCCAGGCCAGGAGGCAAGATCAGGGAAAGGCCGTGGTATGTTATCCCTGCTGTTAGTTCTCCATAGTAAATGGTTGGCCACTGGGTGGTACAGGCTGCTGGACTAAATGGACCACTGGTCTGATCCACCAGGACTCTTCTTATGTTCTTGTCATTCAGCAGCTTGGCTGTCTCCCCTCTTCTATATCAGTTATGCATGGGCTGGATATTACAGGGTTGTATGAGAATGAAAATTTGCACAAGTATGCTGCCAAGGCTACAGTGTCCTTGCGACAAGCTTTTCATTATTGTCTGAAAAAATTGCCACGGTAGTCTGTTGAACAAATGTATCTGGCTTTATGGTAGTTGCTGTGCATTTAGGAATCTATGCAGGGGTTTATCCTCCAATGAGATAAACACCAACGAGAGCTGCTGTAGCATAGTGGTTAAGTGGTTGGGTTGCAAGTCAACACTCTGCTAGTTCGACTCCCACAACTGCCATGAGCTCAGCAGGTGGCCTTGGGTAAGTGACTCCTCTCAGCCCCAGCTTCCCAGCTGTACTGTGGGGATAATAATAACACCGACTTTGTTCACTGCTCTGAATTGGGCACCAGTCCATCTAGAAGAGTGGTATATAAGAACACTGTTATTATTAATGCTGTCACCACTGTCTCCTCTACCCCACCCCACCTCTTCTCGCTCTGCATGCCAATCTGTACTGCACAGTACTTTGGCATAATGTTGTTGTATCATATTTGCAAATAGTCAATATTGCTGCTATTGCTGCACTTCTGTGTTGGCTCTTAATTCTAGCCAGTGCTGCAAGTTGTGATATTGTGCTGGTGTAGCAGTCATTTTGCTGTCTCTTAAAAACTTTTTTTGGCAATACAGCAATTTATACTAATGGAGCATTGTTAAATATTTGCTGATAGCTCCAGATTTTCTGTACAAAATAAATGGCATGGGGTACAGATTAATTAACAATTTAGCCATTTCGCCAGCAATAAGAGACATTAATTCTCATTACTAGTAATAATCTCCCAACCAAGGGAGGAAAATATCAACTGGATATTTTCTGCAAGTCCATGACAAATGTTAGTGAGGCTTGCTTCCCATGTTAGGGCTTCTAATGGAGAGTTATTCATTTTTACTTCTGTGCTACAGATGCCTCTTACCTGATAAAAGTGCATAATACAGCCCAGGGAACAAGGCAAGTGCTATGTTGCTCTAAAGACACGGTCCCCCAGAAAGGTTTCTGCTACATTGTGGAAGGTTTCTGCTACATTGTTTTGTGCTCTCTCTCTCTCTCTCTCTCTCTCACACACACACACACACACACACACACACACACACTCAAACAAATATGAGGCATGAAGTTCCTTGGGAAAGAGGTGCCCATGTCTATGCCTACTGACTTGGTAGCTGCTAGTGAGAGCCAGCTTTGAAGTTCTGGGTGAGGCTTGGATGCAGAATGTGGGAACAAGCAATAGAATGACTGAAGCATCACATGTCCCTTGGTTTCCTGTTGGATTTGAGAAACCTATTGATCTCTGTTTGATCGGCCTGCTGGGCTGGGAAAACCTTATTCCTAGCAGAAAAAAATGTGGCACATCCTGGTATGTAGAACTGACCCCAATTGCTGGTGCACACTGTGTTGCAAGAGCACTCACTGCCTTATACTATCAACCTTAAAGAATTTCTAAGAGACGCTATTGAAATGTACAGCAGTTATTTAGGAAACCAAAATTAAACTTTAGCTTTGTTTATGGTTACCTTTCTGTCCTGTCACTCAACTAAATCTGTTTCACCCTATTAAGAATGAAAAGGGCGATTTTAGTCTGTTTCTTAATGGCTGATTTGAACAGTGAACTCCTCTGCAGATGTGCCATTTCCTTCCTCCTGTCGCTGTCTGAAGTTTTGACAGGTGTCCTCTGTTGAAACAAGAAGTAAAGGAGGGCAAAATGCATCAGGAGAGAAGGAGGGAGGATTCAGGTGCATTTAAAATGAAGCCTCTTTGCAAGGAAGTATCTCGCCCTGCTTCAGTGACCCAGAACCACTGCCTTCCAGCACAATCTTCCTACACATCTACTAAATCTTTCTAATAGCTTGTTGGAAAAGACATTCAACAATAGGGCCATATTCTGAGCTACTGTAAGTACTTAGCACCTTTGCTAAAGCCAATAACCATTTTTCTGGAATTTCATCTCCTGAAGAATTAATCAATGCATGTGTGCATTCTTCTTATTTGCTAGTTTTTTGGGGGGAAGGGGCATATCAAAAGGAACTGGTACAATATTTAAAATTCTCCTCCCAACTTTTAAAAAGATTTTTAATGTCAAAGTATCTGTTTAATCGGCAATCATGATTAATGCCTTTTTCCGATGGCAGTTGATAGATCAATTACTGGTAAAAAAAATTAAGCAGAAATTTGCCATGGATCCTGCTAATTAGGTGATTTTTGATACCTTCAATTATTGTTGTGTGATATGGATTTCCATTACATGAGTTGGGGAAAAGAGACAATATAAGTGAGATCAGTAGGAATCTATAAAGTTAATGGATCTTTCCCTAACTAGGTATCCTTGTTAGACACCCCAAGTCTTGCTGGACTGGATAATTAGAATGCTTGAAAAGACTGAAATTTTGATACACGTTTCTATACTTGCACAAAACCCAGAAAACTTCTCCCTCTCCCTCTGCACAGCAGCCCCTATTCCAATGGGGAGGGGGGGCATGGCTGCTATTTGCCTTTAAAAATACTAGAAGGGTTTCCTGGTTCTCCCAGGGTCACATCTACTTTGTTCCAAAGTCATTGTGAATGTTTATCCCTTAAAATATCAGCAAGCAATACAGCAGTAGTAGCTATAACAGCAAGATTTGAGACCAGTAGCATCTTAAAGACAAGTCAAGAAGAAGGGAGATTTGATTCTTGAAAGCTTATACCCTGAAAATCTTGTCGATTTTTAAGGTACTACTAGATTTGAATCTTGCGGTTCTATGGAAGACCAACACAGTTACCCACCTAACCATGGCAGAACATAGGGGAAGAGGCAGCCACATAGCTATAAAGGGCCAAGACCATAAAGGGCTTTGAATGCGATAGTTATGACCTTGAATTGCGCCTTGTAACTGATGGGAAGCCAATAGAGTGACTGGGAGTGATATGCATGCTCTGTCTAGCTCCTGAAAGTAAATGAGCTGCAGTGTTCTGCATCAACTGAAGTCTTTGAGTTAACTTTGAGAGGAGACCAATGTAGAATGCATTACAGTAGTCTTTCTAGTCTTAGTGTTACTGCGCCATGGATTCAGGTGGCCAGATTGGCCATGTGAAGGTAAGGGATCATCTTCTAGGCTAGTCTAAATTGTGAGAAAGCCTTGTAGGTAGCTGCATTTATTTGCTTCTCTAGCAGCAGTACTGGGTCTAATATAACCCCAGGCTCTTAACTGAATCAACTGAACTTCGTCAAAGGACAGAAGCACAATGTACTTCAAGATCTCTGCTTTTCTAACCAGCATCACCTCCTTCTTGTCTGAGTTCAGTTTCAATTTGTTTTCTTTCATCCAATTGATGACAGGTGTCAAGCAGTGACTCAGTACTAGTTTGATGAAGTGGTTAAGAGCAGCAGGACTCTAATCTGGAGAACCAGGTTTGGTTCCCTACTCCTTTGCTTGAAGCCAGCTGGATGACCTTGGGTCAGTCACAGCTCTTCGGAGCTCTCTCAGCCCCACTCACCTCACAGGGTGATTGTCATGAGGATACTAAATAACAACACACTTTGTAAACTGCTCTGAGTGGGCATTAAGTTGTCCCGAAGGATGGTATATGAATCAAATGTTGTAGTTGTTACCTCTACTGCAATACCAGGGGATTTGGATAGCAAGATATAGAGCTGAGTATCATCAGCATATTGGTGGCATCCAATTCCATAGCTATGGACAAGTTCTCTAAAGGCTTTACATAGAGGTTGAATAACTTGGAGATTAAGATTGTGCCATGTGGAACCCCACTAGATAATTCCTGTTCTGAGGATAGCTGCTCTCCAAAAGCAACCCTTTGAGTTCGTCCCATGAAGAACGATTTAAACCAGTCCAAGGCACATCCCCTTGATACCCACTTCTGCCTCCAAACACCTCAACAGGCTGGCATGGTCTACTGTGTTGAAGGCTGCAGATGGATCTGGGAGGAGCAATAATGATGCATGGCCTTTGTCTACATTTAGGTGGAGGTCATCAACTACAGCCACTAGAGCTGTCTCTGTCCTATAGCCTGGCCTAAAACCAGACTGAAAAGAGTCTGGAGCACAAGAGTTGGTCAGCTACTGCTCTCTCAACCACTTTGCCCAGAAAGGGCAGATTGAAGATTGGGTGATAATTGCATCATTTTTGTCTATGGGTGTTTTTTTTTAAGTAGTGGGTGGATGACTCCCTCTTTGAGAGGCTGAGGCAAGGTGCCTTGAGTTAGTGACTGATTTATGATGGACATCGACTCCTTTATGTGCGCTTTGCAAGATTTTAGTAGCCAGGATGGGCAAGGATCCAAATTACAAGTAGTGGCCCTCAAAGATGCTAGAATTTTGTCAGTATCCATCACTGTGGCTGGGTTACAATGATTCAGAAACAGACCAGACATTGTGTTAAGCATTTCTTCTGACTCGTCTATGTTATAAGTGGCATCCAGATCAGAGCATATTCAGGCCTGCCTGAGATGGTCAGGAAAGCCCCTACTCTCCTGGCTTTCTGCAAAGTATGCAAAACTGAATTGTTCAGAAGGGTTTTCTACCCAGATTACAGGACTATGTCATAATAAATAGCTCAGAGAGGTGCCTTGGTAGGGACAAGGACTGAACTCTTCACTATTGTGTACGGTCTGCTGATGTAGGTATGTGCCTACTAGCGAGTTTCCACACTGCTTAACATGCCATGGAAATTAGTTATGCTTGTTTCAGACAGATTTCATCGCAATATGCAGCTTCATGCTTATTTAATTTTTTTCTGCTACCATTACCTGTTGTATCGGTTTCCCTGAATCTCCTAACTGTTCTTCACTATTATACTTTGCTCAGTGAATGTCCTAGCTGTCAATTATGTCGTATTGTCACCACCTTGGATCTCAGTGAGAAAGGCGGACTATACATAAATACTAAAAATAAAAATACACAACCAAAGCTTTGCGTGGGTTTTTGTAGATAGAAAGGAGTAAAGCCACAGAGTCAAATATAACAAGATGAACTCATCCAGCTTCCTAAAGATCGACTGACAAAAGATACCAGAGCCTGTGAAGACTCAAACTCATGGCAGATCTTGACCTGGCAACTCGATGGACATCAGGCAGGAGCTCAGTTTCTGCGTTACCACCAAGCTCTGGCCAAAGGAGACAACTACAGGGATACTAGACATATCACAAAGGGTGGCTCTTTGCTCAGTAGGACAGAATGAAACATGTGATATTCCCAGTTTATAAAAACTTACAGTCAGGGTTGCTTGCTGATTTTAGCAACTAGGAGACTGTGGCTGCATCTGCACATTGTTAGATACTGTGCTATTTTTTTGCTACTCATCTTTTAGAATATCTTGTCCACATAGTTTGCAGATGGTTATTTTACAGTGTAGTCTCCAACAATGTGTAGATGTAGCTTGTGTTCATGCTTGTTATGGAGTGTCTTCACCTTCATCTCTGCCTTTGCTTCCCTCTCTCTATAGGAGCCCAGTCTGAGACACTCTGAGAGTCAATATAGCAGATAACGGGGGCAGTATAACAACTTGGTGCATGAGACTTAAGCAAGAAACTTGTTTTCTATCTGTTATGAGTCCTATGTGCAGAGTGTGCTTTCAGTAAAGCAGCTGGGATCAGAATAACTTAGGCTACAACCCAAAATGATAATTTCACAAGGTTTCATCTAACAAGGCTGATCCAATATGGGCTGCCTTCTTTACTCAATATTTGCTTGTATTTGGGGGTAACATCTCCATATTACTTAGTGTTGGAGGCAAACAAGTAATGCTCTTTCTCTCATGTTTTCTAATACTGATTTTTTATTTATTTATTTACAAAATGTATACACCATTTTTCTGTCTTCATCTGGACAACCTAGGTTTTCTATTTTCTCACTGCCATATAGAGATTCTTTATGCACGTCAGTTCAGCCTTTCAGATTTCACCGGTTTTTAACAGTGTGAATATTTTTGTTGACTTAAAAAAGAAACATTAATGCTAATGGAAACATTTTTTCTATTTCGTTGGACTAGCAGTCACAATAAAATTTATAGCAAAAATGTAGTAGTACGTATAGTAAGCTTAAAATAGCCATTGCTTAAGAATCTGTAACGTTAGCCCATGAAAAATGTATCAAAGTCATTTAAACGAATTCCATGCTTTCAAATGGTGTGTTGAAAGGGCTAGGAAGTCCTGCAGTGCTTAGCTTATTAATACCTGTCTTTGGTGCATGATAAAGGAGGATGTAACGTGTAATCTTTATGGAACTGAAATATTGATATTACTGAGGAAGGCCAAGCAGGTCGTTTGCAAACATTCCCACGGAGTCCGGCCAGAGCTCCTGGGTCTTGACCTTCTGATACGGCTGCTCTGGATTTCCTTAGATGCTCTCCATAGCGGCTCCCTTAGTGAATAAGAATAATGAGATTTTTTGAACTGCATTACAACGTGAAGGAATCAGATGAGTCTGGTTGGGAAGAAGGAAATTGGGACCTAAGTCCAAGGATTCTCCAGTAACCATATGGTTCACAGTGGGAGCTTAGATGGGGTGGTGATCAGTAGCAATAGCATGGGAACAGCTTGTCCTATGGTACTGAAAAAGCTAAGATGGAGAGAGATGGTGAAATAAGCCATGGGGACAGCCAGTGGACTAATCAGTATGATTTGAGTCCAGTGGCACTTTAGACACCAACAAGATCTTCAGGGTGTAAACTTTTGAGAGTCAGAGCTCCATTCTTCAGACCCAAGTCAGTGTCATGTCTGAAGAAGGGCACTCTGGCTCTGGAAAGCTTCCACTCTGAAAATCTTGTTGGTTTCTAAGGTGCCACTAGACTCAAATCCTGCTGTTCTGCTGCAGACTAACATGACTACCCACCTAAACTGGACCATTCAGTAGTTTCAGGTGCTGCATGATATTAATAGCGACAAAAGTGACAACAATATCAGTAATAACAATAACCAACATATGTACAGTACTTGGGGATGTTTTGGCAGGGAGAGAGCTCAGCTGCGTTATGGCCTGAACAGGCTATAGAGAGCTGCATCACCATGGGCTGAGTCAGAAGCCTGACTGACTGTCCTTACAGGACCTTGGATAGCTCTAAGGTGAATAACTACCAGAGAGCAGAGATCGAGTGAGCCCTTAAATACTGGCGGAGGGCCAGAAAGATCCTTTGTCTTAAAGAGCCCCTGCTTGCATTGGGGGTGTTTGTCATTCTAGCAGGTCCTCTGGCACATAGGTTTGGTAATAATGACCTCTGAGGAAGTTGAGGGTCTCATTTGGCTGTATCATGCATCTGACGAAGAGAACTTGATTCTTGAAAGCTTATGCTACAATAAAATTGGTTAGTCTTAAAGGTGCTACTGGACTCTTTTTGATTTTGCTACCACAGACTAACACGGCTAACTCCTCTGCATCATTTGGCTGAGGTGAGTAATTTCCCCTCCAAGACATTCTTCCTGAATTACAAGCCTAGCTCCTGTGGAAATCCAATACAGTACAATACATGCACTTGGTGCCATCTTGAGTGTACCTTTGTGTTAT
The DNA here is from genome assembly GCF_028583425.1 of Eublepharis macularius. Classification (NCBI taxonomy): domain Eukaryota; kingdom Metazoa; phylum Chordata; class Lepidosauria; order Squamata; family Eublepharidae; genus Eublepharis; species Eublepharis macularius. The sequence goes on from NC_072795.1 coordinate 115,863,761, forward strand.
TGATGAAGGAGGCCAAATATTTGCATGCTGTGCTGGTAGTAAAAAGGGTAGGGCTGCCTTGAGCATTTTTGATGGACTCAGCTGTTGCTCTCCAGACGATGCAAAGTGTGACTCTAGCAGTTGTGATTTATAGTGTAATCTTTTCTTCCCACTCGGGCATAGATTTTTGTGGTGAGGCCAAAGACATCCTGAAGAAGAGAGTGTTCCTTGTTCCAGGAAATTTAAGGATACACTATGCATGTAGTTTTGCTAAATTGTTTAGAAACCTAATCAAATAAACAGATTCTGGTTTTGTTCCTGCTTAAATAGAAGCTTCTCTTTTATATATGGCAAACTGTGCTCAAAGGTGGATCTCAGGTAGCTTTGGCATTATCTCTTCTTTATGTAGATAAATTTCTATGCTGTTCGGACATTGCCTTTGGAGTTCTCTAATTACAAAGGGGTTGGACAAAGGGGTTAAAGGGGTTTTGTTGTGTTTTGGGATATTTTTAATCTTGAGCTACAAGGGAAAGGCGGAGTATAAATATTTTAATTAATAAACAAATTTGCTGATCAGGGTAACAAAAAAGTAACCAATAATCTTGATTTGGCTTTTTTAAAAAAACTTTGTAGATAAATTTATTTGTTTAACTTTCTTCTCCCCTACCCTTTCCCTTAGCTCAGGGTAACTTACAATCCTTCCGCTAAAGACTGGGAGTAATGAGGCCTTCCTCTCCTTCTCAAGAAGCCTATTCCATAGAAGGGGGAAACCACGGGGAAAGCTCTTGATGGCCTAAATGTCAGATGAGCCAGATATGCTGAGGGCACTGACTGAAGGAATTGCTCAGTTTAGCTGAGCCTTTAGATATGTGGGTCTCCAGTCATGAAAGGCTTTAAAAGTAAGTATCTACTCCTTGAACTGACCCTGAAAGCAAACTAGCAGACAATGCAGCTTTTTCAATACTAGCATAATATCAACACAGCACCCTGACCTGGATAGCCCAGCTGAGCCTGATCTCATCAGATCTCAGAAGCAAAGTAGGGTCAAAAGTAAACAATATTAAAATGACATCTTTTAAGTTAATGGCAAGATAGTACATAACACCCATCCAACTACACTATATCAATGCAGAAATATGCCCACTTTGCTGGCGACAATGTGGCTTGGTTGGAGATTATATTCATTTATGGCGGACATGTCCCAAGGTCTAACTATTTTGGGATTCAACCTTAGCAAATATTCAAAACATAACTGGGCATGCAATTTCTAAACACACTGAGACAATCCTTTTGTGCAGGGCCAGATCTAGGGTTGCCAGCGCCCAGGGCAACCCAAGTCCGGCCCCTCTGGTGCTGCGTGATGATGTAATTTCTGTGATGTCATCATGCAGGGGTGGAGCGTGCCACCAGTGCAGCAAGCCAGCTGCCCTGGGGCACGGTGCGCCGCAGAGCTGGCGACGGCAGCACAGGCAGCTGGGATTCCCCCTGTGCCATGAATGGCATGGGTGGCCTCCCCCCCTCCACTCAGCTTCCTGCGCTGCCTCTGGCGTGCTCCTGGCAGCTGATAGCTGTGCCTGGTGCCCCCTCTTTGGCAGCGCCAGGGGCAGTCTACCCCCCCCCCCTGCCCTCCCGTCCATCCGGCCCTGCTTTTGTGTTTCTGGGAAAACCCCACAATCCTGGCAATCAGGAAAAATCTGGTCTTTATAACGCTTGCTGCTGCAAAAATACTTTTAGCAACCTGGAAACAAGAAAAACTGCTATCTGTATCAAATTGGAATAAGAAACATTGGGATTATTTTATCATGGATAAAATAGCTGGCCAACTCCAAACTATTGATAACCTGCAATACCAATCGACATTCTTTGAGCAATGGCTACCTTTCTTAAACCACATAAGCAACACAAAACAACTGAACATCTCTGACCCATATGTTTACAATTTTATTGGCGTAATTTGAACATTGGTGTTATGTATAGCAAAGATATAGCTGGCCTCCAAGTTATGTAATTTGCTACCTCTTCTATATGTATTTTAATCTTTTTGCATTGTAAATAGTTTCGTGTCTGTTGTGTACTATAATGTAAAGTTTGGGGGGGAGAGTTACATAATTTTTTTTTTTAAGTAATTGGATGGGAAACCTCCAACAAAGACCGGGTTGCAGAGGCAGGCAATGGCAAACCACCTTTGTTAGTCAATTGCCATGAAAACCCCACTAGGGGTCACCATAAGTCAACTATGACTTGAGAGCAGGATTTTATTCTTTCATCAACACAGCAGTGGGGCCTGGTTAAGAGATGAACTATCATACACTGTGTCAGATGAAGGTTCCACATTTTCTTCAATGGCAGCCCACATGAAGTGTGATACAGTAATCTCTAGTCAAGATGGTTGTGGAAGTGTGGATCATGAACTCCACCTAACAATAGCAAGTCAGCCCCGTCCAGATGGAACCTCAGCCTTCCCAGGCAGCATCACTTCTTATTTGTTTTGATTCAGTTTGTTCATCTACTTGACTGCAGCATTCAAGCACTACTTCAGGACATAAACCTTTGTGTGCTTCATAAATCACAATGAATGCTCAGTTTCATCAACTTATTGATGACACTCATCTCCAAAGTTGTATACGATCCCTCATTCAGTGGCTTCATATATACAATAAGGAGCACTAGAGAGGCCAATGCCCTGAGGAGCTTCATAGTTCTGATCCCAAACTAATGACCCAGCCTCACCAGTGGAAATATCTCCATCCCAAAGAAGGCTTTTTCCTTCTCCCTGTAATAACCTCCTAACAGCTTCTTTCAAGGTTTTTGGAAAACTCTATCTAGCTTAGAAATTCCCTTCATTGAGAGAAGAACTTCTGGCAATTCAGCACACCCAGCGGCAGCAACGCTGCATGAGCTGGGGGCCGTGCATTGCAGCCTTGCATGGAGGGAGAGGCAGGCTCCCTTTCCAGGCATATGGGGATTTGGCCGGAGGCGGAACCATCGCCTTAGCAGGTGGCTCCGCTTTCCCGGCCAGCAGTCGCTTCCTTTGCTCAACCCACCCGCCTCACCCTGTCATAGTGCAGGATTAGCCGGTTGCTGTTTTCAGAGCCAGGTAGGATTTTTTTGCCCTGATATTTAATTGGCTGATGAGCAGGACTTTTTTTTCAGTGGGAACACGGTGGAATGGAGTTCCGGCACCTCTTGAAAATGATCACATGGCTGGTGGCCCTGCCCCCTGATCTCCAGAGAGAGGGGAGTAGATTGCTTCTGTCTGGAGATCGGGGCAGGGCCACCAGCCATGTGACCATTTTCTCTAAGGGCAACCCACTGAGTTCCACCACCTCTTTTCCCAGAAAAAAAACCCCTACTGATGAGTATGGGTTTTTTTCACCTACCTTGCACAGCTGGCAGTGGTTGGAGGTTTTTGGCCTGGGTAGTGCTGCTTAGGTTCCCCTGGCAGGAGATTCTTGGGAAATAGGGAGTTTTTCAATCCACACACTGGGGTCCAGGTTAAAGATATGTTGACCTTATTTTACTTGGTGAATATTAGTGAGTGTATAATGTTTGTCTCACTGACATAATTTTCTAATGAACATTTGTTTGTGAACTCCAGGTATTTCCAGCAATTGCTTAATGGATACTGTTTTGTGCCTAGGTCATGTGACTGAAAGAAAAAAAGGTTATGTCAGACTGAGAGCCAAGCTACAAGTGACATTTTTCATGTGAAGGACACTTGATCATTTTCGCAAGTTTTTCTGGGAACTGAAGTCCCTCTCCCTCACCCCTTTTCCTTCTGTTCCTTCCCCTCTCTGTTAGAATCACTGCCTGAAGAGCCAGAGAAAGCCTGCGGCAACAGCAGCTTTTGCAAATTGTTCCTCCAGTCACAAGCCTGCTCTCAATGATCTTTGGGGGCGGGCAGCTGCAACTTTCTCCCTGGGCGACCTGCTCAGCTTCACCGACATGTCAGCTTTCTCCAGAGTAGCTCCCCGGGAGCAAGACAATTTGCAAAAGCTGCTGCTGCCGCTGGCTTTCTCTGGCTCTTCAGACAGCGATTCTAACAGAGAGGGGAAGGAACAGAAGGAAAAGGGGTGGGGGAGAGGGACTTCAGTTCCCAGAAAAACTTGCGAAAACGATCAAATGTCCTTCACGTGAAAAATGTCACTTGTACCTTGGCTCTGAGGTATCTTGGTCTGCTAAAAATAAATCTATGTGGTGTTAGTCACTGGATAGTCATCATGGGTCAAAAGAATCATCCTAAAACCACAATATTTACATCTGTGATCAGTGGTCCGGTTAAATTTATGGCCCAGTGTTTCTCTGTAGTGTACCCCCTGGGCTATTTCCTGATGCCCACCCATGTATATGAGGAAGGTAGGTGATTTCATTTCCCAGCAGGCCATGAAGTTGTCTATTGGCTTGCTCCCTTGGCTTGCATACTTCTTTGATTAGCAGCACCAACTACAGCACAAGTGAGGCTTCCACCTCCTTGGCTGCCCATAGCCTTTATTATAGGTATGCCTGCTTGGTTTGGGTCAGATGGGATGCTGCAAGAGGAAGTATCTCATGCTTCCTTCTGCAGCGTTGATCCAACCTAGCTGGGTGCTGCAGGAGATGACATTTCCTCCTCATTCTGCAGCTCCGGTCTAACTTGACTGGAAAGAAGATGTGGGACATTTCCTTGCATTCCAATGGTGACCATGAATGAAACCTTCATGAGCATTAAACCTTGATAACATGTACAAATGGATGAGTCCTTTCCCCTTTATAGCTGAGGTGTTTTTTAAAAAAATGGGCTGTCATTTTTCATGGGAGAAAGCTGCTGGCTGGCAGCTGCATTTTCTCTTGGTGGTCGGAGATTGTTCCGATAGTATGCCCCCCTTCAAAGATGGGAGGAGGGGAAGGAAGCTCCTCACAGGTTGACTTTTGTGTACTATACAAGAACACAAATGACTTTTGGAGAAAACGAAAAAGCCCGTCAATCTGTAATTTTGTTCCAAAAGGAGAAAAAAATGAGCTGATGACCAGTCTACTCCATCTGTTTGTTTATTTATATTATTTATAGTCCGCCTTTCTCACTGAGACTCCAGAAAGGTTACACAGTAGAATTATACAGTTTTGTTTTCCTCCCTCCCCTTAAATCCAGCAATTCATCTCCTTTTTGTAAACTGTATGGTGTTCTACTGCTTTATTGTATCTCCAGAAACATGGACATTTTCCACCCAGCAGTTTCTCTGTTTTCAGCCGGTATCCAGAATAGCATTTCATGTTTTGATTGCTTTTGGTGCAGTTGTTCACCTGTTCTTTGTGAATTTATCTAGCATTTATGCTTGTCACTTGCACTGGTCAGCTATTGAGAGTATTTTTCCCTAAAGTGTTATTTTTTGTGTGAATGGGAGTTATTCTTAATGTTGTCTATATTATAGTGTTGCAATTGTAGCTTCTGGTTTTAAAAGCCCAGGTTTGGAGCTGTGGATGTTTTTATTTATTTAATTTATACCCCGACTTTTCTACCCAATGGGCACCCAAAATAGCTCATCTCATCTCCTCTACCCTCCCAACAACCCTGTGAGCTAGGCTAGGCTGAGAGAGTGTGACTGGTCCAAGTTTAACCAGCAAGCTTCCAAGGCAGAGCAGGGAATTGAACTTGGATCTCCCAGATTTTAGTCCGACGCTCTCAATTACATGATACTCATTCTCATGTGTTTGATAGAATGAGCTGTAAGCCCATGGAAGCGTAAGCCTCATTACATTTGCAAAGAACATTGTGCATAAGTCCTGTTGAAATCAGTGACCATTTTTATTCTGTCAAAACTGGAAATGCATCTTTGACAACAAATGGGAAGGATATATAGCAGAGAATATGCATTGCATCTGCTTTTAGTCCACCACATCTCTTACCAAGCTTACCAAAATATGCTTTGTAAGGTGCTTTGATGTCATTGCTTGGAAATGGATCAGAAATTGATGATGATGATGATGATGATGATGATGATGATGATGATGATGATGATGATGATGATGATGATGATGATATGTAGTCTGTGTCAGTCTCAAAGCAGCCACATCCCCCTGACTTTTTTTGCTGGTAAATTAATAAATAGTATTGCTAAGGCTGGAATTACTGCACACTATAGGAAAAGCGACACTGAATGAGAATTAGCATGGCTTTGCAAAAGGGAAGTTACTGTAGTTCCCCAAAAGTAAGACTAGGTTTTTTTTCAAAGCACACAGTCAAGGGAGTTTTCTTACGTTTGCATGCAAGCTACAAGTATTAATACAGTGATTTGTATGAGTATGTGTATATAATGTTCATTTTACACTAAGAGATCTTCCTTATGGTACATTTTGCCTTTTAGAAGAACAGAGAATATGTGGACCATTTTCATATCTGAGGTAAATGAACAGTAAAGCCAACTTAACAACAACAACAACAACATTCAATTTATATACCACCCTTCAGGACAACTTAATGCCCACTCAGACCAGTTTACAAAGTATGTCATTATTGATGGTTGTTGTGGGTTTTCCGGGCTGTATTGCCGTGGTCTTGGCATTGTAGTTCCTGACGTTTCGCCAGCAGCTGTGGCTGGCATCTTCAGAGGTGTAGCACCAAAAGATAGAGATCTCTCAGTGTCACAGTGTGGAAAAGATGCGGCAGGTCATTTGTATCTACTCAGGAGGGGTGGGACTGAGCTGAGTCATCCTGTAAGAGTTTCCCAGGGTGTGGAATGCTAATGGCGGGAGGCTTCACTGTATCCTGAGGAGGTTCTTTTGCATATGGATTGGTGCTTGATGTGCTAATCTTCTCTGCAGGGCTATTGTCGGGTGTGGAGTGTTTTGTTGGCCTGGTGTTTTTCAGGACTGGAAACCATGCTCTGTTCATTCTTAAGGTTTCTTCTTTCCTATTGAAGTTTTGCTTATGCTTGTGAATTTCAATGGCTTCCCTGTGCAGTCTGTATGTCATTATTATCCCCACAACATGGGGATAATATGTCATTACATCTGAAGGCTACCTCTGAAGGTAGCCTCTCTGTCAGACACCATGCCTTTCATCCCATGTAGGCACACGTAGGCCACAGTCAGTTTTATGATGGTATCAAAAGGCTAGAACAGTACTGTATGTCATTATTATCCCCACAACAAAACACCCTGTGAGGTGGGTGGGGCTGAGAGAGCGCCAGAGAGCTGTGACTGACCAAGGTCATTCAGCTGGCTTCAAGTGGAGGAGTGACAAATCAAACCTGGCTCTCCAGATTAGAGTCCCACACACTTAACCACTACACCAAATTTAGGCTCTGTATTAGGAAGAGGAGTCTCAGGCTTTGGCCTGAGATTTGGGTTTTAGGGATTATTCTCTGGGTAGTTTGCTGAAATTTCTGAGCTACCGGCTAGCCCACATACTGGATGAACTCTTTTAAGACATGTGGGCCAGCCAGCTTATGGTAACTTCTATAAATTGAAAGAAATAACCTGAAACTAGTAGCCCAATGACCTTTTACATTTTGCACAAGTTAATCTCCATATTATTTGTGTGTGTGTGTTGTAAATCATAATCTTTTCAAAACCAGGTAATTGGAACTACACCTATTCAGCACTATATGATAAACTTCCTTGTTGTGTGTGGAAATACTACTCCTAGGATTGGGAGGGGAGGTTTCTCCCCCTCTCTTGATCCTGTGGTTCTACTGCTAGAACCCCTCCCCCCCAACTAAACAGGCTTTTCCCTTCACCAGTTGCTGGGGATTGATAAGCCTCTGAGCAAGTGCAGAGTCCCAGCAAGTCACTGAGCATTAGACACACAGGTGAGGCTTCACACAGCTTGTCTTAATGAAGAAAGGTTTTTATTGAATAACAGCAGACTATGGAATATAGAGAGCACACAGATTTTAGAAAGTACGCCTTGCACAAGGTTTGCAGCTATGGAAAAGAAAGGAAAGGAAATGGCTACTATCTAACTACCATGTTAGTACCTTGATCATCCCCCTTCTTGGGATGCCTGGGAGAGGGGGACAAGCCAACCATCCTGACTCTCCATCCCCTAGTCCCAGAACCCCACTCATCAGCTGCGGGATCTTTTTGTACTTTCTCTTCCCAAGTGGGGGGAAGAAGTTCCCTCCTCTGAAGGTAGCCTCTCTGTCAGACACCATGCCTTTCATCCCATGTAGGCACACGTAGGCCACAGTCAGTTTTATGATGGTATCAAAAGGCTAGAACAGTACTACAATTATTTATCCCAAGTTGTCAGTTACACATCTCCAGGAACCTCTCCAGGAACGTGACCGGCTGAGCAAATGACGTTTATTAGCCTTGCTGCTCTCCTTTCTGTCTTGTTCCCCAGTGCTGGATTTCAAAAGGTGAATCACAGGCCAATTTGATATAAAAAGTCCAGTGCTACTACTGCTATTCAGTGCCTTATCATTGGGTCCCACCCCATGATATCACCAGGCCCTGCTCAATAAGGGTCCCGGGTTTGGGATACTGGAATTCTACCTTATTCTAGGTACAAATATAAGTTACTGATTTCCATCACTAGCCCTCTGTGGGCTAGTGCACATTATGCGCATTGAAGGGGGGGGAGTGGGCATGAGGTCGCATGCTTCACCCATCCATCTGCATATGATCATCTCACAAGCTGCCTCCCTGTGATCAGTAATGTTTAAAAAAGCTGTATTCCTGATCATGAGGAGGTGGGCTATGCTCATGTAATTCCTGCACAGGTGGACTCCATACTCACAAGCCAGATACTGCATATAGGTGGGGGCAGCATACTCATGCTTGCCCCCCACATGTGATTTCCACCTGTGTAATGTAATATGTAGAGGGCTACTAAGTCTACATAGTGATATGAAATTCACTGGAACATAAAACTACAGGTACTGGCACCACACAAATGCTGTTAGGAAGATACTCTGCTTTTCAGGCATCGGAAGTATCTGTATGAGCATGGGAAGTGGAAATGGAAGCGACAAGGATCAGGAACTCACATATGCCTTCATATGAACACCCACAAAGCTCTCTTATACTGAATGAGACCATTGGTCCATTAAGGTCAATTTTGTCTGCTCAGGCTGGCAGTGGCTCTCCAGAGTCTCAGACATCCTTCACACCAACTACTGCCTAGTCCTTTTAGCTAGAGATGCCGGAAATTGAATCTGAGACCTTCTGCATGCAAAGCAGAGGCTCCTCCACTGAATCTCAGCACCTCTTCTCCTTCAGAAAGAGAGATTTCTGTAGATCTCGGTGTGGAGACTCTAAAAACAGAATGTCTTTACTTTTGCAAAATGTCCTGTGTCAGCTTTAAGTTTTTGTATAACTGGTTTTAGCAATTAAGTACCTTCCATTTAGAAGTTATTTCAGTGAAGTGTGCAGTATCCCCAGGGCTTTCTTTCAGGAGGGATGCAGGGGAACGGAGTTCTGGAACCTCTTGAACAAGGTCACATGGCTGTTGGCCCCGCCCCCTGATCTCCAGACAGAGGGGAGTTTAGATTGCCCTCCGCGCCTCTCAGTGGCGCGAAGGGCAATCTAAACTCCCCTCTGTCTGGAGATCAGGGGGCGGGGCCACCAGCCATGTGACCATTTTCTCAGAGGGCAACCCTCTGAGTTCCACCACCTCTTTTCCCAGAAAAAAAGCCCTGAGTATCCCTGTGAAAAACTTGGCATGGGTCAAAGGAAATAGCAATTAGACTAGATCTCCTCATTATTGCCACAAATATGCTAGCAAAAGTTATGTTCACAAAGCTATCTTCCTTAACCCCACAGAAGCATATAGAACCATTTACTGCTGTTAGGTTGGCTTCTTTCATGTTTCACTACTTCACAGAAAATTCTTTAGATGCCTCTTTCAAAAAATAATATGCTTAAATCTGAAACTTAAGTGCTCACTTGACTGAGATGGATTTTTTCTCTTTTCTATCTCCTGGTGAATAAGAAAAGCTTGTGGAAAATATAATTCTTTACTTTGAACTCCATTGTGCCAAGCAAGGTTATTGTAGGCTTCTTTAAAGATAAAGCTGAAATAAGCCTTATTTATCTGCCTTCACTTTTAGAAATGGTATATTTTCAAACATTTGGTTGAGGAAATTGAGACTAGAAATGCTTATGCAAGATGCTGAGCACAACTAGAATAATTTGACTACAGAAATCTAATTTAGTGTGGTCTGTGGAATCAAACTGTTACACAGTATACACTAGAGTTTCTGCCATAACATCTAGGGCTTTAAGATTGGCAGGATGCTGAGCGTGAAATGAATAGCTCTAGAAACATGACAGAATATTAAAGGCAGACCAGTGTGCCATAAAAAGTATTTAAAAAACACCCATGTTTCCCATAGTAAGCTGGGTAAAGTGTGAATAATATCCTTCATGCTTGGCCTTCTCAGAGCCAAGCTACAAGTGACACCTGACACAGGTTGGACACTTGTCAGCTTCCCTCAAGTTTTGATGGGAAATGTAGGCGTCCTGGTCTTGCAGCTTGGCTCTCCAACTGCTGTCCAATGGACTCTTCAACTGTCATTGTCCAACATTCTGCCAAGCTGCCTACATTTCCCATCAAAACTTGAGGGAAGCTGACAAGTGTTCAACCTGTGTCAGGCGTCACTTGTAGTTTGGCTCTCAGGGTTCAGATGCTTGCCATGGGAAACTCTGGTGTAATGTCAGAGTTTCTAGAAGGGATCATGAGATGAAGAGCTGCTGATTTTTCCTTTTGGCACATCACTAATGCTGATTTAAACCCTGTTTAAGATTTTGCTAGCAGGCACCACCTTTCTCATGAGTACATATTATGGTAGGCTTGTAGGTGCCTGTGGCAGTAAGACTGCAGGTCAGTTAAGGATTTTTTTGAAAATAGGGAGCCTTTCGCTTTTATTCATTCAACCATTTACAGATTAGCTTTATCTTATTAAAGACTCACTTCTGATTAAGGATTTGTGTTTATCATTTCACGTTGTTGATGGCTCAGTTTAGACATATGAATCCGTAGTCTACTTTAACTATGGTTAATTTTTTTAAACCAGGATTAAGCTCACAGGCAGTTACTCATATCCTACTTAGCTTTGAAGAATGCTAATTTTATTATTTAATAATAACTGTACTATATTCCACTCTTCTAAATAGATTAGTGCCCCACTCAGAGTGGTGATCAAAGACAGTGTCATCATTATCCCAGAATACAGCTGGGGAGCTGGGGCTGAGAGGAGTGGCTTACCCAGGGCTTTTTTTCTGGGAAAAGAGGTGGTGGAACTCAGTGGGTTGCCCTCGGAGAAAATGGTCACATGGCGCGGAGGGCAATCTAAACTCCCCGCTGTCTGGAGATCAGGGGGCGGGGCCACCAGCCATGTGACCATTTTCAAGAGGTTCCGGAACTCCGTTCCACCACATTCCTGCTGAAAAAAAGCCCTGGGCTTACCCAAGGCCACCTGCTGAATTCATGGCAGTAGTGGGATTTGAGCCAGCCCAGTTCTGATTTGCAGTCCAACCACTTAACCACTACACTACAGGGCTCCCAAGCCTCATTCAATGGAGCCATTTTTTAAGTTAAAAGTTAATCAAAAACATCTTTAAGAAAAACAGGAACAAAGAAGTAGCATTGCAGAAAACAACATTCCCCTTTTTGTAACTAATTGCTTTTAATTTCAGGTAACATTACAATTTTATTTTTATGTTCTATATTTTTTCTCTCTCTCTACCTCATCATGCTTCTTAACTTACTAGTTTTAAGCAGACTACTGAAACATGAAAACTAGACCACATTTAAACAGTTGTGAAAATTAATCAGAAGCACATAAAATTTCACAACGGAAAGAGTGATGGGTCTATTGTTATCTTCTAATAAATAAAAAGTAATGTCTCCATATGATCTATATTTTGGAACAAAATAAAAATTATAAGATTCCTAGCCTCAGAAAAACTGCTGCATTCAAAAGTCAGGTGATATAGAGTATCCACTTTGAATGGTGGGAGGATAATTTTTTTTAAAAAATGAGACATTATGACTTAGCTGATGTCACTTGCCTCCAATTTCCCTGCCCCCAAGCCTCTCACTGGTTGCCACTGGCTCAACCCTATTTCTTTCTGCAGCCTGGGAGTGTGTCGCCAGGGAACCAGTCAGGATGACACCAAGGTGTCTCCATTCATACATCATGCCACGCCACAGTTATACTATCTGTGATTACTAAACCAGTTTCAGATTCTGGCTTCAAATCCTGGCTGGACAGACCATAAGTATCTATAGTTAGTTGAATGGCCTGCATTCAAACAGTCCTGGCCAGCCCCACCTATCCTTTTGTATCACATTTTTGCTGCTGGGAGTAGGGCTAAGCATGAAGTTCAGGCAGACATCAATGGATTTCCCAAATCAAACTGGAAACCAACTCTATCTATATTTGTTCCCACATCATACATCCAAACCCTGTCCCAAACCTCCAAGCCATCTCTCAGTAGTAATAGCCATGTCCGTTGGTATGCACACAGACATTCCTCCTAGGTCATGATGACATGTCCATGTTTTGCTTTGTTTTGTTTTGCGCCACAGTGAGGCAGAAAATTTTTTGGTATACCACCAAGTTAAACCGCCCATGGGCAAGAGCTCTATATCTGTGAAGTCTTTTCCTCTAGCTGGCACTAATTTTTGATAATACCCATGAAACAATGACGTTGAGTGCCAGAAGAGATTTCTGGTCTTGGGTTACAGCACAGAATTTCTCCTGAGAATACAGGTTGGCCAGCCCTCATTTAAACCCTTCTTCTTGCCCTTGCCTGGAATGGATGAGTTGGGCTCGGATGACAGCAAAGGATTTGGAAATCAAAGGGATAATTGTAGGTAGAAAGAGGTTCATAATCTTTCTTGTTTCTTTGCTTTCTTTTTGCATACCAAAATAATATAAACATCTTTTAAAAAATAATGGAAACAATAATACTTTGATATAGAGGCTCAGCAAAAGCAGACCCCCTCCTCCCCCTGCAATAAAATGTCTTGAGATAGTTCCAAAGAGATGAAAAGGCAACCCAAAAAGTTTCGAATGAAGTCCCCCTTATATGCAGGAATTTAGTTTGTCTGTTTCTATCACTACAAGGGCAGAACCTCAGAAAATTAGTAGTTTGCCTTTTCTATTCTGGGTAAAGATCCTTATAAATGCTTGTTAACACCTCGTTATCTCAGTATTGACTCAGGCCATGGGGTCATCTGTACTCTGCCTTGGTATTGCAGTATTAAATTTTGCTCTAGCACACTTCAGGTAGCCTGGTGATTTGCAGGAAGAGGGGTCCTACAGGTCATTAGCAGCTAACTTTCACAGCAAATGACGTAAGTACTTATTTGCTAGCAGGTCTAGGAATGGTTCCATGTTTTGACAACACAGCCATTGTGTTTAGAGCATAAGAAAATAAGTAGACCTGCTGGTCCATTTAGTCTAGCATACTGTTTCAGCAACAAGACTCTACTTTTCTTTTTCTTTTCTCCCTTCTTTGGGCGTGGAACCATTGGGGATTTGTCCTCTTCCAGGTGTGGGGCCTGGGGCAGCTGCCCCTGTTGCCCATTGGCTAAGACAGTCCCTGGACTGACCCCAAATAAGTGGGTATTCCCTCTCTTATTGACAACTGTAGATATTGTGATTGAAGTGGGTATGAACTACAATATAGAAAACACAGTGAATCCACACAACTTGTAGTGAGTTGTATACCATAAAAACCTATTTTCTTCTCACCAAAAGTTTCTATGTTATGTTGCAACAGAAATTATCTCTTGGCTCACTTACTGTTCTCGCATCCGGTCTCCCCTATCTGACCTCTTCTCTGTCTCTCACTTCTGGCTTATTATTGATGCTCTTTCTCTTCTCTCTTCCTACAGATACTGAGTCATTTATTTGCCCTTTCAGTGTTCAACCCAACAAACATCACCATGAGCAAAAAGGTCTAGAAAGGCAATAATGAATCACATTATATACAACACTTCCTCCCATCTGCATTAAATCACACACCAATATAATAGACCAAAGCCCATGAGTTCTAAGAATTGTGGACTGGGATGCAAAAGTAGGTTGCAATTCTTTCTCATGTGGGTTGTAAGGTTAAGAGGGAGGAGGATGAACTGCGTAAGCTGGGAGAGGAAGCACTGAGAGGCGTGAATGGCAGCCTTGTATCTGTGTACGGGGTAAAATGGCTATTAGATACAGCTTCTTGCTTAATTCTGCTAAGTGGAGACTGGGTTTTTTAATAGAATTAAGTCATATTGTGAACTGCTTGGAATCTGTATGGAGAGTGCTCAGATTATTCATAAGTAGCGTTGCCAGTACCCCACTCCCACCCTTCACCCCTGCCCCTGCTTACCTGGTTGGCAGGGGAAAAAACAGGGGAACGTACCTCCCAGGGCCTAAATTGGCCTGCTGTGAAACACAAGAGCTCTTCAGTGCTCCCATTCACCATAGTGGGCCAAATTGGGCATGTTTGGGCCCAAAATTGACCTGCTGTGGAGCACAGGAGTTTTCCCAGGGGCAGCATGAGGCCCTGCATGATGACATCACTTCCTGGAAGTGATGTCATCATGCAGCCTGGGAGCATGCATTTGAAGACAGCAAGAAAGGTAAATGCCAGGTCTCCCGCCTCCCGCCTGGAGGGTGAGGGGACCTGGCAACCCTAAACCATTTGTGTGCAGCCGCAATTCACCAATTAGAGTATCTGCTTTTGACCAAGCCAATGCAAACCCTCCCATGATGAGAACAAGAACAATATGTGTGTAGAATAGCTGCATGTGAATGGTTTACAATCTCCATGTGGTAGTTGACAGCTTGGTCATAGGCCATTCAATTTCAGACATTGGCTATCACATACAGAAGCCCTTCATGGCCTTTGCCCCTCATATCTGCATGTCTGTGTCTTCCCCTGTGCTCTGCCACAGCAGTTTCACTCATCTGAATAGGGCCTTCTTCAGATAGCACCATGCGAATGGGCAAAACCAACAGCTGTCTGCACATGAACATTCTCTGTAATGGCCCCCCAGCTTATGGAATCACCTGCCTGAAGAGCTCAGGAAAGCTTCCATTTTCTTGGCTTTCTGCAAACGAAGCAAAACCCATTAATTCAGGAGGACTTTTTACTCAGGCAATAGGGCTGTGCTGTAAGGAAATGATTCAGGCTGCTTTGGTAAAGGGCCAAGGGCTGTGAACCGTGGATACTGTCTGTGGATGTAGATATAATCTTATGAGGTAGTTTCCATGTTGTTTAATAGGTCATGTCAAATTACTTATGTTTTGTTTCAGCAATGGCACATTTTGTATTCCTGTATTCAAAGTGTATGCTTCTTTTCAAATTTCTGCCATGAATACCCTGTTGTCTTGTTTATTGAATGTCCCAGCTGTTGATTGAATGGATTTACATTGTGTAATCTGCCTTGGATCTCAGTGAGAAAGGCATATGATAAATGACATAAATAAATAAGTAAATAAATAAGCAAGTAAATAAATAAATAAATAAAATAGGCATTTGTGTTACAAAAAAGCAGCTTCTCTCGATGAGACCAAACGAGACAAGATGATTTCTTTTAAAGTAGTTGGGCCTGGGTTTCCCTGACCTGACTCATACTTATCAAACATACGTTATGCTCCTGGAAACTCATTTCCCAATTTTGCAAGTCCTCGAACCAGGACTGTATCAGTGGGGAGAAGGGTCTTCTCCTCTACACCATTTTCCTGTCTTTAGCTGCCTACATGGGGGCAAACAGTGCTCATGGGGCCATTTTGGGCCAGGAGAACCATGCAAGAAGGAAGGCTTAAGGCTTTTTCTATCTTCTGCATCAGGGTCCCACACACTTAGGGAAAAATTGTCTTGCTTAGTTTGGGCCTTAACCAATACAGATGAAAAATAAAATTCAAAGAGCTATTTGAGGGTACTGGCCTACCTCATTTGGGTTGTAGATTTTGAACAGCAGTCCTCCCCCTTCCCTGCTTTTGAAAGTCCCCTCAGGTTTCAACTGTGATTAGACATGTGGAAGGGGTGGGTGGACATGTTCATGAAACAGAAGCCCAAAGTCCGTTTAGGTCTATGGAATGAGCTGCATGGCTATAGATAGAACCTGTTGATTTGAAAAGTGATTTTCCTGTCTTAGGGAAACCATCAAGGATATTCTCTGCATAGCATTTTTTCAGCTGGTTTCAAAGTTTATGCAAGAACTAATTAGAAAAGTTTTCACCTTGCTCAAGCAAGAAATTCTGCATTTACAGGGCCAAGCAACCACTTTTGTACCTTTTCAAGGACCATTAGGCATTCTTCCAAGAGAAAAACTTTCAAGGCTGTGATCACCTCTTCCTGATGGGAGAAGATGCCACATTTTAATTGCATCTCTGTAATGCATTTACAGAATTAATAACAGCCCTTGTGATTTACTTTGGAATTAAATTGCTAGCAACTGAAATCTTTCAAAAAGTGAAACCCATAAAGGAAATCAGCACTTAACAACAGTCTCTTTTTCGTTGAACATCATCCTAAAGGATCTCCTTCCTTCCCTTAAGATGAGGAGATTTTGTTAAAAGCATTCTTCGGAAGTGATGGCACATAAAAACAACTTTCACATGGCCATTTGGAACAAACATCCTACAATTAGTCTGTTAAAAGTTAATTAAACATAGGCTGTGCAAAATGTTTGTGCCTTTTTGCAATGAAACCTATTTCAGAAAGGTAGAATCTTTCATTGTATCAAATTAACAAGAAAAAAGTTTTCTCCCAATGCTTTTATAAGAATTGTGTAGGGCCATGCTTCAAGCCCATACAAGCATTGTTCCTGAATGTAATACTTACTTTCTTGCTTACAGATTGTCCCTTTATTAAACTTGCCAGATTTCCAGGCACATGCTGGTACTTGAAATTAATAAACTATTCCATGAACGTAGGGAAAAAATATTTTTTTAAGATCATAGGTGAAAATGCACATGAATAGTTCTAACTCAGTCCTAATTAAAAGCTGCTTGAAGAGTTCACACAAAGAAAAATCAAATGAGAATAGTTTCATAGTATCCTACATGGTCAATGGAGTTAGCAGAAGGATGATACAGTCTTTTGTGAACAAAGAAAGAGGAATATTCTTATCATCTTACACTAAGCAGTATTTTAAATTTGTTCCCAAAAAACAATTTTAGGAGCTGCTCAATATTAGTAGGAGATTTGGAGAATTCCCTGTAGGGTAGTCAACAAAAGTTTGGGAAATCGCTGGAGATTTGAGTGTGGTGTCTAGGAAGGGCAAAGTTTGGGGCAGGGAGGGAGCTCAGCAGGGATGATACTAGAGATGGGCATGAACCAAGAAAATACTGAACTACACAGTTCGTGGTTTGTCGCGTTTCACGAACCACAGACCACGAACGTGCCCCAGTTTGTGAAATGGTTCATTTGGTTTATGAAAACAGCACTTCCAGGGAGCAGAAGGTCACTTCTGGAGCTGCAGAAAACCCATCCCCTCTGTTGCCTAGAAAACTGATTGATCGGCGCTAGACAGTTTGCAGTGACAAACTGAAGAACAAACCAAATGAACCGGCCTAAAGTTCATGGTGTTTCATCAGAAATGGGCTCTGACAAACCACCAGTTCATGAACCACGAACTGCCCTAGTTTGTGATGAACTTTGGTTCGTATTTCGGTTCATGCCTATCTCTAGATGATACTATAGAGTCTGTCCTCTGAAGCTTCCATTTCCTCCAAGGGAACTGTTATAATTCCAGGAGAACTGTATGTTTTCAATACTCCCTACACTATACAATACTGAGAGATGGAGAGTAGTTAGGGATAGCAAGTAAGGGCAGCTAACCCCCCCTTGCTGTTTCATACTGTATGTGAGTATTTCCCAGGAGTCTCTATTTTTCTAGTAACAGTGAGGTATAAAAAGTAACTACCATACAATAAATATTTTATTTATGTATATATTTATATAGTATTCTTTCCACATATTTGAGGCAGTTTCCAGAGAGGATAATACAATAAATATTCTTAAATATTTATGTTACTATATTTTTACACTGCTTTAAGAGTTCAGGGTGGCATATATGGTTTTCCCCTCTGATATTTAGCCTCACAACAACCATATGAGGTAGTTTAGGATGAGAGAGAGCAACTGGCCCAGGTCACCCAGCAAGTTTCTGTGGCAAGACGAGATTTGAACTGGGATGCCCCAAGGCCTAGTCAAACACTCTAACCATCACACCATAGTAGTGTATGTGTGTTGAATTTAAACTTGGCTTTTGAAACCTGAAATGCCAACCTGATTAATGGTATACAATAACAATGCTGATCTATTTCATAATTGAAATAATTATTGAATGAGTTAAGAGAGCCCTCACTAGAAAAGACTGTTTTCATTGATATGGCTAAAAGGCTATTTTTAAAAATCTAGATTGTAATGAGGGAGCCATTCAAAGGGCTATGCTATGCTATGCTGCTGGGAGACTCTTTAAATTTTCTGAATGAAAGAATGACACAAAATATGATTTTTAAATTGGCTTTGCTAGTCATGATTGAAAATCATTTGTATCTGGTGACTATACTGTGGCCTCTGAGAAATGAATTTGGCCCTTGCTTCATCTCCTAATAAAGAAGCAGCTAATACAAGATACAATTGTCAGTAATTTGTACATTTGATGCCAGTCATAAGACTGTAGTCAGGGACAGCCTGAATTAATTTTATTTCTCAAACAAAATATTGTTCTTTGTTGATTTTTCTGTGTCTCACAAACTGTATACACGCACACACACAGACACCCCTCCTTAGCCTACAACTTAGGCTCTCCCCTTACCTTTAAGGCCTACATTTTAAGTGTTCCTTATTCTGCAGGTATATGAGGTGGGAGGGGAATCAGCATTTCTTTTTCTTTATCATTCTTAAAACTACTCCACCCAGTTTCTACTTGCCTAATATTCCCATGGTTGTTGAATGTGTTGAAATTGACCTGATTAGGATGCCCCTCATTTTAAACATCCGTATTTTAACATACTAACTGGCCACTGTGATGCATGTCCTGGTTAGATCTAGATTAGATTGCCACAATGCGCTCTATGTGGGGCTGCCCTTAAAAGATGTTCAGAAATTTCAATTGGTGCAGAAAGCTGCATTGAAGATGTTGATTGGGGTGGATCATAGGGACCTTATTATTTTCATCTACACTGGCTTCTGAGCTGTTTTCAGACATAATTCAAGGTGTTGCTGTTGACTTTAAAGCCCTATATGGTTTAGATCCAGAGGAGTTAGCCATGTTAGTCTGTAGTAGCAAAATCGAAACGAGTCCAGTAGCACCTTTAAGACTAACCAACTTTACTGTAGCATAAGCTTTCGAGAATCACAGTTCTCTTCATCAGATGCACATCTGACGAAGAGAACTGTGATTCCCAAAAGCTTATGCTACAGTAAAGTTGGTTAGTCTTAAAGGTGCTACTAGACTCTTTTTGATTTTGCTATATGGTTTGGGACATCGTCTCTGAAGGACTGCCTACTCCCTTCCTTACCTACATGCCCACTTCTGAGACCTTGCCTACCAGTGGGTGAAGACTTCTTTGTTTCATCTGGCATTCCTGTAGTTATCCCTTTTTCCTTTCATATTTTTAAATTGTATTTATGTATGCATAGTTTAAGTTGGTTTTTGTTTTAATGCGTATTTGTTTTTTATATTTTTGTGTTTTTATTTTGCATGTTTTTAATTCGTTAGCCACCGTGGCGGCCCTGACAGGGACAGAAAGGCAGGGTATATATTTTCTAAACAAATAAATAAAATTTATCCCTTTAAAGATCCTTGGAGCCCCCACTGCTTGCTTCCCTCCTTTTCAAAATCTGTCAATTAACTCATACCCACTGCATCCTGCTCTTTTATTAACCAGTTACCAATCTCTTGCAGATTAGGATTGCCTCAAGGCAATGTGTTTATTAAGAAATAAATCTCATAGTATTCAATGTACTTAGGATTGCAACTCTGCCATCTGGCAGGTCAGATTCATAATCCATTTTAAAAAAATTCTTCCTAACCTGTGCATGTGACACAATACTCCTGAGAACTGTAGAGGCAGTTAATAGCCACTAGAGTGGGGTGGAGTTAGACCCCTAAAACTATACTTCTCATATTTTTATTTATTCAAGGATAATATTGAAACTCTGCAACTGCTGCTCTGCTAAAAATTCTGTAAGAAGATCTCTGCAAAAGAAAGTACTGTTTCAAAGAAACAAAAAAGTGCAGATGAGCACTGTGTCTTTAATGACAAATGAACTATTTAGTACTTCTTTGTTTTAAACAAGGATAAAGCAGTTTGCCTGGTGTGTCTGGAAAGAGCCAAACTACAAGTGACGCATGACACAGGTTGGACTCTTGTCAGCTTCCCTCAAGTTTTGATGGGAAATGTAGGCATCCTGGTCTTGCAGCTTGGCTCTCCAACTGCTATCCAATGGACTTTTCAATTGTCACTTGTCCAACATTCTGCCAAGCTGCCTACATTTCCCGTCAAAACTTGAGGGGAGCTGACAAGTGTCCAACTAGTGTCAGGCATCACGTGTAGTTTGGCTAATACTATTAAAGGAGTACAATCTTAGAAGGCACAAGAGCTACTCAATATATCAAGTAGAGGTTGAGTGAACAAGATAAATTCTCTTTAAAATCAATGTTTTTGCAGCAAAATAGTTTTAGAAAGCACACTGAGGAGAATCTGTCTACTGTGAAGATCAGCTATCATGTTTCTAAATGTATTGCTTAGAGTGGTAAGCCATTCACTGATGGTGAATTTGTTAAAAAGTGCATGGTTAAAGTAATGGAGGAAATGTGCCCTGGTAAGTTATCTTGTGTTAGTTGTGTCAGTTTATCTGCATCTATAATCACCAGGTGTGTTGAAGAACTAGAAGAAGAGCTGCATGTATCAAGGCAAAAAGTTTTGATTACCCCCCCCCCCTTTGGCATTAGATGAGAGCAATGACATTATAGACACTGCTCAATTACTAATATTTATCAGGGGGATAGATTCCAACTGCAGAATTACAGAAGAGTTGTGTGCACTGCAGAGTTTGAAAGGTACTACAACTGCAGAAAACATATTCTTGAAGGTATGTGAATCAGCAGAAAATCTTGGTCTGAGTTGGGAAAAATTGAAAAGCATCACAACTGATGGTGCAAGAAATATGGTGGGAAATAAAACTGGTGTAGTAGCAAGGATCAGTGAAAAGAAATTGAAATTAAATGGTACACTTCCCATGCAATTTCACTGCATCATCCATTGGCAAGCCTTGCATAGTAAAATTCTTCAGTGGGAAAGTGTGATGCGTATTGTATCCAGCATTAATTACATTAGGCATCATGGCCTTACTCATCATCAGTTTCAAAATTTTATCTCAGAGATAGATGCAAAATATGGAGATGTTTTGTACCATGCAGAAGTCAGGTGGCTTAGCAGAGGCAAAGTCTTCAAACATTTTTTTAGTCTTCATCGTGAAGCTGATGTCTTTCTCAAGGAGAAAGAAAAAAGGTCAAGAAGTTTTTTCTGACCCTGGATGGATTTTTATTTGGCTTTCTTAACTGATATCACAGAGCATCAGAACACATTGAATCTAAGGTTGCAGGGAAAAGGAAAGTTTGAGTGTGACATGTATTCTGAACTGAAAGCTTTTGAAGCAAAACCAAACATTTTTTTGTGAAGCAAGTTAGTGAAAGTAACTTTTTAGACTTCTCATGCTGCAATGAAATAAAATTTGAGGACAGGAATTTACAATTCAATGTTGAAAGACATGTCAAAGCCCTGAACCTATTACAGATAGAATTCCAGAAAAGATTCACTGATTGCCATAAGCACAGAAAGAATATAAGAATGTTTCAGAATCCATTTGAAGTAGTACAAGGAGATGCAAATAACTTTTTTCAGATGGAACTAATTAATTTGCAAGCCAGTGATCATCTCAGAGACATTTTCAAAGAAAATAATCTGTTAGATTTCTATAGTGGTCTACCTGATATATTTATTATCAACCTAAAAAAATTGCTGCAGGCATGTTCACAATCTTTGGCACCACTTACATCTCTGAACAAACTTTTTCCAAACTGAAAATTGTGAAATTCAAGCGTAGGTCAAGACTTACAGATGAACATTTACATGACATTTTAAGGGCGTCTGTCACAAACCTTGACTTGGATATTAATGCCTTGTCTAACAGAAAACAGCCACAAAAATTACACTGACTAGGTAAACCTGTGTAGCTAGATAAAAGGATTCAACAGTAAAATATTATTCCAAAATGGATTGCATTCAAGTTAACATTTCTTCATTGACCTCTGAATGTTTATTGTTGATCTAAATAGGTCACATTTAGATTTAAGATATGGCCCACTTTAGACATTGGGCACACTTACACAGCCCCCATGTGCCAAAATTTTGGGAACCTTTGTCTTAAGCCATCTGGACATAGCGACTTGTTAATTTTTAGTTCTCAACCTTAGAACTTTATCTCTTGTCACTCTGTTCTGCAGATGCCTTCCCAGGGAAAAAACCCTGTTTGAGAATGGGTATCTGCCTAAGATCTTCCCCAGTGAATACCAATACAAGGAATTCATTTACTTTCTGTAAAGTCTCACAATTCTCCTTTAGCACTTCTTGGCTGTCTAATCAACCAGATGCATGTTTCCTACTTCAGATGTATTTAAATGAAATTTTATTGTTATATCAATGTTTTGTCAATACGGTCATAGCATTCATTTTAGATCCCCCCCACCCCAGAAGCTTCCTCATTGAAATGGAACATGGCTTTTGAATGTGAATGTGCGCAGACAACATTCCCCTTAAATATAACTGCTGTGTTATGAAGCTCACTTGGTAACCTTGAGTCAGTCACTCTCTTTCAATCTACCCTATCTTACAAGGTTGTTGTGAAGATGTACGTCAACTGAGTTCCTTGGAGGAAGGATAGTATAAAAGCCTTAAATGCAAATGTATGTTGAATTTGGTAGCAGTGTGGACACTATTTTCAACTGGTTCAAACACTCATCTCTTACAAGGTCCCACACAGTGGTCGGGATTAGAGTCATCTCCCTTCTGTTTGTTCCTCTGTCCATTTTTTCCAGGAAACGGCCATTTATGGTATCTAGACGTATAGTGTCACAGTCTGAAGACACATTTACTCTGGGTGACAATAATTGAAGCTGCCAGTATTTTTGCTCCATTTAAAGACCACCCTCAGAATTTTAATCCAGAGACAATAATACGTCCCCATATTAAGTTACTTTTGAAGCTCAGCTTTTTCAATTAGATTCTGTGAAGGAGTTGATTCCTTTTAACTTTCCTTGTTTGGGGGATTCTCTGTCCTTGAGACATCATGAGCATCACCTCCCCCAATGTACTTTTTAGTGTCCCACACTGATCTCATTTCCTCAGGTTTCTGAAATGCCTGTACCCCTTACCCATTTTTGGCTTGGAGGCTTCTAATATTTGCAGAAAATATGCTTTGTTTCCCTCTCCAAGTGTCCATTTTCTCTATAATCTTTTGTTCTCTTAAGTGTTCATCCCCTTTCATCTGCTCACTACAGGCTCCAGGGTGTCCCCATTTAAGTAATTTGGAATATCTGCAATAGTACAGATGTTATGATTGCATGTCTTGGGAGCCTAACAACTGCGTTTATTGGCACTCTGTACTACTCACAATTAGAGATGGGCACGAACCGAATTACGAACTTCAAAAAACCACGAAATTGGCGATTGTGCGATTGCAATCTGGCGGTTCGTGATTGTCCTTTTCCAACGAACCAGCATTCAGAAGAAGCCTGGTTCAGTGCGTTCAGCCATGGTTCGGGAAGCCAGACAGTCAGGTGCCAGCAATCAATTCCCCTGGAAACAGAGCCGGGGGAATGCTTGAACTCTGTCTGCACTCCTTCTGTCACCCTGGAAACCAGAATTGGAAGCCCAGCTTACCTTGATCAGCAGGAGCTGCAAAGCGGTTACAAGTTGGAGAAGACACCCAGGGGAGGGAGGAGGAAGGAGGTTTCTGTAGCCATGGGTACTCCAATCTCATCCCTGCAAACCCTGATAGGCAACTCTGACGGCCAAACACAGACCTCCTGCGTTGCTCAATGGGACCTGTGCTTATAAATAGCTGTGGGCTCCCAGGCTGGGTTTCATTTTCAGTGAGCAGTGGAGTGTGACAGAGCTGTTGCTTGCTACTTGCTAGCCTTTGGGGAGAGAGTCAGAGAGTTTAATTGGAGCTTGGATCCCTATTGCAATCTTGACCAAACTTGGGTAATGGCTGGAGGAGAGCTTGTTAAACACTCCCCGGGAATATGGGCTCTCTAATTCCAACGGGGGCAGTTCTGACGCCCATGAACCTTGAACTGGTTCGGCAACAGGAAACGTTCATTGCGGTTTGCAACCTCGGGATCGTCATCGGCACCGAACCACAAATAGTTTGTGCCCACGTCTACTCACAATCCTCAATAAATGCATGGCTGCTGTGTCATGCTCTGATGTTGCCCATGTGTACTGAGTTTGTACATGCTGTGCATGATTTTTTAGGATTCTAGTTTACATTTACAGAAGCTGAAAATCTTTCCAGATAGTGTGGTGCAACTGCATGTATGGGGACAATCTCCGTACAGTTGCTGGTCTCGTGGTGCGTCTGCTCATAATTCCTCAAAAGCTCCATAATTATCCCTTAGAAACGAGTACTTTGACATTGGATGCTTCTCTCTTTCTGTCATCTTTGCCCTGAAAGCACAGACAGTCTGATTCCATTACAGTTCAAATGGTTGTTAATTATTAATTCATCCAGTATGAAGAATCCTCAACTTCAAAGGGCTATATACACAGCAAGAGGATTTGGTTTTGCTGCCGAAGGAATAGGTCCTTCTAAAAGATGTCTTTCTGCACTAAGACCCTCATTCTCCATGACAACAGACAAGCGATTTGAAGGCCTCATCTAAATACCACATCTAAATACCTTTTTGCTTGCATCAACTAACTTGGCTTCAAGGCAAGGAATTTGTTTCTCACGAGTCGGAAACTCATTCCATCAAGAATATACTCTCACCATTTACCTAGCTGGCAGATTGCTGTTTATATAATACTCGGTGTAGTAGACTGGATACGCTCTGAATCCCTGTTGGTATTCTGCCTTCACAACTGGTTTTGTTTTTAATTCAAAAGCTTATGTTTTTGTATTTAAAATTGTGAAGGTACTTTTACCAGGGAGGTTCTGGTTTTGTCAACCTGTTGGTAGTGCTTTATTTTGCCATGTGATTAGTTGTGGACAGAAGGAAATTCCATATATCACTCATTCAATTGTTCTGGATTCAAAGAACTCAGCCTTGAAAAACATACAAGCTAACCTTGATACAGTCTGTTTTATAACTGGCCTTAAGCGAAGAAGAGAGTTTGAGACGACAATAATTTCGTGACTGGTAGTTAAGTGTAGAAGGAAAGCAAAGAGCAGGAGGGTTAAATAATCTCCATGGCCCTCTCTTCAGGAGCACAATTTACAAACAAAGCAAACAACAAGGAAGAAATGAAAGATAATACTGTTACTATATACATGAAATGTACGAAGCTGGCTTTTTTTTGCTATTTACTTGGGTTTAGTCATCCCTGAGATATCAAGTGGATTGCTCATCCTGAAGGCTGTAAACCACTACAGACAGTTGCTGAATCAGCTTTTGTTCTCAGGGTGGGTGCCAGCACAGATGCCACACTGTTCTCTAGGAGGGGTTTCTCTGATAGATGGCTTCTTCAATGGCAAAATGCCAGTAGCAGCTGAAGTGGTGGGTAGCCTATCCTTTTTCTTTTGGGCGATAAGATATTAGTAAACTCAGTCTGTCAGCAAGGAAGGACAAAGGCCCGTACACAGTAGTAAGTAGTAAGAGTGTCTGGTTTGAACCCAGTGTTGCCTAGCAGACACCTCAATGTTGCACATTATAAATTAGTTTTTAATGATAAATTAATGTCCAACAAGTGCATTTTTGCTGTTACTCTCATCAGCATTAAATATACAGGTCAAGGACCAGCTACAGAAACCTCAACAGCTCAATTTGTTACTTTGTACTCTGTGCTATAATTTGTCAGCTATTGACCTTTTAACAACCATGAGATGTTATTCAATAGGCATTATTGTAAGTATTCAGTAAGTATTGTACTCTGTTATTCTTTGCAATGGCTGCCCGGAAGTGACTACTCGGGGCTAAAGCTGCTGTTTTCCTAGTTTTTGTGATCCACTCAACTTGATCACATCCACCACAGAATCTTTGACTGGAGTTATCATTCATGAACCATACAGATGATTTGGGTCCAGTAGCACCTTAGAGACCAACTAGATTTCCAGGATATGCTCTGGAAATCTAGTTGGTCTCTATGGTGCTACTGGACTTGAATCTTGTTCTTCTACTACAAACCAACCCACCTGAAACTATCTCCATGCAGATGAGGTGATTGATACTGTAAGCAGCTTACAAAAATTATATTTCCAGTGTAGAAACACTGTCATGCTGTGTACTGCTATATACCCGGTCCTTTTAGATTGAAATCACATCTTCCATGCTAACTACAATTGGCTGAGTTTACAGTAGTTGTATCCCAAGGAGAAATCATTTCAATCAGCCTCCCATAGGGCTGAGTGCAAAACAAAAGAATCAATAATTATTTTAATAGTTGAATAAGAAGGAATGATGGTTGTTTGTTCAAGAGGATCCTTGGAAGCTACTTCCCATGTCTTTGCAGGATTCCACCCCCAAATGCTAGAGTCCCCCACCCTTTTTCTGCCTCCACAAGGTACGGTGCCTCTGAACATAGTTCAGTAGTTATGGGTGATCGTGATGGACTTATCCAGCATGTATTTGCCTGATTCCTTTTCAGACTTTCTAAGCCCCTGACCATTTCTACATCTTGAATTCCATATGTTACTTTTGTATTGTATGAAGTACTTTATTTAGTTTTTCTTGAATTTACTGCTGATCAACTTCAATGGATGACCCTGCATTCTAATGCTAAAGGAGAGGCAGAAAATTTGCTGTCCGCTTTCCCAACACTATTCAATCAAGCCCTCCTTCATTTGTCTAAACAATCCCGAAACTTTTAATCTTTTCTCAGAAGGCAGATACTTCAGCCCTTCAGTTATTTTTATTGTCTTTTAAAAATCCTTTTCTAGTTCTGTAGTATCCTTTTGGAGACAGAGCTTTGTGTTTTTGACATTTGCAGTGAATCAGCAAAAACCATAACGTACAGAAATACTACCATTGTCAATGGACTTAAAAGGGTGTAATTCTGTTTAGGATTGCACTTAGGCAGTAATCCTTAGAAGCAAATCCTGTTACTTCATTGATATTTTGTACATAAATGTGCATATGATTTTGGTTTAAGACTTTTAAGGAACACGTTATTGATTTACTTAACTGTTTTCTACCTTCACACGTCTTGCTAAACAAATTTGATGCACTTAGGGAACTGAATAAAAATGCAGCCCATCTGAAATAACTGTGAGGTATTCATTCAGAGTTTCTGTTTAACCCTTGTTAAATAATGTTTTTTAAAATTCAGGTAAAAATGTAGCTGCACTTGATTTATACTTAGATTTGTTTTGAAATGCCATCTAAATGACTGTGAAAGTTATGTAACCATTTCATAATATATAGGACAGACATCATGATATATAGGACAGACAGCTGTCACAGAAGGTTACAAACAAGAATTATTAAGTTTACCACTAGAATGGATAGTATATTAAGTGTAACAACCTTGGCATATTCCATTTCCGTTACTGAGAATAAACTAGTTGGTGTCGTTTTGCTCCTGCCTATTCCTTCCATGGTTCTGTATACAAGTGGGGCAAGTTGAAGACAAATTAGAATTAGTTTTTGTTTGTTGTTAAACTGGTTGTCAGTGTTTGGTTTAAGGAAAAATTCCACATTACCCTCTCTAATTAATGGTGCATGAATGTTCTGGACTTGATCAATAAGTAGATGGCCTTAACTTTGCTCTTCTGCTGCAAAGAATGAGACTCTGGTCAGTCATCTTGATTACAATGCATAGAAGTTCATCCCATCTTTTCTAGAAGCTCTGTTGTGCCAGAAACTGGATCCATTCTGATCTTTGTTTAATTTAGGGATGAGACTGAATTTTGAAAGCCAGTTTGATTTGAATATTTTCATTTGAATTTTGTTTACCCTCTATAAGAAACAAACACTGGCTCTTGTGGCGGA
Source organism: Eublepharis macularius (assembly GCF_028583425.1). Classification (NCBI taxonomy): domain Eukaryota; kingdom Metazoa; phylum Chordata; class Lepidosauria; order Squamata; family Eublepharidae; genus Eublepharis; species Eublepharis macularius. The sequence goes on from NC_072795.1 coordinate 115,891,890, forward strand.
TTGGCATTGGGCACTGATCCGTTTGGGGGGAAACAGGGCCCTCAGGCTCAGTTTCCCTATTATGGGGATCCCTATAAGGGGTCTGGGGAGTGAGGAATGGCCGGTACATGCCCAGTTGGGTGCTGTCAGTCCGCCTCACTCCAAGGTGGCAGGGAATGTTTCACACGGGTGTATACCCACGTGACATCCCACTGGCTGTCATTCCATGGTTCCCCCCCTCAGCGGGGGTCTGAGGGGGCATGTGGATCAACAGCTTGGCAGGTGGGTCAGCTGATGCTTGGATCTGTGCCCTATGTGTGCCTTTACTCCCTGAGCTGTAATCTCAACAAAGTTGTAGCCTTCTTTACCTCCAGCGCTATGTCCATGTGTTTTGTCACCATGCCCCTTCCCCCACTCTCCTACCCCACTCAGCACTCGCCTGCAAACAAACCCAAGATTCTTTCTTTTTGCACCAGTTTCTATTTCCTAATGCTGAATTTTTCACGTTAATTTTAAACACATTTTCCTGTATATATAATGGCATATCATGTATGATCTGCATAACAGTGGTATTGAAATGGTATAAAATGGCATGTATAATTGGCATAAAGCAATGTTAAAATAATTAATCAACTGCACAAAAATGAGGTGAACCTAAAATTGCAGCAACAAAATTATGAATTCAAAAAGAAACAAAAATCAGTATGTAGTCTCATTCCTAGATTTATTGGGTCTCTCCCTGCCAAGGGAACCTGGTCAGACAACTATAAAAGAATCTAGTAAGCTTCACCCTCCATATTTCTTTGGATTAAAAGTAGACTTTGCTTTGAACTGAACATCTATATTTGCTAGAGTCTATGGGAATACTCCCATGGTGGCAAATGACATTTATACTAGACCTCTTGGAGTTTTGCTCACCAAAAGCCACCCATTTTAGCATGTGCCTCACTAACAGGGCAATCCTAAGCAGGTCTACTTAGAACCCTGCCCAGGCCTATTCAGTGGGGTTTACTTCCAGGAAAGTGTTCTTAGGATTGCACTGAAAGTCTTGTTCCAATTACAAATGGAAGATTTTCTACTTCAAGCTGTTGCTGAGGGCAGAACTGTGTCTGGTGCGCCAATCTCTGCTGTGCCTGCAGGTCTCTGCACTCAGACTTGCCATGGTGTGGTATCCATTATGAGGAACCACAATGACTGAAATTTCAGAGTAATGATGGAATTCATCACAGTCAGTACCAAAATTTGAAAGTCTTCTGCTACGTTCTATTTGTACATAGAATAAAACCTTTTGCAAGACAATTCTGTTTACCTTCTTGACCCTACATATATCTTAAGCTCCATGGTTTTTGCTGTTCAAAGATGGTCACATGCAGTCTTGGAATTGATACAAATAGATTTCTAAGGTCAAAGGTTGATATGTGCATGTGCATCTTTTCAGAAGTTACATTCACATGTACTGGGAGGCTGACAACTGTGCATAGATCCTCCTGATATGCATATAGTTTGAACAGAGTTAATACATATCTTTTGTTTGCCAGTACATCAGAGGGGGTAAGGCTCTCATTATAGCAGGACACTTCCCAGCCCACCTCCCTCCCGCTACCTGCTGCCATTTCACAGGCCAGCAGAAGAATATAGGCAAGCTCTCTAGTGTTGCACTGACACGTACAGCACTTCTGTTACAAAACCGGAAGTGATGTCATTATGTCAGGGTGACACTCTAGGATTCATCTGATTTTGCATTGGAAATGACCTCACAGATAAGCACAATGCCAATGAAGTTGGCATTGAACAATGCACATACAACATACAAAATGTGTGTGTTGCCCCTATTTAGACAACATATTGATTGCAGGTAGCATATACTACTAATATAGAGGGCCCAGTTGACATGGCCATAATGCCCGAGGAAAGGCTTATGTGAGGGAAGGGCTTCTTTAGTATTTTCATTTTTCTTTTCAGAAGAACCTAAAGATAGTCCTTGTTTGCGCCATTATAAATTGTCAAACATTATAAATATTAATTCTTATTTTTGACATGTTATTCCTGCCTGCCAAATTGCCCTGTCCCCCCGCCCCCACACACATTTCTTTTATACATTTAGTGTTTTTTTCTTGTGAGGCTTATATTCATTTTTCAGGCTTAGGATATTCTATTGGACCTGTTGGGGAAAACTATATGTATCACATGGAACACATTGGTTTCCCAAAACAGTGGCCTCCCCCAGGACTGTTTTAGGTTGTGAAAGTGGCATGTGGGGGAAGGCTTAAGCCCTTTCTCCATGTTCACCACAGTTCTAATAGTAATTGTCTGCTGCATGTGTGGTAATAGAGGAGTACCCACAACTAATCTAATACAACTTATGCATTCTGTAATGTGTGCATGCTATACAAACTGCCCCCTATACATAGAAAATTGGCATGGACTTTGAAAAAATTGTACATTTTCAGTAGATGTCAAATATTTTAGTCATAAAATATTTCTCATGTGGCTCGGACTTCTTTGTGCCATCTTTACAGTGTAAGCCTACAGGGTATTTTTTTCCTGATGCCATTTCACTATGGAATCAGGTCATTGTTCCCAGCAGGAAAATGCCTGTGTTTTCTGGGGGAGGGGGTTGCAAATGAACTGTTCACAGAATAGCCTATTGCTGTTATCTCTGTTAACTTAATGATATTTTAAAAGGTATTCTCTGATTGTTGTTTCATTAAGGTCTTTTAGCTGCTGTGGATCACACTTGCTGCAGCAGATGTCTTCTAATTAAAACTGCACTGTACAGTGCTAAGAAAAAGAAATGATTGGCTCAACTTGAGATGTAATTGAATGGAGAGGCATCCTTTGTCCAGCTCAGATGGTCGGAGTTTACACATGGCTTGCTTAGGCATAACAATCCAGAAAGAATGCTCTTCCTCCAATCGGAGAAGGGCCTCAGACTTTGTTGAGCACAATGGTATGATGACCTACTGTTCCATGTTCTTTAACTTTCATGACTCCTGAAAAGCGGATAAAATTTTGGTGCTAGTGTAAGACCATAATTTGAGAGGAATGCTGCAATTTGTAAAACAAAATGATGGTGGTGGGATGGAGATGAACCTGTTTGTCTGTAACATTCTCTGGATAGTGGCCATTTCCACTTCACTGGAAAATTCTGATACTGTTATTTAATGCTCATGTTTTATGCAGCAGTTAAAATAAATGAGAAAATAACTCACTGCCTTAGGTTAGAACTTACCTAGTTTTCACATAAATCCCTGTGTATTTTGAGTCTACTTTATGCTGGAGCAACAGACCCTGTTACAATCTGAATAATAGTATGGGGTTGGATTCCCTTGTTTTCGGGTAGCATTGCTTATAAGAGAGCTGGTCTCTCAATTGATCTACAAACCTAAGCACACTTAACAGAGAACAAGTGCCATTGAACTCAGTAGGTTCTAGGGGCATATGCAAGAATTTCTGAACAACCTTCTTGAATGGGATTAAATATATTTTGTGTTATTATTCATTCAAATGAACTTTCTTGATGTAAAAGGTATTTGAATCAACCTTTTAATAGCATATTTTTATTAAAAGATTTCAAAGTTTTTTTTTTAACCAGCATGGATAGATTATAACACAACAGTCACTAAAATGTGGCATCACCCGTCTGTACTCACTCTGTCCCCCTGCAATTGGTCAGTTAACCCATCTCACTTACTCATCCATCACAAAAAAGAAGTCGAAGGTGGTGGGAGGGGGATAATACTCTTTCTTATGAATTTGTTTCAAGTTGACTTTTATGCATTCACATGCTAGAATAGAATCTTAAAAGCACGCCTAAGAACACACACAACATATTCTACAGTATTTAGAAATATGCAAAAGCAAACTGCATTGCGCTCAATAAAAAAGTTTGTGCTTTGTTGGGTATAGTTGGCTTTCAAAACGTAGCTCCCTGTGATGATTCTATACACTGATGTGGGCTACCATGTGGGTGTGCAGCAAAATAATGATATTTGATCTTGCACTTAGCAATATTTTTTTTTCTCTGAAACCTACTTCGATTTTTATATCTTAAGAAAAAACTCATTTGGAGAAATTGATCTAGGATCACACCTGAACCAGAGATTCTTTAGAACTGTTGCAGTCAACATTTGGTAAACTTTTTGTTTTTTCCGTCAGAGCAACTTGTATTCAGCTAGCAAAGCCACCAAGAAAGGTATCTTTTTTTGAAAAACATTATTTCTTACTTTTCAATAAACACTTGTAAAACCTTGCTTTTTAAAAGAGGGAGTTGATATTAATATTCAAAACCACTGGTCACTGTTGTGTGAACAAATTAAAGTGAAGAGAAGACTGCAAATTATTTAGTGAATACTTAGGATAGTGACCTAGAAAGAGCTGGAAAGGCTCTCTTTATGCTTCCCCTAGTACAAATGTGTAACATAGACTCCATCCCATATACATACTAAGGTCTCATCCCATACATACTTAAATTTCATGAAAGTAAGTTTCGGTTTTAACTTAGAAGCTAAATTTTTCTATATTTATGATTGACATTAACCATGGCTTTCATGGGGGCTTTTCTGCCATGCTTCACTTCCCCTCACCTGGTGTGCTTAACTGTTCTTGCACCATAGTAGAGCGTCTGCAGTTTTTGAAGACTTTTAGATTGCTAATGTTTTGCAGCCAGGCAAACCCCCAGGAGCTTGCCCGCCACTTGCGGGCAACTGGTAAGCCTACGAAGGGCCACTGCTCCAAATATGAATATAAGAACATAAGTCGAACCTACTGGTGGTCCGTGTAGCCTGTTTTGTACAGCATACTTTTCACATAGCAGTCAATCAATTGCCATGGAAGATCAAATAAACAGGGCACAGAGGCTGAGGCCTTTTCTAGATGCTGCTTCCCATGTGTATGTGTATGTGTATGTGTATGTGTATGTGTATGTGTATGTGTATGTGTATGTGTATGTGTATGTGTATGTGTATGTGTATGTGTATGTGTATGTGTATGTGTGTGCATACTTTCTCTCTCTCTCTCTGGCTGTTTCCACAGTACTTACCTTCATCTGGAATGCCACAGAACGTCATGAAAAAATGTGGAAGATAGCGTCTTCTCGCGCGAGTTTTGCACGATGTCGCGCAAAACTTACGCTAGAAGATGCTATCTTCTGTGGTTTTTTCGCGATGTTCTGCGGCATTCCGGATGAAGGTAAGTAGTGTGGAAACAGCCTCTCTCTCTCTCTCTCTCTCTCTCTCTCTCTCTCTCTCTCTCTCACACACACACACACACACACACACACACACAAAACTTCTGTATATAAAGGTTCCCTTTAGTTGCCAATGCTAGTAGCCATTTATGGACCCCTCCTCCTTGAATCTGCCTAATCCCCTTTTAAAGTCAAATCTTTTGTTTGTTGTTAGATGATGTGGATACCCCTTGGGATGGGGTAGGATCTACAATTTTTCTATGGCTAAATATTCATCATAAAAATTGAATATTATATTTGGTGCACTAGTTGACTATATTCTCAGTAGAGGGATAAAACCAAAGCTAGTTAAAAGAAAGGTTAAAAAATAGGGGGGGAAGACCTTAAATATAGTAAGCCCCACTTGTACGGTTTGTATTGCATATTTTAAAATACACATTTGTGACTTAATGTTCATGTTACATTCTCTGCACCTGTTGCTATTACCAAATTCCATATAGGAATCAATGACCTGGGGAAGTATCTGTGTTTCTACATACAGCATTATTGCTTTTTTGCCTACACAGTAATTACTAAAATTTGCATAGCCCAAGTGAGCCTGATTTCGTCAGGTCTCAGAAACTAAGCAGGGTCAGCCTTGGTTAGTAATTGGATAGGAGACCTCCAACAAAGACCAGGGTTGCAGAGGCAGGCAATGGCAAACTACCTCTGTTAGTTTCTTGCCATGAAAACTTTACCAGGGGTTGCCATAAGTCAGCTATGACTTGAGGGCACTCTCCACCACCAAATAAATAGGTACCATTTCACTCAGCTAGTCCTAATGAAGTCCAACACTCAACAAAAATAATGAATTACAGCATTAAGATTTCCACATCCTTATTATTAATATTATATTGCTGCATGCATTTTGAATAAATTATTATATTGAAATCTGAAATTACCATTAGCTCTATAAAAGCAGGGTCCTGTATAAAGATTTTCATACACAAATAATTTTTGTTCCAATAAAGAGAAGAGTCCATAAAAGCTGCTGGTTAGGAGACAGGGATTAGATCCACTTCATACAGATAAATAATTTAAAGTTTATTTAATAATTATATGAAATCTCTAATTTTATTCTGGAATATTTTTAGCTTTCTTGACTGTAACAAGCCTTACAAATAGAAGCTTAACAGAGTCTCTCTTTTTACAGTCCTATAATTTCAGAATTCAGTAATGCTAAATTGTATTTTCTTCTTAGATGCTCTTCTTATATTACATGGTTTGGACAAAAATGGTAGGGAAATTTACTTATGTGGATGATGAAGGAGATGACTTGGGTAGAGACGGGCATGAACAGAAAAAAACCCAAACATGATGTTAGTTGTTCATTGCCATCCATGAACAGGGACTCACGAACAACCACGAACATGGCCCTGTTCACAAACATGTTTGTGGTTGGCTGTTCGTGGGGGCCAGCAGGCTCTCCTCCAGCCATCCTCCAATTCAAGATCCCTATCTTGGCCCAGAGCCTGGCAGCAGCCCTGGAACTTGAAGGGGTAGATCCCTATCCCACCACACACAAAGAAAATTCAAGCTCCAATGCACTCTCTCTATCAAAATGCCAACAGCAACTGTCTCCCTCTCCACTGCCTGCGAAGTCGAGCTGGAAGCCCCCCTCCCCCCTGCTCTTTTGGGAGAAAAGTGAGGTATAAATGAAATAAAATAAATAAATGACAGAAGGATGGAAATGTGGGAGCCTGACCTCCTCAGGCAGTTGTTTCACCCAGCAGGAGCCCATCCCTTAGAATGCATGTGAGCTGCTGTTTTTTCCATTTGCAGTTTCGAAAAGAGATCTTGAGGGCTTGTTCTGATCATTAATATTCATGAATTTCAACAGAGTCATACTCTGTTTTCCTTATGGCCAGTGTGTTTAAGATGGCACATTATGTTGTAATGCTTGGTTCATGAGTAAGATAATCATTTGCTAACAATTTCATCCCACATGAGTTTTGCTTTTATGAAAGACAAAAGCAAGACTCACAAATACCATTTCCCCAAAAACTCACTGTTCCCCATCTGTGGATCTGGCTCCAGTTCCCCATTGTTCCCCTCCGGATCATCTTCTTTCCGTATCTTCTAGTGCCCCCTCCCCCAGCACTGTAGCAGGGGCTGGGCCTAATTCGTGGCTTTTTTGATCCCATGGCTATTACATATATGAATAAATTCTGTGTACTGTCTTATTGAGTGTCTCTCTGTGACATATACAAACACTTCCTTGAGTGCTCTTGCTCCTTCCTTCAAGTGTTCTGAAGTAGAGGAAAATATTAGCAAGTAGATTTTACGATGACTGCAGCACTATGACTATTTGTAGAACAACTGTCTCCTTCCTTTTTGTTGTTTATAGATGGATTGTTGTTTTTGGAAAACTTTTCATAATGTGCTCATGGAATTTGCTTTATGAGCTGTATTGCTTGTTATTCAAAGGTTCAGCAGTTTTTCATGTGGATGAATCAGGTAAGACATCTGGGAGAGGTTTAATTCTATGATTGTCAAGAACTTCTTACCCAAGTAGTCTTGTGTGAAAATTTTCTTTCTGACAACCCCTTCAGGAATCAATGATAACAGCAGAAGATAACTGACTGTTCCAGTGGTGATAGGAGTGGTGGACAGGGTTGCCAGATCCAGGTTGGGAAATTCCTGGAGATTTTGGGGTGGAGCCTGAAGAGGGTGGGGTTTGGGGAGGGGCCTAAGTGGGGTATAATTCCATAGAGTTCACCCTTCAAAGCAGCCATTTTCTCCAGGGGAACTGATCTATGTTGCTTGGAGATCAGTTGTAATTTTAGAAGATCTCTAGCTATCACTGGAGGTTGGCAAGCCTAATGGAGGAATTCTTGAAGGCTAGCTACTGGGCAGCAGAAGTAGTGGAAAGTGATCCTGGCCCATGATCATTCACAGACAATGACAATAACACTTAAACTAACCCTGATTAGTACTGCACAAAAGGCAATGGTAAACTACTTCTGATAATCTCTTATATCAAAAACCCTATGATAAGACAATCCAAAATGAAAGAAGATACAGTGCTGGAAGACAGAACCCCAAGGTTGGATGGCAGTCAACTGGCTGCTTGAGAAGAGTTGGGGACAAGTACGGATAGCGCTATTCTTAATAATGGGACTGGACTTAAGCCGAAAAGACAGCCAGTTGCTGATGTGAATAGATGCAAAATGAACATTCAAAGCTGTGCAACATATATAATATGGACATTGAATGTGAGAAATATGTATTCAGATAAGCTCAAAATCCCAAAATGAGAAATAGACATTTAAACATTGTAATCTTGGGTGTGAATGAACTACTGGATTAGGATGTTTTCAATCAGAAAATTACAAGGTGTGTTTACTTCGGAAGTGACAAACTCAGAAGAAACTGTTGCTCTTGTAGTAAGACAAGATGTAGCACAAGCAATCAAGAGCTATAATGCAAAGTCTGCTTGATTAATATCAATAAGGTTTCTTGGAAGGCCTATCAACATAACCATCATTCAAGTTTATGCCCCGTCTACAGATTCTGAAGAGGAAGCAATTGAAAGCTTTGACTCCAAGAAGAAATTGATCATACCCCTAAACAAGATGTGCTGATAATCATAGGTAGCTGGTATGCAAAAGTAGAAGCAAACATTGTTGGAAAATTTGGACTAGGGTTATGAAATGAAGCAGGAGAGTGACTCATAGAATTTTGTAAAGCCAACAATTTCTTCATTTCAAACAGATGCTTCAGGCAATCAAATAGAAAATTATATACATGGACATCACCGGATGGCCAATGCAGGAACCAAACAGATTACATAATCAGAAGCAGAAGATAGAGAAGCTCTATTCCCTCTGCCAAAACAAGACCAGGAGCTGATTGTGGTATACACCATGAATTGTTTATATCAAAAATTAGAATAAAGCTGAAAAGAAAATGCTAAAAGAATCATAACACCAAAATTTATTCTACATAACATTCTTGAAAAATTTAAAGACCATGATTTGCATTACTAAGTTTAAAGATTTGCATTACTAAGTTTGATTGATAGTGAACCTGAAGAACTGTGCACTGAAGCCAGAGATAATATCAAGGAAGAATGTGCAAAGACTATTCCAGTAGCCAAAAAAAGGAGAAGCCTTGATGGATGACTGATGAAACTCTTAAAATTGTAAAAGATAAATGAGAAGCAAAATTAAATGGTGACAGAAATAGAAGCAGAATTCTAAATGCAGCTTTTCAGCAACTTGTATGCAGAGACAAAGAGATCTATTATAATAACAAGTACAAAGAAATAGAAGAGAACAACAAAAAAGGAAGAACAAAAGATCTGTTCCTTAAAATGCAGAAAATCAAAGAGAAATTCAAACCATGGCTATGGATCTTGCAAGATCAACACTGAAATACAGTATCTAATCAGAACAAAATAAAGGAAAGATGGAAACCATACACTAAAGAACTATACAGAAGAGATGGACTTATGGCAGATTCTTTCAAAGAATACTCTTTTGATGAAGAATCTGAAATCTTAGAAAGTGAAGTGAAAGCTGTGTTCAAAGCAATTGGAAGAAATACATCACCAGGAATAGATGGTATACCAATAAAGCTATTTCAACCTACAGAAACAAGAGTATGTCAACAAATATGGAAGACAAACAATGGCCCACACAATGGAAACACTCAATCTACATCCCAGTCCCAAAGAAAGGGGATGCCAAAAAATGTGGCAACTATCATACTATTGCATTAATTTCCCACTCAAGCAAAGTAATGCCCAAAATTCTACAACAAAGACTTTTACCATATATGGAATGAGAAATACCAAATGTTCATTCTGGATTTAGAAAAGGAAGAGACACTAGAGATCACATTGGTAATTTACAATAGCTAATGGAACATAGCTAGGGTTGCCAGGTACCCCTTGCCTCCCATGGGGAGGGTGAAGTACCAGGCACTTACCTTGTGCTGAGCACAAAATGGTAGCCATTTTGTGATTGATTTCATCCATGTGATGTTCACTAGCCACCTTCAGACTCCCAAAGTGTCCATAGGCTCAACAAGCTTGAGAACTCCTCATCCTCCTAACCCTGGTGTTCAAGCCTCACATTGTAAACCTTTGCACGTTAACAAAAAGCTCCAGCCACCATCTGGAAGTTGGCAACTCTATGCTGAAGCAGTGCCAGTTGTAGGGTATGGATGCTGAAAAAGCAAGTACAATTAACCTGAAATACAGATTGGATGTGAGGGAGGAGGATGCATTTGGGAACAGTGTCAAAAGAGAGAATGAATACTGCGAAATGAAATGTTAACCATCCATAGCTATATACCCATGCCTAGTTTAAAAATAGCTTACAACAAAAATGATAATTGTCCTGAATGTTTGGCTGCTTATGGCTTTTTCTAAAGAAACAATTGCTTAGAATCATATAAAAGGAATCTGGAAGAGTATTGCCTGCTCAAGAGCCCTTAGGATACAATCTTATAACAAAGAGCTCTATAATGGATAGTGGTTTACATACTACAAAGGATATAGTCAAGGTTAATGAGATAATTGATTTTTATTTATTTCATTTTCCCTCCTGCCCATCTTCCATAGAGCTGCATACTTGGTCCCTGCCTTTTATCTTCACAACAGCCCTGTGAGATAAGTTCCACCCTGGGCCTGCTCGTGCAGGGAGGGTGGAATAAAAGTTGAAAGTAATACATAATAAATAAATAAGTTAAGCTGAGCATCACTGACTGCCCCAAGGTCACCCAGTGAGTTTTGTTGCTGAGTGCGAATTAAATAATGGCTGTCAAGTGCTGAGGGAACCTATTGTGTGGAATCTTCATTACATGTCAAACCTTTCCTGTATATGGCTCTTCCTTACATTCTCCCACACACAGTATTCTACTGTTTTGAATGCACATGAACAGGTTCAAATTAAAAGATGCAGATTAATATTCTTTTATATGCCAACGTTAGGTAGTCATCTAAGGTTTATTCACAGTTTTATATGAACTAATGCACTGAGTTGGAATGATTGGATCATTCCAGCCTTTAAGATTTATATCCCAGCATTTATTTATCCCCCACTTTCTTGGGGTTTCTAACATGGCTTATAAAGAAACACAAAAATATAATGTAGACAGAAAACTAATCAACACAAACTTATACAGTACAACTCGAATTCCTGGGCTGGTCTTGGATCTTCTGAATAGGTACATTCAGGACCACAGGCTGCCATCTGTGTGATAAAAGCCAAGTCGAAAGCACCCTTTGGTTCCTGCCCTTCAGCTCATCCCATTGTCAGTGGGAATGTGGCATGGTGATGTACAGGCTACAGTGTTAGGGCTGCTCGGTCCTCTTTGCCAACTGGTTGGGGGCTGGGGGGACTTACTGAGTTGGAAGGCCTTGTTGGCAACATCATTACATCACCAGTGATATGCTGACATCACCCATCTTGTGCCCGGAAAATATGTCAGTACGATGACGACGTCCCCCGGCAACATGCTGATGTCACTTCTGGGTGCACAGGGAGTGATGTCAACACATTGGGACACTGTTGAACACAACCCCCCCCCCCCCATTTCTTATCATTTTTTTCTCCACTGGCCAGCTGAGTGGCAGTGGGAAACTCTTGCTGCTATTCCCCTGCCTCCACCAGGGAAATGGCAGCCATGGGCTACATTCATCCCTTACTGTCAGGGACTTAAGTCTCCACATGTTAAGATTTCCTGGGGGGAAGAAGGGGTGCTGACTGAATACAGGTATCTTGAATTCTCACCAAGCTGCATTGTGCAGTCTCAAATGAAATAAATTTCCCAGTGCTCATCAAGAAACTGGCCTTTCCTAGTCTGTTTCTTACCTTTCTAAACCTTTGGTTCAGGTTTCTGGGCCTGGTTAGGCTACAGAAGGCCCGTCTCTGGAAAAGTATGGTCACTATGACACTGCAGTTTCAGAGATGATGTCAGAGCTTCAAGGCCAATTCAGGAGGGATTTTTTGCATTCACATTCCATCTCATTAGCACAAGGAACCCTGGCTGTGGGTAAGTTGCTCTGATTGTGAATGTGTTTCAGTTGCAGTGGAACATGATCACAAGTCCTAGCAACACCCTTGATTGGTCAGTCAGGATCAGGCAATGCTGTAGCAGCCTGGCATAAAGCAAGGGTCTTCATTCTTGTTGGGGCTTCAAGCATAGCTGTTGGAATACTTGCTGCTGTATTTGCGCTTTTGGGCTGGACTACCAGGATAAGTGTCAGTCCAAGACTCTTGTCTCGGGATTTTGGACTTTGGAGTTCTACCTGGACTTTTGTGCTTCTAGCCAGACAAGGTAATATCTGTGTCAGAGGACCAAATCTTGTATAGTACTTTAGGGTAATTTTTTAATTTTGTTATTGTCTTTCCTGTTTTGCACGCTTCTATGTTTGTACTTTTATTCGCTCTCCTTAATAAACTCTGTTAATTGTAGTGCTGCAATGTTATTTGGGTTTTGAGGCTTCAATCTGAACCAGTACCTTGGCCGATTTGGCTACAGCTACCAAGTAATTGTTTTTGTGGAACTCAGCCTGCAGGTGTCCTTCCTTGCAGGATTGACTTCTTGATTAATACCTGGTAGGGCTGGAGAATTCATTCCTTAGTCTCTCTGCTGAGGGTTAGTACAAAGGGACTGGTGGTGGTTCCTGTTACCCTGGGAGGTGAAGGTTTTGCCCTCCAGGATTTTGTTTTTGCTCTTGATCCCCAAACTGGCCTTCTTTTTTTAAAAATAGTTTTTATTGAATTCAAATACAGAAGATAAAGATTATAGTTTGTCATTTACAGAAAATTCTAGATTAAATACTGTACAATAAAGGGTTGGTGTTTGACTTCCAAAGCAGGAGAGGAGTGCGTCATTCAGATCCTCCAAGTTGGGCCATCTTATTCCAACCTCTGATTAGACACTATAAGGGATATCATCTGGAAACACCCCATAGATCGCCCCAAAACTAACCATAGCAATATTTTCTTGGACTCACTACTAAAGGCCTGGGATTATAACAGGAAAAATTTAGTTTCAGCTATTTCTCGCTATACTCCCTTTATACACCAACACTGGTTTCCATCAGGTCAAAGCAATTCCTTCTCTGAATTTTGGACCCAGTTAAATCTGACGAGAATTATAGATGTGACTTCCAAGAAAGGGCTGTTTGAGAAATCCAAACTTGAAGATATCTCAAAGAATAAAATACCTTGGAGTATGTATCTGCAGCTATCTGGTCTTGCTGATCAGATTGATCAAACTGGCCGCCTTGTTAGACAAGGGCGCTGCAACAGTGCTCTTTCCCCTGTAATATGCTGTAATCCTATGCACACTGAATAATGGAATTTACTTTCAAGTAAACGTAGACAGGCTGTTAAATTATAAGAGAAGAGCTATTATGGCAGCTTTCTAAATTTGGCAACTCAGCCTACTCAAAGACACATTTAGCCAACTCAAGACACATGATCATGTAGGAATCTAGCAAGTCCTGGATTCATTTATAAATCGGAATCTCATCTTAATTTTATGTCTGTTATCTATTTCATTAAAAATAACTACTTCTCCCATGAGTAGTTATGGCCCTCTAGTTGTCCCTGGCATTTCTTTGGAAATAAATGTTGAAACTTGCCAAAGATAAGAAAATTGTGTGTACAGGGATGCAATTTCAGCAGGTGACTAATTATGGTGGTAACTTAAACTGCCATCCTGGGAGTAAGTACCATTGAAAATTGTGAGACTTACTTCTGCATGGGATTGGATGGTCAGAAAACCTGCACAGTCAGCAGAATTACCATTAACATCTCTAAGATATATCGCTTACTGGAGGGCTCTATCATTTAAAAGATTATTATGTGTCTTTTTAATCATGACATTTCATGGCCACAGCTATTTTTATTACATATCTTTTGTTCAAAAGATGGCAAAATATCTCTCTGTGACAGAGGCTCGACAGCAGATATATATTATAGTCTGGGGAAAAGTCCTATTAAGTGCAGAAAAAAGAAATAGCGCTTTTGAGAATGAGAATTTCCAGCTGTATCAACTCTCACCATACTTAGAGTTCAACAGAACATTGATTACGCCCTGGAAAAGAATTGCAGATTTTTTAAAAAACGTGAATGTCTAATGAATTTTGATTCCCCTTTCGGATTCCGGAGTCCCTGGTTCTGGCAGTGAATTTCTCAGAATCAAATGTTCCTACTGGTTCTAAAAAATTCCATTGCCTTGCCATAGAAAAACCTTCAGTGCATGGTGATATTGTTGCATGTCAGTGTTTGGACTTCTATGTGTGCGTGATATAACAGCATCATAAGAGCATGGGGCCACTGGAAGCTTGTACACAGTGAATTCTGTTATATTACTCATCTCAACATCATGGATTGTGGTAAATCTCTACCGTCTTCTAGTATTGGCCAGCTATCCATGAAATTCCGTATTTGACACTGAATTCTACCTACAGCCAAATATGAGATCATTTCAAACCATAATTGGTCAAATTTGATGGTTTGGGGGATTGTTCAAGGGATCAGTTAGTGAAATTTGTTCTCTATAATATAATTTAAATATGTGCTTTACATCCCACGACAGCTGTATAGTGTGGGGTTGCCAGGCCTGGCCTGGCCAGGCAACCAACAGAAGACCAGGGGGTGTAGACATGGGGGTAACTGTCAGCTGATGGCATAATGTCACTTCTGGGAAAACCTGGAAGTCACACCTCTCTAGGAGTCACCAAAACCTCTATATTTTTACCTTAGAGTTTCTGCCAATTCCTAGAGTGGCATGATGTCAATTCTGGGTTTACCCAAAAGTGATGTAAGGCTGATGGCCATGTTTTAATTATATTTTTCTCCTGCCATGCCAGCTAGGGGTGGATTCTTCATCCCACCAGGGGCTGGCAACCCTAGTTTAGTGTATAGGATGACCTGTATATTCCGAACCTCTGTCTTCCCAGTGTGTTAAACTCCATGTGATTAACACCTGTACCTGCTGAAAATGCATGGGGTTTGAAACACTGAATAGGGAGGGGGAGCAGTATCCACATTGCTTAGTTTGTGATGCCTTATGTTTAACTAGTGTAAAATTCTACAAGTCATTAAGCTTACGTTTTTCCTAGGGAGGCAGAAGGCCGATTAAGCACTGAAGCCATGTAAAGTGCTTCCAAAGTGATTTGGCATTGTTTTAATTAGGATAGCTGCTAAAATACTCTGTTAATTGTGTACTGTCTGTGATGACAACATCTCCAATAGCCTTTGTTAATGATTGCAAGGAGAGCAACAGTGGACTTTACTTCTTGTCTGGGAAATTTGACAAACTTCCAGAATCCTTCTGTCATAAGAGAGGAGAAAGGGAGGGGGCATTTAATCCTGGAGGACAAGACTGTCACCAGTTCTACAGTTTTTTTTTTTTTTAAAAATACACAATTGGAGAATTCGTTTGATAGGCATACGCTTACATGCAGCGCCTGAAGCAAGGTGGGATGTCACCCCTCTTTTCTTCAGGCAAATCTTAAAACCATCTCAAGATTTTTCAGCGGATGAAATCATCCTGGGATGGGGCAGGAGGACCATATCAGTATTGCTGAATATTAGCAATTAGCACGATTTTTTAAACTTGGTTTATAGTAACTCTGTTACTTTGCAGCAATAGATGACTTGACTTGAATGATTTCAAAGTAAGAACACCTAGGTTCAGTGTGTTAGCAAATAGTTTATGCAGCAGTTTAAATGCCAAAGGAGGTTGAATAGACAGAGCGGCTTCCAGAATTATCAAGTGGGCAGCATTGCGGCTGAGAGGCAAGGCTGGGGTAGAGGGCCAGCTGCTTGCCTATGGCATGGTGATGCATGCTGAGGGAGGAGCAGGAGAGGAGTATAGAAGGGGCCGGTGTCCTCTCCAGCAGCCCTTTGTGGTCCACTCTGCCATTCCTGTGGGGGTGGCAGGAGTGGATAGATGGTCCCCTGCCTTCCCTCCCTAGGTGCTACCTGCAGCTGAGGGTTATTTGTCACAATTTGGCGATGGTTTCAAGGCATTGGGCCTCATCTATCACAGTGAGTTGTGCTGACTAGGCAGCTCACCCCCCGCACACACACACACTTCTGGAGTCCCCTTAAGGAATCTGGAGGAAGCTGAAGGGTACGTGCCTGGGCTGGCCATTGCAAGCTTCAAGCTGGGTGGCAGAAACTGCCTGGACAGGTGATACACCTCCTGCCATTCCATGGTGGCCAGCAGGTAGGCTGGGGAATATATGCCATCAAACAGCACAGGATGTTCGATGTATCCACTAGCCTATGCCACGACAATGCTGCAATGGCTCTAATCAATAAAACTCTGGCCTGTTTCATCCAAAAGATGGTGTGTCATGTATCCTTTGCCCGGAGACCAGCCTCATTATTGCTTATAGAGATACAGGAGGCTACACTGAATCTGGCCTAATTTGAACTAAAAGCAACTTTCTTATTTTCTGTTCTTTTAAGCACTGCATATTTGTAAGCCACATACTACAGTGAAGTTTCTTTAATGAGCTGTTAAAGACCTGCTGTTGTGAGTTTTTTTAATGTTATCTCTGAGCCAAGTTAGTACCACCACGTATTGCAAAATGAAGTTGCTCATTTATCTGCAGTTAAAAAGAAAACCAACCTCACCTTCAAAAGTGTTAACCAATCCCTGCAGAGCACCATCTCTCCCCATCTTCCTATCCTTTGCAGTGCCACTGTTGCGGAATGGCTTGCTGGGGAAGTTTAAGTCTGTGGCCTTGATTTATCAAGTGTACTGTGGGGGAAAGGACTGGAGCCGGCATAAGGCTGCATCATTTACTTACATTTACTTCTGCACTCAGCCCTGCACCAAAAGCTGCAGAATTGTCCGCAGAGAAAAAATAGTTCTTATTGTCTGTCAGATGAAGATTGTCCATCTGGGCCGCCCAGGTGATCTGAGTCCCCTGAGCAAGAAAGAAACTGGGCGATTGCTATTCAAACTTCTCTTCTTCCTCACTCTGTGCTGCTAATTGTGCTATTCCTCCCCCATCCCCCTTCTATTTGCTTCATTCTTGCCTGGAATATTGCACTTCCTTTGCTGCTATTGAAACACTGCTCTTGCTTCCATCTGATCTTCTTATCCATATTTTCTTGGACTGTGGAGATATTTCCCAGGGTAGCCCTTGCTTAATTTGGGAGCTTCCATGGAATGCTGTGCTCTTTCTGAGCAGGGCTGGTAAGGCTCATGGGCCTTGCCTTTTAAATCTGAGCAAAGAAAAATCTACTTAGCTCTTACTTAAAGGGGAAACCATGTACTGGCTGTAGGCTGAGACTCCATGTAAAAGTGTGCCCTGCAGGATTGTTCCAGCAGGCTTTTAACCAGCCATGATGCAACATTTGGGATTGTTGCCACCTAGCTGCTTAATTTTGGGTTGTCCCTGTTATTGAGATTGTATTGTTTTACTGGCTGTACTCTAGTGGGCTCTTCCCAATTTTAACTTATATTATTTATTGCAGTTTTCACCTTTGTAAACCACTTCAGGCTTTGTTCAAGGGAGAGGTGGTATAAAAATTCAAATAAATAAATAAATAAATAGTCATGTAGGCGATTGGAGGCAGACCCTACTTCCCCTTCAAAATGGTGACACTCAGGTCTCATGTCCCCCCTTCTCTTATAGCTCTCCTTAAAAAAATACTCATCTGAACTAAGGTTACTGATGAGCCTGGCACCTGGTGGAAGGACTGGGGATAAGGAAAGGGGGATATGCATGTGACCCTGGCAACATTGCTGACATCACTATGTCATTTCTGGGTACAACCCAGAAGTGACAAAGGTTAACTCTAGTAATTGCTAGAAATATCATGATAAAATGGTCCAATTGGTGCCCGGTAACAGGTCTGGCCAGTGGAAGGCCTCTTGCCATAGCAGGAGGCCTGGCAAGTAGGGTTGCCAGGTCCTAAAGCCTCCTGCTGGGAGTTTCGGGGACTTGGCACTTATCTCAGTCCGGCAGCAAGATCCTTTTTGTGCACATGAAGCTCGTGCTCCAGCGCCTGTATGATACCATCACTGCTAGACATGATGTTGTCATGCTGGCCACGAGAGCACTCCCACGCTCTGTGTGAGGCTGATTTAGCCTGTTTGGGGCCCAAATTGGCCCCAAATGAAGCGCAGGAATGCTCCCATGGGCGGCACGATGATGTCACTTCCAGAAGTGACGTTGCTGTGCCTGTTGGGAGCATGCACGCAGCGCCCATTCCTGAGGTGCCTGCCTGTCGCAGGCAACCTCCAGGAGCTTGCCACCTCCTGCTGGTGGGTTGGCAGGCAAGGTGGCAAACCCCTGGGAGTTTGCCTGCCACTGGCGGGCACTTGGGAACCCTACTGGCAAGTCTAGCTCAGGCTCAGCTGTTTCTGTGCTGCAGGTTGAAGCCTGGAAAGATTGCTGTCAGGTTGGCACTTCTGCACTAATGTGATGAGCAGGAAGGGGGTGGGGAGGCGTGGTGCCGGCAGTGAAGGTGCCAGCAGGGACAGGCCATGTGAAAGCCATCCCTGCACACACAACCCCACTCATTTCTGCTTGCCCATGATTGCTTGAGGCAGAAACTCATTGGCTTTTCAATGAATAGTTCACCAGTTCTGGTTTAGAACTAGTCCAGCTTACTTTCTGCATCACAATTTTGCCTCAAACTTCTTTTAAGGCTCAGCTGGAAGATTTGTGTGCCCTCCAGCTGCTCCGGTATCGTCTCTGACCTCCATCCCTCAAAAGCTGTATTAAAGCCAGGTGCACATTTGCTTCTCCTTGAGGATTTGCCTTTATCCTGGAATGCACATTTGTTGGAGCGAAAATTGAAAATACATTCCAGAGAAGGGAGCTGCATTCGCTGGCTGCAGCCAAAATAACAGAGCCTTGTGGCACTTTAAAGAGTAACAATGTATTGCACCATAAGCTAGCTAGCTAGCTATTTATTTATTCTTTTATTTATTTATTTATGGTCTTTCTCACTGGGACTCGGCAGATTACTTAGTAAGCCAGCAAACACATTGTGCACTTTGTGCTTCTGGTGGAGTGGACTCGGGCTCACAAAAGTTTATGCCATGTTAAATCGGTTGGTCTTTAAGATGTCACAAGATTCTTTGTCATTTTAACTAAATTTAGGTAAACATAAATAACTTAGTGCAGACCAGAGAATAGGAATTTAGATGAATGATGCTGGTACTTTCAATGTCTTAATTGAGGCCAAAACAATACATCAAATTACAGCAGTTTTTGCATAGGCAGGCTGGAGTTTTCTTTTAAACAAGAGATGATGTTTGTAGATTTGGGTACTCTGTATGATAGATTTGCCATCATTTTCTGGACAAAGGCTTATAGCTGTACAGAAGAGCTCTCCTGAACTGTTGATGTCATGTTTGGAAAATGCTCATCAGAGTACCGGAGCCTTTCCTTATCAACCAATCAACCCAGTGACAAATCTGTAACCAGTTCAAGAAAATACTAGGTGTTGACATGAGAGGTTTTAAAAAATTAAATAAGCAAAAATCTTGGTAAGTTAGTTCCATGAAGGAATCTTTCTTTAAAATAATCACTAGTTATAATAACATTCCTCCAAGCATGTAAATGTTGATTAGATGAACCTATTCTACTCGGCTCTCTTGTTGTTCAGATATTCTGCTTATTCAACATTATTATTCTTGGGGTGTTATCACTTACACTTTTACTAATAATTGCTTATCTGAGGTATTGTCCTTTATGCCAGGAAGGAGGAAAAGGTACAATATTTCTATGGAAATATTTCAAATAAGTCCAAGCACACCATCATAAAGGCAAGATTAAAAATAACCCATCTCCATTGTACAGAGCAATCTTCTATTTGGTAATAAACTATTGTTTTTCTTATCTTCAAGCTGCAGTATAGATTCACTGATGCGTAAACTGCTGGAATAACAGGCATTTCTGGAAATAAATATGCTTTGATTTGTTTATTAGCTGTGGCCTGCAGACACGTGGACTTTCTGTGTCTAACCTTATGTACCTTACTTTTTGCCCAGAATAAGAAAATAGATCTTAATTTGTGTTGTTAATCTTACATTGTAGGATTCTAATCACAGTGCTCTTGTTATTTTGAACATAATAGATCTTGATTTTTCTACGTATTTCACTGATTAGATGAAAAGCAACAGAACAGTTGACCATATTTTCTTTTATAAGTAGAGTTTCATAATAAAACTGCTTTATCTAGTTGTTCCATTACAATTGAATGTGAAGGATACTTTTTTGTTTACACTTTGCCAAGCAGCAGCGGTCTTCAGACTTCGCAGACACAGGAGGACACACCTCTAAACCTCAGTTGGCCATATGAATCCACTGAGCGGCAAGCATGTGACCGCAGAGTCACATGACAAGAAGAGGAGGAGCCAGAGTTTCCAAAACTACCTGTGCTATAAAGGAATCTTCTTCGCTGTTGCCTCAGGTCACACTTCTGCTCTTCTGAACATGTGCAAATTAAACAGGAGGAATGGTAACCTTGCTCTCTACACATACACCTTAGCATCAGGTCCTTTCAGAAGGCTGCAAAAATGGCAGCTTTGAAGAGGCTTGCAACTGGACAGGTGGGGATCAGCAACACACTTGAACATCCCAACCGATGGGTTGAAAGGTGCAGCACGGCTATTCTCTAAAGACCAAGCAACTTGTTACCTTTGACACTAGTGTGCTTGATAAAATAGTCTAGCAGGGAAGGCTGAAGCCCCCCTCCCAACCCACAGGTTGTGCTCTTGAGCCAAATCAAGCCCTGGTGTGCTTGGGAATGTTAGTTTCACAATGTCTGTCTGCAAAAATCATGCAGTTGGGTCAGGGGAATCCCAACCTGATTTGTGTCACAGGCAGGGCCAGCCCGTCCATTGAGGCCAGTGAGGCGGCCGCCTCAGGGTGCTAAGGCGCTGGAGCGGCGCCGACCCAGGGGCAGGGGTGCGCACCACGGAACTGCCGCTGCCACCGGCGGCCATGAGTGCATGCTGGCGGCGGCAGCATGGGGCAGCTGAGCAGGAAGCCTCCCATTCAGTTGCAGAGCAACTGAATGGGAAGGCTGGAAGGCTCCCCGTGCGTGTGCAGGTGGCCCTGGTCACAGGTAATGTGTAGTCTGGCCCTAAGATTCCAAGCTTCTGTTAGGTGAGAGGAAGACACAAATACTGTTGTTCCTCTAGCCCTTATTTATGTAGTGCTTATTTCTTTATGGTGCATCTGCCATGTTTGTGGCCATACAATGCGTGTTTTAAACATAAAGCACATATGTGCTTTTAATGTGAAAAAGAAGCCACAGTTGAGAAAAATTCAGGGTGGTTAAAGCTGGAAAGCCAAGCACACTGGGTAAGGGTATTGGGACCCTTGCAAACGGGCCAGTAAAGACTGTACTTTGGTGGGATCTGAAACTCACAACTAGAGATGGGCACAAACAGCAATACGAACTAAAAAAAACCACGAACAGCCCAATCTGCTGTTCGCGAACAAGCTGTTCGTGAGGCCCCATTTTAAATGAACAGGTGGTCGTTGCAAGCCTTGTTTGTTGCTGTTCGTTGCTGTTTGTCAAGCCAGACAGTCTGACACCTGCAATCAATTCCCATGGCAACTCAGGCAGGGATTGTCTGAACTCTGTCTGAACTCCGGCTGTTGCCCTGGAAACCTCAATCTAAGCCCAAATTAGCTTGATAGGCAGGTCTTCCTTCCAAATGTGGACTGGAGTGCCAAATTTGTTACAAGAGGAAAAGACCAGGGGGGAGGGGGCTTCCAGCTCTGGCTTTCAGGGAGAGACAGCTGCTGTTAGAAAGACAAGGTGAGTGCATTGGAGCTTGAATTTTCTTTGTGTGTGGTGGGATAGGGATCTACCCCTTCAGGTTTCAGGGCTGCTGCCAGGCTCTGGGCCCAGCTATTATATATTATTGGTACCTTTCCTGCTGCCTGCTCAGGTAGGGTTTCTGGGAGTGGTGCGGTAGGGATCTACTCCTTCAAGTTCCAGGGCTGCTGCCAGGCTCTGGGGCCAAGCTATTATTTATTATTGGTACATTTCCTGCTGCCTGCTCAGGTAGGGTTTCTGGGAGTGGTACAGTAGGGATCTTGGAGGTGAGCCTGCTTGCCCCCACGGACAATGAACAATGAACATGTTCATGACAGGATCATGGTCATCAGTGTTCATTGTTCGTTGTTCATGGATGGCAATGAACAACGAACACTATGTTCGGTTTTTTTTTCTGTTTGTGCCCATATCTACTCACAACATGTCTTTGTAAATAGGTTTGGAAATTCAAATCTAGGAATTGTGTGTGCTTGATTTGGGCGCCATTTTGGTCTTTCCAAGGTTTTGGATTAGATTCTACCAGCTTTTCTGCAGGTGGATGAGAAATGACTACTGAGAAGGCCATGATGTGGATCAGGAGACCTGCAGGGATAAAAGCTATGCAGGTTGGGAGCTGCTGTGAGGAATGAACAGGGAAAGTCTGAGTGAGAAAGCTGGCAGGATCCAGAATAAAATTATTCAGGGCTATATTTGAACGTGTTTTTGCTTTTTCTTCATTCACTTCACCACATATGGCAGTCTCTCAAAGGATCAGTTTAATACATGTGAAGCAGAAAATCCTGAACCACAGTACCACAGTGACCTCATCATATTAGGTAATCAATATTCTCTGACAAAATAAAAGGTGCTAAGTAGAATTACTTGATATAATTTGTTTGGACTTTCAGAAAAAAACTTTGTCCAAGTACTTTATAGGAGATTATCTAAAAAACCAAAGTCATAAAACAGAAGGCAAAATACTCAGGATAAGAGTCTCTCTACACAAGACATCTTACACAGGGATGCTCAATTGACTTACATTCTATGTGGTCTTATATTCAAGTGTACCCTGTCTCTCTAGCAGTGCACGTGTATCCACAACGGGAGAACAAGTGTAAGATCTTTCACTTGACCGTCCCTGTGTAAGATGTCTTACATAGAGAGACTCTTAAGAAACTGCCCAGAAAGGGAAGCATAGTAACTTGTTCACGTTAACCTTTCGTGTATTGAATTAAACTCCTTAAACCATCAATGAAATGGTGAACATTTATGGAAGAATATACACTTTTAAAACCCCATGGCTTGTTAAGACACATAATCGGTACGATTGAGTGCCTCATCATTTTCTCACTGTGGGTTCTTTACTGTAACATTATTTTAAGTGTGTTATGTATTTAAACACTAATAAAGCCTTCCTGATTTACAAATGAGAGCTGCTTCTGTCCAGTTCAGAATCAATTATGATACAGCTAGATATCTGGGCCGGCAAATCTATTAGGGTTCATTGACCTGTCAAATATTGGTTAAGCTTTTTCAAAGCAATAGTTTAACAGAATGGCGAGATTTTAATATACAACAGATTAAATATTTATACTACTTAAAATTATAAGAAGTATGGTGCAATCTGGTATGAATTTACTCATGTATAAATCAATGGGATTTCAGTAGGTATAGCTGATGAAAGGATATCAGAAAGAATATCTGAAGTGGAGGAGTGGGGGACTAATATGGTGGGAATAGGTAGGAGGGAAAGAATATCATGTTCTGTTTTTAAAGTGTTGTAAGCCACTTCTGAGGATCTTATAGTTTAAATGTGGGTCATAAATTTAATAAGTGAATGAATAAATTGCAACTATTATAATCTTAAATTCAAAGCACTCTAAAGTTAATGTGCTTCCTTGATAACTTTTAAGATTCACAGATCAAGGACACAGGGAACACTTAGTTTGGAGGTTGAACTGACAGCCAATGATGTAGGGTGGAAATTTTTCTAGATTTTCCTATGCTAAATTTTCCCTATGGAAAAAATTCTATGACACATATTTAAATATAGTCTGTCTATAGTTGTCAGGGTTGTTGTGCTGCAAATCAAATGGAATCAATGAACTAAGTGTGGGATATGAAGCATGGACAAACCCCAATGCTTGTACATGATGTATTTGTCTTCTTTTGCTAATATTTTTTTAAAATTTTGTTACCATTGTTTTAAATATTTGAATTATTTATTTGAATATATTTACATTTAGTTATTTAAATTATTTGAGTTAAATTTGAATTTTCCAATTCATGTTGACCCATAAAACCCACATCACAGCATTTTAACATTCAGTTGGAGACTCCATGTTTCCTATGAGGTCACTGGATACAGAGAGAGTAAGACTAGTAGACATGCACTGAAACCCCTAAATCTCTTTATAAGGAGTTTCATGGCTTTGGGGGCTAGGACCTAAAGCCTCATCCGCAACTATGATGACAGACTTCACTTTTAAGCCCACTGTCACAGCAGGCAAAGTGTGATAGTTAACCAAGAACTGGTATCTGTTGAGTTGAACAAAAAGCAAGCAAGGCTTATGGCAGCATAAGCCTTGAAGTGGGACAACTGCCAGAGCCCATGGCCACTGCCACCTACCTGCATACCTCCTCTGCCATGCGCCTGCACAACCTTTCCCTCGCCCACTCTCTTGCAAGCATTCTACTTCCTCTGCTCCTGTCTGCCTGGGCTGCCCAGCACCACCCTGAAAGAGTGAATGGACGGTGCAAGTGGTGCTCATTATGGTCCTAGCAGTGGCATTCCCAGCCACACACACCGCCCTGTGCCAGTGAGGAAAAGGCAGAGCAGGTGGCTTGAGCATGGGCGATGGGAGGGGTTGTGAGCAGGCAGGGGAGGGGTGCAACGGCAGATATGTGATACGTGGGTGGGAACAGAAAGGAAGGAGTGAGTGGGGGTTGTGGTGGGGGGGCTGAGCATTCTCTGTTCAGTGTCCCTCAAAACCTGGAACCGGCCCTAAATGTAAGGAAACCAGAACTTGTGCATCATCTTTGGGAGAGCTCTGAAAACCTTCTTTGCACACTTTACAGTCCGAAACTCAGTGGATTGTTTATCCATCTCAGATCTTCAGCCTGCTTTGGCATAGCAAGGCTTCAGACAAATAGATCATCAGCTGCTGAAGGTACAGAGAGCTTTTAATACTAAAATTAGAACCAGTGACTAGCAGTTTATTATGCAGCCCCTAATTGCCTTATTGGCGATTGTGGGAGATTTAATCCATTTACTGTAATGAAAAGAATACGGTATACCAGAAGGCAATGCTCTTTTGCTGACTTGCAGGCAGAGCAATATGTTTATTCTGAAACTGCACATTGCCATCATTTGTACCATGTCTGAAATGCTATCAGGAAAAACGAAAAGATCTGCAGATTTTTTTTGTAGCCATGAAAAGCAATACTTACTAAACAAAGTATTTAATTTAATGGATGGCTGGGCCTCAGTCTTAAAACACTGACACAAAAATTCATAGCACAATGTTAATTAAAATTAATTCAGTCAAATGCATTAAAAACTTGTTTATATTTCATTACATGTTAGACCGGGCCAGGTATCCTGAATTCGTACTCGGCATGCGGAAGCTTTCCTATGCAGATTAATATATTTTATTGTTAGGTTATTCTTGCTGTGATAGGATTTGTGCAAAAGCTGAGAATTTTATTAGAAAAGGTCTTCTTTGGGTTCAGTATTAGGTGAAAAACAAATCTGTTCCTTTCGCTGGTTCTTCCTGCAACTGAACTTAGTGTTTGAAACAGTTTGTTTATTTTTAGGAAGATGAATTTAGTAATGTAAGATGTATCCGTAGACATGTTGGATGGCTAAGCTCTCACTGATACCTGAGGGAGGGGGATGCTTTCTCCTAGCACCAATTTCATTTGCCTTCACATATGAGCAGGGAGATTCAAGTCTAGTGGCACCTTGAAGACCCACAAGATTTTCAGCGTATATGCTTTTGAGAGTCAAAGCTCCCTTGATCAGTCCTTCTCATACGAGGACTCTCAAAGGACTGCGGCTTGCTTCAGTACACAGCCATATTTCACAGGTGCAACTGGAATAACACAAGTACTATTTTCCCCTATTAGTGTGAAGAATAGCATAAGACCTGTACAGCATAACCAGTTAAAAGTCACAGTTAATTTCCACTTCTATGGAAACGTCAGGTCCCATGCAGTTAATTTGAGAGTAAACGACTTGGATCGTCTTTCAAAAGTCCAGCTCTAAGGAATTTAAATATCCAGTGCATATAGTCTGTTACCATAACCATGGGCAAGGGGGAAACAACGTAAACGTACCTTCAGCAGTGGCAAAAAAGGAATATTGTAGCAATGGTGTTGTTTAACGCACTCAAGGACAATGCTTCAGAGTCACTGGAGTGCATGCTGAATCAATTTGAGTATCTTTTGAGGTCAAAAGCAGGAGAACCAGAGACAGGGCCTCTTTTGTAGTGGCACCTAACTTATGGAATGCCCTTCCCCTTGAAGCTCACGTGGTGCCTATGTTGCTGTCTTTTAGGGGTCAGCCCAAAAAGTTTCTGTTCACCCAGAGTTTTAATTAAGGGGTTGCTCTCTTAACGCTATTTTAGCTTGCTATGAGTTTGAAAACTGTTATTTTAAGCTGCTCCGTGGTCTATGTTTTTATGCTGTGGCTGATTTTTTTAATGCTCGATTTTAATTAATCACTTTAATGTTTTGTTTTTATTACATTTATTCTGTAAGCTGTCACAGGCAGGTTCCCTGGAGAGGTAGCATAACAATTTTCTAAATAAATAAATAAATGCTTGAGGAGGGGGCAATAAAGATTCCCGTGATTTGGTGCCATCTAAGAGGTTCCTTTATGTTTTATCTCACTCTTGTCTTCCAAGCTAGAATTCATCTTCTTCACCAATTTGTTTTCAGTACAATAACTCATAGGCATTTGAACAGCTACGACTAGTACCATTCAGTCCATTGAGAGCAAAAATGCTTAAATGAGTCATGACTAACACAGACGATAGGATTCAGTGGGACTTAGCAATGATGAATTTTAGCTGGAGTAAGTACTTTACTTTTTACTTGGACCCAAGAGCAGGGGCGTTTCTGCACATCCTAATGTGTAACACTCACGGAACGAGGGCGTCTTCATGGTATGATTTCTGACATCATCGCGCTACAAAAACGGGCTTGTGGCACGAAGATGTCAGAAATCGTGCTGTGAAGACACCCTCGTTTCATGAGCGTTGCACGATGTTAGGACGTGTGGAAATGACCCTGTTGTTTAAAATACCATGTTTTCACAGGCTTGGTAAGTGGCTTATTGTGCAGCACCTCATTGCGCTTCCAGCATCACAACCTGCACAGATGCAGGTAGAATATTCACATACATGGTGAAAAATGAAAAGAAAGGGAAGATCATTGGCTCAGTAATTGTTTCCATTCCCATAAGCTGTGCAAGCTTTAATTTCTAAGATTGTTAATAAGAGGAAGGAGAGCATAAGGTTATTTCTGCTCCTGGATGGTTGTTGCTGGGTTAGGCATTAAGACTGTCAACCAAACACCGTTTTTTAATGAAGAGCATGTGCCCATGCTGGTAGGTAATTTAAGGTAATGACAGAGCTGGAAAACACAGCGCTTAATATCTTCTCTACTGAGCACACTTTGGTCTGGCTATTGAGGCTCCAGTTTGTCACTGGCCAATGGCCCCCAATGCCCTTATTACTAATATTTTTTCTAATTAAAGCCATAATTCTATTCTAGTTTTACACAAGGAAGCTTGTTTCTTAGAACTCTCTGGGGCTTTTTGCGTCAGACCGGTTGCTCTTACCTGTTACTTGTTAGACTGGGGAAATACTATTCAAGGCGTAACTTCATTAGTGCAATTAATGTGACCCACAGTCTCAAACAGGCAGATGCAAAGGAGAATTGGCCCTCCTGTACTTGCAGAAAAGGAAATTGGAGTCAGTGCAATTTCTTATGCCATGATTAGAAAGATTATAGCTGCTGAAACTCTCCCTTCTGCACTGCAATGACAGAGAAGTTCTGTCCTCTTTCGCACCAGCTTCTCCCAGCTGCATGTTTTGTGGCTTTGTGCAATATGAACAGGTATGCATGTGCTGTTTGCATTCTGACAGGTGTCAAGTCATTCGCCATATGCCATTATCACCATCTTCATTCCTGCTTAAAAGGGAACGATGACTCATACTTGAGCCTCTGTATTATCTTCATAGCAAACCTCTAAGATAGGTTAGGTTTAGAGAGAGAGAAAGAGCGAGAGTGAGCTTTGTGCCTAAGTGGACATTTGACCCTGGGTCTTCCCAGGCCTAGTCTGACACACTAACCACTACACCATATTGAATTGTGCAAAGCAAGCATGGGTTATTGGCATATTCTGCTTCATTTCATCTGAAATGGTGGGGTTTGGGCTCTATTGGACTGCGAATCCACCCAAGTGTCTTAGTTTTCATTGCTTTTCTCCGTAACATTGATTACTAGAATGTTACTTTTCATTTTCTATAGATTGTAGGATTTCCTGGATTGTAATTGTTTGGTTCAAAATGTCTTTAGGCTCATGAGAAAATTGCTCCATCTTTGCATCTTTCAAAATATACTTTAATTTCTTCTTCGATGGGTTTACCCTTATATAATTCGGAGAGAAAATTATTAAATTGCTCCTGTATCTCTTCAGAAAAGAACTAGAATATTGCTATATGTAGAGTGCTACACTGGGCAGAGCATCTAGGATAGATAATATACACATCCCTGACTGCTAACTGTTTGACTTTCCCCATGACTACTGGAATTGCTGAAGTGCAAAACCATTCTGCATACCGAAGCAGAATAAGGAGAGCTGTGCTGGCCAACTTGCCTACCCTGGGTGGGCTCTGGGGGACGGGCACTTGCTGGGGGCAGAATAAGGCCACCGTGCTAGAGGACATGGGCAGATGAGATGCCTCTCAGAAGAGCTGCCCACTGGGGCTCTGGGCTGAGGGCACAGCGTGCTGGCAGCAGAAGACTGCCAGGAGACTAGCAGGTGAGGCTCCTTTCGGAACTGAATCCCTCTTAATGTTGCTTGGGATCTAGAGGTGAGAGCTTGCTGATAAGGACAGGTCTATTTTGGATCACTTGGCTCTGCTGCTTCGATGAAAGGTCATGGATCCCTTGTGAGATCTCCCCCCCCCCCATTTATCCTTTGGTTCCTCCCCATCCATGCTGCCTGTTTCCCTCACTGGTGATCAAAAGAGAAGGAGGTGCGCGGATGTTAGCCCAGTGCATGACGTCCCTTCCCACCCCCAACTCCATTACAAAGAGGCAGCCATACCATTCTGGCTCTTCTTTTCTTCCTTTCTGCAAACCGCCCTCTTTCCCCATGCCTCTTGCACAACGAGGATTAATAATCTGGGATGTCCATCAAGATGACTTTACATGCCAGTCTGAATCCTGGCACCTCACTTTTCATTTTAGAAATTAAACACTGGCCTCGTACCAATTTGGTCCTCCCAGTTTAAAGGGGGGGGGGAATCCATTTCCTAGAATGAGGCAGGACGCAGCTCTCTGAATCAAACTCTCCTGGAATTGCCCCATTTACCTGATGTGTACTATGGCCCTGCAGGAGGAAAATGCCATGGGATTATTCAGCTGCTGCTCTAAGAGAGTCTGTTGTCAGCTTGCATTTTAATGAACCAGATCACCTGAAGGAAGGTTGTCTATGTACTGCAATATAGCTGTCTGCTTGTAAAATACCCTGTCGATAAACAGAGATCTTCTATGTTCAGGGCTTCCACACACACCCACCCCCTGCCACTTCTCTTTGAATATGTAAAAAAAAATACATTTAGAAGAAAGTCATCTCTTAATAATTGAATGGCTGTGAAATTAGCTTTAGGCAAATTGGCTGTCTTCTTCCAGAGGGAGGACATACTACTGCTGTGACTCATGTTTCACGACCATGATAAATCATTAATGTTAAAAAATTTCAATTTCTGTTTGTTGGAAGAGTGAGACTGTGGCAACACCCTGGCAGTTTCAGGGGGACCAAATACAAAGGCTTTAAGAAACCAAATACAACCTTCTTAGATCATCTGCATGCTGCCTTGGGAGCAAAAGCCTAAACTCCAGCCCTGGTGATGACTTCTTTGAAACTGGAGTTCCTTTCAGGTATTACAAGCAAGCATAATGGGAGCATGACTTAAGAAGAATGTACACAGATCAAGAGAGGGAGTGCATGAAAGGATGTGCCAGCGCATGGCTCTCGTGGCCCTTTCTTATATGCCCAGGGTAATGCCAATTGCCACTTTGAGGTTGGGAAGGAATTTTCCTCCAGGCCAGACTGGCCTGGGATCCTGGAGGGGTTTTTCTTTGTCTTCCTCTGGGTATAGAGCAGGGGTTGCTGAGGGAGATGGGGGGGGGGAATAGCTGTGAATTTCCTGTGTTGTGCAGCGGACTGGACTTGATGATCCTTGAGGTACCTTACAGCTCTGTGTTTCTGTGTTTCTGTGTTTCCCAGTATGTACAGTCTTGGTACACATGAACATGAGCCCTGAAGAATCCAGTGGTAGCTTCGCATATATTGAAATTGTACATGCGTAGTAAATATGCCCTCTGTTCATGCAACATGGCAACTGTGCATATCAGGAGAATTGCAGGAACCACATGCTCCCATTATACATGGTTGACAGGATCCCAGTGCATTTGACTGTAACATCTGAAAAGGGAAATTATATGAACATGTTGTATACAATTTGTTCTGGCAGCATAGACTTCCTGCTGTTCCTGTAGATTTCGGCAATATTGCTTAATGTTAGCCTTCAAGGGGGCTGCTTGATTGACTAACGTATGTATCTTTTGTTCCTCAGACAATGCAGTTCTAGCTAAGAATTATAAGCAAAAGGTTTCAACTAAAAAAAGCCTGTTCTTTTTAAAATATATAATGCAACCTTTTAGCAGAGGCCTCAACAGTTCAAACGGATATGATTAGCAGTGGTTAACAGAACAAAAGGGCTTGTGCCCACAGATTGCGACACATTCAACCCCAGACCGGAACACTTGAAATATTTATATTAGGAAAGAAACTGGAAGAAAAAATGGCAAGCCTGCAATGGAGGAGGGAGCATCAAAATGCCATCACTGCACACAGCACAAACTGTAGTGGAATGACCAATGGCCGATATTACTATTATATAACATTATAGGCATGTAGGAAATGCGGAATTGGGTCTCTCATCCCTTTACCTGTTAAAGCCTGAACATCTAGCACTTGCTCTAAAAGCAGGCTTGTGAAGACGTGTCGTCCATGCATGGAGGTCATGAACTGCATGTCTTATGTTATTCCTGGGTTCTGTTCTTCTGAGAGCCAAACTAGATGTGACAGCATCCACAAGTCCAACCTGGGGATGCCTCTGCCATTTTAGGAAAGAAATTCCCTCTGTTTGCAAAGGCCATGAGGGCCTAATCCTGATCAGGACTGCAGCATGGGAGGAAGGAGGGGCTCCTGTTCCTCTCCCCCACATGCTGGTTTTGAGCCCAAGTGCTGGCCTTAAGAAGTTCACAAATCCACCTGTCAGGTGGCCTGCAATAACCACGTATCTATTCTCTGACAGTCCTTGCCCAGGTTCAACAAACACCCCTCTTTCCCTGGGTTCTCCAAAAGCAGTGGTTTCCAATCCTATAGAGTTGCCATTTTGTTTTACTGCTTTACAGAAGGAACTGCTATGAATCCTCATGGATAAAGAGCAAGGGCCCCACACCACCCGTCTCTCTTTGCATGCAAAGCTGAGAGAAGCTGCAGAACAACAAGTTGAGGTCAGGAGGAGAGAATTCCTTCATGGGTCAAACTCTTGGCTTGCTCCTTCTTCTGAAGCACGTTTTGGTGCTTAGCTTGTGCTTCCTGACCCTGTATTTCTTGGTCTGCTGCCATTATCCTGACCTTGATGCCACTGAGTTCACAACTCTTCACCCCTAATTATCATCTTGCAATGTTATATTGCAGCTGAGTGGGTCCTGCATCTGGAAAGGTTGAAGACCTTAACAGAAGCTAAGAGTACCAGTGCCAGAGCTGGCAAGGTTTCCTTGCACCAGCACTGTGTTCCAGTCCCACTCTCTCCTCTTGTGGTTGGTGAAGCAATGGCCTTCACTAATGATGTGTGAACACTCTCAGCCTCTACACAGTGAAATGGAATGATGTTACAGAAAATGCCTGCCCAGCCAGCATGAACACCACTCCCATCCTGCAGTCACTCCATTGGCTACCTATTAGTTACTGTGCTCAGTTCAAGGTATTGGTTATCACTTACAAAGCTCTTCATGGCCTTGGTCCAGCATACCTACGGGACCACCTCCCTCCCAATGCTCATCCATGGCAGCTTTGCTCTTCTAAACAGGGCCTCTTTCAGGTACCACCCTGCACATGGGCAAAATCAAAAGCAGCCCGTATATGTGCTTTCTCTGAAGTGGCCCCTGCCCAGTGGACTCGCCTACCTGAGGAGGTCAGGAGAGCCCTCACTCTCCTGGCTTTCCTCAAATGATGCATAACTGAATTATGCAAAAAGGCTTTATGGTTAGGAGGGGTGTATTGTAGGGAAGGCATCTCAGATGATCTGCTCTTGAGTTAGAAAGCACAGACGCCACCACTATGTTGTATTGGATTCTGGCTAATGCTGTGTCTTTGTGGACTTTTATCTATTTACCCTATGGCATTGTTTATGGAAATGTTCTTGATCTTGACTATACTAATCTCACGCTGTGTAATCTGTCTTGAGTCTCCATGAGAAAGGTGGACTATAAATAAATAAATAAGCAAGCAAGCAAGCAAGCAAGCCTCTGCTTCTGGGTGTTCTGGGGGGTAACTGGTTGGTGTGAAACAGGATGCTTGACTGGATGGACCGCTGGTCTGATCCAGCATGTTTCCTCTTACATTCTAAGGAAAGCTCTTTGTGCTGGATCGATAGGACTGTTGCAGATCTTCAGTCTCTTGCATGGATTTCTAGGATGAGGATGATAAGTTCTTTTCTTTGGCTAAAAGGGCAGAACTGAATGGTTCTGATTCTCCTTGTCTATTACAAGATGCCCCGTCATCCTTCCCAGGCTGAAATGCCACATTAAGAGTGAATTATAAACCCACCTGAAGTAACAATAACAACAACAATAATAAATCATCTTCCTTAAAGTAACTCTGCAGGATTTTTGCACTCCGCATTTATCCTACTTAAGAACTCCTCAACTAGAACACTAAAACAAGCAAATAAGTTGAGATTGGAATCCTGACATTTCCCTGCGGCATAGCTTTCCTACCTGTAAGTATAGACTTAGCATTCTATAACTTTAAGCCATTTATTGGCAGCTTAGTGTGATGTCCCACTGTAGTCCTTCTGTCCTGTGGTTGCCTGAGGAGGGAGCTGATTTTATTCTACAGATTAGCTGCCGTGGTTGGCTCGAGCCTCAAACAGCTTTAAACAAATGTTTAAATAATGTTGGTTTGATGGCGCACTTGAGTGAACTCCATGCAGTAGGCTTCTAATCAACATCACAGGCTAACTTAATCACATACTATATATCTCAAGGAGAGGAGAGCTGAGTTTTAGGAGAGGAAAAATGCCTTTTAGGATAGTAACAAAAATAGGAGTGCAACTGAAAATGGCAACCTCCGTATCAAG
Source organism: Eublepharis macularius (assembly GCF_028583425.1). Lineage (NCBI taxonomy): Eukaryota > Metazoa > Chordata > Lepidosauria > Squamata > Eublepharidae > Eublepharis > Eublepharis macularius. The sequence goes on from NC_072795.1 coordinate 115,925,537, forward strand.
TTTCCCCGCCTCTCTTGCAGCATGTAGTTATGGAAACACATCATGTGGACAGGGTAACACAGGGTAACACATGAGCCAGGGGCTACAAGAATGTCTACCCCCAGTCCAGTGGCATGGGGACAGGAAATACACAACAGGAAGACTTCATGTCACATGTTTGCATACTTCTGTGTTACTTGGAGGAAAAATATAATAATAACTGCACTGATATCCCACTCTTCTGGACGGATTAGTGCCCCACCCAGAGCGGTGAACAAGTCAGTGTTTTTATTATCCCCACAATACAGCTGGGGAGCTGGGGCTGAGAGGAGTGGCTTACCCTAGGCCACCTACTGAGTTCATGGCAGTAGTGGGATTCAAACCAGTAGAGTGCTGATTCGCAGCTGAACCACTTAGCCAGTGAGCTACAGCTTGTGACACTGATAGCATCATCCTAAGAACACTCTCCTGGAAGTAAGCCCTATTGAATAGACCTAAGTGGGGTTCTGGGCAGACCGTCCCAGGACTGTGCTCTGAGATGTCTTTGTCATTAGCAAGCCCATGTCTGACATCATGTGCACTTCAATCCAACTTAGGAAGGTCCCATTTCACCCTCTTGGACTTCAGGTGCTAATTTTTTATTTTGAGAATTAATCAAACTCCTGGTTTTGGTTTACGGAATAAATGAAAATAATGAATACTTGTGTTTTCTCATGACAACATAGGCATTTAGAACCATTTTGTTTACCGCATTATTATTGAATTTGTAAGAGCTTAGAAGATTGAATAAGGATTTACATTTGAAGTCTCTTTTCTTTTCTTGACAAAATGTGTGTCTGCACCCTAGTTGGATCTACTTAGTCCAACAGGGCTTTTAAAGAAATTAGTTTCATGAAGTTTTGTATTTGCCATGTCGATTTATACATGGAAGTCAAAGCATACACATCATGGGCTCAGTACAGTTGGGAAAGCGAATTAGAAGCCTTTTTTTCTTTTGCAGCTGCCACTTAGGCAGGGTTTTAAAATTCAGAATAATACTAAATTCAAAGGAAAACCAACTTAATTTTAGATCAAAGATACTATGATGCAACTTTAAAACAATACATTGCAAAAATGGACAGTTTCTATGGTGATTTCACAAAATATTGAATTCATCATCTTTATAGCAATGAGTTTTGTTGTTGCTAACTGCAGCTGTAGGAAATATGTAACTAGACATATGAGACCAATGGTACATTTTCAGTGCAAAGCTAAACAGAGTAACACCCTTCTAAACCCATTGAAATCAATCCACCTAGAAGGGTGTAATTCTGCTCAGGATGGAACTCTTAGTAGTTTGCTGGTGTTTTAAACTGGGGTCTTCCCTAGTTCTGCTGTTTGAGATCTTTTAAGATAGAAGTGCTAGGGACTGAAATTGAAAGCTAAGCAACAAGATATGAATTACATGAGAATGCACATGTGAAAGGAGTTGCAATGTTAGCTGGGAAGCTGAGTTTTAAAAGAGATCGGAAAGATTTGTCAGTTTCCCCTCTCTACTGAGACCGGGAAGATCGCTCCTCAGAGGGTTTGCTAATTTCCTCTTTGCCTCCAGAAGGCTCTGTCAGTTTCACCTCCCCTTCTAGGAGGCGAAGAGGAAATAAACAAACCCTCTGAGGAGCCATCTTTGCTGTCTCTGTAGAGATGGGAAATTGACAAAGCCTTCCGATCTCTTTCCTTCATGTGAGCGTCCTCATGAAATTAGTCTTTTGTAACTCTGAGACCTTCAGCATTCAATGCATGCCACAGAACTGTGGGCCTTTTCCTATGAGAGTTGTGTGTGTATTAAGCATTCCTAAAACACTAATTGGAGTGAATCCTGATGGTTACATCTGAGTGCTTTATGATAAATAGCATTTCGTTACCGGTTTGTTGTATTTTACTCTTATCATATCACTGTCTTCTGTTGAGTTCAGAAGCATCTTCTTCATTTGGAAATTTGCTCTCCATCTCTGCCTGTTTTATGTCAAAATATACTGCCTAGAAAAAAATGTTGAAATGTTTAGGGAAGGAAGCAATTGTATTTGAGACACTGAGTTTGCCCTTTTTGATCTCCCTGTGCTGCAGAGCAAAGGTAAATGGTGATCTTCAATGTGGGAAGCATTTGCTGAATCCAAGTGATAGTGGGGCAAGTTTCTCATTTTAGCATTCCGATGTAAAAAATGAAATGATCTCTGCATTTGTTAATTTTTAATACATTATTTTGCAAAGAATTTTGCAAAATCATTTAGCCTTGTTCCAGTCATATTTTATTTTTTGGAAGTACGTTTCATTTCTTTAAAAACCTATTCCTCCTGAGTCAAGTATGTTTAGGATGGCAAGGGTAGTTTGTCCCCTTCTCCCATGGACTCTGGCTTTCTCAGGTCTAATTCTAATAATGTAGACATCAATCTGGCGTTTGAATGGGATCAATAAATCTATCAGTTCATAGATTCCTTTAAAAAACCTGTTAGTTTTCAAATTTCACAAGAGACGCTGGAGGGGTGGGCTATAAAACACTATTACCAAATGAGAACCTTGAGATGAGGCATTGGTTCCCTGGGCTCTCAAGGAGCAAACTCCAGTAGTTGAACTGTGGCACTATTGCCGAAGTCCAGAATCCTCCCTGCCTTGGGAGCCAGGGGATAAAAGAAGAGCCAGCCATGTGTCTTTACTAGGGGTGTGCAAGGCCTGCCTGTTTTGTTAAACCTGATTTGGTTTTAACTGAATCAGGAAACCGTTTCAGTATTCAGGGAATATCGAAACAGCAAGCCAATTCGGTATTCGCGTTTTGGCTTGATTCGGCCATTGTTTTCAATGAGAAAACCTTCTCCCGGCTTTCCGGGAGTCTGGGGGGGGCATTTTCTGTCCAAATCACACCAAACTTGGTGGAGACCTTCTCCTAACTCTTCTCTAACTACTCTCCAAGTTTCAGAAACGGTGATGTGAGTTGTGTTATTTTGTGTCGTAGACTGCTTTCATGCCCTGTTGTGCCCTCCTACTGTGTCACCTAAAGCAGTTAAAGAAATAAAGTGTTTTTGACAGCAATTGTGTTTTGGGTGATTCTTTAATGTGAAGTGAGTTGTTTTATTTTTGTGTAAGATACTGCTGGCATGCCCTTTGGTGTGCCCCCCTGCTGTGCAACTTAAAGCTGTTAAAGAAATAAAGTGTTTTTGACAGGAATTATGTTTTTGTGATTCTCTGATGTTAAGTGAGTTGTGTTGTTTTTCTGTGTGGGGGACTGCTGGTGTAATGTGTCACAATGCTTTGCCTACTTGAACTTTTGAAAGTGAGAAAATGTTTTTTAAAAAACTTTAGTCAGTGTGTTTGTGTTTTATTCTTTGTTGTGCAGTTGGTTCCCATCATAGGGAACAATGGGGCTGGCTGGCCAGCCATCTCTGTAGGTGGTGGGGGAATTTGAGGGAGGGTGTCTGTGGTTCAGGTGCTCTTTCACAGGGACAAGCTCGCACTCCGGAGTGTGCCCACCATTGTGGCACCCCTGGGCTGTGCATATTTGCCCAGGGAAAGAGAGTTTAAAAGTTCGCATCACAGGGAACAATGGGAGACGGCTGGCCAGCCTGCTCCTGGGGTAGTGGCCAGTGTGGGAATGTTTGGGAGGGTGTCTTTGGGTCAGTGTGGGGCTGTGGGGTGGGGAGATTTAAAAGGGGGACTGTTCCTGTGGCCATAGATGCCACATTCCGTGGGTTCCTGCTGTGGGAGATTTTCCCATAACAGGAATCAATAGAAAGTGGCTGGCCACAGGACAGGGGAGGTTAGGTTTTGGGGAGGGTGTGTGTGGTATTTGGCAGTTTGGGAGCAGGTGGACTGTGGCTGTGGCCATTGGCAGCCCCAATCCCATGTGTTTCTATGGTGTGGAAGTCTTCCCCACAGTAGAAAGACAAAGTGGTGTGGCAGGAGAACCACCTTTGGGGGGGCATAAAATGGCCCCCCAAAGTGGGATCAGCTTGGGCCTTGGTGGAGGGTGGGAGGACAGGTAGGAGATGGGCCCCTGAAGGTTGGGGGCATTTTGCATGCAAAATGCCACCCCTAGCCAGACAAGCCTCTCTTATTTCCCCCATAGGAAATAATGGAGAAAGGGGAGGCTAAGAGCAGCATCTTTGGGAGGCCATAAAATGGCCCCCCAAAGTGGGATCAGCTTGGGCCTTGGTAGAGGGTGGGAGGACAGGTGGGAGATGGGCTTCTGAAGTTTGGGGGCATTTTGCATGCAAAATGCCACCCCTAGCCTGACAAGCCTCTCTTATTTCCCCCATAGGAAATAATGGAGAAAGGGGGGGGGCTAAGAGCAGCATCTTTGGGAGGCCATAAAATGGCCACCCAAAGTGAGATCTGCTTGAGCCTTGGTGGAGGGAGGGAGGACAGGTAGGAGGAGGTCCCCTAGCCAGACAAGCCTCTCTTATTTCCCCCATAGGGAATAGTGGAGTGGAGGTGGATAGGGGCACCTTCTTTGGGAGGCTGTAAAATGGCCCCCCAAAGTGGAATCTGCCTGAAACTTGGTGGAGGGTGGGAGGACAGGTGGGAGCAAGTCCCCTGAAAGTTGGTTGCATTTTGCTTGCAAAATGCCACCCCAAGCCACCTAGAAAGATGACTTGTTTTTCCCCATAGAGAACCATGGAGAGTGGTGAAGGATGGGGGCGCCTTATTTGGGGGGGCATAATATGGCCCCCCAAAGTCCAATCTTTCTGAAACTTGTAGGGCAGTTAGAGGAGACTTAGTAGAAAGTCTCCACCATGTTTGGTGTGGTTTGGACAGAAAATGCCCCCCCCAGACTCCCGGAAAGCCAGGATAAGGTTTTCTCATTGAAAACAATGGCCGAATCGTTTCGGGAATCTGTTTCAGTATTACCGAAATTTTTCGGTATTCAGAAAAAGTTTCGGTATACTGAAAAAACTGAAATGGCCCTGATTCGGTATTTTTAACCTAATCAGAATACCAAATTGCACACCCCTAGTCTTTACCTGCCAGAAGCTCCCAGAAGTTCCTCCATCTGGGTAATGTTGCTGAGGGAGGCCAACAGTTAATCCTTATGCTTCAACAAACTACCCAATTACCATCTACCTGCCTTTCCCTTCGTGATATGCCTTTCCCTTTCGTGTTTCCTGCCTTTCCCTTCGTGATATGGAAGCTTATGAACCTGAGTGCATAAATGTTGCTTCTGCTGTGGGCATGGGTTGACTACTTAAGTTGGTGATGCACCAGAAAAGGTTCTGCTGCACTGTGGTTCTAAAACAAATAAAATAGAGCTAGTAGTTCCTTAGGAGGAGTATCAACATTTGTGCCTACTGACTTGGTTGCCCACAGTGAGACATCTTTGAGGTTCATGGTGGGGATTGGTTGCAGTATGGAAATAAAAACACTGGGGATGCCAGGTCCCCTTACCCCAGGGGACTCAGTGCTTACCTTCTTGTTGTTCCGGGCATGCTTCCGGGAAGTGATATCATTGTGCAAGGTGGAGGACTGTGTGCATGCTTCGCAGTTGGCCGATTTTGACCCCAAATTGGCCTGCTATGATGCGCAAGAGCGTTCTTGGGATGGCGCGATGACATCAATGAAGTCATCACACTGGCCCTGGGACCGTGCCTGGGAGGTTCACTCCCTGCCTTTCCCTCTGCCAGCCAGGTAAACAGTGACATGAGGAGCTGCAAAAGGTGCGAATGGGGGATCCTGCACCCCCACTGGGGGAATGGGATCCCAACCTACCCCTTGGTTTCCAGTTTGGTCTCAAATCCACTGATCTCCACCTGCTTTGCTTGTTGGAGGGAAGAAAGCAGTTCTGCTCCCAGCAGCAGAATAAAGGTGGCAAATTATGGCAGAGCTGGCAGTAAACTCTGTAGAATACTAGGAATGCTCACCTGTGGCCTATACAATTTTGTATGTTTAAGCTTGGCTAAACTTTTGTGGCATGTTTAATGGAATAAATTGTTTAGCTTTCTCTGATTACCATTATTAATGACATGTGTCCAACCACACAGTTGCCAGGACAGTATGGCTGTTGGCAGAAGACAGGGTGGCAATTTCCACTGATTGCCTGCCCCTATGTGTGGTCCCCTGTGCTGTTCCTGAAGGTTTGCTGGCCTCCAACAAGGAACGTTACAGGGGATACAGATCCCAATGGTCTGGCCAGCTCCCAATGCAAGTGAATGGAGTTAGATTTTCATGAGTCTTGAGTTTATATGTTGAAATGTGTATGTTTGGTGTGGGAGAACCTTTAAGAAAGCACCTGAGCAAATTGTTTGGAAATTCAAAAAATATGGCTCTGTTAAGTCCTGGGCACTAACCATGGTAATTTTTTATACCCCAGTTTTCTCTCCAATGGGAACTCTGAGTAGCTTATCATAAAGTTCTCTCCTCCACCACCACCACCACAACCTTGTGAGGTAAGTTAAGCTGAGAGTGTGTGTCAGGATCAAGATCACTTGGCTCGTTTCCATGGAAGGATAGGGATTCAAACTAGTTCTCAGAGGAACCAGTATGACATTCTAACCACTCTGCCATGCTGGCTGTCTCAACTCAGAGAGAGCTGCCAAGGAGATGAAGGTTAACAGAAAGTATCTAGAAGCACCCTGTTTTCATGCAGTCAGGTAAGAAATTCTGTGAGTATGGTCACACAAACTCAGAGATTAGCTTTGTTCCTTTGCTTTTAGGGATCAGCAGCTTGCTGAGCTGTGCCGTGCGATCTAACAGTACAGTTCCTTAGAGCCTTAAATACCCTTTTAGGGACTTTCTCACAGCTTTGATCGTGTTGTCTTTAGTGCCCAGGATATCAGCAAAAGCTAATGAAATTTTGAGGGACTGGTTGAAAATATGGCACAAAATAGAAGTTCTTTATAGGCATGGTCAAGATAGCACTTGGTAATTCAGAAGACAGGGAAAAGCAAACTAGGACACACTGCTCTGTACTGAAGAAATGACTCATTGTTTTGGCTGAAAACATAATACCAAAAAGTGCCACAGTTCAACCCTCTGAGTAACAATGTGCAGTGTCAACGGAAAATACAATTTTCCTGGACAAATTTCCATGGAGAGAAAATGGAATGTTATTTTCTTATCACAGGTACTGAAAGAATAAAGAGCACAGTTGTGGTAAACATCTTCTGAAGCATTCCCAAATATTTGCATCAAATTTATTGTGATGATTTTAAAAAGGTACCTTTATTGAAATACTCAGTGATAAACGCTCTCTTCTGGAAAGAGATCATATTATGTGTCTACTCTGCCCAAGACACTCATCTCTCAAAGGGCCCGCAGCTCCCCAAGGAATCCAGCATCTCATCTTTCAATTAAACTTCCTTGGAATGCAAGTTAAAATGAAATTCATATAGACAGAAGTTTAACTTTCCTTATCCTATGTACTATTACTCATTCTGAATATTTATTTAAAATAACAGTTTTGAAGCTCATCTTTACACTTGTTTGTGGGTTTTTGCATGGACACAGCTTACTCTGACATTTCATTTTCACAAATGCATTTAACATCTTGAATCATAGAATCGTAGAATCATAGGGTTGGAAGGGATCTCTAGGGTCATCTAGTCCAACCCCCTGCACAATACAGGAAATTTACAAATACCTCCCTTCTCCACACCTCCAGTGACTTCTGCTCTATGCTCAGAAGATGGCAAAACATCGTCAGGATCCCTAGACAAACTGGCCTAAGGAAAATTGCTACCTGACTCCAAGGTGGCAATTGGCCTTACCCTGGGCATGTAAGAAGGGGCCACGAGAACTAAGCAGTAAGCGCTCTTGAGGAAGAGATTCGAAATGAGCATGCAGCCAGCATCTCATTAAGCACATGAAGCTGGGCAGCTGATTTCTCCAAAAAATTACAAAGACCTGCACAAGTGGTGACCTGCTACAGTACAAAACATAGATATCTGCTTGCCCTAGCAGAAGCAAAAGAATGAACTGTGAGATAACCTCAACATCGTTTCATTACTGGCCAGCCTATACCTATTCCAGCAGGATCAAGAGATGAAATTTTCTTTGGACTGTGCTACTTCAGGCTTTAGGGGCAGAGATTTTATGTTTAAATGCTCCTTTAAAATAATTATCTGCATATACAAAACTATCATATCAGAAAGAAGGATCCAGCCTAACTTTTTCCTGGTATGCCATTTTGTGTGTGCACAGAAGGTTGGGGGAACACTGAAATTAACACCTTGTTAATTTGTTTTATTATTTGTATATTGATTTTAGTTTTTGTTTTTATCGATTTTAACTGTTCATCGCCTAGAGCCCCTGGGGATGGGCGGTATATAAATTGAATAAATAAATAAATAAATAAATAAATATACAACCCCCCTGCAGTATAGTCCCAGAAAAATGTTACCACTTGATCCTGCTGAGTGTCTAAACAAAATCCACTTTGAGTGTTGTGGCAGGAGAAAGGCAGAATAAAAATGACTTGAACTATTTCATTAAATCCTCTTGGAATGAAAAACCAGGCTTCTGTTTGTTCCTATGTTTAAGTTGTGTTTCCTTTGAATAGTGCAGAAGGAAAGTGTATTCTACAGAATGCTGCTCAGACTATGTTCATGGATGGCATTTATGTACCCTGCGCCCCTCCCCCTTTCCCCCTCATACCTAAATGTGAATGCTGCAACTGAGGAACTGGGTGGGAAGGCATGTTTGTTAAGATTTAGTTTGTTACTCAGCATGTGGTCTTGGGTAAGCCATTCCTCTCAGCCCCAGCTCCCCAGCTCCATTGTGGGGATGATAACAACATTGACCTTGTTCAGCACTCTGAGTGGGGCACTAGTCTGTCTGGAAGAGTCATATACACCACCACTACTACTACTACTACTACTACTACTACTACTACTACTACTACTACTACTGTTTTCAAAAACCAAACAACGTATGTTTGGCAGTGGCTGTAGGACCTACTCTCTAGCACTCCTCCATAACAACTGTCATGTCAGCTATGATTGTGACTTGCAATGGAGTGTGAGTGAGGTGTCAGATTCCTTCTAACCACCACCACCACCACAATTAATAGTCTTGTTGCTTACCTCTCTGAGCATATTTTAAGGGAAACCAAAAAGTCATGATGTGGAGGTATGCATGTGCAGAGGCATTTGGTTCTTTTCTGTGAGAGCAGAACATATATAATAATTTCCTTTTTCACACCTGGAATGTTTCCCTTCTTGCAGAAGAGAACAGAGTAATTGATGCATCGCTGGGGGTGCAGTGCAGTTAGAAACTTGGGGCCACAGCCAAATTCATGTTTTTCTGCTCTTCTATGGTTATAACTAGAGACGGGCATGAAGAGCAATACAAACAAACAAAAAGCCACGAACAGCCACGAACAGCTGTTCACGAACAAGCTGTTCGTGAGACCCCATTCTAAATGAACAGGTGGTTGTTGCAAGCCTCGGTCATTGCTGTCCGTTGCTGTTCATCAAGCCAGGCAATCTGGCACCTGCAATTAATTCCCTTGGCAACCGGAGGCAGGGACTGCCTGAACTCTGTTTGAACTCCTGCTGTTGCCCTGGAAACCCCAATCTAAGCCCAATTTAGCTTGATAGGCAGGTCTTCCTTTCAAGCGTTGAGCTCCAAATTTGTTACAAGGGAGCAGAGACCAGAGGGGAGGGGGCTCCCAGCTCTGGCTTTGGAGAGGGAGAGACAGCTGCTGTTGGCATTTTGATAGAGTGCATTGGAGCTTGGATTTTCTTTGAGTGTGGTGGGATAGGGATCTACCCCTTCAGGTTCCAGGGCTGCTGCCAGGTGCTGGGCCCAGCTATTATATATTATTGGTACCTTTCCTGCTGCCTGCTCAGGTAGGGTTTCTGGGAGTGGTGTGGTAGGGATCTACCCCTTCAAGTTCCAGGGCTGCTGCCAGGCTCTGGGGCCAAGTTATTATTTATTATTGGTACCTTTCCTGCTGCCTGCTCAGGTCAGGTTTCTGGGAGTGGTGCAGTAGGGATCTTGACTTCGATGATGGCTGGAGGAGAGCCTGCTGGCCCCCACGAACATCCAGCCACGAACATGTTTGTGAATAGGTCATGCTCGTAAGTGTTCATGAGTCCCTGTTCGTGGATGGCAATGAACAACGAACATCAAGTTCAATTTTTTTTTCTGTTCATGCCCATCTCTAGTTATAACTACTGAGAATGACTTTAAGATGTTGAGCTACCTAAATACAAAATGTAAACATAACACAATGGTAAATTTTGACGCTCCTTGGTTTAGCACAAGATAACCATCCTCTTGCTTGCTTGCTAAATAAAGCTTAGGTTTTCTTGTAACACTGATAGTTAGTAATATTGACCCATGAATTGATTTGGGCTTTATTAAATTCATTCATTGATTGAATGTTTGAGAACCAATGTATTTAAATTACATAGCAGTGTAGGATAGACCAACTTTCTTTCTCAGAAGGTGCTGTGGAAGAGTTCTTCTCTATTTCCTAAGTTAGGAACAAATCTATAACAAATAAGGATGCAGACTTTAATCAGCTCTTTTGATAGATTGATTAACATAATCTATATTTTTACTGGCGAGATTTAAGTAGTGTATTATTGCAGAATCAAATAGAACATTTTGAGATGGACACCAAGGATCATAGAATCATAGGGTTGGAAAGTACCTCTAGGGTCATCTAGTCCAACTCCCTGTGCAATGCAGGAAATTCACAAATATCTCACCTCCACCTATACACACCCAGTAACTATTACTCCATGCTCAGAAGATGGCAGAAAACCATCAGGATCCCTAGCTAAACTGGCCTGGGAAAAATTGCTGCTTGATCCCAAGGTGGTGATTGGCCTTACCCTGGGCATGTAAGAAGGGGCCATGAGAAGTAAGCACTGATGATCTACCTAGGTTCACAGAATAAGTGTTGCTGTCAGCCTCTGCTTAAAAACCTCCAAAGAAGGAGAGTTTACAGAAAGATACCTCACGCTTCCCCTTTAAGTCTCCTGTGCCCAGTGAATTGTTCCTGAAGGTTGGAGAATCCTCAGCAACAGGGGGATGAAACACACGACTTCAGCAAAAAGATGGTGTCAGCAGAAGTCTAGTGTGATCTCTTGCTTTGTAGGCAGAAGTGGGTGATTTGGGCTGGTTTTTCTATCAAGTTACAGTACTCTGTGCTGCATTCCACTCTAAGGGTCCTCAACTCAACTTTTCAAGGAGTGCTGGGGGGGGGGGGGTCACCAGTCTGTGACCTCCATCTGTTCACAGGTCAGTTGTTTTGATTAGTAGAAATTGGCTGTTGCCATAGATTTGTCTATCAAACTTGTTTGACTGAACATGGACTCAATAAAAGCCTAAGTCTTCCAAGATGAGTGTAACCTTTGAAATTTAATATACACCAGATATTAGGGAAGGACAGAGTGACATCAAGGGGCTTCTGAAGTTTGAAGTTAGACCCAGAGAAGGGAAGAAAGGGGCTTTATGACTGTTTTGCACTAAAACTTGAGGCATACTCAGGTCACCCATGTTTTCTTAAGGAATCTGGTGCAGGATTAGTGGTCAAGCTGTTTGCTTTAAGAGGCTGTTCGTTCCCAACATATTCTTCTTGTATAGCCAGTTTGGTGTAGTGGTTAAGAGCGCAGGACTCTAATCAGGAGAGCCAGGTTTGATTCCCCACTCCTCCACTTGAAGCCAATTGGGTGACCTTGGGTCAGTCACAGCTTTTTGCTCTCTCAGCGCCACCCACCTCACAGGGTGTTTTGTTGTGGGGATAATAATGGCATACTTTGTAAACTGCTCTGAGTGGGCATTAAGTTGTCCTGAAGGGCAGTATATAAATCAAATGTTATTATTATTATTATATTTAAAAACTAATAGGTATTAACAAGACTCCCAAAGTCTCCAGGGCTGTAGCTCTCATCCAGAAGAAACCAAATCTTGTAACACTGCCTTAGAGCAGCAATATTAAAGACTGATTGAAACAGTAGCAACTGTTTCTTAGAAGCAGGGGTCATTTCGTAGAAAAAGAGCTGGAGGAGCTCATCAGCATAACTCATTAGCATAACTCATTAGCATATGCCACGCCCCTTGACAGCACCAGAAGTGTGTCATTGGCATAACTGATTTGCATATGCCACACCCCCTGACATCACCTATCCTGGCTGTTTTGGACCCAATCCTGGCCATTCAGGGCCGAAATTGGGCCCAAAATGGCAAAAGGGGCTGAAAATGGCTGAAAAGGGGCCCAAAATGGTCAGGATCGGGTTGCTGCTGAGTGGGAGAGTGATCCACCACCCGTCAGAGGCCCGATCCGGGCCATTTCGGCCCCAGTAAAGGCCAAAATGGACCCAAAATGGCTGTCAGGTGGGCGGGGCCACCTGTCATGTGACCTCTTTAGGGAACTGCCGGAACTGCATTCCAGCGTGTTCCCCCTCAAAATGAGCCCTGCTTAGAAGCCTCCTGCTTCTGAACTGGGGTTGGATCTTGGGTTGTCAAACTTGTTATGAATAGCACTATAATGAAGAATAAGGAGATAAAAAGAGTCTAATTGTATTGAACTTTATATTATTTTTATGTCATAGATATTATATATTTTTTTTAAAATGCCTGTGTAGGATTCCCACCCACATACATGCCAGTCCTTTCCCCCCCTTAAACTTTCCCTCTAACTTTTTCACAGAACTGTTAAATAATCCATCCCAAGGGGGCTGCAGCACAGAGTAGACTTAATTAGCTGTTATTTAGAAATGCAAAGTGCAAAATCTTGTCAGGCCTTCTAATCATTGCTTGATGAGCACTTTAATGACCTAAAGCTGGACCAGGTTTTGACAAGCCTCTCCATTCCTTTGATATACTTGCAGCAGCTGCCTGTTTTCTCCTTTCTCAAACATGCACCTAAAGGCAGGCACACAAATGCAGACAGAAAACGGGCACCGTTTCCCAGTCCTGCTGATTCTGTACTCCAAATCTGCCACAACACAGCATGTTTATTCTAATGGACATGCTTTACTGGCTGGTGCTCAGGGCCACATTGACATCCAAGTGAACTGGCAAGGTCAGGACGAAGGTGCTCCCGCTCACACCCTCTGTTGTCTGGCCTGGTTTATTTGTCCCTGCAGCCTGCTTTGAACCTGATGTGGCAACATGGGAGGAAGGCACTTGAGGAAGCAAAATGTCCTGAGCCAACCTGTAGTACTCTTTTAATTTTGCCCCACACTTGTCTGGTGACAGTTCTCCAGTCCCAGACTCCCAGTGCAAAGCAAGAGTTATTCCCAATTTAAGTCATGGAGAATTTACTCACAAGGAGTAAAGCCATATCTATACATATACTTATACATAGACATATACAAAAATGTACTTGGATAATACTTCCTTAAGCACCCATGCCACCATTTGCCTGGGGCTTTGTCTTCCTTGGTTTATTTAGTATATTGGTTAATCCATTAGTGGTTCTATGTTTTGATGCAGTTTTTTAAAAGAAATATGGATATGCCTTTAGTCAGATAATTGGCTTATTCTACTGTCTGTATGTTTACAAGGTACATCATACTATCTAAACATATAACACTTTCCTCGATGTAACAGGTTTGGGGAATGCTAATTGAAACATCCCAGGTATATTTGAAGGGATAAAAAACGCAGTGTTTGCTCTAAAAATGAAACAGTCATGGAACATAGGAAGTCAGCTCAATCTAGCCCATTATTGTCTGCTCTGACCGGCAGAAACTGGCTACAGTTTCGGCTACAGCAAGGTTTTTTCCAGCCTCTGCTACCGGCGCCTGGCAATATTGAAGACAGAATCCTAGATCTGCTGTATATATTTGCTGTGCTACTGAGCTGTAAATCCCTCCCCTTTTAAAAATCAGTGTAACCTCCTAACAATGTGAAGGATCCTATTTATTATATTTTTATCCCATGAATACTCCAAGGAACTCAGGAACAGCATATATAAGCCTCCCCACTCCTCTCGACAGCCCTATGAAGTTGGTTAGGTTGAGAGATTATGACTTGTTCACTGAGTTGCATTGCAGAGGAGGGATTCAACTTATAGTAGTAGTAGGGTAAAGTAGTGGTAACTCCTGTATAGTACCAATACTAGTATATTTCTGTAAACCCTGGTTGAATAATGGACTCTAATGTAAGTGGCTTCATAATGGGATTAGACAGACTCATAGGGCATGTGTCCATCAATGGCTATGAGTTGCAGTAACTGAAGGGAAACCCTGTATCCAGAGGTAATGAGCCTCTGAATATCAGTGCTAGGAGGCAACATCAGGCAATGGTCTTTGCCTCTGTGCTTTCTTTCTTGCCCCTCCAGGCTAACTGGTTGCCCCTTATGTGAAAGAGGTTACTGGACTAGATGGACCACTGATCTGATCCAGCAAGTCAGTTTTGTGTGTTGATGATACACACTTAAGGCATGACATGAATAGCTGCTTGTTTATGATGACCATGGAAATGCAATCCAGGTCTTCATATTTGGGAGGAATACTTAATACTGCTGCTTAGTATAGTGGTTTTGAGCATTTGGAATGGAGTTCTCACCTGGATTTATTTTGGGTTTTTTTTAGTTCAGCACTAATATCCAATATCTATCAAGTTGTGCTCTTATCCACTGGCTTATGTTTTGTAATCTTTGTTTCAGTGCACTTCACTCAATGCATACTAATTGAGATTCCAGCTGTGGTGAAAAAATGACATAAATTAGAATGAGTGACTTTTCATATCACTGTAGCACCATGGAAAATTATGTAACTACAAAGCTACAGTATCTGGGGCAGGGGGTAAACATGAGCAGCAACAGGAAAACACTGAGCCAACCTTGCCATATGCTTTACTTTATGTTGCCACTGGGTGTCACTGCCTTTCTATGGTCATTGGGGTGATCCAATATTTTAACTAGACATGTGTGGCTGACCCAAAGATCATCATGGTAATGGAACTTAATTACTGCAATACATTCCTCAAATGCTAAAACCATTCTCATTTCAAAAACTACAGAAATAAAGTTTAGAGGTTCATTAGAAATACCTTGTTGAAGTTATCAATCTATAACACAAAAATATTGCAGTAGCAGAAATATGGACCTCAGAGATCGTAACTTCCCTCAGAGCCTGTTTGGGCCATCACTGCACCCTGACCCTGAATGGTAGCAATTGGGATTATGGAGAAAAACTTCTCCACTGGTGACAAACCACACGAACCCATGAATCTGCACTATACTGAGTAAGGTCATTGGTCTGCCAAGGTCAGTATTGTTTACCCTCACTCCTGGTATCTCCCAAGGGTCTCAGGATGAGGGCCTTCATGTTATCTACTATCTGATCTGTTTGACTACAGATACTTGAGGTTGAATCTGGGATCTTCTGCGTGCAAAGTGGATGGTCTACCATTGAGCTACAGTCCCTTCATTAGCACCCTGGTATATTAATTTGGTATAATGGAGCTGAATATCCTAATGATGTCCTCTGGTGACCACCACTTTTTGCAGATGAAGCAAGATCCCCATCCATGAGAGAGATGAAACCCTTATGAGAGTAAACATAAATATCCTACAGGTAGTGCACTGTCAAGCATAAAAGGTAGTAGATGGACCTAAGTCTCACTAGGACGTTCAGGCACAGGACAACTTATAGAAGTTCCCCAGTGCATACTTGCAGTTCAATTGATGGAATTTGGGGGTGAATTTATGTCAAGATATTTTTAAGTCAGCTTGTTGAAGTGGCATTGCGGTGTGATCTTTTGGTATGGAAAAGTTACAATGGGTATGTTGAGTGGTCATGCAGTAATGAATTTTCATGAGTAATTGAAATATCCATTTAGAGTTTTGTAGGAAAAGAGAGTGTCAGTGCAGTTCTCTGAAGAGTTACCCCACTCTAAGCCCATTGGTATCAGTGACCTTAGACTGGAGCAATTCTATGTAGGATTGCACTGTCAGTCAAATAGGACAGCATGAAAATGGGAAAGTTTTTGAGCTGGTAAGTTCTACCACCAATGTGTCCATTACTGTAAGGTTATACTATAAATCTTATGTTACTTAATACTTTTAAGCTGTAAAAAGTGACCAAATAACAGAATGAAGCTTTTCATTGTTTTACTCTATCCCTAACATTTTATACCCATTGTTTATCTAGAGGCACAGCAAAAAGTAGCTCAATGAGATTCCAAGACTAGTTGAGAGGTGTAGGCAGTAATTTTGTACAAATACTGTATGATTACTAATTCTGGTTGTTCTCATTGTTATTCTTAAAGGCCACTGAGAAATGTAGGGGGTTAGTCCTGAGACTTACACAACAGGACTAGGCTGAGGCATAGGTTTACTTGGATATACACAACTAGAAGTCTATGTTTCCTAGGCAGTATTATAAACAACATCGTAACTCTTTATTTTGCTATGTCAACAGGCTAATGTTTATTTCGGCTCTATATCTGGTTCCCAGCACAAATCCCATTTTTACTTCTCTAAAATCATCCTCTTTTAAAAACCATATTCTACTTTCATGTACTCATTCTGCAGGATTTTTGACCCACCATGGCTTTTTCCTCTCATGTACAGATTTCCCTTTTCTTCTTTGATAATACCCTTGTTGGCTTCCTGGCCCAACATAGTCATTCTTAACTTTAGGCTTGTTCCCAAAAGTGGCTCTTGGCATAGCTGCACTCCACTCCAGATCTACCTTGTTATTTTGCAGTTCTGGAATACTTTCTCCCACATTTTGGTTTACGTAGGTATAGCATTTATTGCATATGGCCAAAGACTGTTACAATCAATCACAAAGAACACCAAATGAAAATAATAAATAACATAATTAAAAAAAACCAGATCTGAATGTGGTTATCATGTTAAAACATCTCACCCTTCAGATACAACTTTAGCCCTATTTTCTTGGCTCCCAAGGCAAACAGTGTTTTGATTTACTAAATGGAGAGTTGATAAAGTTGTTGCATTGCTTGATTGACCATCTTGATGGGCTCCCCTTGGATCTTAAGAAGTATCTCAACTTGTGAGATGGAAGTAACTGTAGCCAGAAGGGAAAACGATCGGCTTCTCACTGAGATCCCACCTGAGTTGCTTTGAGGGATTTTATTGCCCCCAGCAAGGTACACTCATTGCATTATCCTGTACTTTTTCCAGGCAGCTGTGAGCTGAATTCCTGCAGCTTTGCCTCAGGGCCAAGCTACAAGTGACGAATGACACTTGCCTGGCAAGTGAACAGACACGCGTGTTCCTCCCTGTTCACTTGCCAGTCACTTGTGCTCTCGAGTGCAAGTGAATGGCAAGTGAACAGGGAGGAATACACGTGAGTCTGTTCACTTGCCAGGCAAATGTCATTCGTCACTTGTAGCTTGGCCCACAGAGGCTCCATTCAGATTTGAACAGTAATGGTACAGATCCAAGAGGAGATGCCATCACCTTCTATGCAGCTGATGGCCAGAAGCAAGCTGAGCCCTGTAGTGCACTGGTATCCCCATCATGCCACTGCACTGGCCAGACAACCATCCCTGGACCCCACTTATAGAAAATTTTGGTCCAAGCAGTGGAATGCCCACCTGCTCATTGTCAAAAACAGTGATTGTGACCCTCATCTCCACATTGACTGATAATACAGTAGATTTTTCTCCTTCTCTGCAATCCATCCCTCACTTATCTTTCAGCACAGGTGTGCCATATACTGTTTACTTTCTCTGGAGAGCTGCATGCATCCATTTAGAAAAGATGATTACTAGCTCGATTATTCTATTTATTTATTTTTTGCTTATGGATAAGGTAGAAGTGTTTTTCTCCCCTTCAATGATAATGTGATAAAGTGGTCTTGTAAAAACATCTCTACTCATTTGTGCATGCATGTGGCAAGATCCCATGTTGTCAAGTCAAGGGGGAAGAAACCATTTTAAAGCATTTTCCAGAATGTTGCAGACTGCACCTTAGGCCACGTTTACGCACAAATAAATACTGAGCAGGAAAAAATGCTTTCTGGAGACATTGCCACTTCAAAAATGATATTTTGGCTCTGTTACACTAGGGAAGGCCTAAATATTATTGTTCTTTATTAGAAGATTATACGTTCCAGTGCAAAGGTTGGCAACTGTAGGAAAGAGTGTCTATCAACAGGTGCCAGTGATATCTTTCTTCTTCCCGCATGGCAAGTTAGTATCTGTCAGAGCACCAATACGGTGGAGTGGTTAATATCTCTGGCAAATCTGGAAAATCCAAATTGAAATTTCCACACAGCGATGAAGTGACTTTGGGCCAGTTGCTTAACATAATCTACCTCACAGTATTGTTGTGAGGGGAAAAGGGGAGAGGACCATTTATGCTATTCTTGCAGCAGCTTCACTGGCTCCCAGTAGAATTCCAGATCTGGTTCAAGGTGTTGGTTTTGACCTATAAAGCCCTAAACGGACTGGGACCAGCATACCTAAGGGGCCGTCTCTCCCTGTATGTGCCCCAGAGAGCACTTTGTTCAACCGGACAACATCTACTGGTGGTCCCTGGCCTAGGGAAGCTCGGCTGGCCTCTACCAGGGCCAGAGCCTTTTTCGGTCCTGGCCCCAACCTGGTGGAACTCTCTGTCTGAGGACACTCAGGCCCACCAGGATCTTGTATCATTTAGGTGGGCCTGTAAGACGGAGATGTTCCGCCAGGCATATGGTGGAGGCTAATTTTAGCCCATCATTGCCGAGCCTTCCACCGGTCTCCTTCTACAAGGGGTATGGAGAGTCCACTCCTGCTGGTTGGCCGGAAAGGGGCAGAGTATTTCATCTGTTTTTATAATTGAGTTTAAATTGTATTTTAATCAATGTTGTACACTGCCCTGAGCCCGCTTGTGGGGAGGGTGGGTTAAAAATAAAATAAAATAAATAAATAAATACTCGGAGCTCCTTGCAGGAATGGCGGGATACAAATGAATAGTTGGATAGAATTGTGGGGCTACGGCTCAGCAGCAGAGATCTGCTTTACATGTAGAAGGTTCCAGGTTCAGCCCTTGGCTTCTCTAGTTAATAAAGGATCAGACAGTGGGTAATGGGAACAGACCTCTACCTAAGACCTTGCAGAACTACCATCAGTTAGACCACACTGATCTTAGTAGACTCAGTCTCAGTCTCAGTACTAGTAGTCTCAGTACTAGGCAGTTTTGTGTTCTCAGTTTCCCTCTTCTGCATAACATTAAAAGTACAGGAACACTGTTCTCTGAATCTTTTTACCCTAGACTTTGAATGACACTGGATGGAAAACCCTAGCTAGGCTGGTTTGTTTTATTTTTGTACAGAATAAATAAATAAAACATGGTTTGATTCTCTTGAGGCTGAGAAGACCCAAAAATTTATATTCAGTTTCTACCACCTGGAACCATTTTTATTCAGCTCAGCTTTTTTGAAAGTTCTGTAGATGGAGGCTTTTGGCAGTGGCATGTTTAAACTGTGCAGTCAGCCAGGAGTGTCTTTTTCAGATGTCTGTAGCGATAATTACACATTCATCTATGTTTATTGCTGAAGATGCGCACATATAAATATATCCTCTTAGGAGTCCTTCAGAGGAAAATGGAGTCAATTGACTTTGGAAACGCTTAAGCATTATTTTTCACATGTTAATCGGGCATCATTATGATGGCCATTTGCAGTGTAACATAAATAGCTCAACTGTTTGACATCTGGATCCTCATTGGCTTCCCCCACCCCACCCATCACTGAATTATAGAATTCTATAGTGCCTTCCAACCCTAGGTTTTACATAGGGGAGCACAAGCTGTGGGTCTATGTAAGCATTTCCTTCAAGTGTTCCTAGAGATCTGCAACTATACCTGTTTGAAGTCACTTTGATAACATTTTCAACCCCATTTGTCATCATAATAGGTTGAAAACTCAGTGTTACTGAGAAAATATACACATTATTTCCATGACAAATCAGTTTGTGGTTTGCCTAGCATTAATACATATATTTCCAATGCAAATTTATTAGCCATGCATCAAAGATTAGCGAAATATTTTCTGTGTTACAATTTTTGATGATACTAATTTTCCACATTTTGTATGGACTTGGCATTTCCCACGGAGACAGAGATGCTTTTTGATGTCGTATTTGTAGCATGCCAAAATCCTCGCCATACATCTGAAATCCTCAGCATACATATTAACTATCAGCTATAGTGTTGGTACTTTGATGGCTCTAGATATATTCATTTCATGGTTATTTTATAAGAATCTCAAGAAAGATGTTGGCTAAGAAAAGCCAACTTTCCACTTAAAGTTCACCATATCCTGCACTGTTAATCATCTTGAAATCTTTGCTTTTGGCTGTTGACAACTGTATAATATAAGCTTTCGTGCTAATAACCTTTTGAAGCTGCCTCTTGCTTTCTTTCTGCTTACATCCCCCCTAAAACCAGAATGCAGGATTATTTACCTGAAATCACTTGAAGTACATTAGTGCTCTTCAAATGATGCACTTTTTGCCTCTGGCTTATTTCAGGGTAGTTTACTTTCATGATTTTTCTCAGAAAGCAAAAAGATCCAGAACATGGACGCTTTTTTCTCTCTCTCTAGAATGCTGCAGTGAAACTGCTTTAGAGAACATTCCCTCCCAAGTGGTCAGAAATGGGCAGTGTACTAAAGCCAAATCAAGTTATGCAATAGAGGTGGTGAAAATATTTGTCAGTTTTTATGAATATGCCCCTGGATTATCTCAATATAGAGGAAAGAGTACTATTTTCATAAGGAAGGTGACATGGGTTGTAGTTTAGTATAAAATACCATAGGGCGTTTTTCCAGTTTATTATATTTTGTCATGACATTTGAGGGGGTGGCTTCAGATTACAGGTTCCCATCATGATCCCCCCCCCCTAAAATCAGGCTGAACGTTGCCTTCGCATTGAAAAATATATAGCTGAATCAGGAAAACATCACTCAGCAAGGTTATCAAAAGATATAATTGATGGATCCCCTTCCTTTCATTGGTCCATTGACTTTTCCTAAAGGAGATTCCTTCTGACCGGGCAAGCATCCAGTTATCGCTGCAAGGTTCTCCTAGTTTCCTGTGCTGTATTTCAAATGAAGCTCTATCAGCTTTATAAATACTCCAAAGTAGCAAAATCAAACACTGAAACACCACCAAGCACAATGTAACATTTTTTTTTGAAAGAAGAAAAATGACAGCTTTAATGGCTTCATCGTCAATCACATTAATGTCTGACGCGGCTGAACACGCAATTTCTAATGAGCGCCCAAGCAAATGTGAGCAGGAAGTGGATTTGCGTTTTGTGAACTGTACATTTCAGCGACTCTAATGGCATCAATAAGGAATTTGGGTTCCTCATTTAATGAATGCCTTTTGACTACTTTCTGAAAGGCAACTGTGGGCTGTGAGGGAGGAAGAAACACTAGCATCTTTTGTATGGAGCCACATGAACAGGTTTCAATTAGGATGTATCGGCTCGACAAACTCTATTGTGTGTTAACACAGTGCGGTGAATCCCATTCTGTTCCACCCACCCCCCTTTCTATTCCTTATTAAAGTGATTATTTCCACCCACCCCTCATTAGGCAAGTGATTCCCCCTCCCCCCACCCACAGAAGTTCAGGCTGTTGCTTTAAGACCACTGGCTTGCACTGAAAAGAAATCAGGCATCCTTTCAGGGGTGTTCCTGCACCATCTCGAAACCCAAGCCAGCCTAGGAATGTACATGATGCTACAGCACCTGGCAGATTTGACACGGTCTGGAGCCACAGAGAATTTCAGAAAACGTGCTCTTTGAGAACTATCACTACCATTATTTCCCCCCCTAAAAACAACACTTAACGTAGACCAACATTCTGCATTAGAGAAGTCAACACTGCAGCTGCATTGCATAGCCCTGAAAGAAGTTTTCTGTTTTAAAAAACAAACCAAATGGATTGCATTCAGTAAAGAGGCTATACAACAGGTATTCTGTTGAACCTGAGCTTATGTTCTCCATCTTTTTTTTTTCAGTGGGTTCATGGAGGAAAGTTTTTTTTAAGGCCAACATTTTGAACATGGGGGGGGGGCAAAAGTGTTGTGTCAGAAAAACGCTCCCTTTTTTAGTCACTCAAGTTCAACAAGGTGCCATGAATACCCAGCTTTTTAAAAGCTCTTTTTTTAAAAAAAAAATCACAATGCTTCATACCTCACATTCCCTGGAGCCTGATTTGCTATACGTGCAGGGTCCTGTTCCATTCAACAGCATTTCGCTGGTCTCCGTGTTGGCTGGTTTATAATCGACATAAAATTCCTGTGTGGTTGGAGTCATCTGCTTCAGTGACTGCCGTTTCTTTTTCCTGTGCCTTCGCATGAGAGACCGCTGCTGCAGCTGCTTCATGCTGGCAGGGTAACGCTTCCACGAGACATAGATCACCAGCAGGATTACCAGCACTGACAAGAAAAGGGCCACGCTCCCTGCAATGATTTTATGGAAGGAGATGTGTTCTGTGTCGTGCTCAGGCTCTGAGCTGGCTTCAGTGGCCCCAGTGGTGGGGGGCAAGGGAGGCTGGCTGTCGTGCTTAGGCCTGATCACTTTGGGTTTAAAGGTTGGTTTGGGGAGAGCCCGTGGCAATTCGAACCTTTCTGTAGTACTTCTGCCACAGATGCTGTAGTTTTTCACTGCATCAATAACATTCACCCCTTGCAGCTCTTTGGGGCTGGCACAGATAATTGTATTTTCCCTCAGCCCTTTAAAACTTTTGAGCCAGTTTACTAGGGAGCAAATGTTTCTGCTGCATTCCCATATATTCCCAGCAAGGCTGATGTCATTGAGAGATATCCAAGAATCCAAAATCTCTTGTCCGATAAATGTGAGCTTGTTGGAATCCAGGTTGAGGCGCTGCAAATTGGGCACACACTGGAACACGCTAGGTCCGCTGAACGCTTCTATTTCATTGCCAGATAAATCAAGCCTTTGTAATGAGCTCCAGGTCCAGGACATGGTTTGCCCTATAACACTGATTTTATTCCACTGTAAATAAAGATTCTGAAGGCTGATGAGCCTCGGAAAAAGTGCCAAGTTAAGCTTAGAAAATTGATTGTGCTCCAGGTGAAGCTCTTTCAGCCGGATCATGCCTGCAAAGACGTTCCTTGCCAAGCTTCGGATCCTGTTGTAGCCCAAGTCCAAGAGCTCGAGGTTCCTACAGTCCTGAAAAATCCGCACAGGGATTGTTCTCAGGGAATTGGACCGCAAATGTAAACTTAGCAGCTTCCTTAAGCCCCTGAACTGTTCAGATCCCAGAGACTGCAACTGATTGTATGACAGATCCAAGTTCCGGAGGTTTGTTATGGGTCTGAAGGTGTTATTGAGAAAATAGGCAATTCTGTTAGAACTCAGAATCAACTCTTTGAGCCTGCGTATTCCATTGAAAGCATTTTCGTCAATGGTGCTGATATGGTTATGGTCTAGATAGAGCCAGGTGAGTTGATTAAGACCTTTAAACTGATTGTATTTTAGTTTTTGGAGGCTGTTATATCGTAGGGACAAACCTAAACAACCAGCTGATATACTTGAGGGTATCTCCTGTAATTTCTGGGATTCGCAATAGACCATTTTGCCTTCACACCTACAGCCTTTAGGGCATCCTCGTTCAGCAGACGAAAGCATTGTCAGTAATACAGTAGGGGCTATTACCAGGGCTACAGCTGATCCGCTCAGTAGCCTAAATACATTGAAACCTGAAAATAAAAACAACTTAGAAAAGTTATCCCCCCCAAGAAACAAGCCAGGTCTCTTTTCAATTATGCTTGTAACTGCAACTTAAACAAATCATCGGAAAACACTATCCCCTCTCAGCAGGGTGAATACTTTACAACCTGTTTTATTCACAACCCCCCCCCCCCAGTGTTAATAATGGGGAAAAAAATTCCCTCACTCATAAATGAGCTGGTCAGATTCACATGCAGTCACTAGGTAATTTAATTCAAGCCATAGCTTGTATGGAAGCAGATCTATAGGGTAATTAATACAAAACCAGTGTAGGGGCTGCTGTAGGGCAACTAGGAAGGAGCAAAAATAGAAAACATACCCATCCTTTGTGTCGTTCAAAGGTCGTCCTTAGGTCTTTTGCTTTTGCTTAGGGTGCCACAAGCATGACAGCCCCTGTCAGCTGCTCTGTGGTGAGTCAGGGCTTGCTGACACCCAGGAAGAAAAATTGGACCCCTTGGGAGATGGACCGATTTTGGAACATTATTCTTTGCCAGCCATGCAGAATCCTCCCAGCATAAATAAATCCCAGCACAGCATTTGCAGCAAAATGTCAAGTTCTTCTTAGGTAATAGGATCTTCATGGATGGTGCCTTTTTGCATCTTTACACTGAGAAAACCTGGCTTCTTTACAGTCTCCCTGGGCAAAGCATGATGAATTCCCCCCAAGCGATGCTGAGTTCTTTCGATTCATCTGTCTGTATTCCATCGGGCAGCAGTTCCCATAGTTAGCACCCCGGTCCAGCTAGGGAAGCTGCGTCGGAGCACAGAAGCCGGGATGACCCTGTACAATGAACAAGCACTGTTCACTTCTGCGTACCGTCATTCTGAAAGCTCCTCCGACTGTTGCTTTGCTTTCCGTGAATGCAGTCTTATGTAAAGCTGCCCCCAGTGGTGAAGAATATTATGGGCATGTGCAGAAATGTCTTCTCTCTCTTTTTTATCTTGCAAATGAGTAAGCTCTGTGTTGGGAAACGGGTGATTGTTCTGAGTGACTAAATAGGAACTGACTGGCCAGCCTCTGTATACCCTAATGGAATGGTTAGAAATTTCCCTAGGTTTTTTAGCCCCCCCTCTTCCCCCCCCCAGCAATTTAACAAAGCCTTTTAAGCTCTCGGGTTGTACAGCTCAACATCTGTTGCTGGGACGTTTACCTAATATAAAGTCTAAATATCCCATTACTTTTCATTTAGGCATTTTTAAAAAATCAGCTCACATGCACACAAACACATGCACACAGGCTGTCGTGTACGCAATGGGGTATAGTTAAGCATCGCTGGTATTACAAGTGACAAGTAAAATACACTAATCCTTGTTATTACTGCCGGTAAGAAGTATGAGTAATCAGGAAGGAGAAGTTGAGAGCTCAGATAATATTCTATGTAGGGTGCTTCCACACAGGTATTGCTCTGGTTTCCTATCTAAACTGGGGTGGGGTTGATTTTTTGGCATCTACATGATATCATGCCCTAATTGTCCACTTTCTGTGTTTCTTTCATCTTTCTCAAAGCTGGGTTGGTGTGATCTTTTCGGAAAGATCATAGAGCACTTTTGCACACTGTGAAAACAGGAAAGTATGCTTCTTCTTTTTTTTTGCAGGTCTGCTCACATCAATGCCATTTTCTTTGCCCCAGTCCCCAATAGGTGCCACTCCGTCTCCACCACCAGAGGGCTTATTCTGATTTTTAAAAGATTGGTCATTGACACATCACTGTAGCAGTAAACTATGATGATATGTCAATTACCAATTTTAAACCATTGCCATTTATTAATTAATTTATTCATTTATTTTATAGTCCGTCTTTCTCTCTGAGACTCAAGGTGGACTACAGAGTGTAAGTCCATATGATCTACAGTTGCTTCGAACAATTGCCACTCAGATGCCACAGGGATTGCCAGTCACTCACTCCCCCTCCCTCAGGACCTCCCATTTGAAACTGATCAGTAATTGAATAATTGAATATTGCCACAGCTTAATGCTGTATGGATATGTCAATTACGGATTTTTTGTAAAAGTCTCAAGATGTCCTCCTCTAGTGGTGAGGGGTATGTGTGGCATGCTCAGGGGGTTAAAGAGCAGAATGAAAGAAAGTGTGGGGCTAGTCTGCCTCCCCACATCTCCATAAGAGTCCAAGCCACCTTATCTGTTTTGAGGTCAATACAGTAATACAGTGTGCATTGTCCATACCCTCTAGAGTCAGCCTTCTCGGATGCCTTTACCCTACTAGTGGTAGATACTGATATAGTGGTGGGAATGCTAAAGTAGAACTCACCTCTGCACAGCCTATCCTCTAAATGAATGGGAAAGAGGGGTCTGTCACTCCCACAATTCCTTTTATGACTGTCTGTGTTCACATGGGAGATCCTGTGGAAGGGGAAATGAGCAACTGGGCATCCTTGTGGCATCCAAGTGGTCATTGTTAGAAGCAGGATGCTAGACTAGATGGCTCAGTAGTCGGATCCAACATGACATATGTTCTGTGCTGATAAGACGGAGGCTGATTCCACACACGTTAGATAATGCACTTTCAATGCACTTTATCAATCGTTTGAGGTGGATTTTTTGTTCCGCACACAAAAAAATCCGTTCCAAACGATCTATAAAGAGGATTGGAAGTGCATTATCCAACGTATGCGGAATCACTCGTAATCAGTGACATGGAATGTTTTGCTTCCCTATTTTCAGTTGCATTATCTTCACTGATAATTCTCATGTTCAAATTGGAAACGTGAAAATGGAGGGAGATACATGTTTGTAACACCTCTCTGAAATCTGGCTAGCAGTGTGTGCAGAGATTGACTCTCCTGCACAGCTACTTGTTTTCTTCAGCATTTCTCAGGAAACAAATGGCATCTCCAGCTTAAAACAAAGCAAAAAAGGATCAGGTAGCAGGCAATGTGAAAGACCTCTACCTGCAACCCTGAAAAACTGCTGCCAGCCAGGGTAGACAATACTAGTGCAGCTAGACCAACGGTCTGACTCGATATGGTTCCATTTTATATATTCATATGAGAGTGAGGTACAAAAGGATGAGGTCATCGCTAGAGAGCTTGTTCCTACATGCATAGATAATGCTTGATCGCAGCACTTGGTGGTGCACAGTTGAATATACAAAACGTCTCAGTTGCCAAAGCTTTCTGTTGGAGGCAATAGACAAGATCTTTCAGGGATGTCTGATCTGCGCTGTCCCTTACCTCATTCAAGTCACCCTGTAATGGTGTGAGCACCAAGTCTTGAACAGCCATATGTGAGCCAGCCTTTCAGATTCATTTGGCCATCCCCATTTATCTGGGTTTTTACCACTGAGAGCCAAGCTACAAGTGACGCCTTACACAGGTTGGACACTTATCAGCTTCCCTCAAGTTTTGATGGGAAATGTAGGCGTCCTGGTTTTACAGCTTGGCTGTCCATTACAGCTGCAAGACCAGGATGCCTACATTTCCCATCAAAACTTGAGAGAAGCTGACAAGTGTCCAACCTGTGTCAGGCGTCACTTGTAGCTTGGCTCTTAGAACAGAGAGACTACAGGGGAAATGTATTTCTGCAGGTACCTCTCTCTGAATCCAAGGTACCCACTGTGAAATTAAGGGAAAGAGAGAGAGTGAGGATCCAGAATTGCTATGAGAAAAAGGTAGAAGAACCTCAGTACCCTGTTCACCCATACGCATACTTTTGACATAAAGCGCTATGATTGGTTTGCTTTATTTCACAACTGACTCTTGCCGTCACTTCAAATTCTTAGCAGTTTGAAGCTTGAAAGAGATTCATGGAAAGCAAAAGGAGTGCAAGCCTTGAAACCATAGCAATCAAAGAGACTGACCTGGAAGTCGGCCCAGATGACTTTGTTCTGGAGTTCTAACCACACATACAAGTACCTTTTGTGTGTATGCTTGTCACTGTGGTAGAGTTATGCACGTCAAGCTATCCATTATGGCGCAATTCATCTTCTTTTAAGGGTGTGTGTGTGCGTGTGCATTCCAGCCTCAATAGATTATTAAAAGTACCATGTACCTTGTCCACAGAAGTGTAAGCTTCTCTGGGGTCATGAACACGTCTTTTTTTGCTTATATTATTCTATAAAATGCCATGTCTAATGATGACACTACATTAAAAAAATAATACTGGTGGAGTTTCCATTATATCCTGTTGCATTTAACTGTAGAAATAAAGAAATACATCAGCAATTTTTATAGGTACAGGCAGTACTGCTATTCTCCTTCCTGCCCCTGCCCTGCATACATCAAAAGCTACCTATCGTTATGGCCACTCAGGGCAGATTCCAGGTTTGGAGTGGCCCTGGCTGGAGAGTGCTCAGGGCCCCTCCATGTCCACTACAAGACTCCCCTTCTTGCCCTCCCACACATGTGCTCCCACCTGACTGTGCACTTGCCCACTTGCACTTTGCCCACTTGCACATTCTCCCACCATCTGCAGTAACAGCTGCCCATACCACCTGCACATCCTTTCCCCCATGGTGCTGGGAGCAGATAGGGATGCCGTTGCCATGGCCACCAGGAATGCTGATGCTTTGTGCACCACCCATATGCCCCTTTCCATCAGCATTAGGCAGCATATGCAGCTCGGAGCAGAAGTGACAAAGCCTGCACAAGCAGGCAGTGGAAGGGCATGACTGCAGACATCCGAGGAGATGCCTGAGTAGGGAGTCATCAGCAGTAGACCCCACCAGAAGCCACAGGCCCTGGCAGCTGCCCCACTTTGCTAAGTGCTGATGCCAGCCTTGTGGCTACTGGTACATTAGATAACAGTACAGGATATCTTGCCAAATTTTAACCCACCTGTGCTTTTAAGGCTCAAACAGTAATGGTGCTTTTACGAACCTGTTCTGTTTACTATGCCCCAAGTGAAACTTGTCACAGCATGACTAGTGGTGGTTGTAGAGTATAATGAAATAGTAGAATACCACCAGCCTCCATGTGGATAAAATCTAACTGATCCAGGTTTATTTGGAATCAGTCTCAGGCCCACACACTTTAAAGGAATGGGGCAGAGTGTAACACCCTCAAAGTGCTTGGTGTATATAACTGTGCATGCACAGTTACAAACTGCTTTGCCACAGCTGCCTCCCCACCTGCCACACTGTTACCTGCAGGGGCGTGCCCCTGCCCCCGAGCGCTCCCACGGTTTGGGCCGCTCACCTCACTGTCCCTTACCTCTTCGCCACAGTTGCCCACACTACTGCTGGGTGCCAAGGTGATGGCAGCAGCATGGGTGGCTGTGGCAAAGAGGTAAGGGGTGAGGGACACAAGTGGCCCAAACTGCGGGAGCAGGGAGGAGTGGGAAGACCAGTGGGGAGGTGGGCCACCTGCTGCATCACCTGCTGCGCCGCTGGGGTGCTCGGCTCGCTGGGTACCAAGTTGATGGTGGCAGTGCAGGCGGCTCTGGTGAAAGAGTGAGGAGGCAGGCTGCAGGGGTGCTCCCCTGCCCCCAAGAGTGCTCCTGGGGTTCAGGCCACTCACCTCACCACCCCTTACCACTTTGCCGCAGCTGCCCATGCCAAGCTGATGGCGGTGAGCTGATGGTGGCAGCATGGGCGGCTGTGGCAAAGAAGTAAGGGGTGAGGGAAGCAAGTGGCCCAAACCTCAGGAGTGCTCTGGGGGGGGGCAGGGAGGCAGGCCACCTGCCATGCCACCTATCGTGCCACCGGGGCACCTGGCTCACTGGACACTGAGCTGGTGGTGGCACCGCTGGCATCTCAGTTAAGGAGCAGGGAGGTGGGCTGGGAGCACTCCCAGCAAGGGGCCGTGGATGTGGCACCCCTCAAAAATTTGCACTGGGTGGCCACCCCCTAGCCCTCCCCACGCTACACCACTGCCTGCATGCCAGTTCCACATTGAAATGGGAAAAGCAGCTCTTGTATATATTTCAAAGTAACATGTAAAGAAAACCTCTACCCAGCGGATTTGGTTTTAGATTAAAATTGCTCTTGATTTTTCTCTCAAACTTTTGTGGAGAATTTGGAAACTCTTACCTGGTCCAAATATCTGTTATGTGTGAAATTTGATTTCCCAGCAAAATTTTATCCAATCTGTATGATCTCTCTTAAGTTTATGATTATTTTGTGTTCAGTAATTAAGGATAAAATGACGAGAGGAGAGAAGAGGTCACCATTTGCAAGCACTCATGTATTCTTTTTTCCCCTTGGTTTTTCTTTAGTTCTTTTATTTTGTCCAAACTGGTCCAGTGCTTTACCATATCTATCTTTAAAGGACAGCTTGACTTCCTTCCTTCCTTCCTTCCTTCCTTCCTCCATTCCTTCCTCCCTTCCTTCCTTCCTTCCCATTTTTTGCCTCTGGAATTCATTCATTGTTCAACCTTTTGTAATTTGCTTCTGCAGCTATTGCAGGGCAGATGTTATGTTGTTGATATAGCCAAGGGAAACTTGATTTCATGAGTGAATGTCTTAAAGTTGTCAAAGAGGTGCCAGAGTAGATTGTGGCAAGAATTTGTAGGATGAATCGCCCCCAAGCTTCTACTGCAAAATACTGGGATACAAAGGGCAGAATCTAGAAGTCAGAAGCCCATGAGAAACTCTCTCTGCTACAGAGAAATGCTAGAGAGATTTTAACAGATTAAAAATTAAGAAAAATAATCTGATACAAAACTAATAATTTTTACTCAATTCCATCTCTCTATGTTTAATGTCTGTGATCTTCATAAATGAATAATCCCTATACCCAGTTACACTATATTAGTTTATACTGAATAAATGTAATTATCGAAATTTCATATATGATTAATTGTTCATATAATATGAACCAAATATCTAATAGCATGTATCCTGCAGTCTGCTTCTGTTAACATATAAGCCATTACTTTAGTATGTGTGTGTCTTTTCAAGTTGTAGTAGACTGAAGAAAACCCCATTGTATCTAAAGAGTTATTTTGACTTTCACAAAATAATGTTGGTCTC
Source organism: Eublepharis macularius (assembly GCF_028583425.1). NCBI lineage: Eukaryota > Metazoa > Chordata > Lepidosauria > Squamata > Eublepharidae > Eublepharis > Eublepharis macularius. The sequence continues at coordinate 115,956,095 of NC_072795.1, forward strand.
AGATTTTAATTTAATATTGCTGTTAAAGAGTGGTATTTTAAAGTGCAAAATGGTAAGCACTCACAATTGTACAAGGATTGTGTCATGTCCAATCTTACTGTTTATGCAAAGATCTTGGTGTTATTTAGTTAGGTATTTATACCCCCCCTTCCTTCCCTTCTCATTGGGAACTCAGTGTAGCTTAGAGCCAAGCTACAAATGACGAATTACACGAGGACTGCATGTGAAGGGAGTCACAATGTTAGCCAGGAAGCTGAGTTTTAAAAGAGATCGGAAGGCTTTGTCAATTTCCCCTCTCTGCTGAGCTGGAGAGACTGCTCCTCAGAGGGTTTGTTAATTTCCTCTTTGCTGCTCAAAGGCTCTGTCAGTTTCGTCTCCTGTTCTAGGAAGTGAAGAAGAAATTAACAAACCCTCTGAGGAGCGGATCTCCCCGGCTCTGGAGAGAGGGAAAATTGACAAAGCCTTCTGATCTTTTTAAAAACTCAGCTTCCTGGCTAACATTGCAACTCCCTTCACGTGCAGTCCTCATGTAATTTGTCATTTGTAGTTCGGCTCTTAGACTACCATTTTTCCCTACTTCATTTTATCCTCTCAAAACAATGGCCCGGGGCATAGGTTAGGCTGAGAGTGTGTGATGGCCCAAGGCCACCCGGTGATCTTCCATGGCAAAGCAAAGATTTGAACTCGTATCTCCCAGATCCTAGTCTGATATTCTAGCCACTACAACACACTGGTCCTCATTAATGGAATCCTGCTGAATTGGAGATGAACTCCCCTGACTTTTCATTAGATACAAGCAAATATTTACAGTTTCCTGCAAATACAAATATAGAAGTTACTTCTCTCCCTAATAAGTTCCTAAATTATATGTTGATCTTGCTATAGAATGCTAAAGTCACACCATAGTGCAAGAAAGGAAGCATATCATTTGGCGACAGAAAAGCACAGAAACGATATTACCTATTTTACTATCCATCATCTTGAAGATTAACAGTGAAATCCTAAACAAAGTTACACTCTTATAAATGCATTGAAGTAAACGAGGTTAGAAAGATGTAAGGATTGTACTATAAATTAGCAGTCACCCCAGTAAAACTTATTTTGTATGTCCTTACATACAATATATACATTTTTCCTGAGGAGAAGGCCTCTGTAATGTGTAATCCAGTAAATAAAAATGCTGGAATGACCTTTGATAAACTACTTAAAAGCTCTGGGACAAAATGAGAAAGCTGTAACGCTTTCCAGTTACTTCTGCAGACTGCAATGAGAAGCTGTCTGTGAGATGTGTTCAATTGTAGTCTCTCTCCTGTACAGAATCTTATCTGGCCTTTCTTAGCAACAGTGCTCAGGAGATCTTATCCACCATTTTTTCAACTGTATATCTCAAAGAATAGTGGAATGCTTAATCACGTATGGGAATATGGAAGAAATCAGTGTTGTCATGATTCCAAAGCCCTCGTATTGATCCATTTGAGAACATATGTCGATCTGTGTTCCTTCTCTGCACTGAGAGCCAAGCTATAAGAGATGAATTACACAAGGAGGAGCACGTGAAGGGAGTCGCAAACTCACAGTGTTAGTCGGGAAGCTGAGTTTTAAAAGCAATCGGCTTTGTTAATTTCCCCACTTTGTTAATTTCCTCTTTGCCTCCCAAAGGCTCTGTCAGTTTCACCTCCTTTTCTAGGAGGCAAAGAGGAAATAAACAAATCCTTTGAGCAGCCATTTCCCTAACTCTGTAGAGAGGGGAAATTGACAAAGCTGAGCTCTTTTAAAACTCAGCTTCCCGGTTAATATTGCGACTCCCTTCACGTGCTCCTCTTCATGTAATTTGTCTCTTGTAATTTAGCTCTGAGTGAGGGTGCATTCCGTGACAAGGCCACATTTCAATCCTTTACATTTTTGTTTCTCTGTTGGCAAATATTTACTGTTTCAGCCCAATCATTTTCATTTCACATGGCAGAAACTATCTTTGTCACATTCAGAAATGAACCTAAGCCAAAAATTGTAATAAATGACCACTGGCATAAATGTGTGAATTTCTTAGAAGTATTGGATCTTTTTATCCCTCTCCCCAAATACCAGAACTCAAGGGCGTCCAATGAAGCTGAGGGGAAGAAGATTCAGGAGAGACAAAAGGAAATACTGCTTTTCTCAATCAGTGATTAAAATGTAGGATTAGCTGCCAGAGAATGTAGTGATGGCCACAGGCACAGACTGCTTTAAAAGGGGATTAGACAGATTCATGGAGGAGAGGTCTTTCAGTGGCTACTAACCATGGTGATTAAAGGGAACCACCACATTCAGAGGTAGTAAATCTCAGTGCCAGGAGGCAACATAAGGGGCAGGCCTTGGCATCGATGCTCTGTTGGTGGCCAGTGTGAGACAGCAGGCTGGACTAGATGGCCCACTGCTCTTATACAGCAGGCCCCGTCTCATGTTCTTATCTACTTTTAGTCAAAGGTAGTGTTCTGTGAAGGGAATGAAAGCTCTGTTAATCCCTTTAAAAGGCAATAAGAAAAAAGGTTATATTAAGGACTTTTTGATAAATGTGCTGTTGTCACTAAATATTTTCTTTTATAGGTAGCCTTATCCATTTCTTAACTGCATTATTTTGCAGGATTCTGAAATAAGATTCATTCATTAGACAGTTATTCATATTTAAAGTGATTGCTTTTTCTTGAGCTAGGTATTGCTTTTCGCTTAGCAATGATGTGGAAAGTTCCAAGAGAATGGGCACATCTCCTACGATTAGCTCTGATTTTCTTCATTTGACTTTAATATATTACATTTATAGCTGATGGGATCTGTCAGTTTTGACTTTTCTGAATTCTGTAAAAAATTGTATCCCAATGAGAAAGCATTTACTGCCTCCAGGGAATCTTTTCTACAGGTGACTCCTGTATTATCCCATTCATACCCGAGGTACAGATGCACCCCATCCCATCGCTGAATGCCATGTAGTTGTGAGATGTGCATAAAATTGGAAGCTACATTGACTGGGCCATTTGTTTTTACCCTGATGGACACCCAGCTGGGAGGGAGAACCACCAATCCAAAGGTAGGGGTGCTGAAAACTTCACCATGAAAATGTTTGGCAGGCAACCATCCTGTTCTCAACAGCCGCAATCACTCATGAGCTGAACCTTGGATCATTTCATCTTGCTTTGCTGTTTGATGCCCAACTTGAGCAGTGTGCTGAGCAAGGTAGTTGTCTGCCTTGTGGTTGTTTTTCCAACTCTATTGTAGGTGACATCTGCTGCCTGCCCCCCCCCCCCGGGTCATGGATGTTTGAATCAGGAAATTAAATGACATTGGCTGTGTGTATGAAAGAGAGAGACAGAGAAAAACTATGGGGCTGTGTGCAAATATGTGTGTGTACTGCTGTAGATCCAGACAGAATGGCAGACAAACACCAAACATAATTTTTTTTTAAAAAATTCCAGTGTTGACGGCTTTTGTTAATTCTTCATTTACACAACTGATGCCAGAGCTATGACAAAGAGGCAGCATTGGGCTGAGGATTAACATGCACTGTGGTTGTTGTGGGTTTTCTGGGCTGTATTGCCGTGGTCTTGGCATTGTAGTTCCTGATGTTTCGCCAGCAGCTGTGGCTGGCATCTTCAGAGGTGTAGCACCAAAAGACAGAGATCTCTCAGTGTCACAGTGTGGAAAAGATGTTGGCAGGTCATTTGTATCTACTCAGGAGGGGTGGGGTTGAGCTGAGTCATCCTGTAAGAGTTTCCCAGGGTGTGGAATGCTAATGGTGGGAGGCTTCACTGTATCCTGAGGAGGTTCTTTTGCATATGGATTGGTGCTTGATGTGCTAATCTTCTCTGCAGGGCTATTGTCGAGTATAGAGTGTTTTGTTAGCCTGGTGTTTTTCGGAACTGGAAACCATGCTCTGTTCATTCTTAAGGTTTCTTCTTTCCTGTTGAAGTTTTGCTTATGCTTGTGAATTTCAATGGCTTCCCTGTGCAGTCTGACAAAGTAGTTGGAAGTGTTGTCCAGTATTTTGGTGTCCTGGAATAAGATACTGTGCCCTGTTTGAGTTAGGCTATGTTCAGCCACTGCTGATTTTTCAGGTTGTCCAAGTCTGCAGTGTCTTTCATGTTCTTTTATTCTTGTCTGGATGCTACGCTTTGTGGTCCCGATGTAAACTTGTCCACAGCTGCAGGGTATACGGTATACTCCTGCAGAGGTGAGGGGGTCTCTACTGTCTTTTGCTAACCTAACATGCACTGTGCTTGCATGGAAATTAACCTGGTAAACAGTCTTGAGCTGTTCATGAGCAAGCTGAACTGCTTATTGAACAATTGGTTCCCTGCTTTCAGCAAGCAAGCAAGATATGAACCTAGGGTTTCCAGCTCCATGTTGGGAAATTTCTAGGGATTTAGGGGGTTGAGCCTGGGGAGGGGCCTCAGCAGGGCATAATGCCAGTAAATCTACCCTCTGAAGAAGCCGTTTGCTCCAGGGCAACTGATCTCTGTTGTCTGAAGATCAGTACTAATTCCAGGAGATCTCCAAAGGCTGACAGCCCTGCAACCAGTGCAAATGGTCCAGCCAATGTGGTTTCCGGTTTTATACAAATCTGAAGGCTGGCAACCCTGCATGAGCAGAACCAGTGACCTATCCACATGACTTTATTATTCATACACACACTGCATGTGGGAACACAGCAGAGGTAAACAGTTCTTAAACTGCTATGAGGATACCTAAATACTGCCATTCTTACAGTGCAAAATGTACATAACTTGTATGCTTCTGCATCTGAATGCTGAGTTGTCAAAATGGTGTTCCCTCCTTCCACTTGTGCTCCTCTACATCACACTCATTGTTTTCATGTGCAAGTAGTTAGGGTACTGTTTGTTTATAATCTCACTTGCCCTTTCAAAATATTTTAAACCTCTCTTTAATTTCTTTTTCTACCTGTATGCAGGTGGTAAAACAGACCACATAAGAGTGTATCAACCTGCATAAATTTAAAGGGCTTACTCGTACACAAAAGGCTGATTTTTGAGCGGTGAGGTCATCACTTTTGCTGAGTTTCCCAGATGGGCAGCAGAACAGTTCTACAGTAGTTGATACTATTTCAAAGGAAACAACATTATGACTGTTTAGTAGATTTGGAAGTGAAAGAGGCAAACGTGAATACAGTAAAAAGGTATATAATTATATCCATTCATTCTGGGGCTGAAATCAAGATGATACGTCCATAATGATTATGGTTGCATGCCTAGCTAACCCTCTTTCCTGAGTTCCACTCTCAAGAGATAGTGGAGGAAAATGAGAGAGGTGCAAAAAGTCCCTGCTAAGAATGTATATATATTTAAAAATCTTCCCAATGTGAACTTTCCTTCATTTATGTACTTGTTCATCTGTCAAATCATCTTTGATTAGCCCAGCGACTGTAAGCTGCCAGATTGTCTAATTGCGATGGCTGATATTCTTGGGGAAATACAGAAACTTTAATTGTACAGGCAGCCTTGGTGAGTTAATTGGCTTGTCAACCCCTTCTATTTAGCCTTAGCTGCTCTTGATTTATACCCAGTAAGAACATAAAAAGGATTTTCTGGTTTAAAAACGGGGGATGCAGGTTGCGGTAATGTTTCGGGTTGTGGCTATCATCCTGCACTTTTTCCCGGCTATCAAAATGGATATAAACACTCTTTGAAGAATCTATTTTGTCATTTATATGATGGGTTACATTGGCTTCCTTTGAAGGTCATACCTGTCAAAAGACCCGTTAGTTGTTTTTCAGAGATTTAATTTCTTTGCACCTGTATCAAAATATAGCACATCACATTGATGTCCTGTCTGGTAAGTGTTTCTTTTTTGAAAAGAAAAAAGGCTGTCCGTACAGCGATTTGACTGATGTGCATGCTCACTGTTTTGTGTGAGTAGGATACGGCATGCATTTTCCTTCTGCACATAGTTTTGGTGTAGACAAATGCCCTTCTTTAAAAAACCGAGGTCCTGCTCACATGTACCAAAGCAGTTGGCCCATTCACATAAAATAGTGGCTGTTCACTCCTCATACATGTATTTGGAGTTCCGAAATGGAATGTCTGAAAAGGGCTGTTGAAGTCTGGAAAAGCAGGAGTTGCTGCTGCTATATATGCTCTGTTATGTTCTGTGGGCCTTTTGTAAAAAAACTATACATTCATGATTCTTTAGTTTTATATCTAGCTTATCTGTCAGTGCATCCATCACTTTCTAGCACACAGCTTTGCTGGGTTAAGCTGGAGAGAGTGATGGAACAAAGGGGGATGGGTGAGATTGGACTGGACCACCATGTTTAGCGCAGGACTTGCTTGCCCTGTAATATGTTGTCAACAGCTCAAAATATACTCAAGTACTTCTAGTGTGTAAAAGAACAGGCTGTGCACTGCATTGTGCCTTAATGTCCATGCACCTTCGTTTGGACACATGTGCACTAGTGTCTCCCTGCAAAAGATGCAAATGCTATAAAGAGGACCAGAGTAGGGAACTGACTACTGAGGACCATCATCACCTTCAGACTTGTTTTTACCAATCAGTTTACCAAGCATGCTGTCTGGATGTTTTTCTTTATATTTCTACCCAAAACAAGAATGTAAAGAGTTTCCACCTTTTTCCCTTTAAGCAAACTTCATGATAACCATTTTAGAAGAAAAATTCCAGAATATCAAGTGAAACCAAAAGAGTTTCAAATAGATTAGCAACATTTCTTAGAGTGGGGAAAGGGAATTCCACACTCACAATGAAAAACTAACATTTGAGAAGTAATGGTACTACGCCTTCCTAAGTAGAGTTATGGCTGTCTAAGCCAGTTGAAGTCAATAGGCTTAGATTGGTATAGCTCTGGTTAGGATGGCACTGTAATGTAGCAGATATTCTGTGGGCATTCAAACGCTAATCATTTTTAATGGATTTAGGAGCATTTAAGTCATGTAGGATTTGTTGAAACTCCCTTGAAATCTCTGCAGAACAACTGAGGGGAAAGAGTTGTTCATTAGTGATCTTGGAGGTGGCCTGGCATACCTGTGCTGGAAATTTTCCTATATGACTAACAGAGCTTTTCCTCTTTATTCCTGTAGCTCTTCAAGAATAAGGAATGCATACTTCCGTGCTTCCCTCTTCTTTGAGGTGTAAGAATTTTTAAGGGGATCAACATTTTACATGACCCTTTTTTGTGTGAAGAGGGAAAATTGGAGACCTTCTGATGTTTATATAATATCTGATTATTTACCAGTTGCAACATGAGCATGGAAAAGCAGTACAAGACTGCCAAACGGAGACAGTAGCACATGCATAATGACAAACCACATGCTTGTCTGCTTCCTCCTTCCCATGTACATTCCTATTAAATCAGATGTTTCCACTTTGGGGCAAACCTTTCCTTTCCTTTTCCTTTCCTTCCCCCCACCCAAAAAAGCTCTACGATACAAAAATCTTGAGCAGTATATAGTTATTCTTATCATTTATTACCCAATACACAAAAGGAATAAAAACTTTGTGATGGCTAGGGTATTTTTTGGATCCTTATCAGCGAATAAATATGTAATTAACTCATTGGGATATGAATCGGAACAAGCGGGCAAGCTGGGGTTCGTGGGCTTGGGGCCATTTAAAGGGCCCTGCCACTTGCTAAGCAGCCGGAAAGGGGCATTTAAACCCCACGAACTGCAAACTGGTTCATGAACTTGCCTCAGTTCATGGGGTTCCTGGTTCCTGGTTTGTGACAATGCCATGAACCATGAACCCCCTGGTTCGGTTTTTTTGTGGTTCGTGCCCATGTCTAGTCCTCCTGACTGCCAAAAAAATCGGCATTTAGTCTGACCAAGGTAAAAGCTATTAAAAGACCTGAGGAAGTCAGCAAATAGGTATACGAAGGAAGAGATCTTGGGAGAAGAATGCCAAAGAATGGAGATGAACAGACACAGCATGGTTTAATTTTACATGATTTCTCACCAAAGCAAATGATGCACAAAAACCCAATTATTGAATAGTATTTAGAGTAACATCAACAGCCAGAAGTTTCTCATGAACGGTCTTGAACCAGATAGTTGGATAAGAATCCTCTCTTAAGTGCACCAAATAGCCCTTACTGCTTAAATGTAGCCTAATAAATAGTCTGAATGCTTGCAACTAAACCCTTGCCTCAAGGGAAGGTTGACCTAATTCAGAAAGGAGAGCCACACCAGCTACACAGCAGGGGATATTTAACAATTTCTGTACAAAAGATAAAAGTGAATGGTCTATATTTTCATTAACCAATGCAATCCTTATGGCTACTTCATAAAGGATAATGAGAATGACTTTTAAGTTAAAAACTTGAACAGCACTGGGGCCATCATTCCCACCTCCATTTCAGAAAAAAAAATGCTGCTGACACAAATTTTTGCTTTATTTGCTATCAGTGACTGATATAGTCCCTGTCAAGAAACTTACTTTGTTGGTTCAAAGTAACTTTTTTTTTTTTTTGGTTTTATGTTTGGCTAGATGCACTTAGGTTTCAGGCCTTTTCCCTTTATGGCTCCCCTCCTTTTGATATCTGAGAGAGAGTGTGTTCCTTTGAAGGCTGGGACAATTTGGTGCCTCGACTCCCAGGATGATAAGGTGCAGCCTGTCTCTGGAGGTGTGGAGGTTTTAAAGCCAAAGGCCTTGGACAGTCCAGCTCTGGCATTCCAGTGAATTAGTGCGAGGTTTCCTGAGACTTATGATGTCCTTCCTCACTCCTGCGAGGCATAGTAACTGCCATACTGGTGTCGCAGACTTGCCCTCTGATTGACTAATTTTGTGCTCACTACTGGCAGCATACCTTTAAAAGATGCCCTTTTTTCTTAAGCTTTGTTCCTCTTGGGGATCCCTTGGGGATCCCATGTTCCTTCTTGTTTGCCTATTTTGTTGGTAACTTTGATTCTGGAAGAGAGCCAGTTTGGTGTAGTGGTTAAGAGCACGGGACTCTAATCTGGAGAGCCGGGTTTGATTCCCCACTCCCCACAAAGCCAGCTGGGTGACCTTGGGCGAGTCACAGTTCTCTTGAGCTCTCTTAGCCCCACCCACCTCACCTCACAGGGTGATTGTTGTGGGGTAATAATAACACTTTGTAAACCGCTCTGAGTGGGCATTAAGTTGTCCTGAAGGGCGGTATATAAATCGAATGTTATTATTATGTTATTATTATTATTATTATTATAAGACCATAATCTTAGTTGATCTTTCCTTGATATGGATGTCATTCCCCTGCTGGGGTGGGAGATCCCCAAATTAGCCTGCTCAGAAGACCATGTACACTCCCACGCCTGCATGATGACATCACTTCTGGGAAGTGACATCATCACACAGGTGTAGGAGCTTTCGCATACTTTGCACATGTGTGAGGAACACTGGGAACTGCTGACAACGTAAGTGCCAGGTTCCTCAACCCAGCAGGAGGGTAGGGGGACCTGGCATCCCCATTTCTTGATTTTGTTGATTTTTGGGAACTTAGCATCTTGAAACTTTGCTGAAATCTACTATTTGCCTGATAGTATCATCTGAAATTAGTTTAGGGATTTTTTAGTGAATGATTGCTTAGTCATAAAGTCTTTGTTATATATATTGTTTGCTTGCTACACTTTCCTATATTTCTTAATAATTGGCTTGCACTTCTTTAATAAATTTTATTAACTATATTTTGTATGGAATTCATTATGTTGGTGCTCCAATCCAAATCCAGTTTTTTGGCCACTTTGCCACATGCTAAATTGTTTTGGAACTCAGCCTGCCAGCTGCCTATCTCACAGTGTTAGCAGTCAGACCCCTCCTCACACTGAGGGCCAGTTTACAGATATGAAATCATAAGCAGTCTTCCTCATATAGAATAAGTGCAAGGCACTGCAATGCTTGGAATAAAACAAACATGGATGCCAGCAGGGCAAAATCCTGGAAACAGATTTTAAAAGGAGAATCAGAGCGGCTGGTTGACACCCCCTCCTTGCCCCAGAGAGATGCCTATTCTCTCTAATACCCCCCCCCCCCCATTTTGAGAGTTCTCTTAAGGGAATAATCCCCATAAACATAGGTGAAGAATCCAAGTTACCCTGTCTCACTTATCTCCTTTAAGCTAATTCCCCCAACAAATAGGGGACTGCCTATTTGAGTAAGAGGAGGGCTGACTTTTGTTTATTTAGTTCCCTGAGGACTAGAGGTTTGCCTCTCGATCTCTAGCTGTGGATTAGAGAGGTTGGTGGTATAGGATTTTGCTTGTTATCTTGTCTCCCTAGGATCCTTGGGCTGTCCTTGGTGGATCTGGGTTGGGGCAGCCCTCGGTTCTCGTACAGTCCCCATTCCAGATTAGATGAAAATAGGATACCTAAATATGAGAATTCCTTTACTTGCTGAATTTCTTCACCATTCAATGTCCAGTGATGCAATATAGGATTTCTTTCTTTCTTTCTTTCTTTCTTTCTTTCTTTCTTTCTTTCTTTCTTTCTTTCTTTCTTTCTTTCTTTCTTTCTTTCTTTCTTTCTTTCTTTCTTTCTTTCTTTCTTTCTTTCTTTCTTTCTTTCTAGAAAACAACATTTTACATTTCTGATAATTTATTCTCAGACTTTTTTCTGGTACAGTATTCTGAAATATTTTTTTAAAGATCTCTGAAGACCAACTCGTGTCCAAGATAATAGGACTGCATTGCCAGAGCAAAGCAGAACTGGAATATTGCAATTAGCTGGGCAAAGTGGAGGACAAGACTCATTGAACCAGGTTGAAAGATCATTTGTATATAGATTAAATAGAAATGGGGCCAAGAGGCATTCCAACCTAACCCCTTTATTGAGGTTAAATGATTCAGACAGCTCGCCACCAAAACCACAGTAAACCTATGCTGGGAGATAAGCATGAAGTTGATGTGTAAGCCGCAGCAGCCTTTTGTCAATCAAAGTATGCTACAACTTTTCCCAGAGTCTTTCCCTAGGAATGGTATCAGATTTATGATTTAGGTCAAATCATAGTTTGCAGGTTAAGGTGTCACCATTTGTGCTAATGAGAAATAATACAGAATTGAAGAGTGTGCATAGAAGCCCAGGACTCACTTGCATTACATGAAACTGGTTTGGCATTGCTTATTTATCAAACCAATATTTAAAGCCTCGCTTCCTCCCATAAGCAGACGGAATGTTTTGTCAGACTAAGGATGTCAGGTTATGGCAGATAGATCCCTGGATCACTTCAGTATGACACATGTCCTTTGCTAAATGATCTTTATTCAGGAATTCAATCTTGTACATATACACAGGTCCATAGGAGTACATGAAGGCAGATGAGCCTAGTAACTTCTAATTGAAAGGAATAAAGTTTCAGGCTACTACAGGACAATATAACCACCCAGCCTCCTCCGCCCTAGATCACAAATACAGAATCATACGGGAAACATTTCTGAAGTTCACACACTAGACAGACAAGACACTAATGTAACACTCCAGACATTCAAGGTCATTCTAAACAATATCAATAGAAAAGATTGTCCGCAGCTGCTGGCTATTCTGGGGGACTGAGGAAATGAAAGTGGTTTGCAAGTTAAGGCATGCACTTATCAGGTATGACTTAAGACCAGGTACATCACCAAGGCAACTCTGGCCATACAATTAATAGTGGCATGGACGAATGTGCACATTCAAACATGACATATTTCTGGCACCCTTCTGCCAGTTGCAAGGATTTGAAATGTCATGACTGAGTGGGGATTTGAGCCTGAGTCTCCAAGCCCAAGACTTTTTACCATTAAATCACATGGAGTCTTGCTAGCAAAACCAATGTCCAGTGAAAAAGGCATCAACACATTTGATACCTGAGTCCAAAATACCTGCTGCAGCTGAACCTGGCAGTTGAGAAAAATTTGGGTGACTTCTGGCTTGGGATCCATGGAGGTCTAACACAGCTCTAAGGGCTGATCTGTCCGTGCCACTGTTTGGAAGGCTGGAGGGGCGCAAGTTGCCTGCAGCCACCTGTTCTCAGGCGGAGAACAGGCGAGAACACTCAAGAACCTGAGGGCGCATTGATCTCGGGTGAGGGGGGGTTCTACACAATGAACTCCCACCCACCCTTGAGGTCCCACCCGAAGAAAGGTTGCCAAGATCTCTGCAGTGGCTCTGGAGTCAAATTCTGGCATAAGACCTACATGCCCAAGCCTCAGTAAAACAGCAAAGGGACTGGATTTGATCGGATTACAGAAGCAGCGACTACAACCCAAGAAAAACGTTTAAGAAGGTAAAGATCGCTATCTCTCAGTACGGGACAGATTACAAAAAGAAATAAGTGGCTAAAGTGGATTTAAGAACTGCAACAGACTAGTTACATAAGGGGGGAGATTCCGGCAAGAAAAAAATTGAAAAAGTAACTTTGTAAAGAGAAGCTAGCGGGGAAATTGGATTATTGTTTACATACCTGTGGCGGAGAAGAGATAATGGACTGTGAGAAAGTTTAAAAATCGCGAGAACTGCTGTGCAATGTAGGGGAACAGGAAGTACGTCAGAACTACAAAGAGAGTGGAGAGAAGGGCCCTTTCCTCAAACGCTGGAAGTAGGGCGATGCCATTTTGGAACAGGGCAAGTAGTGACTTCAATGAAAACAGAAGTAGGCCATCTTTGAAGAAGGTAAGGGCGAGTGCTTCAGTATAAAACCATAGAGAAAAAACACCTGACATTTTAGACACTTTAAAATAGTGTTTGACAAAAACAAACTGGAATTGGACTTTTAAAAATAATAGAAAGCATTAAAAAAGCGCCACGGATCTAAGGAAAAGGGCAGACTCGTGGGAGCGAAGCAGAGCCAGCCCCACGATGTCGAAGAAAGAGTGGCAAACTACGATGGAGAACCTGGACAAAAAAGTTTCAGAGGGAAATAAAGAGCTTAAGGACATGATGCAAGAGATGGCGAAAGAACTAAAAGATTTTAAAGAGACACTTAAATCGGAAATGGCAGAACTGACAAAAGGTATGGATAAAATACAAAATGACTTACAAGTTACACAGCAGAGAGTTAACGTAGTAGAGGAAACGGTAGAAACTTTAGCAGATGCGCAAAAGACTGAAATGAGAGGAATGAGAGACAGAATGGACGTTGCAGAATGTAAACAGATGGAAAAGCAACTAAGATTTCGTGCGATCCCAGAAGTAGAGGGAAAATCAGCCCAAGACCAGATTACAGAAATCTTGGCAGACTACCTGGGGAAAGAAGAGGAAGAAATTGCAGCTTTTTTGGACGTGGCGTACAGAATCAATTCCAGATTTGCAGCCCAGAGAAAACTCCCAAGGGACATGATTGTGCAATTTACGACTAGAAACACAAGAGAATTAATTGTGAGCAAACAGTTTCAGAATCCATTAGAAGTCGATGGAAAAGTGGTGAGAATTATGAAAGAGCTGCCCAGATCGGTGCTATTCGAGCGGAAGAAATACAGAGAACTGGTACAGATGCTAAAGGAACTGAAAATTAGATATAGATGGGAAATACCAGAAGGACTGGCATTTGAGTTTGGTGGAGTAAGAAAGAGCATCAGATCTGGTCACGAGATGGAGACTTTTATTAGGGAAAATGAAAAGGACTTACCAAAAAGTACAAGAAAGTGATCATGGAGTGTAAAGTTATATCTTGGAATGTTAATGGACTAAACTCACCTTGTAAACATAAGGCTACTTTCCACTGGCTATCAAAACAAAAATGTAATATAGTCTGTCTGCAAGAGACACATATTAGAAAGCAAGATGAAAAATATTTGAAATTTGTTAAATTGGGAAAAGAATTTGTTGCTGCCTCTAAAAAGAAAAAGAGGGGAGTTGTACTGTATATAAAAGATGAATTGCAGCCCAGATTAGTTTTAAAAGATGCAGAAGCCAGATATCTAGCAGTGGAAATTATTTGGAATTTTAAGAAGATATTGATTATTCGGATTTATGCACCCAATGGTGCAAAAGAAAATTTCTTTAAGGACTTAGAGAAACAACTAGATGAACTGTCCTATGATCACGTAATTTTGGCGGGTGACTTCAGTGGAGTTACAAACTTGGAGGAAGACAAGCAGTCTAAAGTTGCTCACAAAAAAAGAGGATTACTGCCAAAGGCGTTTTTTACGCTTAAGGAACAAGAAAGCTTAGAAGACGTGTGGAGGAGACAATACTCTAAAAACAGACAATATACATTTTACTCTGCAAGACATTTCACACTATCAAAATAGACATGATCTGGGCCTCTAAAGAACTGGCACTATGGACTAGAGATGTGGAGATAATGCCAAAGGTAGGCTCAGACCACAATCCAATTACATGGAGGTTTGGGAAAAACAATAAAAGAAAAGGATGGAGAATAAATGAGGACTTGTTACAAATAGAAGAAAATATTGCGTTGTTGCGAAGGGAGACCAAATTTTTTATACAATATAATCTGAACAAAGAAGTGCCAACTAATAAAGTATGGGATACATATAAGGCGGTGATAAGAGGCATACTAATGGACTTGAATGCAAGAAGTAGGAGGAAAAAGGAGGGAAAGAGATCTGAAATTCTGGATAAAATAAAAGTCAAAGAGGTACAACTTAAGAAAAGACAGGGGAAAAAGAAAATATACCAGGATATTAAAATTCTGCAGGAGCAATTGAGGGCAATGGACAATAAAGAACTAGAGTGGAATTTAAAGAGGATGAATTAGAGGTCATTTGAAGGTGTAAATAAGCCCGGGAAATACTTGGCGTGGCAATTTAAAAAAAAGAAGGAGAAAAAAACTATAAGTAAAATTTTAGAAGATGACAAGGTGTTTATGGACCAAGCGGCCATTAGTAGAGCCTTCTTCAAGTTTTATGCAAAATTGTATAAAAAAAAAAGAAGTGAGTAAAGAGTCAATAGCGGAATATTTAGAGAAGGTGAAAATCCTGACAATTTCTGAAAAATGGAAAGAGAAACTAAATAAGGAAGTGACGGAAGAAGAAATAAAGGAAGCTATACAATCAACGAAAATAGGAAAGGCGCCAGGACCAGATGGACTAACGGCAAAGTTCTACAAAGTGATGGCTAATGAACTGGTGCCCTTCCTGAAAGAGACAATGAATGGAGTGATGCAAGATCAAAGGATTCCTGATTCATGGAATGAAGCCAACATATCGCTGATTCCGAAGGAAGGTCAAGATTTGACCAATGTTAAAAATTATAGACCAATCTCGCTGTTGAATAATGATTATAAAATATTTGCAAAGGTGTTGGCAGAGAGGTTGAAAGGATGGATGTCGGAATTCATTGCTGAAGAGCAGGCGGGATTCTTACCTAACAGACAAATTAAAGACAATCTGAGGACAGTAATAAACACTATTGAATATTATGACAAGCACTGTGACTGAGAGGTTGGTTTTTTCTTCGTAGACACGGAAAAAGCATTTGACAATCTGAACTGGGACTTTATGTTTGCTACCATGGAAAAGTTGCAAATGGGAGAAAAGTTCATACAAGCTGTTAAGGAAATTTATAGAGACCAAAGTGCAGCAATTATAGTGAATGAGGACTTGACTAAAAAACTGAAAATCAGCAAAAGAACTAGGCAGGGTTGCCCTTTGTCTCCATTGTTGTTTATTTTGATTTTGGAAATACTGATGATTCAAATACGTGAGGATGATACAATTCGAGGTATGAAAATAAAAGAGTTTTCCTACAAGGTCAGAGCTTTTGCGGATGATATAATGTTAATAGTAGAGGATCCAATTGAAAATATGCCAAAGGTAATAGAGAAAATAAAATTGTTCGGAGATTTGGTTGGACTTTATGTGAATAAAAAGAAGTCAAAGATTTTATGTAAGAATATGACTAAACAGAAGCAGCAAGAGCTAATGGAGATAACAGACTGTGAGGTAACTAATAAAGTAAAATACCTTGGTATTGAAAGGACTGCGAAAAATATAGACTTGTTCAAAAATAACTATGAGAAACTGTGGATACAAATAGAGAGAGACTTAATAAAATGGAACAAACTGAATTCATCATGGCTGGGAAGAATAGCAGCAATAAAAATGAATGCCCTACCACGTGTGATGTTCTTGTTGCAAACTATTCCAATTATCCGAGACTCCAAACAATTTGATAAACGGCAGAGGAAAATCTCAGACTTTGTGTGGGCAGGCAAATAACCACGAGTGAAAATGAAGGTCTTACAAGATGCGAAGGAAAGAGGCGGCTTGCAACTGCCCAACATAAGACTGTATCATGAGGCAGTATGTCTTGTATGGCCGAAAGATTGGATAACGATAAAAAACGCAAGTTGCTGGCCCTGGAGGGACACAAAAAAAAAATTGGATGGCATGCATACATGTGGTATGATAAAGTAAAAGCGGACTCTATGTTTTTGCATCACTATATTAGGAGAAGCCTCTTCACGGTCTGGAAGAAATACAAGGTATATATGGAAGATGGTTTTCCTTCATGGGTGGTTCCATATGAAGTAATAGATCCGAGAACTGTGGATAACGAACAGCAATGCTTAACATACAAGGAGATCACACAAATACAATATTCAAAGCTGAGAATAAAGACAGAAGAAGAATTGTCTCCTTGTTATGGATGGTTCCAGTACAGACAGATCAGAGATCTTTATAATGCGGACTGCCTGAGAGGAGGTATAAGACTGGAAAATTCAGAACTAGAGGAAGTGATACTACAAGAAGGCAAGAAGGAAATATCTAAGATCTATAAATTACTTCTAAAATGGTTTACGGCGGATGAAACAGTAAAAGTCCAGATGGTGAAGTGGGCAATAAATTTTCATAAGGAAATAACAATGGAGGCATGGGAGTACCTATGGAAAAACACAGTGAAGATTTCAACTTGTACGAACATTAAAGAGAATGTGTACAAAATGATTTACAGATGGTATTTAACACCAAAGAAAATTGCGCTAGGAAATACTAATATGTCAGACAAATGCTGGAAATGCAAAAAAACATGAAGGATCACTATATCATATGTGGTGGACATGTGAAGTAGCTAAGCAGTACTGGGGAGAAATAATTGAAGTAATTAATGAGATTCTACAAATACAAATAAATAAGAACCCAGAACTGTTGCTACTGAACTTGGGAATGGAGACTGTTCCAATGCAGCATAGAACATTGTTATATTACATGACTGCAGCGGCAAGACTTTTGTATGCGCAGAAATGGAAGACACAAGAAATACCAACTGTCGAAGACTGGATTTATAAATTGCTGTACATGGCGGAAATGGACAAAATGACAAGGAAACTCAAAGATCTTGACCTAGGGCAATATATTGTTGATTGGGGGAAATTGAAACAATTTTTGGAAAAAAAATGAGATGCAAAAGGAGAACTGTGGCAGTTTGAGAATTTTTAAAGAATAATGTTGGAAAGGGGAGAGAGAAGGGATCTTACCATTTAGGGGGAATGTAATTACAACCTAAGCTAGCACAATATTTAGGGGAACTTTACATAGAATATATGAGATAATGAGAATGGTTAAATAGATATATTATTACTATATATGTATATTATTACTACTATATATCATAGGTATGTTATATACAATATAAAACGATGGGTTAGTGGATCAGATTTAATACAATATCAGGTTGCTGTGTTATACTATGTTGTGTGCTGTGTTACATTGGTGGCATAGTATACAATATATGTTTTATAATATACACTATATTGATAGTATATTTGACGGAGTATATGTTTAAAAGAAATAGAACATGTTTAAAGTAAGAGACACTGTGATCCCTGCTATATACTATACTATATGGTTATGCTTTATTGACACGATATATATCATATGGATAGTATGCTTGATAGAGTCTATGTAAAAGAATCAGAATGTGCTTAGAGTAAGAGATATTATGATTTATAGAGGGTAGGAAAATGTAAATGAAATAGATTTAAGCAACAAGAAGGGTTAAGGGTTGGAAAGCTGTTGGAAGTCAATAGGGAGGGGGGAGGAAAAGGGTGGGGGATAGAGGGGGGGGAAATGGGATTATATGTGTTAAATTTGAAAATTCTTTTCTTTTTTCCACTCACCAATAAAATTTTATTGAAAAAAAAAAGAGAAAAATTTGGGTTATAGCTGATTCTTTAAAACACTGGAGATACGGGAGGGGCTCTTTAAATCTCATCCCTTTGTAAGACCTCCCCTCCTTTTCTGTGATGTTTTGTGAGGTGGCATTTGGGAGGCAGGTGGGAGGCAGGGAAGGTGTGCTTTGCTGATGAGAATCTTTCCCTCACTGGAGATTTTCAGAAGGATTCAAGCTCCTGTTTTCTTTCTCCTTTGTTTCAAAAATGTCCTTCTGCTGAGAAGTGTAATATTACTTTGTTTTCAATTTATAGATTAATCTAGTCTAATCACTTTTAAAGCTCTTTTAAAGTACCCATCAAGCTGTGTGTGTGTTTGTGTTCTATGTAAGTGATCTTTACTATAGCAGGCAGTCTTATCTTTTCCAATTTCCTAAAGTGAATTGTGTCAAAACAGCATTGCACAGATAAATAGACACTTACAAGAACTGAAAGGAAATAAATAATCTGGGTGCATTTTATTTGATTTTATTTCTTAGATTCTTGTGGCTCCCACTTAAATGCAGATGTCTGAGGGATAGATGCAGAGGTGTCCAGAACAAACTGTCAAATTGTTTGAAACACAATGCATAGGCCCATCAGTGCCAGCCAGCCAACATTTGTTTTGAGTAGACTCCTTTTCCATTTTTGCTTAAGCCTTCTTGAAAAGAGCCTTCTTTCCCAACAATCCCAAAAGAATTTAATGTGTTTTGAAGACACGTGCTGAATCTAGAAAAACTAAAACACACACACACACATTACTGAAAGAAAGGGAGAAAAAATGGAGTAGAAGTTTTTGAAGCATCAAATTACCATTTTGTGTATGATACAGTCACTTTCTGACTACATTTCAGTTACACTGACTGATGTAAACATTTTGTCCCAAGCTGATGCCACTGCAAGTTTATATATTTTTGTATTTGTTACATTTCTATTCTGCTTTCTGTCCGGCGCTCCTATCCATATTGTAAAGTAGGTTTGGCTAAGAGATTGTGAGAGCACACCTAAGTGGGTGTTCTCAGAAACAAATCCCATTTTATTTTATGGGGTTTACTCCCAGGAAAGTGTTCTTAGGATCACAAACCGTGACTTGCTTCAAGTCTCCCTGCAAAGTTCACAGATGAGCAGAGTTTTGAACTTTAAAAAGTGGAGAAACATTCAGAGTAAAATGGGTCAGAAATCACAATTCTGCCAATCTGGCCGTGCGCTGTGCAGATTGGCTTGTTCCTGTGATATCGCCCCAAACTCTTCTCCCTAATCTGTGGAACCTTCTCTGTAATCTTTGGAGTTGGTAGACACTTTAAGTCATTAAAAAATTGTCAAAGGACAAATGAATGGATACTTGAAAGAACATATATGCAGCAGAATGTTTTTTTTAAAATAACTCAAGGTAAACAACTTGCCCGAAGCATTTCAGGTAGGTAGCCATGTTAGTCTGCAGTAGGACAGCAGGACGTGAGTCCAGTGGAACCTTAGAGACCAACAAGATTTTTCAAGGTTATAAGAAGGGACCTTAGACTCTTAAAAGCGCATACATTAAAAAAATCAAGGTCTCTAAGGTTTCACTGCAAAACTGCCCTGTAAGCCAGCTGTCATGTATGCCTGTCTGCATATCTGCCATGTATGTATTCTGTGTTATGTACTGGTCCTCTGAGGGCATGAGAAGTTTCTTATTGGTGTTAAGGCAGTAGGTTATCTTTCAAGTATTTACTTTCTCTTTCCCTGCTGCCTCCAGCAAGTGTCCTTGAAGGCTGGCTGCAGCCAGTCGAAATGTATCCTTCTTGGGAACTGAGATAATTTCATTCTTTGTTCTGTCT
This sequence comes from Eublepharis macularius, assembly GCF_028583425.1. Taxonomy (NCBI): domain Eukaryota; kingdom Metazoa; phylum Chordata; class Lepidosauria; order Squamata; family Eublepharidae; genus Eublepharis; species Eublepharis macularius. The sequence continues at coordinate 115,975,972 of NC_072795.1, forward strand.
AGCCTAAACCTAGTTTCTCCTCTTCACTGCCCCCCCTCCCCCGGCTCTTTCATGCCCAAACTTTAATGGTCCCTATCCTGGTGGCGGGAACCTTCCCTATAACTAACACTACCAACCCCATCCACATCACTTCTGCCAATTTAGTTGTCTGAGCACCTTTGAACTTGATGGATCTCTATTAAAGTTACTTCAACCAATACACCTGCATGTTTGCTGTGGAGAACTTGGGGAATCTACCTGCCAAGGACTGATACCAGCAGTAGATTCACTGAATGTACATCTGGTATTTCAGTTGCAAAGTCATGGTCACACTACAAATGAAAAATTCACAGTGAGATGAGTTTTTATACTATACCTGATCTCACCCAAGGCCCAATATTCTATCACACTGACTGACCTGTGTTGCTCTTTAGCAACAATTGACAGATGGTGGCACAGTGTTCCTTGTGGCCTGAGAGTTGCACTGGTGTTCATCTATCTGTGTTTCTACTGCGTGAGTGCTTATTAGAGTAATATTAATCTTCCTTTCTCTTCACCCTGACTGTTTTCCGCTGACTTCACATTTAGCTGTGCAACAAGTTCAGGCTCAGGTCAAAGAGATCTAGAGCGCCAAGTGCCCTGGCCACTATCCAATATTGAACTTCATCTTTGCTAAGAAAGAATAGGCCTCTCTACAAAGATGTTGATGTTTAGATTTAAGTCACAGTTCAATTTCTGTGTCTGGTTTTGCCACTCTGACTTGTATGCTTAGAATGGTACATATGTACTTATAGAGATGCTGAAATGAAATGCAATCTGTCTGGAACACACATATAGCTGTATACAGCCTATCCAAGGTATCCATCATTTCTGTATTGGAATCCTTCAAAGCTGGATGGTTACAAAAACCCATTTCTTGTATCCCCACCTCCTATTTTTAAGCAACTAAGATGTGTTCAGTTTAGGGGCAAATTTGGTCCCTCATTCTGTTATATTTTGTTAACGATACTTAGTTTAAATCTTTAAGCTTTTATATGTATGTATGTTATTTATAGTCTGTCTTTCTCACTGAGACTCAACATGGATTACACAGTGTAAGTCAATATGATCAGCAGCTGGGACATAAATAAACAGTATAAGAGGGTAAGGACTGCAGGAATTTCAGAAGAAATCTGATAAAGACCTGAAAAACAATGCTGAAACAAATGTAAGCAAACTGATATAACACATTAAACAACAACACAGAACTATCCAAAAAGAACATACTTACAGCCATAGACGATTGCTTTTCTCACACATCTTAGAATTCAAAGCAGCTTACAAAATAAATGCAAAAAAAAAAACTATTTAAGCAAATTGATAAAAGCATGTACAGTAAAATGGTCTCACATTCTGGGTTGGTGCTGGTTCCCCTGGTTTGGCTCACATTCTGTGAGTCAAGGGCTATGATCCAGCAGACCAGAGCCCTTTGGTTCTTGCCCTTTGGTTCTTGCCCTTTGATTCATATCAGAGGCCAAACCCAGGCTAAATACCTGTAACAGGGAAGGAACAGAAGGTCAGCTCAGATCTAGACATGGGCACAAACAGGAAAAAAAAACGCAAACAAGCTGTTTGTTGTATTGTCAAAGGCTTTCACGGCTGGAGAACGATGATTGTTGTGGATTTTCCGGGCTGTATAGCCGTGGTCTTGGCATTGTAGTTCCTGATGTTTCGCAAGCAGCTGTGACTGGCATCTTCAGAGGTGTAGCACCAAAAGACAGAGATCTGTCAGTGGAACTACAATGCCAAGACCACGGCTATACAGCCTGGAAAATCCACAACAACCAAGCTGTTCGTTGTTTGTTGCCATCCATGAACAACAAACAACGAAGAATAATGAACATGACCCTGTTCACAAACATGTTCGTTGTTCATGGCCCTTTAAAGATTCCTTTAAACTATCAGCTGGCAGGTGGCAGGAGGGATTCCCCCCTGCTGCCTGCCAGCTGATAGTTTAAAGGGCCCTTGCCTGCCACGTGCAAGGGGCAGGACCCTTTAAACACCCCACAAACTGACCTTCCCAATGTCCAATACCCACCACATTTGCAGGGGACATAGTCATCACTGTCCTCCAAAGCCCCCCAAATTTCAGAGAGATTGCACCCCAGGAAAGGTATTATGCATGGGTCTCCCCCTTTGTTGTCATTTTCTCTTCACAGTGGCAAAAACGGGACTCTCTGCTAGAAGCTACTTTGAGGCGTTACAAACTGATCTTCCCAATGTCCAATACCCACCAAATTTGCAGGGGACATAGTACTCACTGTCTTCCGAAGACCCCCAAGTTTCAGAGAGATTGGACCCCGGGAAAGGCATGATCCATGACCCCCCCTTTGCTGTCATTTTCTCTTCACAGTGGCAAAAATGGGACTGCCTGTTGGAAGGCAGCTACTTTGAGGTGTTACAAACTGACCTTCCCAATGTCCAATGCCCACCAAATTTGCAGGGGACATAGTCCTCACGGTCCTCCGAAGACCCACCAAGTTTCAGAGAGATTGTGCCCCAGGAAAGGCATGATCCATGCTCCCCCTTTTTTGTCATTTTCTCTTCACAGTAGCAAAAACGGAACTCTCTCCTGGAAGTACTTTGAAGGGTTAAAGCTAGAAGGAAAGCCAGAAGGAGTTCAGACAGAGTTCAGTCCCTGCCGTTGCCAGGGTAATTGATTGAAAGGCTGCAGATTGTCTGGCCTGATGAACGGCTGGCAAAGGCAACGAACAAGGCTTGCAACGACCACTTGTTTGTTTAGAATGGAGCCTCACGAATGGCTTGTTCACGAATAGACGAATGGGCTGTTTGTGGGTTTTTTTCCGTTTGTAATGCTGTTCATGCCCATGTCTACTCAGATCTCATTTAGCTGGGCCAAAGCAGATAACCTGGAATTTTAACATTTCATTGTCAGCTCTGGTGCTGGCAGGCAGTTCTGGCTTCAAAAGAGAGCTAATTTGGTGTACTGGTTAAGAGCACGGGACTCTAATCTGGAGAACCAGGTTTGATTCTGCAGTCCTCCACTTGAAGCCAGCTGGGTGACCTTGGGCTAGTCACAGCTCTCTAGAGCTCTCTCAGCCCCACCCACCTCACAGGGTGTTTTTTTGTGGGGATAATAATGGCTTACTTTGTAAACTGCTCTGAGTGGGCATTAAAGTTGTCCTAAAGGGCGGTATATAAATCAAATATTGTTGTTGCTGTTGTTGTTATTAAAATAAAGTGGACCGAGTCAGACTTTAGTATGTTTTACTGATTCTGAATACAGGTCTCAACAGATTAAATGTTAATAAAATGAGGTTAATTAAGGGCCCTGTTGTGGATCAATTCTAGCACAACATTTTTAAACTCACAAGATCACTTTACAAAGTTTTGCTGCCACTGTTAATTTATACTATACTAGCTTCCCTATCAAGAAAAAAGATTTTGTGAGCAGCTTCTGCCCACGTTCACCTTGCAAAAGTTATGCCATGGACTGGTACTGATAAATTTTTCATTTCCCCATGCTCACAAGACCACTTTTGAAATTACTTGTAATGTTGTAGACAACAGCACAATTTCATGAACAGTTGCATTGAGGTAAGATGGATGTTGTTACGAGACCCATGTTTGGGTTCAAGGCCAACTGCACAACTACATGGATATGAATACCATACTTTCTGCTACCTCTGTACTGTATTCTCTGGGCTTTTCTGAAACATAGGTGCTACCAATTTCTATCTGTACTGGTCTGGCTAATCAGTGAAACAAAATATTGCATTATGCTTTAGTCACTACAATCCAGGTAAGGGTTTGTGCTGGTGCAGTTAAATCTAATAGACAGGGCCAGGGAGCCAACACAATTCTGTTTTGCCTAACTTTCTAAAGCACCTCCTTGATGGAAATATGACATCCTTCAGATACATTTTATAGACATTCTTGCATAGAGTGTGATCTTATTATCCTTTGAAAAGTAATTGCAGTGGGAGGTAATGATCTGAGGTGGGGGAGGGGAGAGAAAAGCCCAAACACTTTGGTTTCTCAGGGGCTTGGTCATTATGCACCCTGCATTATATGCTGGCTAATGTTCATTGTTTAACTTTTCTTATGAAGCTTCTGGACAGCACTCCCAGCGGGAAGACTGTTTACAAAGAATAATGTTAAATACTTACAATGGACTTTGGCAGTTTTTCATTGTTACAAACGGCTTTGTTGTGTGCTTGTTTATGAATCCCAAGATGTCTTTTAGATATGTATAACCTTATAATTTGCACATTTACTTGAAAGCAAATCCAACTGAAACAAATGTGCATAGGACTAGACATGGGCACGAACAGAAAAAAATGAACATGGTGTTTGTTGTTCATTGCCATCAACGAACAACAAACATTGATGAACATGATCTTGTTTATGAACATGTTCCTTGTTTGTTGTTCGTGGGGGCCAGCAGGCTCTCCTCCAGCCATCAAGATACCTACTGCACCACTCCCAGAAACCCTACCGGAGCAGGCAGCAGGAAAGGTACCAATAATAAATAATAGCTTGGCCCCAGAGCCTGGCAGCAGCCCTGGAACCTGAAGGGGTAGATCCCTATCCCACCACACACAAAGAAAATTCAAGCTCCAATGCACTCACCCTGTCTCTCTAACAGCAGCTGTCTCTCCCTGAAAGCCAGAGCTGGGAGCCCCCCTCCCGCCCTGGTCTTTCCCTCTTGTAACAAATTTGGAGCTCCAGTCCACACTTGGAAGGAAGACCTGCCTATCAAGCTAAATTGGGCTTAGATTGGAATTTCCAGGGCAACAGCAGGAGTTCAGACAATCCTTGCCTAAGTTGCCAATGGAATTGATTGCAGGTGCCAGACTGTCTGGCTTCATGAATAGCAACAAACTTGGCTTGCAACAACTACCTGTTCGTTTAGAATGGGGCCTCACGAACAGCTTGTCCGCAAACAGCAGATTGGGTTGTTCATGGCTTTTTTTTGTTCATATTGCTGTTCATGCCCATCTCTACATAGGACTTCAACCCTTCCCGATTGAAAGATTTTGCCACTATGGTGCATGTCCTGGTAACATTTGATTACTGCAACATACTCTGTTTAGGGCTGCCCTTAAAGACTTCCAAATCTACAGTTAGTACAGAATACTGCAGCCAAAATCTTGACTGGCATCGGTTATAGGGACCATATCATTCCAGTCTTATTCCATCTATCCTGATTCTCAATTTGTTTCCAGGCCCAATTTAAGGTGCTGGTATTGACCTTTAAAGCCTTCCATAGCTTGGGATCATCATTCCTTAAGGACCGCTGTCTCCCATATGAACGTGCCTTTCCACTCCAGTCATCTTCTGAGGCCTTGCTTTGGGTGCTTCCACATTTGCAGATAGACATTTGGCAATCTGGGGAAAAGGTCCTTCTTGGCCATAGTGACAAAACTTTGGATTTCCTTTTCCAGGGAGATTTGTCTGCCTTCCTCTGTCATTGTGTGAGAAAGTGGCATAAAATGTTTTGAATAAATAAATAACCTTGGGCCACAATCCTGACCTGCTCTTTATGGGGGTCAGGTTAAGACAGGCTGCTAGGTGGTCTTACGAAGGCATGGCAGGGCCTCAGATTGAAGTTTTAGGGGCACTGCAGCAGCAGCTTCCCCAGCTGATGGTGACTCTGCTGGTGATTTCTAGGAGGCATTGCGCAGCAGCCTTTCCAATATCTGCATGCTGGGGAGAGAGTGTATCGGTGCCATCTTGGTCAGATCTAAAACTCTGGTAGAGAGAGTTATAGAACTGCTGTACTCTATAAAGATCTACTTACTCTTTCTCTGTGTGAATCCACTTGCTCTTCAAGTGTGCCTCTTTGTCTTGGAAAATATGTTGTAAATACTCCTTGGAACATTTTAAGCTTTAATCCAATGCATAATTATGTGCGATTGTCACACTCAAATCAGTGGCAGTTAAATGTGCCTGTTTTGATGAATTACGGATTTCTTTTCCTTGCTCCTTTCCACTATAATCTTTGCCACTTAAAGGATATGTGTCACCCTTGCAAAGTCTCCTTTCCTCTGGACTTCACAGATCCCTGGCCATTTTTTGCAATACATGGTCAGCATCTCTGAAATTTTAGTACATTTTACAGCATCCTTCATTCTAAAAGAATGTTAGGATTTTCTAGACTGTTACAGATAAACCTAGTATATTCACTGGTCCTTACAGGAAAAGATGCAAAAGGTTAATACACCTTATACCACCCTGTAGGCTGGAAAAATTGTACAGCTTCAGATGTTATGTTCCTGGAAAAGTGGGGCAGAAATGGAAAATAATGAGAATAATTTCAGTGGAAAAATTGCATTTTTAGTTTCTCCTATACTGCAAAAACAGGCATGGGCTTAGTGTTGCCGAATAGCAGGTAAAATGTGCTTTTAATAAGTGAAGGCTGCAATCCTGTTGAAACTTTACCTGGAGGAAAGCATTATTGAACAGAGTGGGACTTGCTTCTGAGTAGACAGGCAGAGGATTGTGCTGAAAATCCATTAATAAGAATGCATTTGATAACATGGCACCCCCTTTTTTTTATACATACAATAATAAAAAGCCATTATCTGTTACTAGACATGGGCACGAACCGCATTATGAACTTCAAAACCCACAAAATTGGCAATCACTCGATCACGATCCGGCAGTTCGTTATTGTCCACGGCAAACGAACCAGCATTCGGAAGAAGCCTGGTTCGGTGCGTTTGGCCACGGTTTGGGAAGCCAGACAGTCAGGCGCCAGCAATCAATTCCCCTGGAAATGGAGCCGGGGGAATGCCTGAACTCTGTCTGTGCTCCTTCTGTCACCCTGGAAACCTGAATGGAAGCCCAGCTTACCTTGATCGGCAGGTCTTCTTTCCAACCACGGAGCTGCAAAGCGGTTACAAGTTGGGAGAAGACACCCAGGGGAGGGAGGGGCAAGGGGGTGTTCTGTAGCCACGGGCGCTCCAATCTCATCCCTGCAAACCCTGATAAGCAGCTCTGACAGCCAAACACAGACCTCCTGCGTTGCTCTATGGGACCTCAGCTTATAAAAAGCACTGCGCTCCTAGGCTGGCTTTCACTTTCAGCAAACAGTGGAGTGTGAGAGCTGTTGCTTGCTACTTGCTAGCCTTTGGGGAGAGACAGAGAGAGTATAATTGAGCTTGGATTTTTGTGGGAGTTTCCTGGGGGCCTCAGATTGGAGAGGGTATAATTCCTAGATCACTATTGCAATCTTGACCAAACTTGGGTGCTGGCTGGAGGAGAGCCCGCTACACACTCCCTGTGAATATGGGCTCTCTAAGTGTAATGGGGACCATTCTGAGCACCATGAACCATGAACCAAAAACCGGTTCGGCAACGGGAAATGTCCGTTGCGGTTCATGACTTCGGGATTGTCATCGGCACCGAACCACAAACTGCAGATTCATTAATTTTTTTGAGTTCGTGCCCATGTCTATCTGTTACACACCAGTATCTGTCCAGTATGTGGATAAGATACATGCATAGCCATATCTCCATATATCTGTTTTTATTGTAATAAAACTATACTCAAGGGGAGGGGAGGAGTTGAAAGAAAAGATACTAATCTACAGGCTTTACATTTTTTCCAGAAATGAGAAATAGGGTTAAAAATCATGCTATGTCTTATTGTGATCCTGTATTTTTCATACAATATGCAGATTATGAGAGGCTGACAGGGCCATCCTCCCTTCTAAGTCCATGGAAGTGAGTGGGCTTGGAAAGGTGTAACTCTGCTTAGAATGGACCTGAAAATGTTTTGATATTGAAACAGAGAAAAACAAGTCTAAGTAGACAAACTGACTCTTGGTCTTTGAAGCCAGCCTCAGGGACATCCGTGTGCTCCTCCGCTGTCAGCTCAGTTATGAATAGAAGGTTAAATGGCTCGTTTTCTGCTTTTTTCATACAACAGAATATGAATCTACTGATGATAACAAGTCAGCCAAGAAAATGTTATCAGTCCGGAAGCCCTTAAGTAACTGTTTAGGGGCTAATGTGAATGGAGTTGCTACTGCATTTCCTAGAGTAAAATTCAAGGTAAATTTGGAGGACTGTTGCTGAGGCAAAACATCCAGAGTCATTTTAAGGGATGTTCAAACATTTTCACTAAGATCTATGGAAGTTCTCAGGGGAAGCAGGTCCATATCCCTTGTCTTTCACCAGAAGTGAAGTCTGAAGCCAATTTGAAAGCTGCTGATCAGGGAAAACATCTGTAGTCATTCTGAGGGAACTTCAGTTCCATTCAGTGCCATTCCTAACCAGAGTTGGACCCTTCTGAGCCTGTGGACTTAGTAGGCTACGAGGATGTAACTCCGCTTCAAATGGTACCAAGGCTGCCAAGAGAGGGAGACCGGGGGTAAACAATTCTGGGTCCCCAAATCAGCTTGAGGATCTGTGAAGTTGGAAACATTCTCTGTTCATCAAATGCATTTCAGTTTATTTTACTTTTAGTGAAGTTCTGCACTGCAGCCGATAGGTGTGCAGGGAAGTCAGAGCTAGGCTTGCCATCTTCCTGCCTGGGGTGGGGAATCTCAACCCCTGCTTGCTACCCCTGGCCCTGCTGACCTGGCCAGCAGGGGAGGGAAGGGACAGGGGTAGGGAGAAGCACATGCACACTCACACCTTATTAAAAAATGAGCACAACGGAGGAGGGAGGATGAAGAGAGCTGTGGCTCTCGAAAGCTTATGCTGCAATAAAGTTGGTTATGGTTAGTCTTAAAGGTGCTACTGGACTCTTTGCTATTTTGCTACTGCAGACTAACATGGCTAACTCCTCTGCATCTATCTCCCTCCTCTGTCATGCTCATTTTCCAACAAGATGAAGGAAGGAGTAGTGGCACCATGCATTGTACTGAAAATGAGCTAAATGAAAAGTGCCTCCAAAGTGCAGGTTTTTCTCAGCTCCGTTTCAGCGTGCACCGGGATTCCTCTGTGAAGGGGGAGTACAGGAGTGTGCACGCACTAGGTGGGTGCACAGGAAGTTGGTACCCCACTATCCCTCAGCCCCTGCACTCCCCACTTGGGCCCCTGGGACCCCGGCAACTCTAGACAGATCACAGTAAACTGCAGCACCTCTTTATGCTTGCCACTGTTGTCAGCAAACTTTATTGGAGCAACATGAGACCATCCAGCATAGCTGGTAGCTGCTACAACAATAATTGCCACAACAAAAATTGGAGTAAAGTTATTGCCTCAGCAGCAAATGTCTTTCAGAACTTTTTCTTACAGCACTAGACAAAGCATCTCTGCTCATGAGTTGTCTTCCTTCTTGTCTGGTCTGACACATGGTTTATTTTTTTCTGGTGCCTTCTTAACACACTTATTGCTATACTCAGAATTTACATTTTGAAAAGTAAAGCTCCCCAAGCCCTGGAGCACGGTCTACTGTTTGCCTCTTCCTTTTGTTTCACCCAGCTTATCTGTCTCAGGGCAAACTAGACGTGATGGTATCTATGGGTCTGACCTGTGAAGCCTAATGAGGCTATTTAAAAAAATGCCGTGAGGGGCCAATGAGGCCTGAAGCACAGTGGGATGAAGTGCTATTCCCCCCCCCAATCTTTTCAAGTGCCAAAATGGCCATACACCCTCCCCTTCCATCAGCTGTTCTTTTGGCACTTGAAAAGGTTCAGGGGAGTAAACAGGAGCATCTTGTCCTGCCCTACTGTGGGCCCAGTTGGGATTGGGCTCTCAGGGCATTTTAGATCATTCTATTAGGCTTTAAAATGGCAGTGATAGTCACATGTTGGATCCATGGACTCCATCATGACTAGTTTGGCCCTCGGTGGTTATAATTGTTGAACAGATGTTAGAACTCCTTATCTATCTCTGATGAAGGGAGCTTTACAGCAGGATAAGAGCACAGTGGCACCTTAGAGACCAACAAGATATTCAGCGTATAAGCGTTTGAGAGTCAGAGCTCTCTTATTCAGACACAAAGGAGCTTTGACTCTTGAAAGCTCATACCTTGGAAATCTAGTTGGTCTTTAAGGTGCTATTGAATCTGGATCTTGTTCTTGCAGACCAACTCTGCTACCCACCTGAAACTTACTGATTAAATTATTAAGGATTGATTGTGACGTGAAGTATTTGTGAATCTAGAACCCACTTCATCAGATGTAAGAAGCGTATCCTGTACTGATAGACATATATATGTGCATGTAAATATAAAATTACACAATTAGACTTATGGTGATAGAGAAGAATATTGAGAAGCACAAGCTGGGTGAACTGAATAGAAGAGGAGGGTGTTCTTGGCAGGAACACTTAGCTGGAAAGAGGTGAGGGAGCTCTCCCTGCTTCTAAATACTAGGGATCTGCCTCTGATTGCTGCACTCACAATATTTAATGGTAGTTTGAATACAATGAGGAGTTCTTCCTCCTGCCAAAACTGTTGCAGTAATGCCTGATGAAGCAACAGCAACAGCAATCATCCTTCTTTTGGTAAACTGTAATCAAAATTAGATTTATAACCAATGTCATTCCCTACCTTTCCCCCCAGTTTGGACCCAAAGCAGTTTCCATTGTTCTCCTGTCTTCAAAACAATCCTGTGCACCAAATCTAGTTGAGAGTGTATGACCGGCTCAAGGTCACACAGCAACCTTCCATGGCAGATCGGGGATTTAAGTATTAGAGACATGACAGGTTATTTAAAAGCTCTCTTCTTTTAGTCTATTGTGGAGATAATGTGGTTCAGGACGTTACAAGACCCTTCAGTTTTAGTGCTTCAACTCCCACCATCATCCTGAGGTTGCTGGTCAATGTTCAGAGACCTAGCATTATTGTTTGATGATCAGTGCCTGCCACAAACAGAGAACTTTAGCTTCCATTGCAAATGCCATTGTGTTTGTGTGTGTGTATGTGCATTCTGAAGATAGCATGGATCAGGATATTGTTATGTATTGGTCAAGCTTCTAGCTCAAACAAGGGTACTGAAGCCTGCACTGTCATTGGTTGTGTTTTGCTGGTAGCAGCCAATCAGGGTGGCACGATAAAGACCAATCACTGAGCTGTAAATAAGTTATAATGCATATAGCTGATGCAAATGAAGGGTTCCTGTTCTGCGTATTCTCGTTGGATGTTAAGATAGTTGGGCGTGGTTTGGGAATGAAAGTTGTGTATATATGTACGGCTTGCCGCCTAGGCTTTCAGTGATGTTCTGATTGAATAAAGAGCTTGTTGAGTCACTCAGCGTCTGAACCCACTATTTAACAATATTTCATTTTTGTCACTGAAACACCCATAATCACCCTGAATCTGGTGGCCAATTTTGAGGCTCCTAGCTTTATTTTCTGATGATTTACACCAATCACAGACACATGGGTCCTTTTATTATTATAGAGAAATGATAATAACAAGTCGCTGGTCTAGGACCGTAATAATAAATTTGATTTGATAATAACAAGTCAAATAATTTTTGTTATATTTGGTTTGAACGCAGGCCATATGTGGGTCCTATGGTGGCCATTCAGGGTATTAGCCCTGAGTGGCAATGATATTCACCAAACTGTCTTGTGGGAGGACATGGCCATCCAAAGACATCTTGACCATTGGATACATATCAGCAGTGGAGGAGAGTACATATAAAAAATCTGGCATACATGGCTTTCTTGCCTAAAACCAGCTGGCTGCATGCATCTACAGCAACAAGCAGGATTCATTTGTCAACAAATGTTGACAAATGAATGTGAAACCACATTTGTGGTGGCATGCTCACAAGCCCTGATCGTGATGATTCTTATCTGGCCACAGGATGGGAGGCAAGATGGGCAGGATTTTTGAATGGGTTGTATGCATCCACATTAGTATGCAAGAACTTATAACCATAGGAATGCCCATGGGTTCCTAGCTAGATTTTCAAATGAGCTGTTGTTTATACTTTTAGATGCAGAGGACAGAGTTTGTACATTTTAGATGCAGAGTTTGTACATTTTAAATGCAGAGGACAGAGTTTGTACATTGGACAAACCAGCCAACCTCCGCGCAAAAGAATAAATGGACACACATCTGACATTAAAAATGGCAACATCCAGAAACCAGTGCGAGAACACTTCAATCTACCAGGACATTCCATCAAGGACTTAAAGGTCACTGTAGTTCAACAGAAACCTTTCAAAAACAATCCAACGGGAAGCTGCTGAATTGGAATTCATATGTAAATTTGACTCAGTAAGGCTGGGATTGAATAGAGACTATGAATGGTTATCTCATTATCAGAAGTAACTGACTTCCTTAACAGAAGCAAACTGACCTCCATATCAGAAGCTACTGTTTGCATCTACTCCTCCCTCCCCTCTCCACCTATATATCTGACCAGTTTCTTCTTGCCCTCCATGCATCTGACGAAGAGAACTGTGATTCTCGAAAGCTTATGCTACAATAAAGTTGGTTAGTCTTAAAGGTGCTACTGGACTCTTTTTTATTTTGTTTATACTTTGAACTCCACAGTTTGCATGTTGCACAACTCCTCATCCCTCAAGGATACAGTGCTGTTTCTAGAACACTGGGATGATTCACCATAGAACTCTGCATGTGGTTTTATTTTTTTCCTGAGACAACCTGTTGGATTCATCACAAACCGTCAGATGTACATTGCCCATCACCAAGCATTTTATCTGTCAGTCTGTCAATCAACCTACTTACCTACCAAATACTGGGGAAGGGGGAGAGCAGTCATATTCAGCATGAGTTTTCCTGGTGACCAACCAATACTATGGCCTCTGTTTGTTAGGGGAAGGCAGGGCTGAAAAAGTTCTCTCTGAGGTCCCAGTGTCTGGAGGGAAGATGCATAATATAACAACCCTGCTGAAGCTCAGCAGGCCTCAGTTTTATCAGTGCTTGGATGAGAGATACCATGAGATCCTTGAGTATGCTGCCTTGAATTCCATGATGGAACGAAAGTAGGGAAATAAATATAATTATGATACTGGGGATGTAGACTGTACTGCATACTCAAATTAGGGTTGAATGTCCCTGAGAATTCTGATTATAGAAGTTTGCATGTTTGACAATTTCATTTGTCATGGCTGTGAGACTCTCCTATAGTTGTATATCACATAAATAATATGTATATCGGTGTTTATGTATTTATGTAGTACTTTTAAAAATGCATTTATTATGAAAGTACATTTTTATCCTGCATACCATGGATCTCGGGGGGGGGGGAATGCCCAGCGTCCAGCCCAGGCTTGGCAGAAATCAGGGGAATTTAGCAAAGCAGGGATGTACAAAAAACACCCCATATCATTCTACCTTTTTACCAAGCTAATTCAAAACGATCCCTATGAGAATGGGGGATGTGGAATGATCCGGAGCAGCTGCTCAAGCACAATCCACTCCACACGGAGGGTTTCCCAGCCAGTGGTTGGCCGAGCCTTTCAAAGCCAGGTCAATGTCCAAGCTGGACCTGAGCAGCCCCAAGCAGCCCTGCCACCTCCTCTTCCCACCACAGGCCAGGCGTGATCTGCTTCTCTCCTCTCTCTGCAGTCATGCCACAAGCAGTGGGCTCAGAGCCAGCGATCATTTGCTTTTATCCATATGCCCCACAGCACAGCAGAAAAGACATGCTTGTTTCTGGTGGAAGCTGCACATGAAATCAAATGGCTCATGAAATTTATAATGACATCAAATCTCAAAGTGTTTCCGAAGCAGTCTCAGTAAAGTCCATTGGAAGCTGGAAAGAAGTTTGAGAATGAATGCTTAAGGCCTTTTGATCTTTTTAATCTTTCTCCATCCACAGGAGACTGTCAAGGATTCCTTTTTCCTTGCTTTCTCCATCTTCCTTTAGCTGTTCAACTACTTTTGTAAACACCAAGAGTGAAATGCATCTTTGGTGTGTCAGGAGCAGCTCCGTCATCTTTTCTCCAACTGCCCCGCAGGTTTTCTCCAAGTGCATGAGTGAATTAAACTGCCCAGCTCTTTTGCCGGGATTTCATGAATTATTGCCCTTTTTGATGCTGAACTTGTAAAGCACCTGCAGAGAATGCGCAACATAATCCTTTTGCTGTGTGTTTACACTTCACAGTGTTATATAATTATGTAATGTAATTATTTCATTATGTATACTTACCCTAGAAACAAGTTGATCTTCTAAAATACACATTATTAGCAACACTGGTTTTTAATGAAAATTTACCCAACAAAAATGGTGTGTTGTTAAAACACTATAGCCACAAGGTAGAACAAACACATTTATATCTCTGGATAATCTGAAAAGGGCACAAAGGGTGCATACTTTTTAAAATAATTGTTTTAGACTCTTGAGTGTTTAAACCATAACTCTAAAATTGTTTCCTATTGTTAGCAACGATATATATTACTAATCACATTTCCACAACTCTTTATTTCCCAAGCACTTGATAATTGTTAACTCTTGTTTTTCTTCATAATAATCCTGTGAGAAAGGTCTTTGGTATTTCCATCTTACAGGCAAAGCCCTTAGGTTGAGTCACAATCATTTGTTCATGGCCATTCAGTGAACTTGTGTCTAAGACATGGTACTAGGGGTGCCATTCCCCCACCTAGGGCAGGGGATCACCCACTCCAAACCTTCCCCCCCTGTGCCCACTTACTTGGTGGGTGGGTAGGGGCATGCTCCCCACAGCACCTCGCCGGGCAGTGCGGTGCACTCCAGCGCCCACAGTGGCCCAATTCAGCCGAAACATGCTCCACAGCAGGCCCATTTCAGGCCAAATTGTGCCCACAGCGGGCCAATCCAGTCCCTTGGTAAGCACAGGAGTGCTCCCAGGCCACCCTTTGACCTGTGTGGTGATGTCACTTCCCAGAAATGACATCATGGTGCAAGCTGGGAGTGCGTGCATGCTGTGTGCGTGTGCAAAACCAGGACCCAGGGGTGCAGCCAGGTAATTGCCAGGCTCCCAATTTCCCACAAGGGGAGTCAAGGGACCTGTCAACTCTACATTGTACCCATATTTTACAGGCCGAAGACCTGCTCTGTTTTGGTTGGCTGAACAACGCTGAATTTATTTGTTACTTTTTGGTATTTGTTCAACACATTCTGTTTCATAAAAAAATGCCTCCTGGCATGTGACTCAGGGCTAATTTATGCCAAATGCATTGACAGAGCAAATAGGGTACCTCTATCTACCTGATAACAGGGATGGTGAAGCCTGTGATAAGCAATACACCCTATCTCCCTCATACCCCAATATTTTGTCTGCACGATGTAGTGATAAATGTAGTACTTTCAGATAAGACTGGGTTTCTGTGTAATCGAATTTGGAGGAACAGGCTTAGCAATGCTTTCTGGGGACACAGAAATGCTCTGTGAGTTTAAAGGCTCTATCAGGAGGAAGGCACACTGCTGATACTATATGGCTGTTAAGTAACAGTTGCTGTGGTGGCAGGAGAGCCGTCTGAATCCTAGGAAGTCTCTTCCCCTTGATTTAAGAGGCAGAGAGGGCTGTGCTTCAGTCTGCTGCCAGGACTGCAGGCTTTTAGCATAGCTCTTGGGCTGGAACCTTATCTGATGCAGACCCTCTTTTATTTTCTCCAGAGAATACTTCCTTCTGAGGAAAGGGTTGGGGGTAATTAATGTTTTCTTTCTCCGTATTTTTTAAAAAGACTCTGCTACTTTTATGTTCCTCTACCATAGCTCCCCATCTGATTTCTCTAGCAAAGTGAAGGTTCCCCTTTCTACCCGATCAATAAAATATGTCTTTCAGTCACAGTGAGGGACAAAGTATCTATAATACTGTGCTAATAAAGCTTCCATGATTTCATTTTCCATTTGCAAAGCATCCCCAGAAAGAAGCTGACTTGCACTGGGGAAGGGATGAAAAAGAAGACAGCATTTAATATCTCCTGTCCATTACTTGTCTTTTGAAACCCCTCCAGCTGCTTTTGTGCACACCAGTGTTCAAAAACATGACGTGAGCTAAGTGTTATATATTTATTTTTTACCATGACCCTTGGTCTATGTATAGGGTAGCCAGAGTTGGTGCAGCTGCTAGTCTATTATAGTTCTGTATTAATTGAATGAATGATGGTTGCTGTTTTTAATATGTTTTAACATAAACATCTCTGGTGCTGTATCTGTTTTTGTGCTGCCGTTTGACTGTAATAAATAATTCAGTCTTCAGTATATTTATTTTTTAGACATCTTGTTGAGTCTCAATATAGATGCACACAGCAGATGCCAAAGGAGAGGAATTCATTGCTGCCAATTTCAAAATCCTTTTTCAGACTGCCATGGGTCCCCCCAGACAAAGATTCCCTCTGTCCTCCTTCACACCACTCAGACCTACAGATCATAGGACATGCTTCGTACCCCAGGGTTACCAGGGACTGCAATTATTTTATTTATTTATTTTTTATTTTATTTCTATTCTGCTTTCCCCACAAGCAAGCGCAGAGCAGATCACAACATTTTAAAATATACAATAAATAGAGTAAAATTGCAGCAATATAAAATTAATAACGCCTAGATTATAAAACAGCCATGCACATTTGGCCCCATTCCCTCAAACTAAATGACCCATGGGCTGGGGAGGCCAGTCCTCGATGGTTACAGAACCCAGGGGGGTTTACTCCCCTCCATGGCAGGAGGCCGATACAGTACCTTAGATGGGCCACCCGCCTCAACCACCAAATGCTTGGCAGAGCATCTCTGCCTTGCAGGCAAGACAGAAGTATCCAGGGTGGAGCCTGGCTGACCATCCATCAACAGATAGAGCTGAATGTCATCAGCTTATTGATGACAACCCAGCCCAAAGCTCCACACCAGCTGGGGAACGGGACACATATAAATGTTAAATAACATTGGGGAGAGTATTGCACCCTGAGGAACACCACACATAAAGGGGTGATGGGGTGATAACTGCTCCCCTAAAGTGATGCTCTGTTCCTGACCATGAAGGAAGGAGAACAGCCACTGTATGGCTGTCCCACGAATTCCGATGTCGGCAAGGTGGTGAATCAGTAGATTGTAGTCAACTGTATCAAACACTGCCAAGAGATCTACCAACACCAGCAGTGTCGATCCACCTTGATCCAGGTGTCTGTGGAGATCATCTGTGAGGGCGACCAACACCATCTCCATCCCATGGTCAGGGTGGAAACTGGACTGGAAAGGATCTAGGACAGAGGAATTCTTCAGGAACACCTGTAGTTGTTCCACCATCTCCCGCTCAATCACCTTGCTCAGAAATGGGAGGTTTGAAGCTAGGCTGTAATTGGACGGGTTGGTGGGGTTCAAGGATTTTTTCCCCCAGGAAAGACCATACCACTGCTTCCTTCAAGACTCCAGGAAAGACTCTGGGGCTTAAGGAGAGATTAACAATGGCCTTCAAAGCCCATCAGCACTGGCCTTCACCAGCCACAACGAGCACGGGTCCAAGGAGCAGGTGATAGGTCTTACCGTCTGCAGGGTCCTGTCAACATCATCCTGGGAGAGCCAAATGAAATTATCTAACACAGGTCCAGAAAACAGCCAAGGGACCTCCAGTTCCCTTACTGTATCAATCATGGCTGGTAGGTCATGGTGGAGAAACAAGATTTTGCTGCAAAATAGCTCCCCAAAGCCTCACAGCTAATATTCAAATGATTCATTCATCAGTTTTGTCCTTGTATGATTTTTGTTTTTCAGTATTCTAAAGGTTCAATTTCTCCTTCTCCAGTCCGAACAAAAAAAATCTAGGAGGATAATCCAAACCCAGTAGTGTAAAGGGGACATAATAATTCTGTACATTTTCATCCCTCCTTCCCAATCTTGCTACAATGCGATATATAACTACACATAAATGTATGCTCATATACCATCCACATATACTAATTCATATTTGATACATATGAAGCTGCCTTGTACTGAGCCAGACCTTTGGTCTATCCAGGTCAACATTGCCTAAGCTGACTGGCAGCAGCACTCCAGGATCTCAGGTTGAAGTCTTTCACATCATCTACTATTTGACCCTTTTTCATTTACCAAAGATGCCGGAATTGAACCAGGACCTACTGTGCTGAGCCGTGCTGCCTCTTGGCTCTACCACTAAGCCATGCTGTTAATTTATCTTTCTTCTTATTGAGCTTACTAGCATGGTTTCTTCTGTTAAATCTCCACTTGTAAAAAAACCCTTCTTCCTGAGCACTGGAGAGGGGAAGCTACATCATCGGCCATGATACTAATCCCTTCACACTTCTGACATTTGTTTGCATGATTATATGTTCAGAACAAGCAGCAGCTGATCCTTCCATTCTGCTGAATCAAAAAGTTGCCCAACAGCCAGCAATTCCTCTCCTCGAACTCACAGGCACTATTGCCTTGTTTTCTTTACTCAGGGAGTGACTGTCATTCATAGGGAGGTATAACATCCATCTTAAAAAATAAATGGCAAGAATGAGAAATTATTTTCGAGTCAGATTGCTGCTGAGCAAGGGTCAGCAATTGCTGTGCATAACATACATGGAAACAATGGATAAGAGTGAAAAGGGGCATGTGCATAGGGAACAGACGCTTGGCACCAATACTTCCTGGCAGGGCTTTTTTTCTGGGAAAAGAGGTGGTGGAACTCAGTGGGTTGCCCTTGGAGAAAATGGTCACATGGCTGGTGGCCCCACCCCCTGATCTCCAGACAGAGGGGAGTTTAGATTGCCCTCCGCACCGCTCAGTGCGGAGGGCAATCTAAACTCCCCTCTGTCTGGAGATCTGGGGGCAGGGCACCCGGCCATGTGACCATTTTCAAGAGGTTCCGGAACTCCGTTCCCCCGCGTTCCAGCTGAAAAAAAGCCCTGCTTCCTGGGCACATCAATGCGTAATTGTACAGAACATGGACAGCAGAGACACATAGTCCAGGGTTTTTTTTAAAAAAAATTGTTAGGTTGTTGGCCCAACAGTGGAAAAATCCAGTTCAGCTCATTAAGCAAGGACTCCTCTTTCCTTAGGTGACATTTCAATTTGGTGGGCATCTCACTGTTTTTTGCATAATTTATCGCAGTCCTATAAATATTTGGAACAGTTTTAAACCCTCTGTATTTTTACTGCTAATTGTGTTGTATACAGAATGTGAAGTCTCTTTACAGAGTGCCTGGATGATGATCATATGTCTGAAAAACCAAATGCGTATACAGTTTATGTAACAGAGACATTTGAAACTACCATTTTAAATGATCTCCTCTTGTCAGTCAAGTCATTAGCTTCTAGACTTCACTTTTTTCAGTCTGAGTGGCAAGAAATAATGTAAAGTCCCTGGAATTTTAAAATGATTGACAACTGGTATTCAGTTTGATGTCATATGTTCTTTCATCCTCATTCTTGTTAAATGTAGCTCTTCAGGGACCCCTTTCACAAAAAATATTTTCGTGTAAGAAGTGGAAACCCTCTTGCAGAATGAGCTGATTGAGCATTTCTTATTTTCTCCAAAGGCAGTCTTTTTATTTGATCTAGCCAGCTACCCTTGTGTTGGGATGGATGAAGCAGGAGGAGAGATTGTTGAAGCAGAAGTAGTGCTTGAATCACATCCAAATTGACTGGCATAATTTCATTATTTTCCTTCCACAATTGCATGTGCAAAGTCTTGTCCGGTGGTGGCGTGTTCCATCAAGGGAACAATCTGGTGAATCCAGGCTGTCCCTGCCCAAATGATGACTCATCCTTTCCCCATTGTAATTTCTCTACTTTAAAGAAGAAGTCAGTTAACTTGAAGGGGATGCTGTTAGTTGAAGCACAGAAGCTTGCCCTAGATGTTATCATTCATGAACTGGGCAACTATCCAGGGCTGATTGAGGGGGAGGGCAGGAGGCTTGGGTCTCGTATCAAAGGGGGCTTCTAATGTAGGCATGTTAATTTTGGGGTATTTATTTATTTTTATTAGATTTATACTCTGCCTTCCTTGTGAATGGGCTCAGGGCGGCATACAAAGACTGGCACTGTAAACAATACAGGCTACAATAAATATCTAAAAACCATAGATATAACTATGACATAGGCCCAGTGCAGCTGCCAGCAGAGCGTGGGACGTGGCAAACAAGAAAGGGATAATTCGCTGACTCTTTCATTTGATATGTAGCGCAACTTATTTTTATATGCATTTTGGTGTCTTATTTTGTTTTCATGTGTCATGATTTTTAATACTTTTTATGTAGGATTGCCAGGTCGCCCTGTCCTCCTGATGGAAGGTGGGGGCCCTGGCACCTATAACAACAACAACAACAACATTTGATTTAGATTCCACTTTTCAGGATGACTCAACACCCACTCAGAGCAGTTTACAAAGTATTCTATTATTATCTTCACAACAACAAACACTCTGTGAGGTGGGTGGGGCTGAGAGAGCTCCTAGAAGCTGTGACTAACCCAAGGTCACCCAGCTGGCTTCAGGTGGAGGAGTGAGGAATCAAACCAGGTTCTCCAGATTAGAGTTCCACGCTCTTAACCACTACACCAAACTGGCTCTCCACTACACCAAACTGGCTCTCCCTACCTGGTCTGAAGTTTGTCACTTGCGTGCCCCTGGACCCATGCAATGATGTCACTTCCAGAAAGTGATGTCATCATGCAGGCTGTGGCTGCTCCTGGGAGCATACTGTGCCCCCCCCCCCGGAGAGCACCCCTGGGAGGCCTGTGCCTCCCCTGCTGGTCAGGTAAGTGGGGGCGGGGGATGAAGGGTGGGAGCAGGTGATCCCCTGTCCCCAGTGGGGGAATGGCAACCCTATTCTTATGGCTCAGGGGCTCAAAAGCTGCAGTGCCCTGGATGGACCTCTTTGGACTTCTGAGGAGGCCTGCCCATTTTGATTGGTGGAAATAACCTAACAAAAGCATGAATTGTCAATGCATCTTTAAAGCAGCATACCTGACAGTCTTAAGGCTGCAGTTGCTGAGCTGCTGTTCCAAAAGCCACATCTTGATCCCCACTCTTCAGTCCAGCAGAGGGTCCTCCGTAGGGGCAAATGGGGCTTGGCTACTCCAAGAAAAAAAGAAAAGAAAAAAAATGCATTTAAAGTCTTAATAGTATTTAATTACTCAATTAAAGATATTTATGTGAACTAGGCTAAGTCACTGACTAATTCATTCTGGCTTTCTTCAGTATGGGGCTTTTTCTGGCCCCATACTGCATCAATTTCTCTCCAGAGTTCTGCATGCCCAATCAAAATACCCCAATTCCATCTCCAAACTGCTTCTCAGACTTTGCCGCATTCTGTACAGAGAAAGGCTACATCTGCTGCAGAATCAAGCTTTCCACAGCTTTCTACGGCTTTTCTCCCGGTGCATATATCCCAATTTTTTTTCTAGCATAGTCAAACTGGGGCTTTTTTGAAGTACAGAATGCTTTTTTCAGTGTGAGCCCTTGCCCTGCTTTTCACCCATCCCTTTATCTCTTTGCATCTTGACTGGTTGCACAACAACCAATCCAGTTGTTCTCCTGATTTTATAAACAAGTTAAATTGCAATATTGCAATGTTGGTGCCTTAAAAAAACAAAAACAAAAAACCTTGCAACTGCCAGGAGAAAAAAACACTCCAATATGGCTAACTCTGCAGAGAGTTGCACTTGATATTTTAAAGGCTCCCTCTGTGCTTCCTGTACTTTTTAGTCCATTTTGGGCATTTAAATTAAAAAAAAAAAGTGGTGCCACAAAAACCTATGTTACACTACTTTTATCATGGTTAAAAAAATTATACCAATGAAGTACTTTGAGCACTCAGAAACATCATATAATGTTATATAATTATATAAATATTATTGTACTATTATTATTCTCAGTACTCAATACCAATTTCTATAATTCTCATTCTTGAAGTCTTTCCTATTAAATACATATAAGAACATACAGACACAACCATTTTCAGTCTGTTACTATTCTCGGGTGTTTTCCACATGGACTCTTACACCGAGTTTTCTGGATACTTGATCCATGAGGACTGGATCCACTTTGGGCCTCTGCAATTCCATTCTTAAGGGGTTTGTATCAAAATGGTGTCTATTTATTTTTTGTGCAAAACATTTCTAGAAAAATGCCCTGTTTCTGCTATGGGCTTTCGAGGGGACATGTTAGTTTCATCAGTTTATCAGCTGAGGACATGTCAGGTTTGTCCATTGATTGGCTTAGGACAGGTCAGATAAATGAGGACAGGTCAGTTTCCTCAGCTGATCAGGCTGAGGAAACTCACCAGGTTTTGTTGTTGTTGTTGTTGTTGTTGTTGTTGTTGTTGTTGTTACTTGGTGAAGTTGAATTAAGTGATATCAGTTGGCTGCATGCTAGGTTCTTCATATAGTTATTGTTGCTTTGAATCTTTAATGTAAGCGGGCATCACTTCATCATTTTGGAGAGTTGGCAGTCCCAAAGGTATGTTATAGTGTACCCTCACGGAGCCTGACTTTATTTACAAAAAATGTAAATATACAAGGCATAAGTATCAGATCTAATATGATCCAGTTTGGTGTAGTGGTTAAGAGCGTGGGACTCTAATCTGGAGAACCGGGTTTGATTCCCCACTCCTCCCCTTGAAGCCAGCTGGGTGACCTTGGGCTAGTCACAGTTCTCTGGAGCTCTCTCAGCCCCACCCACCTCACAGGGTGTTTTGTTGTGGGGATAATAATGGCATATTTTGTAAACTGCTCTGAGTGGGTGTTAAGTCATCCTGAAGGGCGGCATATAAATTGAATGTTGTTGTTGTTGTTGTTGTTGTTGTTGTTATGATATTATTATTATACAAAAAGTGACTATCAGTTGTCATTTGCTAGAATGGCAGATAATGCTTTTGAAAGATACATTAATTTATGCAATATTAATTGCTTTATTAGCTTAAAGAAATTTAAAGGTACTGCTTGTTTTATCCCCAAGATTTTTACAAATGTATTGTTTAGATACTTATTGGTTGTATAAGATGTATAACTCTCAAATTATTGTTTAATTTAGAATATGTATAACTTTTATATTATGCACTTTATTTTATTTTCTTCAAATAAAATTCTTAAATAAAAAAAGAAAAGAAAAAAAGAAAGATATATTAAACGAGGAAGTGTCCGTGAAAAGCTTTTGTTTGACATATAGTGGTTATCCAAATGTGTGCCTGCACGCACACACACAAATCGATGTATGTGTTAAACACATGCACCACTGTGGGGAGAGCCACCTCAAACCTCCTACTTTGGGTGCTGAAAACAGCCCCACCAACAGTCTGACACGTGGGATGCACTAAGTTTTGGGGACTGAGATCGCTGCCTTTCCTGTGGCCTTGGCTCTCCAGTCCCTGGGTTTGTTCTGGGGTGCACCCGTGTCCCAGTCAGTAATTTCCAGACTCTGCTTAAAATATAAATCAAGTTTATTGAGTTACAGGAGTGTTGCAAAGCATAAAGCACTCCAACAGGCGACAGATGTAAATATACCTTACTGTTGCTAACTAAATGTCTGCCTGTCTAAAACTGAAAAGCTCGCTAATTTAAGCATCTCTGGTTGGCATTGATTGGATGTTCATCTTACCCATCTGATAAAACACGCAGGCTCTCCACGCCTAGGTGGTCCAGCATGGATGCATGCCAAGGTGAGAGAATAGCGAAGGTTGTTTTTGTTCACTGAGGCCCCTTTTGCTCTTACAGTTTCAAGTGCCATTTTTGAGCAGTCAGGGCGATCGCAGTGACTTCGGCTTGGCACTGTTCCTTTCACACTGTTCCCAGCAGTTTTGATTTGGCCTCTTGTGATTCCTTTCAGACCTGCCTTGAAGCATCTGTTTAGTTTCGGGCTTTGGGGGCATTGCAGTGCACATCGGCATTTTTTAAAAAAAAATTGAGCATGCATAGTAACGTTTCTAGGTTACTACATCTTCTAACTGACAAGGCCCCTCCCATGACCACCCTTCAACCAATCACCCCTACCCGACTCTTCCCAGGGGTAAGGCAGGACTTCAATTTGCATGGCACCTTTAAAAAAAACTTTGAGCAAGTGTAGTAATGTTCCTACGTTACTACATCTTCTGATTGACAAGGCCCCCATGCCCCCTTCCAACCACTGACCCCCCCACCCCACTCTTCCCAGGGGTAAGGCAGGAGTTCCCTCCCCAGGGGTAAGGCATGGTGGGAGGGGGAGCAGACTCGTACCCACCCCCAGCTCAGATGAGACCCACCGAGCCGCGGCTTGGCTGGGGTGCCTGCTCTACTGCTCTGCCTCTGAGCTTCTTTATGAGGTTTTTGCATAATTCAGCATTGGCTGGTCCAAAGGTAGTGGGTTATTTCAACTGATTATTCACCTTGCTCAGTCTCTCATGGCCATCTAGCCAGGCATTTCCAAAGACACTCCTATCAGTTTTGATAATATGCATATTTATGTAAATATCGATTAAAAAGAAGATGATTAACAACTAGAATTCTCAAATGTTGGTAGTTTTACCGACACAAAGCTTTAGAGACTAGAAGTCAGAATGGCTAACTATGGGTGACTGCAATGTTTTGTGCTTTTTGATAACTGTGCTGACAATTGCAGTCAGTGGTACCTAGTGGTAGGAACATCCATTGGTGCTTATTGTTAAGATACTAAATGAAAGGAAATTGCATGAATTATTTTCATGGGATGCTTTTTAGTGGCCCCATTCTGCAACCATGGAATGGAAATGTAATGTGGTGCAGTGCTGCAACTGCTGGGCAAAGTTAAGCTGTCAACTATATGGTTTAATCAGGAAAAAAGGTACCGCAAATCTGTGCATATCTTCCATATCACAGAGTAGAGGTAAGAGATGATTTCAGGGGTGCTGAAGACAGCCTAAGACAGGTGATGCCTGAGGTATTCAGACATGGTAGGTGAGATTGTGTGCCAAAGAGGAAATGTGGAGTGAAAGGAGAAACTGCAGCTGTTGTCAGGAGATAGCATTTTTATTACATTGTGCCATTTTGCATTTTTCAGTAAAGTGGCAAAAATGATAGGAAATGTCTATAGAAATAGAACACTGTAAAATGTACTACCTTTTAAAGGTGTGTGTGTTTTCCCTTCTGATTTTCTTCCACTTTTGTCAACCTTTCTGCATCAATATGAACATCCTCCTTTGGTGTGCTCCATAGTCATTATTACATAAGTGGGTTGTGGGATCCTCTTGGCTTGAGCAGCGAATTATATCCCAAACTGTTCAGGAAAACATTCAGCTTGTGTTAATTATGAATGAATTCAGTCAGGGGTTCAGGGAGGGGAATATACCATGAGTCTTTTACCTGATGCAACATAAATGTCTGCATCAATGAGGAAATGGTTATCAGTGTTTGGACAGATTTATGCCACTGTGTATTGTCAGCTACCCACAAATAAAATAGTTTCTTGTCTGGAGAGAGCTACCCAGATATCGCTAGAAGCATGCGGAGAAGCTATATTAGAAATCCTTTCTTCCAGGGACAGTACAATTATGTGTGAAAGTTAAGTCACTGTATGTTTTTTCCCAGTGCATATTTAGGTCAGGTATGTATTATAATAAACTATCAATAATAAGTATGGCACCACAGATTGATCTGAGGAATTGTTTTTGGTGCATTAACATGAGAAATCTCCCATTACTACTGCCATCCTAAGCAGGGATACTGCCTTCTAAGTGATGGACCTGTGAGGGGCTAACTCTGGTTAGGATGGCACTGTTGAAATCAGAATCATATGGGGCTGGATCCCAGGACCCTTCAGTCCCTTCTACTGATAGAAGAGAAAGGAGAAGGGAATTTCTTCCTCTTCTTCCTTCCCCCTTCACCTCCTGATCAGCATGGCTGTTAGACCATGAAGGTCCCGTGACCCTGGGTGTACAGTTCCCTGGGGTTCCCTGGGATTGGAAAGGACAGCTTGGGGGGAGGGCATTCAAGAAAAATCCATGAACCTTGCATCCCTGGATCATAGGATTCATGCTGAGGTGTGAGGAGGACACCACAAGCTCAACAGTGGGCTAGGTCTATTATTTCCTTCCACTTAATAAAATGCCATTAGCAGAGAGCATCAGGAAGTGGTGAAGGAGGCACTAGGGCTGCTAATGCAGCACTATCAAATGCACGACCAGGGCCGGATCGATGGGGGGCAGGGGGGTAGTTTGCCCCCGGCGCCACCAAAGAGGGGGCGCCGGGCGCAGCTGCCAGTCCCGGGAGCGCGCTGCCAGCCCCGGGAGCACACCTGGGGAAAGGCGAGCGGCGCGGGCAGCCTCCCAGCCACCCGCACTGCCTTTTGCCTGCCTCGGGAGGCTGGGAGGCTGCCCGTGCCATTCAACTTTGCCCCCGCCCCCGCGGCAAGCCGGCTGTCCTGGCGCACCGTGGAGCTGGCGGCAGCGGCGGCAGCGCGAGTGGCTCGGAGGCCGCCTGCACCGTTCGCCTTTTCTCAGGACAAGGGGCATGCAGCAAGCTGGCCACCCCTTGTCCTGCGGGAAAGACAAAAGGCAGTGTGGGTGGCTGGGAGGCCGCCCGTGCCGTTCGCCTTTCCCCAGGACAAGGGGTGCGCAGCAAGCCAGCTGCCCCTTGTCCTGTGGGGCAGGTGAACGGCACGGGCAGCCTCTGAGCCACTCACGCTGCTGCCGCTGCCAGCTCCGTGGTGCCCCGGGACAGCTGGCTTGCCGCAGGGGTGGGGGGTGCCCAGTGTGATGACATCACGGGAGTGACATCATCACGCAGTGCCAGGAGTGCGCGCACGCTATGCACGTGCGCAACAAGCCTGACTACGGTTGCCCTGGGTGCTGGCAACCGTAGATCCGGCCCTGTGCACGACTACTGAGTAGAGAGCAGAAGGTGGTCAACCTTTCGGACGGTGAAATTTTTTGGCATTTATACCCTACTTATGTCCCTCTCTTGCCCAGACTCTTCCCTCCCCAGAATCCATTCCTAAATCTCCAGGAATTCCCCATCCCTAGCAAAAAGTAACAGAAGGGCAAGCATATCAATTTTGGGTGCTCAGTTGCCCTCAGTATCATGTGGCATCATTGTAAATCTGGGGTGAGTGGGGGTAGCGTTGGGCCCACTAATTTGCAAAACAAGCCTCAGATGCTCCAGGGATTTATTTCAATGGGATGCGAGTAAGTAGCTTTCCTAGTCATTAAGTTTACAAGCCTTTGCAAATCAATAGACCAGTCTATTAAGAAACAAATTACTGTCTTTAACAAAACAAAAAACAGGGAATGTCCCATAGTTATCCAGGTAAAGACAAGGTATCTGGGAAGTATTAAATCAACATGTTTAATTTGGCCTCTAAATTTATAGTGTTGTAGAGTAATAAAATAATTTGAAGATAGTAGACTGATACTGAATTTGATGAGGAAACATTTAGCTTTTCTGAGCAGTCAAATAATAAGAGAAAAATATTCTAGAATCACATTGGAAGAGATCTGAAGATCCCTCTTTTTCATTTCCATGTCCTAAGGCAGAATCTCCAATTCATTAAATAACAAACGTATTTAGTTCATTTCAACTATATTAAAGGGATCCAAAGCAGGAAATAGCAATGAACATGATATCTCAAGATTTCCTAGCCTGATACAGAAAAGGGATATATGTTTGTAATGGGGAACAGAGAAGTGTGAAATACCGTTGATCGGCTAGCTACAACTGAATAGGAGAAACTCCCTTATAAATCTATTTGACAAATATATGTATGTTGTGTGAGTCATCCCAGTTAAATAATAACACTAGAGATTTTAAAAAAATCAATATCCTTTCAACCTTGATTCCAATCTTTAGTTTAGGAAATACCATTTTAAATCAACATACTACATATAATTTTTTTAAAGAAGTGGTACAGCCTTGCATTTAAAATGTAATTTTTTCAAATAAACCATGTAAAATTTTGCATATGAAAGTTAATAATGGAGATCAGTGATGCCAAGCACTGTAAGACCCTCAGGCAAAATGCGGAGAAAAGGGCAAGATGATATTTAACAGATGTTTAAAACCGTGTAAGGTTGCCACTCTCTGCTGTGACAAGAATCACTTAAAACACCCAAAGAACCCTTGTCCACTTCATAAACAGATTTCCTTCCCCGTGTTCTTGGTAACTGTGCACTCACTGGTAAATAACCCAACTGAATCAAAAGAAGTGAAGGGATTTTCACTCTGTAGAGAAATTCTGAACAAAGTTCTCCTGCTGTGAGCCTGCTCCTCCTATATCAGAGGATGGGCACCAATCTTCAGATGGTACTTATTAGGGATGTGCATTTTGGGTTTCCGATTCGGATTTTTAACTCAAATTGAGCCTGATTTGGAAAGATTCGGGATTCCTGAATTGTCCCCAATATTGCTGAGACAATTCAGGAATCCTGAAGCAAAGCTTTCCGAAGCTATTTGTATCACTTTGGGAAACTTCAGGCAAAGTGGCAGCAGCCAGCCTGCAGCACTTTTCTAACTGTTTTCATTTGCAAAGAGCAAGAAAAGTTTCAAACTTCCTGCCCCTGCCACTTTTTTCAGCCGATGGGAGGGAGAGGAGGCACCTCCTCCTTCCCCTCCCATCTGGTGGGGGGCAGAGGGGTGGGAAATTTGAAAGCAACACTTTTCTTGCCATTTGCAAATGGCAAGAAAAGTGCTGCTTTGAGTTTCGGTGTGCTCCGTAAAGATTCCTGATTCTTTACAGAGCATACCGAAGCATTTAAACCAGGTAAACCAAAGCAGGATACCTGACTTGGGGTGCACACCCCTAGTACTTATTTAATCTGCCCAGCAACCCAAGCTCAATTTTCCTTTTTCAGGAATGTGTTGCCTCATCTTTGCCAAATGCAATGCAAACAGTAGATATTGTTCCTCTCTGTGGAATCATGAACAAATAACGTAGAAGTCTTAACAGTTAAATGTGTATTTCTCTACCCTATACCATGTCTAACGTTAGGTGAGGTTGCTCCCTCAGATAGCATATCATAAATGGGGGCAGCAAACTCTTAGTCATTTAATTTATTGTTGTCTATTACTCACATCATGTCAATAAATTTTGGGCCAGTTCTGCCTTTATCATCTGGAAATCATATATTTTACATGGGTGCTTCCCCAGTCTAGGATTGAAATATCCAGTTTTTATAACATCAAAACTTAATAGACACAAGTGGAGTCATTAAAATACCACCTTTCATCCTTTGACATTAACTCTATTAGCCACATTAGGTACATTAGGAGCATTGATTGTAAGCAAAGTGCACATATACCTGTGAAAAAACAACTGGAGCAGGCTGAAGAGGCTTCTAGAGTTCTCCAGTTTATAGGGGCTATTGTGAAAATAATGCCTTCTTTTCCATTTGTAGCCCATATCTAAGTTGAAATAAAACTAAGTCAGGATGAAGTTTGAAGAGGTAGCTTGGCAATCCTCAGGGGTTCCTTAGCAACAATCCATTGTTGTCACATGACTCATAATGGCTGGAGATACCTGCTGTCTTTTAATGGCCCAGGCTAACTGGATGCTGCAGTGCTGGAAATATCTTCTCTCCTGAAGCCCAATGAAAACTAGCTGTCTGGAACTGAGCTAGCCAGATTTTGAAGTGGGACTGGTTTTTAAACCCTTGCAGTATGCACAGAGGTGCATGTTGGGTAAGAATTGTACGGTAGTGTGATTCTAAACTGTAATAACCATCCTGTGGTAAAGTAAGTACTAGGGTAGTCTTCAGGATAACAGTATATAACTGCTCTTCTAAACAGATTAGTACCCCACTTAGAGTGGTGAACAAGGTCAGTGCTATTATTATCCCCACAACAGAGCTGGGGAGCTGGGGCTGAGAGGAGTGGCTTACCCAAGGCCACCTGCTGAGCTCATGGCAGTAGTGGGATTCAAACCAGTAGAGTGCTGACTTGCAGCTTAACCACTTTACCACTATGCTACAGCAATGGTGGGGAGGAAGGGGCCAAGTCTGGGAGAAGAACAGAACCTGTTTTAACAGGTCAGCTGAAAATGACCTTTCATGCCCTTAATAACCAAGTTGGATTAGTTCAGATTCTGGAAGAGTTTAGCTCTTCATAGAGGGACATCACAACCCAATCTTTCCAGAAGTTTCAGTAGCCTGCAGAGAGGGAGAGCAGGTGTGAGCACACTGGCTATGCCCCCCACATGTGATTGCTTGATGACCATATGAAGGAAGTGCCTGTACAACCTCTTCCTCTGTGATTGGCGACATTCAGAATGCAGCTGATCATAGGGAGGGGGCATACACACAGCCACTTCCTCCATGCAAGTGCATCCTGGAGATGACCAGGTGACTGTGTGAAGGCAAGGGCCAGGGCCGGCACATTCATAGCGAGCAACTCTTCCTCCCCATGCATTCAGTGAACGTGTGGTGCTGTCGTGTGTACCAAGCTAGAATGATGTGTGTTAATTGGAATCCTCTAAGGCTAAAGGAAACAATTGCAGATGATTAATTGGTCTGTCATCTCTAGTGATCATCTCGCTCTAGTTAAGGCTGAGGAGCAAAGTCCAATGGGAAATGTGCATTGCCACCAACCAATCCTTCAGCTTTCTAAATAAACAAAAGAACTTCAATTACTAGAGTGAACACCAAGCCACATGAGACAAAATGAATACTATGAGAGAATTTGTTAAGCCCTCTCCATACAACGCAGGTTTGATATGGACATCATAGTTATTCTGCATTCATCTAAGGAAAAGATCACAGGTATAGTTTCAGTATGTCACTGAAGTAATTTTATTTTTCAAAGGACTCAGAAAATTTATTCTTTCATACCGAAAGATAAACATTGAGGTGGATATATTTTCAGCAAAAAATTATACAATGTTTTCCCAGGGGACACAGCAAACATGGCTATATTTTGTTTTCACAATTTTGGTATTTTTTCATGTCAAGCATTTGTGAGGAACTATGGAACACCAAAATGATTTGTCCTGTGATTAAATATCGTAAGTAAAAGAAACAAGCTTTTATTCCAGCCTCTTCACGTCCAGCCTTTTCACTTCCTGATACATCTGAGCAAGGTATTCTGATGAAAAAGCCATTTATAAGGGTGGTTTTTTCTGTATGATATATCAAAGGTGATTGTTTTTAATTGGTATAGGCAGTGCATTTTTATTAATGGGTGGGGACCCCCCCCCGGAGCTTCTAATCATATGGGCCACTTCTTGTGAGCTGAAACCCGCCCCTCAAGTTTGTGTTCATTGTGAGACATATCCTGATTCCTGACCTCATTTCAGGGTACAAATGGTGTAAAGTGAACAGACAGGGCCAGGCTGGTTTGGGACTGTGGTAAAATGAATGCATCTGTCCTATTATATAGAAAGTCAAATTCACTGACCTAAAGAAAGATTGCTTTTTTCCCCTCAGAAAATTGGAAAAGCAGAAAATGGCTTACAGCACAAAAGGAGGCTATGTTAGTAGAACCAGGGCTTTTTTTCTGGGAAAAGAGGTGGTGGAACTCAGTGCATTGCCCTCGGAGAAAATGGTCACATGGCTGGTGGCCCCGCCCCCTGATCTCCGTACAGAGGGAAGTTTAGATCCAGACAGAGGGGAGTTTAGATTGCGGAGGGCAATCTCAACTCCCCTCTGTCTGGAGATCGGGGGTGGGGCCACCAGCCATGTGACCATTTTCAAGAGGTTCCGGAACTCCGTTCCACCGCGTTCCTGCTGAAAAAAAGCCCTGAGTAGAACACTGTTGGTGGGCTGCAACTATTAAAAGAGAGAAAAAAATGTTGATGTTCAAGTCACATGATGTTTGTGACACTGCTCCTGAAGTCTGAATGTCTTTATTATGTGATTGTCTTTAGTCATCATAATTTTTCATTGACCTAATATTTTATTTGAACTTTTTAAAAGAAAAGTGTGAGAAGCTGTCTCTATATACTATTTAATAACTTTGTCAAGAGCAGCCTGCTTTGTTGAAACGTGGGGAGTTTTCTTGTTGTTCTTTCTCTTTCACTCTAGGAGGATAGACTAGGAATTTTTATTTCTCCTGACTTTATTGTCACCTGCCTTATTTACATTCCAATATGGCACAGTCTTTTCAAACAACTGTAAGCATTCCATGTGAAGGGAAATTTCTGGCACGAAGAAGGTAGTTTCAAAAAGTTGATTCAATTGTGCAAATGCTCATATGATACAGTCTTCTTCACTATTGCTTGGTTCCAGCAAAGGTGTTCCATGGATGGAACAAATTTCTGTCTATGCAGCATGACTTCCTTGACTCCAACCATAGTTTAAAATGCCCTGCAAAATTCAGGTGGCATTTGGGGCTTGCAGTAGGAAGGGGAGAAGGTTGTGTTCCACAGGAGGAAATTGTTCTGTTTGTGGAAATTCTTCATTGAAGCTAAGTCAATGTGCTACCTCAGGATGCAAAGCAAGGTTAACTTGCTTGCTTGATATTACATGTTACTTTAACACATTGGTTGCATTTGGACATCTGTTTATGATGGGTACAAACACAGCTGGCTGTCAGGCTCACATGTTCTTTTTCTTCCTCCAATTGCACATACTGGTTTGGGAAGCCTTGAATTAAACTCCAGTTTGTCATGCCATCTGGATGTGCCCCTGTCTAATCGCATTGCAGTTTGTGTGATTCAAACAATGGTTTCATCTTGATTTAGCCCCCTAGTTCGTAGAGAGGAAAATTGACCAGGCGCTCAGATTCAGATGTCATGGCAAACTGGAATGTAATTCAAGGCCTTTGAAACCAAAAAGACTTCATTTTCCATGTGCAAGGGTGGGGAGGAAGCAAAGCGTATAAATGGCAACAAGCTGTGTTTGTACCTATCACAAACAAACAGAGGCTGTGGCCATGGAGTGAAATTTCTGACACAGCAGCCCCTTAAGAAGCAATCCTTTCCATGTATTCTGAGGTCCCTTAAGAGGACTGTAATGCTTGTGCACCTGCATGTCTGAATGGCTCTTCTTGCTTTCCTTAGCCTAGCACAAATAAGTTTTCTTCCCAGCGATAGATTTTGATGGTGTGTACTGTGTATGTATTAATTTTATCTGTAGTGTTTCTTTCTAGATCAATTTCTAGCTATAACCCCCAAATGACCTCTTTATTTGTATGTAGTTGCTCTGCTCCCTCTTAGGAACTGGTAGCAGAACAAAGTAGGTAATATCTCCCTGCCACAAATATATGTCTCTTTCTGCACAGTTGGCATTTCGGCTTCCGAAAGGAAAAAAAAATGCAAATAGATGCATCACAATATTTCTCATGTTATCAAGTGCAGTTCTACTTGATGTGTGCACATCTGTTTTACACCATGTATTAATGGTATATTAATCTTTTATTTAAGGAATAAAAGATGGAGAGGAAAAGATAAAATTAAGGGTGAAAACAACACAGTTCATGTCGGAACCCAGAGACTATATCCAGTTTTATCTTACTATGTCTTGTAAGACAATTGCCTTTTCCCTCTTAGCATGGCCCAGATGCTTGTCTGTGTAACTAATCTTGTTTTTCTGTTTGCAGTGTTCAGCTCCCAGCTGCAATGCTTTGTTTTTAACTTGGTGGCAGACACCTTATATTTATTTTATTCTTGCTGTAGTGCTGTGAATGGGCTTTAGAGTTTATGTAGTAAGAGACTTCTCTGCATGTCCCTCCCTCCCCACAAAGGAATTTGTCTTGGGAAGATTCACATCTGAAAAGAATCCATCTCTTCTTTTAGGGCGAGCATCACAGTGCACATTATTTCACCTGTGGGGCTGCCTGATATATGCTTCAGCTGGTGCATTGTGCTACAGCTGCGCTTCCTTGAAGATGTGGGGAGGAAGGTGCAGATGCAGACAAGACAGTAATGGTTACATTAGGTCTGCATCCCAATTCCAGGTCCTGGTTCATTGGGGCTCTACATATTGGCAAGATGCGCTCTCTCTGTCTTCTGCCAATTAAAATCTGCTTGAGAGATCTATCCTGTTTTCCATCCTTGTGGGAAGTCACAATGTTAGCAAGGAGCAAGGCCTTTTTGGTGACAGCCTCAAGCTAGTGGTCTTGTGGAAGTTTACCAGTGTGTTGCCCTGAAGACTTTGAGAATGGACGGGAACCTTAGCTCCCAAATGCTGGAAAAAAAAGGCATTTAGGAATAGGGATTCAGAGGAACTGGTTTAATGCTGCTATGTTTTGTTGTTTTTACATTTTTAGAAGGCAGTGTTCTTAATTATTGTTGTGAGCTGCCTCACATTAAGAAGAGGTGTAATATACACTTTTTAAGTAAAAGCAAATCATAGTTTACAGGTAAATTGTTACATGATCTGTCATTTTTGCCCCTATAAAAAAGCTCCTGATTCTAAATCAATGTGTAGGGTTGCAAAGCAGCAGCAGCTTCCCTGCCACTTTGTTTCCAAAGGGCTGTGCAAAATGCTTGGGTTTTTTTTCTCTTTGCAAAGCCTGAAATATGCCTTGGAGGGAGGGAAAAGCAGCTATTTAATCCTTTCCTGGCTTTTAAAACCAGGAGGAAAGTTCAGTAATGTTAAAATGTTGCAATGCTACAATTTTATACGTTGCTACACTTTCTTGCCTTTGAAAAAAAAGAGTGTGTGTGTGTGCGTACCCCCAAAGGAGGAAGGGAAAACCTGCCATTTAACCCTTTCCCAGCTTGTAAAGCCAGCAGGGAGTAAACAAACTTCTGCAAACATGGGAAGCAGAACAGCCAGCAGCTTTTTTCAGCTGATGGGGATTCCCCTCCCATCTGCTGAAAAGAGGCTGGTGTTAAAAAGGGGGAAACCTGAAGCTCACACTCCTATTCTGCAGACCTTCTGCTGCCCCAGAAGTGACATTTTCATGAATCACATGAACCAGTTCGGGAACTGGGGCAAGTTTGTGAAAGTTTGTGGTTCGTGAAACTGTACGAACCTCGAACCTCCCAGGGTTTTTTTCGGTTCATGCCCATGTCTGTTCAGGAGGGGCTGTTTGCTGATCTTTCTGAGCAGTTTGGCTAAAGAGAGTGTTAGTGCTGGTGGTTCATAAAGGACTTTTGCAAATACTACATCCACAAGGGCTGGGAGGCCTCCAGCTGCACATATTGGGAGTGTGTGGTCCTTCACTCAGGTTCTGGTTCATGTGTATGGAAGCAATATGTATATAGAAAATCCATATGTTGCACAGTTCACACATATAGCAATCACATGTATCAGGTGCATTGTGGGAACTGTGTAGTCCCAATACACAGGGTTGGTGGGCTCCCAGTTTGTCTGAATATAACATCTGCAAAGGGCTATGCTTGGATCCCATTCCTACCACCTTTAGTGGCTGCTTTTGGTCCTCACAGCTGCAAGCATGTGTGTATATAACTTGTTTCTGTGGAAGTCTGAGCTTGTATTTGGGAATTTATGTTCCATAAAAGAAAGCTCAACTTGCTTTTATGCTGTTTTTATATTGTTGTCACCTTCTTTTGGGCCCTGAGAACTTAGGGAGAAAAGTTCACATTTTAAAATTTTTAAATAAAATAAACTAGTATTTTCTTTTCTTAGAAATTCCCTAAAGCTTGTCTTTTGAAAGTATGATAAAACATATTCAGACTTGTTTTGGGTGGGGCAAGAGAGAGGGTAGAATAATTAGCATACTATAACTAGTCCCAAGACCCAGGGATAAGGTGGGCTATAAATTCAGTGCCATAATCCAAGCTAGTATATTTCCATGCATTAATGCAAACTATCAGAAACAGTATCTGATTATCTCTTATTTTTCCTCTTTATCACCAGAATAGGAATAACAATCTATTCCATTCATCATGAATATTCAGTATACAATAAATTTGTTAGCCTCTACAATACCACGGGACTTTTATTTCATTTCAGTACAGAAGGATGCTTCATGCCCTCATCATCTATTGTATGTTATGGTCGGAGAAGATTACATTTTAGTCCAAAACAAATGGATGCCACATTTCTTTGAAAGAAATCCTCTTTTTATACTGTCACTTAAGTCTTAATAAAAGATCATTTTGTTCAACTTCATTAGGAACCACACTTTAATTAGCCATGTTCTCATTGGCACTGTTTCCAGTTTTAGTTGGAGTCACTCTGACTGCAAGGAATAAGTTCCCCCAAAGCCTATAAGATATAGGTCATATAGCCCTTGTTATCAATTCCAAAAGAGGAAGGTTAAGATCAAATTCAAATTCCCCAGTTTTTTCTTAATACATACACATATTTCTCCACTATAGCTTGAGTTTACAACACCTAAATATGGAGAAAGTCAGCCGTCTGTGCTTCATGTTGGTAGTGTTTATGTGAAAATGTTTTCAATCTGGTAGGGGGAAAGGGCTACAGAAGAAGCATCTTTGCTCAGAGCCTGTAAAAGTAGAATATGTATTTCCATATTTACAAATAGCAACCTGTTGTTCAACAAGAATATCACTGTGGAAGGTTTGTTGTTTAAGTTTAAAGTGATTCAGCCATATTCTTTCAGCTTCTGTGTGTACAAATGCATACCCTCAAAAATTCTGGGTACCTGATTGGTGGTGGTGATGGAACATGCTGTCATGCAATAACTAACTTAAGGCAACCCTTACTGGGACTTTCATGGCAAGGGACTGAGGGCCAAGCTACACATGACGAATGACACTTGAACAGCAAGTGTATTTCTCCCTGTTCACTTGCCCTCCACTCAATCCACTTGCTGTTCAAGTGTCATTCGTCATGTGTAGCTTGGCCCTAATAGAGGTGGTTTGCCTTTGCCTACCTCTGTAACCCTGGTCTTCATTGGAGGTCTCCTATCCAATTACAAACCAAGGCCAACCTTGCCTAGCTTCTAAGATCTGATAAGATCAGGCTTGACACGGCTATCCAGGTCACTACATGTATCTAATTGCAAGTACCAAAACTGGAAAATACTCATGTTACTCTATTCAGACCAAATGGCATCCATACATAACAAGAGGATTACAAGAAGTACAATCTCCTTTTATGTTTTATTTGAACATCAAAATTGTAACAACTGGAACAGGCTTGTCTCATGGATGTAAATCATCGATGCTCAAACAACCCAGAATATCCATGGCAATTCCTAGAGACTCATGACACCTCTTCCAGGTTTTTCCAGAAATGGTACCACACCATT
Organism: Eublepharis macularius; assembly: GCF_028583425.1. Taxonomy (NCBI): domain Eukaryota; kingdom Metazoa; phylum Chordata; class Lepidosauria; order Squamata; family Eublepharidae; genus Eublepharis; species Eublepharis macularius. The sequence continues at coordinate 116,012,871 of NC_072795.1, forward strand.
GGTCCAATGGCCATTTTTATAGGCAGGGATGAGGCGTCCCCCTGTCAGCAGACAGGCTACCCTGCTGCTGAGAGTCCATTTAAGAGGGAATTGTAGCCATTTTTAATTTTTTAAATTTATGTTATTTATAGTATGTCTTTCTCACTGAGACTCAAGGCAGATTACACAGTGTAAGTTAATGTGATCAACAGCTGGGGCATCCAGTAAACAATGCCATAGTGTTTAAATTGCAGACATTTTACCCAAAATAAGCAGAAATCTGATACAGAGTTCAAACAAAGCATAAGCACTTAAACATGAGATGTTAAACAATGTGGAAACATACAACAATAGGTAGTATGCAGTAGTATAGTCTAAAGTCCCTATCAGTTTACCAAAACATCTTTCAGAACCATTTCTTTCTAGTACAGCCCTCCTACCTATGTAAAAAAGCCCACCTGCAAAATTCAGTTTTGCATAATTCGTGGAAAGTCAAAAGAGTGGGAGCCTCATTAAGCAGGCCATTCCATAAGGCGGGGACCACCACAGAGAACACACATGTATGGGCAGATGTTGATTTTGCCCATTTGTAGGGTTACATCTTCAGAAGGCCCTGTTTAGATGAGCAAAACTGATGAGGCAGAGCATAGAGAGAGAGGCAATCTTGCAGATATGCAGGACCAGGGCTATGAAGTGTTTTGTATGTTATACTGAAAACCTTCAACTGAGCTAGGTAATTGATGGGCAGCCAATAAAGTGACTGCAGAATGGGAGTGATATACATGCTCCGCCTATGTCCTGATAATAACTGAGCTGTGGTATTTTGTACCAACTGGAGCCTCTGAAGGGAGACCTATGTAGTTAAGTCTTGAAGTTACCATGGCATGGATCTAGGTGGTCACCAGATTGGCCACAACAAGGTAGGGGACCATTTTCCTGACTAGACTGAGTTGCAAGAAGGCATTTTTTGCAGCTGATTTAACTTGTTTCTCAAGCAGTAATGCTAAATAAAAAATAAAATGCTAAATAAAAATAAATTTGAGGCGGAACTGTGGACAGCTGAGGCTTCCATACATTAAACATGTTTGTTGTTGTGTTCATGAGAGAGTATTTAGGTATATGTCTTAAAAGTATGATAGGGCTTACTTGGAAGTGATGTCACTCCTCTTTAGGAATTGCCAGAAACTCTATGGTAAAACCATCGAGTTTTAATCAATTCCTACACTGGACTGATGCCATTTCTGGGGAAAACCCAGAAGTGAAGTCAGTTGTCTAGGAATCACCGAAACCTCTAGGAATTTCCGCTCTATAGTTTTACCATAGAATTTCCAGCAATTCCTAGAGATTTATGATATCACTTTCAGGTTTGGCCCCACTCCCATGTTCCCCACTGGGTGCCAGTCCAGCCCTAACAACTTTACATGCATTAAACCCAGGCTTGCCTTTGTGTAATGTATGACATGATAAAAATGCTATTAAGTGATGACTACCAAAACCTTACATATTGGTTTTCTATCATAAACATTTAACTTAGGGGGTTGCATGCATTCTCAAGATGTGTACATTTGTAGTCTCCCTAGACAGCTGGGATACTTCACTGGTACTACAGATAGATCTCACTTAGCACATTTCTTCAAATAAATGCCAAAAGGGGATAGACAGAACCCTATTCTGTATTACTTTGTTCTCTCTTTTTTCTTTTCACTTCATGGTGAAATTAAATGATAGCGTTGAATATATATATATATATATATATATATATATATATATATATATAAACAGTAAACAGATATGTTTGCCTGAGTTAATTAAGTGATGATTTCTCCAGAGTCAGTGCCCTTTGCTTTTGCTTTTTTATCACTTCTCTTTCCCTTTAGTATGTTTTCCTTTATTGTTGATATCCATTAACACAGACTACAAACTCTTCCCACTGGGGAACTTAACTTTTATATTCTCAGTAAAGTTCCTTGCTAGAAATAAAAAGTCCCTGTAGGAAGTGTGCCTGCTGGCATTCTCTTAACGACTTGCCATATTCTTATCCTGGTTCCCTGTCTGGGAGTTGTGGGACAGTGGAGACTCTGACCAGCATATCCTTCTAACTGTTGGAGTCAAAGATGAGTCTACTGTTTTATGAACTGGGTAAGCATCTGAGAGAAGAGACTGGCAACTTTCTTGATCAACACAGCCTCAGTATCTTAAACTCCACTATGTCAGCCGCTCTTTTCTGCGCTTTAATTACTCCACCCATTCGCCCTTAGTTTCTCCTAAGCATGGAAATACACACCAGAATTCATGATAGTATCCTTTTCTCTTTCCTCCAGTCCTCATCTTTTCTGATAAGCCTTGGTTTACCCCCGCAATCCTCATCCTTAACCACAACCAAGTCTAAGTACACATAATAGCATATGCTCACATTAATCCTATGAAGACGTGTTACGTTTCCTCAAGTGGGCAAATAATGGCTCCCTCTGGGCCATTTCAAATTAGGAAAATGGTTTAGGAGAGAGGCTCAATTCCCATCTCCCCTCGTTCTATGTTTCTGCGTAGTCTGAATCCGGCCCCTGTGCTCCTGGAAATTGAGTTCCAAGCAGGGAATATACCACTTCGCCCACAGCTGAATTGAAGGGACGTGTGCTTGTATTCCATTTTCGGGCCACCTTTGCTCTTGTGCTTCTGGCATGATTGAGACTATTGATCACATTTTGTTATTTTGTGTTCACTGGTCTTCATTTTGGAATCTTTGGAACTTTCCTATTTTGTGTAAATACTAACTTGCTACTGAATCTTAAGTAGTATCTTTTTTCCTGACTGATATTAATCCAGCAGTTACGTGATCTGTAGCCAAATTTTTATCTATTATAGCATTGCTGAGACATCCTTTGCTATGCATTAATTGGATAATTATGTATTGCCAGTATAACTTTCCTTTATTTGTGATTCATCGTTTGTTACTGATGTAAGATTTGTGATTTTATAATATTGTATGGTTCAGCTCAAGACCTCAAATCGAAGATCTCCATTCTGTCTGAAGAAGGGTGCTTTAACCCTGGAAAGCTTACACCCTGAAAATTTGGCTGGTCTGTAAGTTGTCACTGGACTTAAATCCTGCTGTTCTACTGCAGACCAACACTGCTACCCACCTAAAATATTAGAGGCATGGATCACTTGATTTTTGTGCTTTTATTAGCTTCTCATTTACTGTTTAGTTTATCAGCTATAGGTACACTCACAATATTAAACTGGATCCTTCTTTTTAAACATACATAGTCAATAAATATGAAGCACTAGTGCAATCCCACGGTGGCTACCTGCCATCTATAAAATTATGTTAATGGACTTGCAGCCAACATTTGGCTGATAAAGCTCCAATAAATGTATAGCATTCAGAGCGCCCCATCTCTTGCCACCCTCTTTGGATTCCCACACCCTCAAAAATTGCCCTCACATGTCCTCCCCGCTCTGTTGATGGCATCACTGCAGAACATCCCCAGCCCCTACATTGTGTGTGGTATTTTCCACCAGCCCCCACTTTTTCTCTGACTATCATCTCATTGTATTGTCAGTAAATACATTTCAAACCATATGCTTTCAGGAAGCAAGGGACTTGTGCACCCAAACAATTTCAATGCGTACAAAAATAAATCCCCTCCTCCCCCTTTTCCTTAGAATTTTCCTCGACACCGTGGTCGAATCCTGCAGAGAGTAAAGGCAAGTGTTTTTAGTTGAAATCTGCTTAGAGTCTCGGCAAATGTGCAGTGCTAAACTCTCTCACACATTGTATTATTTATTTATTATTTACCATATTCAGAGAATGCATTTGTTTAGAGAATATTTAGTTACAGAATATTTACAATTAAGATCAATTTACAGAACAAGCACTGGCCTCAGCACTTTGTTTTTGTTATTTTAGAAAATTAAGCATGCTTTTGTCAGCATAAAGTACAGATAATTTAGTCCTCTTTGATAAAAAATCCATTGCTTATTTTCTTCCAATGGCCTTTTTATTAGCTGTTGTGTCCTTAAAGCTAGACATCAGAATAAGGAGGCAGCATAGTTTCAAACATGAACACAGTTTCTGATTTTGCTCACACTAAGTCCTGGAGTGGGGCAGTCTAAAACACTAGCCCAGGTTAAAGGAACCAAGTTGTCAAAAATTCTGCATTAGCTTCTCACAAAAGTGCTTCCTCCCACCCTTTCCAGAAAATTCCTCATTTTTGGCCTCCAGCTAGGGCTACATTGTGACACAATTCAGCCCAGGTATCTGTATTATTTGCCAGGGCTTAAATAACCCTGAGAGTTACTTCTCTTTCTTCAGCACCACCACCCCTTCTATGCAGTTTCAGGAGCAGAAAAATTCTTCCTAAAAGAGTCAGAACTGAGGAAGGGTATCCGAGCTCAGTGACTGCCCAGTTTTGGTTGTTGGCTGAGGCTCTTTATCTAAGAAAGAGAGAGAGAAGCAGCTGTGGTATGAAATGGGGAGATTTTATAACAGTGCCACAAAATCCCCTCTCTACTTCTCTCTTTCTAGCTAACCAGTCATAAGACTATAGGCCTTTCCCATCTATTCCTTTCTCCTCTTCCCTGAACCATGTGCACACTCTAGTTGAGGCTTCATCCCCTAATTGTATTATAGCATCCTACTATATAAAAGGCTAAGCGTATTCAAGACAACTCACTTGCTACCTTGGTGCAGAAGGCACTGCTGTGGAGGGAAGCCCAGATGAGGCAGCCAGTCCTCCAGCCATGGTGGAAAGCCCAGGCCAGGAGCAGGTGCGGAGCAGGCGGCAATGCCTGCCCCTTGCCTTCATCCATCTGGATCAGGAGTGGAGCAGATGGCAATGTTCCCTTCACCCAGCTGGGATCAGGAGCAGGTGGCAATGCCCACCCTCTGCCTTTACCCAGCTGGGATGAGGAGCAAAGCAGTAGCAATGCCATCCCCCCCCCCCACCTTCACCCAGCTGGGATCAGGAGCAGAACAGTTGGCAATGCCTGAGTGCCCTTCACTTAACTGGGATGAGGAGGTGAGCAGGTGGCAGTTCCCACCCCCCGCATTCACCCAGCTGGGATCAGGCATGAAGCAGGTGGCAATGCCCATCCCACCGCCTTCATACAACTTTTATCAGTGATGGAGGAGGAGGGAATGACCACCTGCCCGCCCTCCCCTTTCTAGAGCCCGCTGTATTTTTTCCTACAATGGGCTTTGTTGCTAATCTATACATATAAAGCCAAGTGTCCTGACTGACTCATTGACACCCAGCCCAAACCCCTGGACCTAGAATCATGAAATTTGGGGAGAACATTCCTTTCATGATGTAAACACCCACTGAGAAGGGTTTTTTTAAGACATTCGCCCCCTAAGGGGGTAAAAAGGGGTAAAATGTGTTTTCCTCAAGGGATACAGCTTCCCTACATGGCTGGCAGGCTGCTGCCTGCTTGCACCCCCACCCACTGCCAGCTCGGCCACTCTTTTCTGATTGGTCCAGCCTTTCAAGGTCATTTGCATATGGAGGTTGATTGGGGCTCACAACATTCCACACCTCATCCCTCCCAAGACAGTTGGAACACAGAAGTCATTTGCGTATGCAGCCTGATTGGTCCTCACCCCACCCCCACATACTAAACAGTATGCAGTTGCTGTTAGAAATCATTGAATGTGTCCTGAGGTAAAATGTACCTTCCAGTCTTCCCCTAAAAGTTCACTAGGGTTGCCAGTCTCCTTGTGGGGCCTGGCTTTCCTGTTTGACTGACAGACTCCTGCCTGCTTGCACCCCCCCCCAATGGTCAGCTGTGGAACTCTGTGTTCTGAGGTAAAATTCAGGTAAAGGAAACTGCAGACAGTTGAAGAAAGATGGTACAAGACTCCTGAATAGGGATAACATGCTTCACTTTATTCAAACACCTTTCTGAAGCTCAGGTACTATGCTATTATATTACAAAACCAACTGAAAAAAATGTTACATACCCATAAGTATTATAACTGGATTTAAAGTAATTAATACCATAGTGAAGCACGAGTATCAAGGCAGTTGATAGATACATTAGTGTGATATAGTCTTCTTTGCTTGCTTTTATATGGGCAACAAACTGTTGGCCATTTTCTTTAGCATAAGACATGGCAAGTGCAATGCTTCACTGTTGTAGATTATCAACAGTGATGCATTGCACTTGCTATGAACTGATAATAGAAAAGCTACATGGGAAGAGGTGTATTTCTCAGTGAAACCTATGTCATTTACATGAAACATAGTAAAATAAGTCCGCGGCTTCCAAGAAAGCAGTATTTTTGTGCTGGGGGAGGAGATGATTGTCTCAAAAGTCTGTTTTGATTTGCTGTTTGCACACATTGGCTGTTATTGCTCTGAGTAATGATGGCTATTAACAGGAAAAAACATCAACAGAGCTAAAACAGCTGTTGCAAATGCAATACAGTAATCGAGATCTGTGCTCATATCCTCAGCCAGATTGCAGGCGCCAACTCTTAACTCCTCTTGAAACATAATTATAGCTTTTTATGACATCTTGGGTACGTATAGGAAAACCATCCATAATACTTCCACTTCCTTGGATTTGAGGAATAGATTCTGTTTGTCGTGAATTTTATTTATGTTGAAACAAAAGTCTCTTAATGTTCCCCCTCCTAATCTCCCACCAGATAATGTGTTCCTCACAAGGTTAGGATTACCCTTGGGTACCTGAGTGCCGTTCTAAACTGATTTACACCTTCTAAGTCCACTGAAATCCATGGGTTTAGATGGATGTAACTCTGCTTAGGATGGCACTCTAATGTGTGTAGTCAAGAGAACTGGAACAAGAATGAATACTTGCAGTTTTTTATATTTATAGAAGGGAGACCTGGGTTTCAAATTTATGTCCAGCTATGAAGCGTACTACGTGAACTGGAGTCAGGAACTGTCTCTCAACCTAACCTGTTCATAGGGTTATTATGAGGATAAATGGATAGGGGAGGAAGCTTGACTTATGTATGTTGCCCTGAGCTCCATGGGGAAGCGGGGGAGAAACATGCAAGAAATTGTAGTAAGAAATTATTATTGAAAATTTTCGAGAACTTCTGAGAAACTCAGGCTTAGAATGTGACATTTTTAATTTGAAATCCAGATTTGCTTTTTCCCTGAGAAAGTTAACTCAAAACTTTTTAAAAAGGGTTGTTAGACTTATTGGAATGTCTTAATAGCATTACATTTGGCAGACATGAAATATAATACAAACTTTCAACCGGCAAATACTAAATATCATTGTCAGCTATCAAATACATGAAGTATTCAATGCTGCTCCACAGCAACAGGCAAATATCACCAAATATCTGCAAACAGAGGAGGGCTTCAGCCCAAATCTCATTCTCCTGGCCCAACCATGTTCCCAGCCCACTTCCCCTACTTCCATTCTGAAACTAGCTGTTTCCACACAGCTGGTCATTCCTGCCCTTTCCCCCCTTTAAATGTGTGTTCTGCCGAGTCGCTCTGAAAACTCATCCTCCACACACACTCCCCATAAGCACTTACCTTGTGCTTTAAGGTCGCAGGACAGCCTCCAAACAGTCCCTAGCAAAAGCGGTTTTGGAGGGGAGATCAGGCACTTTCGTCATCATAGCCTGAAATTGCCCGCCTCCATTTCAATTTTTTTTTTAAAAAAACTTGGCACATGCACGAATGCATTCAGCTCAGTTTGCAAGGAAGCTTCCGCAGCTGAACTGAAAGGAAAAGATCTTTGGAGGAGGAACTGGGTGGAGAAGGGCGGATTCTTCAGAGTGCTTTAGAGAGTTCATATGCCAAAAACCAGAAAAAAGCCACTCTGTCAACCCACAGCAGAAGAAAACAATAGAGAAACTGTGTCCCCAGTAAACACTAGGAAAAGGCAGTAACGAAACAGGATGCATATGTTTTGCAAACATAGATGTGAGGAAGCCTGCAGAAAAGCCACCAGAATTCCATGGGTGGGCTGTGCCTATAAGGATGTGTGGAAACGGCCACTGTTAATATTAAGAGGCTTGTCCGTCAATTCCATTTATAATTTTTACTTTTTTACTTTTTTAAATTTATTTTTGCTGCAGGTATATGGCTGTTGCGGGGAGAATAGTTTGACTGCAATATTATGAGAATAGTTCGACTGCAATATATGAAGTATAACTGATGGGCGACTTGTCAGCCTGTTTTGATGTACAGAACCAATTGAGCAAGGGTTGTAAATAAAATTGTCAGGTATTGTTTGCATAGCTTTCAACACTTTTGTATTACTAATGGAGTTTATATGTCTAAAAACTTTACATGGGCTATGGTTGTTGTGGGTTTTCCGGGCTGTATTGCCGTGGTCTTGGCATTGTAGTTCCTGACGACTTTACATGGGCTGCTTGGAGTAACTGCTAGACTGTGCATTTTCTTACATGTTACAGATACATACATATATGTGCCTACAAAATAATAGCTGGATAATAATAATGAACATCCACAGTTGAAATGCGTCTCAGTAGCCCTTAGCTAAAGTGGCAATGTATCTGGAATGAAGATTGGGCCACCTTGGTTATAAGCTATGGCTTCTTTTGATTGCTGTGACTTTGAATTTGTCCAGTTGATTATTCCTAAAGCTAAAAAAGACACTCATGGACCCGTGAAACACAGGCTCCGGCTGTATAAAACTACATCCCTTGGGTTAATGAAAAAATTGGAAGCAGGCTGTGGCTTTTGCCTGAAGTCTACATCCACAGGCCAACGGTGGTCACGAGATTGATTAGTGTGTAAGCATTACTTGTCTTTGCCAACATCAGAAATTTCTGCAGGAGCAAGGAACGAAGAATATGTTGACCTCTTTCTCCCTGCAAATAATCAAATGTCTGCATTACAGAACACGAAGGGTTATCTGTGAGCCGATCCTGCATTGCATAGGGATGCTTCACAATAAATGAAACTGAAAGTTGTTTTTCAGAAGGAAGCACACACACACACACACACACACACACACACACACACACACACTTTCTTGCATTTAAAGGCATTGTACAGACAGCAAGTCTCAGCACCACTAGAGTCTCCCAAGAACTCTACATTCCAGAAATACAGACCTCTTTGATTTTGTTCATACCACTTTCCTTTTTTCCGGGAGTAAAACATGAATGTATTGGGGTGGGGGGCAGGAGGAGCAGTAGAGAATTCCTGCAGGGAACTGCAGAGGACAGTGCTCACAAAGCCAATCTTTTTTTGATTCCCTGCAAGAGACTTTAAATCCCTGCTCTGTAGGAGACTCTAATTTTCAGCCGTCTCCACTGCCTGCCATTGCATTCAGCCTCCCCTACTCAACCTATTAGCTGCTATATTTAACAAATTGTCCTTTTCTTCCCCCCTGCCCCAACACTGGAGGAGGTCAGGTTCTTCACAGCCACCTAAATAACGGTATTCCATTCAATGTTTGCAGAAATGCCATAGCTTGACTCTCTCCCAACCAATCTGTTCTCCATATTAAACAAATTACTCTTGGAGCACACTGCACAGACGATTCAAGTGCTCCTTTATCAGTCTCCAACATGTTTGTTCTTCCACAAGTGCTAGCTACAGATGTTACCAGCAGTGGAAAGCATTCCTCTAGATAACATTTGTTGGGCTTAATAATGCGGAGCTATCAGAAGCAGCCATTGTCTTGACGAAATAGCACTTCAGACTGATTCAGCTCCTAGCTCTCCAGGAACCTCTAGTCACTTGCGTATAAAGGAAGACACTCTCATAATCTCTTACCCAGTCTTGCTTGTTAGTGGTAAAAGATGCCCCCCACCCGAAGCTCTGACCAGCTGGTTGGGTCTCCCAGAGCAGTCTCTGCACACGTGACCACTGTCAGGTCCAGTATGTATCTAAACTGTACTGACTCCATTTTCTAATGCTTCTAGTGTTTAAGTGCTTTCTCCCCAGGTGCACCAGTTCTCAGGCAGCATTCCCACCGGAGGAGATTGTTGTGTCTAACGCCGTTCCACCAAGCATTGGCCTTGAAGGAGAGCAGCTTCCGAGGACTGAAAGATGTTGTTTTGAGAACTGTGGGGGGGAGGCTGTTCCAGATGGGTATTGTTACCCTGTATCCTATGCTTGCTCTTCATTGGTAACAATGATCATGTACCATCCTGAGTCTCCTATTCAGGACAGTGGACTATAATGGACCTTTTCTGCAATAAAGCTTCCTTTGCCAGACACTGGACTTATTCTTGCTTCTAAAGGGAACCTTGCAGAGAGTGCCTTATCTAGCCACAGTCTGACATTTTGTTACCAATCATGCCTGAGTCGGGCCCAGCGGAATCCAAGGTAGTCCCGGACAGGGATCCTTTGTTTGATCCGTATGCGTCCCCCGACAGTCAAACAGTGCAACCCCAAGAATCGCAGGTGCCAGCCGGGGCTGGTGCTTCGACGTCTACACCGCCTCTCATCGACCTCAGCAGTGAGGGGACAAGGCCGAGGGCTACAGCTCTTCCCTTGCTCTCGCTACCCACCCCGTCGGAGTGGGGAGCCCGACCCCGAGAAACACGGGAGCGCAGGGCCGGAGGGCTACATCCAAGAGTTTCGATGGACGGGCGCCGAAGCCTAGAGACGGTCCCTGAGCTGGACAGCAGCCAACCGTGGCTGTTTTGGAACCGGACGACCGAACGGACGGACGGGAACACATCTCACCGCGGCGCCCTGAGTTGGGATTATTCGGAACTTGCCCCGTGGAAAGAGCCAACGGAAGTTCCTGAGCAAAGTTGGGTGCAAATACAAAGTCGTACCCATGCTGTAGACTCCGGCATCTCGGCCGTGACGGGCCTAGCCAAAGGAATTCTAGCAGCGAGATCGCGAGTCGATCAAGGCGATCCTCCGCCCTGGGGGCCGTTTTCCCCGGTGAGTACAACTGAGGGAGGTTCCGTGATGGGGCAATCGGGTCCTAGCCGAATGCAACAGTTGGAAGCTAGGCTGATCGATATGGAGGAAAGTTTGGCTCATGCCATTCACCTAATCTCATCAATGGGGGCAGGAGAGAGAATCTCGCCTGAAGAAATGGCGATACAAATTGCCACCCTTCAAAGTGTCATGTCCTATCCAGTGGAGGTCGACCCGCAGCAGCCGCTACCTTCGGGAGAGGAGGAATCCTACCCTGAAGAATCGGGAGAATCGCCCGCGGAACACCCTGGACTAGACGAAACTCCGCCGAGCGGGGATACTCCAGCTGAGGTGCCCGGAGGGACTCCAACGGAACCCCCTAAATTGGACGGGGATCCGTCTCCCGAGGAGACTCCAGCGGAGGAGCCAAGAGAAGGGGGAGAGGGACCAACCCGTCCAACCGAGACGACAGTGATACACCCTCCCGCTTCTCCAACAACAGTTCGGCCGGGTCAGACGGAAGAACTCCCGGCCCCTTCTGAGGAGGAATTACCGCAACGACCGCTAGAAGTGGTTCCTATTCAGCAAACCCCGGGGGAAGGTCTACCGGCGCCACAAGACCAGCCTGTGCGTCCCAGAGACACGACCCCAAGAGGGGCAAGCCCGCGCGGCCCACCACCCATTAAGCCTTCGCCGCTGCGGCCCCTTCCGCTTCGACCACAACTAACCCCGCCGCAGCAGCCGATACGTTTGCCACTGGAGCAGCCCGTAAGACCACCTCCGAACCAACCGATGGGGCCTACACCACTACGACCCCACCAACCCACCCCTCAGCGGCCGATCATTACTCCGCCGCACCGACCACCTCCACCTCAACCGCTACGGCCAGCACCTCCTGTATTGCCACCAGCCAGACCGAGATTGCAGCCGCCTGCCCGACCCAGACTGCAGCCACCAGCCCAGCCGAGAGCACCACCGCCAGCCCAGCCGAGGCCGCTACCCCCCGGCTCAACCGGTGATGCCGCCGCCAGCGCAACCAGCACCGCTAGCACAACCGGGTCCCCCCATACCTCAAGTGCCATTGATGCTTCCGACGGACTTCTACCCAGCACCGGCTCCGAGGCAAGACCTCCCAATGGGTTGGGTGAAACTGGAAGCCACTTTTGATGGGGATCCCTCCAAATTGGGCTTTTTCCTAGTGCAAGTCGTGCAATTCTTCAACCGGTGGGGACACCTCTTCGGCAGCGAGGCCAGCCAAATTGAACATCTCGGCTCCCGCTTACAAGGCAAAGCAGCGGACTGGTACGTAGGACTATATAATATCGGGGCCCCAGAACTCGATACTCTCCAGGGGTTGGTAGATGCTATTCGAGCACAATATGAAGACCCCTTAGAGGAAACCAGGGCCCGAACAGAATTGCAGGCCATTAAACAGGGCAGCATGTCAGCGAGAGACTATATCACGAAGTTCCGACAATTGGCTGCCAAATGCCCTAGGTGTGAGGAGTCCACCAAAATCATTCTGTTCAAGCAAGGACTAAACCCGAGACTTTTGGACAGAGCCCTCATGCAGGACAATCCCCCTACCTTGTTAGGTTGGATCCAACTTGCATGCGAAGTTGAGAATCGCATTTTGGAAGTCCGTTTGGTTGAACAACAACAACAAACGGGACAAAGAAGACCCTTGACTTTGCAGAAGGGAGGACGGGGAGCTGGGTACGCCACCCGTGGAGCGAGAGATGCTAGATGGCAACAAGGGCTGTGTTTGCAATGCGGACAAGCCGGTCACTTTGCAGCACAATGCCCCTACCGGCCTGTGCAAAGACCTCCGCTTCAACTAAGGCGCCCAACCCTTGCTCCATTTCCTACTCTCCAACGCCCGATTCCCGCACCCCGAGCGAACAGAGGCCGCGGCGCTTCCCAAAGGCCCGCCTCAGAGAGAGGACTAGAAGCGGAAGAAGTTATGGAATACGACCCCGCTTCCCCAAACGCAGAAGTCAATCCAGAGAGCCCCCAGTCGGGAAACGAGATGGATCTGTCGTAAAAGGGCCCAAACGACAGATCCGCCCCAAGCCCGTTCCTGCACCGAACTGGCCACCTGGGTCCATTTTATTCATGCCCGTGACTCTGATCAACCCAGAGAGAAAAATGCACATTCGGGTGCAAGCTCTAATCGACTCGGGCTGCTCAAGAGACATCATAGCCCCTGCTCTAGTTAATGGACTGGTTTTACCAACTCGGGATTTACAAAATCCAGTAATCTTTGAACAAATGGATGGTACCAACATGAATCCTGTTACAACTGAAACCATCCCGGTGATCACAGGCATGGGACAACATTGGGAGAAGAGGTCCTTTGTCATCAGCTCTACCGCCAAGTACCCGTTAATCCTAGGCAGCAAATGGCTATGTGATCACAACCCCTACATAGACTGGGCACAGGGATGCATTACCTTCAGTCATGCCAACTGTGAAAATCACCGTTGGAATCAAAACTGGGGCGAAGATCCTACTCAGAAAGAAAAGGCCCTCCTTACCCAAGAAGAAATCAACCAAATACCCGAACCTTACTGGCCTTTTCTAAACGCTTTCTCGGAGGAGGAAGCGGACACTCTACCCCCGCATCGGCGAACGGACTGTGCGGTGGAAATCTTACCAGGAGCCTCGCTGCCCAAAGGACGACTCTACCCCATGAGTCTCCATGAACGCGAAGAGCTCCGGAAATTCATCGACACCAACCTTCAACGAGGGTTCATCCGCCCAGCCTCTAGCCCCCACGCCGCTCCGGTCCTCTTCGTAAAAAAGAAGGATGGGGGACTCAGACTCTGCACGGATTTCCGGGGACTGAACGCAGTGTCCACCAACAACGCCTATCCTCTACCGCTCATCCGAGACCTTCTCAACGTCGTGGCTCAAGGTAAGATCTTTACGAAATTAGATCTAAAAGATGCCTACTTCCATGTTCGTATCAAGGCAGGGGATGAGTGGAAAACCGCGTTTAATACGCCCCTCGGACAATATGAATACTTAGTTATGCCTTTTGGATTGACGGGAGCCCCGTCTGTATTCATGTCCATGATCAACGAAGTTCTACACGAATTTCTGTACAAAGGGGTGGTGGTGTACCTTGATGATGTTTTAATTTATTCGGACACCGAGGAAGAACATGTTCAAATGGTACAAAAGGTCCTAGCCACCTTGATGAGGAATAAACTGCCCATCAAATTGTCCAAATGTGAATTCCATAAAACAGAACTCACTTACCTTGGGTATTGTATCTCCCAAGAGGGTCTGAAAATGGATCCAGCCAAAATACAGGCGATACAAGATTGGCAAACGCCCACCACCCGCAAAGAACTGCAATCCTTCCTGGGTTTTGCCAACTTTTATAGAGACTTCATAGCGAATTTTGCCCAAATCACGCTCCCCTTAACAGAACTGCTGAAAACCAAAGATAAAGGGGACCAAGCTAAGAAGCCCTCTTCCAAATTACAATGGACCCCCGATTGCCAAACGGCTTTCGACTGCCTAAAAGAGCAATTTGTAACAGAACCCATCCTCTCCCACCCCAACGAACAATCCCCCTTCATAGTACAGGTCGACGCCAGCGATACGGCGATAGGGGGGGGTTTTGCTACAGAAGGGGGAAGATGGAAAATTGCGTCCTTGTGCGTTCTTGTCTAGAAAATTTTCTGCGGCGGAAAGGAATTGGAATGTGTGGGAGAAGGAGGCCTTTGCAGTAAAAGCAGCCCTTACTAACTGGAGACATTGGCTGGAGGGGGCGCGATACCCTTTTGAGGTCTGGACAGATCATAAAAATTTGGAGGCCCTCCGGAGCCCACGCAGACTGAATGCCAAGCAATTGCGGTGGGCGGAATTCTTTTCGAAATTCAACTTCACTCTAAATTATCTCCCGGGCAAAACTAACTTTTTGGCGGACGCCCTATCGCGCATGCCCCAACATAGGAGCAAACGGGCGGAGACGGTCGACACGGTCTTCTCGCCTAAGCAACTTGGGGGCGTGGTGGCTACTCGCAGCCGCGCCAAGCAGCCCCTCCCGGCCAACCAGGAATGGAAATCGAAACTTAAAGCTGAAATAGAGAAGGAGGGGGATAGAGCTCCGCGGAGCAAATTGACCCAATCCCCACAAGGGGATTGGTTGGCCGGGGGCAAATTGTATGTCCCAGACAGCCTCAGACTGGAAATTTTGCAGCGCTGTCATGATGCTCCCACTGCTGGACATTATGGGTATCTGAAAACTTTGCATCTCGTCCAAAGACAATTCTGGTGGCCGGGCATGCGCAAAGACATTTCCCAGTACGTTAGTTCCTGTCCTGTTTGCCTCAGCGCCAAAACCAGGAAAGGGAAGCCTCCGGGTCTCCTGCAACCATTGGAAACGCCAAACAGACCCTGGGAAGTAATATCCATGGATTTTATTACTGATCTACCTATCTCAAAAGGACATAATTGTATTTTGGTGGTGGTAGATCTGTTCTCCAAACAAGCACATTTTATCCCCTGTACTGCTATACCCTCCGCGCGAAAGCTAGCGGATCTGTTTTTAAAACACATCGTAAAATTACATTCTTTTCCGTCCAAGGTGATTTCGGATTGCGGCGGACAGTTCGTTGCCAACTTCTGGCGGGAGCTTTTGAAAATGTTGAATATTGAACAAGGCATCAGTTCAAGCCACCACCCACAAACCGACGGACAATCCGAAAAGACTAACCAAATTTTAGAACAATTCCTTCGTTGCTACATTAATTTTCAACAAGATAATTGGGTGGACCTTCTCCCCCTAGCCGAATTCTCCTATAACAACAGTGTACACGCTTCAACGGGAGAGGCTCCATTCAAAATTGTGTACGGGACTCACTTCGATCCCTTCCCGTTAGACGCACCCCCTCTCCATTCCTCTAAACTGCCAGATGTATCTTCATGGTGGGGGGAGGCGGCGCAGCAGTGGACTCTTATTAAGAAACACCTTGAAAAAGCCAAACTGGATTACAAAAAATACGCAGATCGCCATCGTGTGGCCGAATGGGAATTACAACCTGGAGATCATGTGTATATTTCCACAAAAAACCTAAAGCTAGCTCAAACCAGCCGCAAACTCGCTCTAAAATTCCTGGGACCTTTTCCTGAGCGCAAAATAATAAATAAAGTAACTGTTGCTGTAACTTTGCCAAAAAACCTGCGCCATGTGCATGATACGTTCCACGTCAGCCTTCTAAAGAGAGCTCCCACCGACAACAAATGGCACATCAAAGCTCCACCCATTCCAACTTTGATTGACGACCAAATACACTATGAGGTACAACAAATCTTGGACTCTAAGCTCAAGCGAAACCAGCTTTTTTACCTCATTCGCTGGAAGGACTTTGATTCTGGTTACGATGAATGGGTGAACTCTGCACATGTTCATGCTCCTAGATTAACCAAAGCTTTTCATACTCGCTATCCATATAAGCCAGGAGGGGATCTATTTTAAGGGGGGCAGAATGTCAGGTCCAGTATGTATCTAAACTGTACTGACTCCATTTTCTAATGCTTCTAGTGTTTAAGTGCTTTCTCCCCAGGTGCACCAGTTCTCAGGCAGCATTCCCACCGGAGGAGATTGTTGTGTCTAACGCCGTTCCACCAAGCATTGGCCTTGAAGGAGAGCAGCTTCCCAGGACTGAAAGATGTTGTTTTGAGAACTGTGGGGGGGAGGCTGTTCCAGATGGGTATTGTTACCCTGTATCCTATGCTTGCTCTTCATTGGTAACAATGATCATGTACCATCCTGAGTCTCCTATTCAGGACAGTGGACTATAATGGACCTTTTCTGCAATAAAGCTTCCTTTGCCAGACACTGGACTTATTCTTGCTTCTAAAGGGAACCTTGCAGAGAGTGCCTTATCTAGCCACAGTCTGACAACCACAATCTTTCCTAAAATGGTAACTTTTCAATTTAATATAGGCCTTTGTGACTTTTGACCCATCATGCTGAATGTCATAGATTATTGAATCATTGCTGGACTGCCATGGGTGGCAGCAAAACAAGAGAGTTACCAAACTCCTAGATTAAAATATGGCTGGCGGAATGTGTTTGGCTTTGTTGGCTCAAAGTCCTTGGCTTATGGATGAAATGAATCAGTAAGGTATGTGGAAATACTGGATTTTATTATTCATATTATAAAGTGCCATATTGCTAAATATCGTTTTCACCTCTGCCCTTTTCCTCATCCAGAAGAAATCCCCAAATTTAAGGAGAAATCAGTATCTCCTTTGTTATCACACATAGGGTTGGATGCAGTCTGAAAGTTCTGTGCATGGAAGAACTTCCATGCACAGAAGCGCAACTCACAGAGCTTGCTTTTGACACTTTTCTCTTATAGCCATAGCAAGATGTTTTTTAGCTATACATTTTCTCTTTATATTATCAGAGAGGAGTGGGGAATCAAACCTAGTTCTCCAGATTAGAATCCCGCACTCTTAACCACTACACCGAACTGGCTCTGGTTCAAATTACCATTTTATCATGAAACTTTTGGAGTGATCTTGGGCCAGTCACTCTCAGCATAATCTACTTTATAGGATTGTTTTGAGGTTCAGTTGCCACCTCCAAGTTGTGAAATTTCTGGAGACTTGTGGGTGGAGCCTGGGGATGGACAGGGTTTGGGAAGGGGACAGACCTTAGTTGGGTATGATATTATAGAGTCCACCCTACAAAGCAGCCATTTTCTCCAAAAGAACTGATCTCTGTAGTCTGGAGATCAGTTGTAATGATCGCCAGGTCCTACCTAAAGATTAGCAACCCTACTGTGAGGATAAAATGGATCAGGAGACTGATGTAGGTGGCACTGACCTCTATGGAGGAATGGTAGAATAAAATGTACTAAATAAATACCTTTCCAGCACATTGGTATTATAGAAGAGAGTCACTACTGTGCGCCAAGTTGTGAACATTCAACCTGCTATTGCTTCTGGCAAACTAACTTTTTAGATCTCTTTGTTCAAAATACGATTGACCAGAGACAACAATGGGACAAAAAAGGGGAGCTTTGAGTCTCGAAAGCTCATACCTTGGAAATCTAGTTAGTCTTTAGGTGCTATTGGACTTGGATCTTGAGCTAAACGTGTTTTATTATTCTCTTCATGAATGGTATTGAGGTCTTTACCAGTTAGTTTGTTCTCTTGCGGCATTATTAAGACCTCTTCCTTTTTTTTTTCTTCTGTCAGCTCTCCACTCTGTCACGAAAACTTGCTGGGTGACTTTGGGCCTTTCACACTCTCTCAGCCTAACCTCACAAGTAGGATTGCCAGGTCCCCTTATACTCCTGATGGGAGGCCATTTACCTGTTCACTGCTCTCATGATGCTCAGCAAATCTTTGTGCAGGCATGGGGGCACATGTGCCTTGTAGCGGGGTGACTTGGGCCCCAAATGGGCCCAATTCAGGCCATTTGGGGACCTAATTGGCCCACTGCAAAGCACGGGAGTGCTCTCGGGGTGGCATGATGGCATCATTTCCAGGGAGTGATGTTGTTGCGCCACCCTGGAGCGTGCTCTGGAGGCCTGTTCCTGCACCTTTCCTCCCACCGGCCAGGTAAGTGGTGGCGGGGGATGGAGGGAGAAAGCAGAGGATCCCCCACCCCCACTAGGGGCATGGGATTCATTCTCACAAGGTTGCTATGAAGATAAAATGGAAGAGAATGATATAAGCTGCTTTGGGCCCACATTGTAGAGAAAGGAGGGGTATAAATGTAGTAAAAAAATAATAAATGTAGCTGAAGATATGGAGCAGATAAAATGTAGGTTTCTGGGTGAATGGGAAGGAGAGAAGGAAACAAAGAGGGTAATACAAGGGAAACTGAGCTGCCTCTTTCATTTCCATGTGGATTCCCCACTACACAACTGGGCCTGGCCTGGTAGCCAGTCCTGTGGGGTAGCAAAGGAGGGAAAAGTGAAGATTGGGTCGGCCATAAAGGTAGGTTGACTGGTGGGTGGGAAGGAGAGAGGGAGGCAAAAAGGGGGGAGGGGCTTTGGTGGCTTTCAGGGAAAGGAAAATATTGGGGGGAGGGGGAAACTCCTTGCAGGGTCTACACTTGTTATCTTTCTATTGATGTAAATAAAATTCAGGCCTCTACTTACCGCAGTGTTTGACTGCAATCTACCACTGGACATCTCTAGGGTCATTGACTTAAACAAACCCCAACTTACTATGTAGTTCACTTTTAACATGAGACCATACCAGGCGTTGCACAGAAACCTGAGAGAACACCCTTGATAGCGTAAAATGCTGTTTCATTGAATTGTGTGCTGTGAATAATATCATTCTCGGCGTGTCAGCTTCTCAGGAGACCAAGTCATTATTTCAAGGTAAATTGGTTCCTGGAATGGATGTAAACAATGAACAAGAATTGCGTCCCATGTATTTGCTTTAGCTTCTGTATTTAAAAAGTCGGTTTAGAAGAGATTTCCTCTTTCCTCCAGTGGGAGGACAGTAGGAGACTGAACAATTGTATTAGGCTTTGAGGAATAGGAGAGAAAAAAGATGATAACTGGGGGTGGGGGAGGCTAAGAGAATGGTGCATCCGCTCCCCTATTCCATCGTCAAACAATAGACAGAAACAGATGGGGCTCAGAGATGATAAGAGGGGAGGTTTTGTAATTGAAAAGCAGGTCTTGGAAGAAATGCAGAATGTTGTTGTTGTTGATGACTCAACAGGGGGAATGTGTCCCAAAAGGGGACAATGAAGAAAAGCTCATCTTCCCTACTCACTGAAATTATTACTACTAACAATAATATTGCTGAAGACAAGGAGGCCAGAGCATGCTCATGTGGATCTTTAGCAGGCAGTCTGAACATAGAGCAGGTAATATGAGGTAGAGAGGTTATTCTTATTGTTTCCTCTATCAAAGGAGATATGAGTCGTAGATTCAGCTGCTTATCAAGAATAGCGCAACCAGAGGGGAAGAAAGTATTTATGGAGAAACAACTGTGCTGAGGATCCATTTGGACAATCACCTTGGAATAGCAGAGATGAAATGCTGGCACTGTGGGCGTCATCGTGCATAAAAGCATGAAGGGTTTGTCAGATGGGGGCACAGAAATGTTTCCTAGGCAGTAGCATAAACAAATATGTGGTATAAATTCTATTATCCTTCCCCCCTTGCTCTTACTGCCACATGTTGTGTTTTTGAATGCGTTCATAAGTTAGTATTAAAGCAGCTGATGTCACCCAGAAGCTATAGGTTGAGTATGACTTTTCTTGGAGCCAGAGGATTGAGGGGAGCTCTTATACAGTTTGCTGCAATATAAATTTCCTCATCTCTTGCTGTGGGAAGTTAAATTTATAATCTGGTCCCAGCCCAGTAAGAATTTGAGTATATATGAGACAAACCAAACAGGTGGTTATCTGTCTATTAATTTTTTAAAAAATCTCTAGACAAAAATGTCATGGCCAGTTATCGCCTAGTCTGTAATCTGCCCTTTCTGGGCAAACTGATTGAGAGAGCAGTAGCTGACCAGCCCCAGAACTTCTTGGATAACTCTAGTTACTGCTCCTCCTGGATCTGTCTGCAGCCTTTGACACAATAGACCATGCTATCCAGTTGAGGTGTTTGGAGAGAGAAGTGGACATCAAAGGATATATATGCCTTGGATTGGTTTAACTCATCAGAGATCAGCTACCTCCAGAATGGGAATTATCTGGTGAGGTTCTACAGGGTGCAGTCTTATCTCCCATGTTATTCAACTTCTATGTAAAGCCTTTAGGAGAACTCATTCACATCTATGGAGTGGGATGTCAGGGATGTCATCAATATGCAGATGACACCCAACTCTATATCTCACTCTCCAATTCCCCAAAGGATGCAGTAAAAATCTTGGGTCGCTGCCTGACATCTGTGGTGAAATGGCTGAAAAATAACAAATTGAAATTGAATCCAGACAAGATGGAAGTGTCACTTGTTGGGAAGGCTTGTCTTGAAGGAAATTTTACTCCCCACGTTCGATGGAGTTTTTCTGACCCTTGCAGACTCAGTTAAGAGCCTAGAGGTTATACTGGATGCAACGCTAGTACTAGAAAAGCAAGTTAAGGCAGCTGCAAAAAATGCTTTCTACAACCTCTCTCTAGCCTGGAAGATGGCTTCCTACCTTGATATGACTGATCTGGCCAACTGGATCCATGCTATGGTAACACCCAGACTATTGTAATGCAATATACATAGGTCTCCCATCTAAGCCAATTAGATGACTCTAGTTGGTGCAAAACACTGCAGCTTGGCTGTTATCAGGAAAGGAGCAAGCAGGAACATGAATAATACTCCCATTCTGCAGTTACTCCACTGGCTACCTATGAGTGACTGTGATCAACTCAAGGTATTGGCTATCGCATACAAAGCTCTTCATGGCCTTGTTCCAGTAAACCTACAGGACTGCTTCTCTCCCTATGTTCCTCCATGGCAACTTTGCCCATCTGAACAGGGTCTCCTGTATATGGGCAAAATCAGCAGCTGCCCATACACGTGCTTTCTCTGTGGTGGCTCCCACTATATGGGATGGCCTGCCTGAGGAGGTCAGGAGGGGCAAAACTGAATTATTCAAGATACTTTTACTGAGATAGGAGGGCTATACTATAGGGAGGTGATCTCAAATAGATGCTTTACTAAAGAGATAGGGAGTGACCATAAACTTCACTACTATGTAATACCTGTTGCCTTATGCCCTATCTGTTGCTTTAATTATGATCCTACTACATATATTTCTATGTTGTTTAATGTCAGTCTTAGAATTGTTTGTGCTCTGTTTCAGCATTTCTTCAACTCTGTATTGGATTTTTGCTTATGTTTTGTCTGTAAACTTGCATTTATATACCCTATGGCATTGTTTATTGAAATGTCACACTATGTAATCCCCCTTTAATCTCAGTGAGAAAGGCAAACAAACAAACACATGGAAATGTTACATTTGGACCTATCTTTACGGCTTCATAAAAACAGCCACTTCCTTCATTAAGGTTATCTTATGTTCACTGGTCATCTACCTCCTTCCTCCTTGAGGAAAAAAAAGGCATTTAAAGGCAGTATTTTGCAATCTCACCTTGCAGGCTCTTAGAAGATGAAGAACAAAAGGTTCCTGTAATTGAAAGTATTATTTTTCATATATATTTAAGACTGGGGGCGGGGGTTGTGGTTAAAGTTCCAGGTATAGTACAAGGCAGGGCTTTTTTTCTGGGAAAAGAGGTGGTGGAACTCAATGGGTTGCCCTCAGAGAAAATGGTCACATGGCTGGTGGCCCCGCCCCCTGATCTCCAGACAGAGGGGAGTTGAGGAGGGCAATCTCAACTTCCCTCTGTCTGGAGATCAGGGGGCGGGGCCACCAGCCATGTGACAATTTTCAAGAGGTTCCGGAACTCTGTTCCCGCGCGTTCCCCCTGAAAAAAAGCCCTGGTACAAGGTAACATATATACATGAATTGTACTAGTAATTTTGGTAGGAGAAAATTCCTGGCCATCAATTCAATAATTCATCTAGACCTAGTCAATATGGACCCCTAAGTGTTCACAGCACTTCTGGACAATATTTAATGCCACTGTTGTTCACTGAGCGGAGAAAAGATAGATTTTTAGCATGCAACCAAATCTGAAAGTAATTAATTGTGGTTATCATCCACTGTAAATGCAACATGTGCCAGTGCCAGACTCACAGCCTATTTACCATGTGCTACAACTCAGCAAGGAATGAGTATTATTCAGAGGCAGCTCCATGTAGATATGTGTGTGATGTGCCCTGATAGTGAGACAAAGCTCAACACTGCTTATGTGTTGAAAAGGCTTTGCTCTTTACATTTCCCAGGAAATTCCAAGCCCCCTTTGTATTTCCATTTTTAAAAATCAAATTTATAGGCAGAATTAAGATCATTAGACTTATAAACAGAATTTGGTTCAAGGCAATATTTAGAATTCTGATGAGTTCTTTAAATTCAGCCCACAATATAGACATTTGGTTGCGTTGGAAAAAACTTGATTTATATTTGACCTGGACAATTTAATTAAAAAATTAAAGCTGGCAATCAATTAACAGGTTGTAGACATTAAAATAGAGTCAAAATATTGAACAGCATTACGACAAAGAATCACGTAGGCACCTTCAACTTGCTTGTTTTGACATGAGCTCTGAAAACACTAGGGCTCCTTGTAGGAACAAAATAACATAGATATTTGCTAATATTTAATTAAGATAAACTTCTGTTTACTAATGAACACTAACGAATCATTTTATTAGGAAAATCACCGTAAGTATATAGTGTTGCTCAAGCAACAGATATAGCTTGTTTGTGTAAAAATACATTCCCCCCCTCAGTTGGAATAAAGAGGCAAACACAAGTGTTGGGAATTAAAGGGCCGCTTTATTGAATTAAAACAACATATTTGTCAACACGGCAAGGGTCTAACTGTGGTACAGGTTAGGCCCTGGGGTCACTCCTGGACCCTGCCCTGACCTATTTGGGCAATCCACCAACAGCCCCAGGGGCGAGCCATCCATGGTATGGCTGTGACCCAGCCGGCCTGGCGAGGTGGTTCACCCTCTTGAAGCTTCCCCCGGCGATACAGCTACGGGAGGGTGGGGGGGAGAGAAGCTTGTCCAGGGGTTCCCCACCAGGGTGTCTGACCTCGCAGCTGGGCTGTACAGAAGCCAGCCACTTCTGACAGACCCCAATTCCCCACCAATGGGGATATGCCAGGGGTAGTCACTAGCTTGCTCATTTTCCCGACTCCTAACCTGCTATTGCTAAGGCCAAGCCTCTGGTTAGGCCTTTGAGCCCCACAGGAGGTGTAAAGCCACCCAAACCCTTGCCACGTCTCTTCCAAATAGTTGTTCCACCATCCCTTCTGTAGAGGTCAGCAAACACGGCACACATTTGCAGATGGTAGACATTACTGTGCTCCCAATCCCAGTCCAAGCTCATTGCATACCATAGATGGGGAGTGTTGAACAATGAAACCCGGGGCCCAAACTTCGTGCCACCCCTGGTGGGAAAGCCTTGGCCCCATAACACAGAACTTTCCACACATAGCAAGGTAAATTGCATGTCCAGGCACCCAGGCCATGGGCCCAAAACAAAACACCACCAAGCTTATTTGCACCCTTGCCAAGCTGAGGGCCCAAACAAAACATTTCCAGCTTCTTGCCACCTTGGCAGGGAAGCTTGGCACATACAAACCCAGGTCCTGCACCACAAAGAAGCCCCGGGCTTTGACCTGCAACAATAACCAAACCAAACATTCTGCATATCAATGCCAGGCCCTCTCTGGTCTTACGACTGAACCTAGGGAAAAAACACAACCATTAACCTCTGGAAAAGGCAACAACAGTAAGAACCTCTTAACTTGTTGGCTAGGGCCCCTTGTCCGCCTGCTGTTGGGAAGAACCAGAACCCTCTGGTCCACGCCTCTTGCCCTGACTCACCCGTTTACATGCCATAAAGGCATGGGGACCCCCACAAACTGGGCATGCATAGCAGAACTTGCAAGGCTCCCTAGTACAAACCCCTTGGTATGTGAAATCTCAGCAAAGTGTACGAGCCACAGGGGCCTGATCCCCGGGAGGGCAGGTGCCTGTTGGTACAGAGGACCGTTGAACCAAGTGACCACTGTCAGAGCTATCACCAGCATTGGGCATAGCTGGGGACATGACCTGCAGCCAAAACTGCTGGTAGACTTGGTCCCAAGGCAAGGAGGGGGTTAAGGGTGGCTCGCATATGGTACTCTTCATCATATTGCAGCCAGGCTGCACCATCGAAGTCTGAATACCCCCTGCATATGATATCCATATACTGGAACAGGGAGGCTGCCCTCCCTGGCTGAGCTTGGGCAATGATTCTTGCATTAATGAGGAAGCCTGGCAACCAGTTCGCCGAAGTCCTGTCTACCTTGTGGCATTTCAAGTGTTCGTTATAATGCTCCTCAAGGTCCTCCTTATCTTTCTTTTCTAATTCTCTAAAAAGGAGAGTGAATACATCCACATAATCCCCTCTAAGAATCTTCTCCCTGTTAATAGGTGTAAGTTGGTCCCCAAGAGGCATCGCAGTATCCCCAAAGGGGAGTGTGCTAAAAGGTACCGACCCATAGGTTGACCACTGGAAACCATAATATGCACCCCAAGGGAGCTACCCAGTCCATACCCATATGGGACTGAGATGGCATGGGTGACCAGCCGGACACCTCTGGCAACTGGCCCGTAAAAGCTGACTGCCCACACTGGGGCCATAGGCTACCAGGACCCACAACTTGTGACCCACCTGTTTACGAGTAAGGCGTGTGAGGTGTAGACGAGGGCAAAGAGGCAGCAGCCTGGCCCCAGGGCCCCCAGGGCCACATGGACCCCTGCTGGGGCAATGCTGCCTTACCATCAGACTCCATAGGTTGCATGGTCACCACCACTTGACCAGACTCCACGGAAAATCTAACGCCGTCCACTGCCATGCCCAATTCTTTTGGTGGTTGAGCACCAGTTCCCTCACATTCGGGTGCCACTGAAGGGCCTCCCCTGGCGGACGTACCCTCAAGAGCAAAAATACAAGAAACCAGATCATTAAATAAGGCAGTGGAGAAGGCCACCCATACTGACTTTTTGCAGTTGGCAGTAAGGGTTGCATTTTGAACCCCCCTGGCCTGCTCCAGTGCAGCAATTCATCCCAACAATTCTTGCCTGGTAGGGCCCGCGTCTCCCTCATCAGATGATGATAAATCCACCAGGGGCTGCCGAGAGGCAGGCCTTGTGGTCCTTTTGGCAGGCTGCTTGCCCTTTGAGGGGCCAGATCCTTTCTTTGGAGGTATACTAGCCCACCAGCCACCCCGACAGGGGTCCTGCTGCTCTTAACCATTACACCAAAATGGCAGTCTGGCAACCCCCTCTGAGAGTCCTGCTGCTCTTGACCACAAAACTAAATTGGGTTAAGGAAAGCAAAGTACAGGCAAAATCTAAAGGTCTCATCCCATGGGACTGGAAGGTAGTGTGCCAATGTCATCCTTCACCCCAAGCCACAAAATGGCCACCCTAACCACTCCCAAAATGGCCCCCAAGCTCCCCAGGCTATGCAGAGGCCAATGAGCCATGAACCACCCAGCAGCCCAGGTGACCAGACTTGGTCCCCAAAATGGCCACCCAGGCAACCTGATCCCCTTTGCACAAAATGGCCAACTGGGCAAAACCAAATGGCTGCAAAGCCTAACCCTTGGAGGGACTCTGAAGCTAAAAATGGAAATGGGCACTCACCACCCTGCCCAGGACTGCAACACCAAGGGGGGCGGCAATCAGAGTAATTGCACTGGCTTACAACAAAAAGGGGGGGGGGCTAGAAGACAGGGCAGCAGCAAAGTTTAATCCAAAAAAGGGGAGGAAAGAAGGCAGCAGGGCGACGGCCACCCAAAGAAGCCGGGCCAATGCAAATGTGGCAGAGAATGACCACCCAAACTGGCACCCAGAAATGGGTAATGCAGGAGGGAAGCTGCCAACAGGCAGGTGAAGCAACGGCTCCCCAGGCAAGGCGGGAAACCTGGCTACAACTGAAGCCACACAGGTAGCCGCTGCCCACCATGGCAAGCCTTGCACAAAACACAGGCTGGGGCCGCATAGAGCAAAAGCCAGCCCCAGGCAAATACGCCCACCTAATAAAGCCTCACTGGCCACGGGAGCCAGCCAAATGCTCCCCACCACCCTCAACAAACTGAAGCGGCAGGGATAGGCAAGCCGCCCTGGGAAACTACAAACCTCCCACACACCAGGAAGAGAAGCACTGCATGATTGCTCCAAGCTGCCTCCAAGCGCTGGGCAGCCAGCCGCCTCTCCGGTGCGCTCCGGCTTTCCTAATCGGAGCTGGAGGAAGATGCGCACTCCCGACCGCCTCACAACCACCTGTCAGATGCACCAGGCCCTCGAGCCGGGAGAGAAGGAGACACGTCCTTACTCTGCCCAAGCACGATGCACACTGAGGCACTGAGGGGTAGAGCAGCAGTAAAAGACCTTCCAGAGCTCTGCCCCTCATGCGCGTCCACCATGGGAAGGGAGAGTTCCAGCACTGCCTCACCCTCCTCCAGAGGAGCAAAGCATGCCTCCCAGGCGTAGCAGCTGTTGCCACCGGCTGGAAGTGCCATATTCCGTTAACTATTTTA
Organism: Eublepharis macularius; assembly: GCF_028583425.1. Lineage (NCBI taxonomy): Eukaryota > Metazoa > Chordata > Lepidosauria > Squamata > Eublepharidae > Eublepharis > Eublepharis macularius. Next base: position 116,039,856 of record NC_072795.1, read on the forward strand.
GTCCTAAAAATGGTCTTTTCTATATCACGTGCAGGACCGTCCATATCTATAGTGCTCATTCTCATTGGACTTCATAAAACAGCATTTTGCTGATGTCATCCCATGGTGGAGTTATTCTTTGCACCCCATTATTTCCATTCAGAACCAGGCCAATCTTAAGGTTAAGGATGTTAAAATATTATTGGTAGTGTTTCTGAGGGGTATTAATCTCAATGATTGTTTGGCAGGAACTTAATGAATTCCTTCTATGAGCTTCCAAGAAAATAAAGGTATGATATTCCACCTTGATTAGGACGACCGCCCAAACTGGGCAACCTGATCAGACAGTGAAGTCCTGTTCCAGTTACCCTGCCTTCAGAGATCATGAGGACAACTACTAATAGTACTATTACTAAAAACACCTATTAATAGTAGCTGTGCTTCCTGATTTAGGGCACCATAACTTTGAAACATCCTCCTCAAGGAAGTATAATTGAACACCTGTGCAGTTCTTTTTAAAGTGCCAAGTATAAACCATTTATTCTCTTGCACTTTCTCTAACTGATTTTGTTATTGTCTGTTTTAATTCTTAAAGTTTTGTTTGCACCCCTATTCAGAATGAAGAGACGGGCACAAGGCTTGGGTAAAAACAGGGCCTTTTATTGACCAATAATAACTTATGAACGGTAAGGGTATATAACTAGCGGTACAGGTCGAGCCAAGGGGTCAACTGGACCTCCTCCTCACCTGCATGGGCGAGCACCCCCTGCCCCAGACGCGAGCCATCCAAGCGCATGGCTGTAACCTGGCTGGCCAGGTGAATGGTTCCCCCTTTTCAAGCTCCATACACCCCAGCCATGAAGCCCAAGGGAAAGACTTGTACAGGGGGTCCCACGGGCAGTCTGCCCTCTCAGCTAGCAGCCGTACAGCCTGCCAGCCGATCTGAGACAGGCCCCCATTCCCCACCAATGGGGAGGTGCCACTGGGTGCTCACCGGCCCGCTCTGCCTACCCAAACTAACCTGCCAGGAACCTTAAAAAACTGCTAACTATAAAACATAAACTAATCAGCAGTACAAGGTAGGCAAAAAGCACACCATGCCAAGGAGCCAATCAGGCAAGATGCGAAAAAATTCCTACCTGGCCCTGTGAAACAGCGACCGGCTAGTCCTGTACTGCTAATAAAAAGGGGAGAGGAGGGCGGGTCAAGCTTTCGGCACAACTGCTGAAGGGGTGGAGGCAGAGCCAGCCTATATGGGCCCCGCCCCCGCCCCACCAAAGGATGCCCGGGAAGCGAGGCTCTCTATTCCTCTGTGCAGGAGGGCAAATGGCGGCACCCAGGGAAGAGTGCTGCACACGCACCGGGAGTGCCGTTTTTATTAATATTGTTCATATTTGATTTTATGATGGCTTTAGCTTTATTGTGAGATACCATGGGGAATTTATTTTGAAAAGCAGAATATAACTATATTATATAAATGTGCTAACATTGGTGAGCACCATTTTGTCATTTTTTAAAAGTTATCAGGTTTCCAACAGATAAATAGTTCAGCAGATCAGGCAGTGTCTTAACTTCTGGACTGTCTGACTAAGAATGTATTTTCATTATTTCAGATACAGAGACATATTGGATCCAGTTGTAGGGAGGGGATCTCAGAAGTTTCACTAATGAGTTAGGAACCATAGACTTCATCATTATGTTGCCTTACATATTATATGCTGCTTTAAATATGTACTCCTATATATTTCTTGTGCTTCATGTTGTCTAATGTCAGTCCTAGAATTGATTATGTTCTGTTTCAGCAATTCTTCAACCCAGTACTGGATCCTAGCTAATGCTATGTCTTTGTAACTTGTATTCATTTACCCTATAACATTGTTTATGGAAATGTCCTTGACACTGTATGGAAATGCTTACCCTTGTCCTTGCTTCTGATTGTACTAATCTCACACTATGTAATCTGCCTTGAGTCTCAGTGAGAAAGGTAGGCTATAAATGACATAAAAATAAAATAAATGCCCTTGAAAAAGTATTATATAAAACAAGTGGTTTACAGTAGCTGGCTCCTCGTAGGGCTGGGAGCTTGTGGGTGTGTCCTTATGCCCCCTGATAGTTTGATCCTATCTGGAAGAGAAGAGACATCTACATTATCATAAATTCATCATTTAAAAACTTGCTACATACCTTTGTTCATGGATGGGCACATGAGAGTTCCTCCGCGGCACACTTATAAGAAGAAGAGAGAAAGCAACTCAGTTATATTGGACTTTATTGGTATTTACAGCTGGTGTTTGCTGAATGAAGGAAATTCCTTGTGTATACATATATATGATTATGTAAAACTGATGGAATGGGATTAGACTTTTGTATGGATTTTAGGATTATTTATTGTAGCTATGTACATGCCCTTGGTCACTTTGCATGCATTTATTAAGTTATTCTAGAAAAGACCTATTAACATACTATTGAATGAATTGACTTTTTGTGTATTGCTTAACCATGCCAATAGGGCCCATGGGTAAGTTCTAGTCTGCCTTCCTCATTGTTCTGTAGCAGATCATAGTGTAAGGTAAATCAGGTTAGTTAGTAGATGTTCTCCTGATCAAGTTGTCTGGAAACAGTAATGGGATAGATGAGGCGAATAATCTGAAGCTGAGACCAGATAAGAATGAAATAATCTTGGTTGACAATATGTCCAGCTAAGGGTTAGGGAGGACTCAACTTTGCCTGGATAGAGTTGCACAGTACCTGAAAGAGCAGTTTTGCAGCTTTTGGGATGTTACATCTGTGCCTGAGGATGGAGGCACAGGTATCTGCTGTAGTATGGTGTACCTTTACAGTGCAATATTACACTGAACCAAGCTTTGGTTGGTTCATCAGATGTAGGTAGACCTCTTTTGAGCAGCAGATTCCATTCACAGTTATCTGTCCTCTGACCACATTCACAATAGACTATTGCAATGCACCATGTGTGAAGCTGATGTTGAGGAATATTCAAAAGCTTCCACTGGTGCTAAAAACAGTGGCAAGACTGCTTGCTCTGGTATGAGCCATCAAGGACACTTATGGTTAAATCTATGCTGGCTACTGATTTGCTTTAGTGCACAATTATCTCCTATAAAGCCCCAAATGAGATATTTAAAGGACCTGCCACTCCTATAAAAGCCCCCATGTAAATAATAATAATAATAATAATAATAATAATAATAATAATAATAATAATAATAATAATATGTTTATTGCTTTTCCGGCCAAAGTAATAAGCCATAAAACACCAACAAAATATGAACTGTACACTTGAACATACCCAATTCACATAGTCATAACTCGTCATTATCACTTTAAACTATCTAAACTCATGAAAATCTTGTTTCTTTATCACCGTGGCTAAAAAGGAAGCCACTATAGCAGAGGTTTGATTGTCAGGAAAGTTATCAGACAATAACACTGAGATTGCCCAAGGAAGGAAGGGAAGCTTTTCTTTTAACATAATAGGAATAATCTCTCTCTTTCCTTACTCCACTTAGGGCAAAAAACTATTATATGATCCAAGGTCTCTAACTTTCCTTGTCCACAGTCACAAACTCGTTCAGAATAAGGGAGTCCAGAGAAACGACCAGAAAGCACTTTAGAGGGGAAGGAGTTAAGTCTAGCCAATGTGAAGGCAAATTAAGATCATCTTCAGATGCTGTGTTCTGTGTGCTCACACCTTCTGAAATTATAGTTGGTGGGTACCAGATCCAGTTTTATTTTTCCTGCTGTGGTGCCCTGATTGGTGCCACTAAAATCTGCCCAATGTGAAGCTCACGTTTTAGGCACCATGTTTGTTCTCCCAGGTTTCTTCTTGAGCCTCGTTGCCCCCTAGTTTGTGTGTGTGTGCATGTGTGTGTACGTGCACATGTGTGTGCATTAGCTCTTCCCCCAGCTCCCTCACCTCAATTAAGTTTGTCAATAGGTTCATGAATGAGATGGTTGATTTTTGGCAGGGAGTGGTCAGTTTTATAATTTGTGGATTGTTTATTCCTTGCATCTTATTTTATTGTTTTACATTTATTATTTGAGGTTTTAAATATGAGAAGCTGCCTCCAAAGTAGCTGCACCAAAAAGCAGGGTATAAATAATTGAATAAGCAGTTTTAAAAAGCTGCAGGAATGTTTTTGCATTCCGGTGCCCTTGTGCATGTATACACATTCCTATTTTAGCATTGTATGTGGTTAATCAAACACATGTTCTTTGTAGGTCACCATGGTTTTGCTAAGCGTAGCACAATATTAATTATTTAACTTGGTACTTAACCCAGGCATTGATATTAGTATTGCTGAGGAGAGGGATGAAATATCCTGAAGATCCTTTTCAATGTTTCAAGATTAAAAACAAAATAAAACTCCTCAAGTCAATATGTTCATAGCATGAACTTTGATTATCCAGGTTCTATGAAAATTGCAAACTGTCAGACAGCGAGGCTGCCACAGATGCTGGGAAATGTCTTAAGCAGGCCTGGAAGGTTTTCCTTTGGGAAGCACAGTGAGAGTGAATTATTCCTTATAACTGCTGGTAAATCTGGCACTAATTTCAGGACCCAGGTTACTTCCAGTGTGTGTATAAGTAGACATTTACAGCAATAAAGAGAGGCTGGTCACAGGCAATCTTTTTCATTTTTATTTTCCACTAGCAAGAAAGTCCGTTGTGAGAAAAAATACAACGGGCTCTAGAAACCTGGGGCTGGGGAGGGCTGTCAGATGGGGGGGGGCATGGAAGAGCTGGCAGGCAGGGGGGCATGGGAGGGCTGGCATGCAGAGGGGATATGGAAGGGCTGGCAGGCAGGGGAGGCATGGAAGGGCTGGCATGCAGAGGGGGCATGGAAGGGCTGGCATGCAGAGGGGGCATGGCAGGGTTGGGTGGCAGAGGGGCATGGAAGGGCTGGCTGGTGTAGGGGACATGGAAGGGCTGGAAGGCAGGGTGGCATGGAAGAGCTGGCAGGCATAGGAGAAATGAAAAGGCTGGCAGGCAGAGCGGTCATGGAAGGGCTGGGTGGCAGAGGGTGCATGGAAGGGATGGGTGGCAGAGGGTGTATGGAAGGGATGGCAGGAAGGGGGCATAGAAGGGCTGGCATGCAGAGGGGTCATGAAAGGGCTGGCAGGCAAAGAGGGCATGGAAGGGCTGGCAGGCAGAGGGGGCATGGAAGGGCTGACTGGCAAAGGGGGCATGGAAGGGCTAGTTGGCAGAGGGGGCATGGAAGGGATGGCAGGCAGAGGGGCATGGAATGGCGGGCAGGTGGAGGGGGCATGGAAGAGCTGGCTGGCAGAGGGGGCGTGGAAGGGCTAGTTGGTAGAGGGGACATGGAAGGGATGGCAGGCAGGGTGGCTGGGGAAAGCTGGCAGGACGGCTCACCTTCCTTCCCCTTTTCTGTGGCTCAGATGGGGTTTTGGAGGACTGTGGGCAGTTTGGCCTTCGCTCTCCGTGCTGAGCTTGAGCAGGGCTTGGAAGGGTGGCGGGCGGCTCACCTTCCCTCTCCGTCCCAGACTCGGCTGGGGCTTGGGAGGGCTGTGGGTGGCTCAGCCTTCCCTCTCCTTCCTCGCTCAGCTGGGGCTGCGGAGGGCGGACCAGCCTTCGCGCCCAGCTCGAGCAGGGTTTGGGAGGGTGGTGGGTGGTTCGCCTTCTCTCTCCTTCCCCACTCGGCTGGGGCTGCGGAGGGCCGACCAGCCTTCATGCCCAGCTCGAGCAGGGCTTGGGAGGGCGGCGGGTGGCTTGCCTTCTCTCTCCTTCCCCACTCGGCTGGGGCTGCGGAGGGCTGACCAGCCTTCACGCCCAGCTCGAGCAGGGCTTGGGAGGGCGGCGGACGGCTCAGCCTTCGCTCTCCATGCCCAGCTTGAGCAGGGCTTGGGAGGGCGGCTCACCTTCCCTCTCCTTCTCCACTTGGCTGGGGCTGTGGAGGGCAGCGGGTGGCCCAGGCTTCGCGCCCAGCTCAAGCAGGGCTTGGGAGGGCGGCGGGCGGCTCGCTCTTCCGCGGCTCAATTCTGGCCTTCTCCCTACCCTCCTGCAGGGCAGGGGGGGGGGGGAGACTGGTGAGTGCTCCACGGCAGCCCCCCTCGCCCGCGGGCCAACTGATCTAGGGGCAAGGGAGGGGGCAGCGGCCTTCTTCTGCCTCTCCTCCACTGAGCCGCCCCGTGCTGCAACGGGCCCAGCAGCCCTGCCTTGCAACGTGCTGCTGGGCGGCTGCTCCGGCACTGGACAGTGAGAGCTGCCGGGCATGACTGCCCCTTATCCCCGCTAGGGGTGCACTCAGGCGCCTGCGCCCTGGGAACTTTTGTGAGTCATCAGACGCTAAGGGAATTATGTTATAGGATATTTACACTGCAATTGATCAGGTGCATATTTTTAAAACATTACATTTCTTTCCTGCCCTTCCTTCACGAAAAGGTAACAAAACCACAAAGCAACCTTAGGAAGTAGATTAGGTTGATAGATATGATTTAAACCACACAATTTGGCTGAGTAGGGATTACTGGAGGAGGAGATGGTAGAATTCTGCAGTGGTAGAATGGACTACCACTAGAGATGGGCATGAACAGAAAAAATAATGAACATGATGTTCATTGCCATCCACAAATAGGGACTCACAAACAACCACAAAAATGGCCCTGTTCATGAACATGTTCGTGGTTGGATGTTCGTGGGGGCCAGCAGGCTCTCCTCCAGCCATCCTCCAAGTCAAGATCCCTACTGCACCACTCCCAGAAACCTGACCTGACCAGGCAGCAGGAAAGGTACCAATAATAAATAATAGCTTGACCCAGAGCCTGGCAGCAGCCCTGGAACTTGAAGGGGTAGATGCCTATCCCACCACACACAAAGAAAATTCAAGCTCCAATGCACTCTCTCTATCAAAATGCCAACAGCAACTGTCTCCCCCTCTCCACTGTCTGCAAACTAACCCCCTCCCCCCTGCTATTTGCTCCCCTGTAACAAATGTGGAGCTCCACACTTGAAAGGAAGACCTGCTTATCAAACTAAATTGAGCTTAGATTGGGGTTTCCAGGGCAACAGCAGGAGTTCAGACAGAGTTCAGACAACCCCTGCCTAAGTTGCCAAGGGAATTGATTGCAGGTGCCAGACTATCTGGCTTGACGAACAGCAATGAACGAGGCTTGCAATGACCATCTGTTCATTTAGAATGAGGCCTCACAAACAGCTTGTTTGCAAACAGCAGATTGGGCTGTTTGTGGCTCTTTTTTGTTCGTATTGCTGTTCGTGCCCATCTCTAACCACCACAACTTCAGATGGCAAGTGGAGGATCACAGTTTGGAATACTTCCCTTTGTTAAAACTCCCTATAAGTAGAAAACCAGCAGAGCAAATACTTTACAGTGTCATTTACATTTCATATTAAATTAATACATAACAGCAATGCATATTGTAGATATAACTACTGTAAAAACTGCATAAAAGAATAACAACAACAACATTTGATTTATATACCACCCTTCAAGATGACTTAACACCCACTCAGAGCACTTTACAAAGTTTGCCATTATTATCCCCACAACAAAACACCCTGTGAGGTGGATGGGGCTGAGAGAGCTCCTAGAAGCTGTGACTGACCCAAGGCCACCCATCTGGCTTCATATGGAGGAGTGAGTAATCAAACCCAGTTCTCCAGATTAGAGTCTCGTGCTCTTAACCACTACACCAAACTGGTACCAGTTGAACAATCAGTACTAACAACAAAATGTTCACTGTGACAACATATAGAGACAAAAATGGAATACGTGATCATCTCTAGTACTAACATTATGCCAAATATAGTTAGTACTGAGAATGAAAGGGAAGAAGTGATATAGGAAGAAGTGATGAAAGGGAAGAAATTGATTGAGAAGAAAGGCAAGGTATAAATGAAGTAAATAAAAAAAATAAAGTTTGTTGTACATCACCTAAAGGACCTGTAAAGACCTGATCTAAATGTTAAATTTAAATAGTGAGTTAGATTCTGCTGATCATTTCTCAGTTTGCAAGAGGGAATGGTTTTCAGTTCCATCCTCCCATGGTTGACTTCTGACTCCCTCTCATACTGTTGATGTGGTCACTTTGTCCTCCAGCTGCCATGTTTCCAGGGGCATTATGAGCTACAGCAGGATGGGAGAGACAGAGAAGTCAATCTCTGCTGAGAAAAATTCTTCTACAGTGATTTTCAGCCAGATCCAAAAGATAGTTACATATTATAGAGAACTTAACTTTGAAATATTTCACCTCCTTTCTTTTGTAGTATAGAGAATAGATATGGGCACGAACACAAAAAGCCCCGGACACGCTGTTCGTGGTTCATTGCCATCCACGAACAATGAAAATTGATGAACATAATGCTGTCATGAACATGTTTATTGTTCATTGTTTTTTAAAATAATTTTTTAATTAAATTATGCTTAATAAACAGTTACAAATACAATAAAGGTAGATATTATACAATGATATCAAATAAGTCTTCTATTATAGATGTTAAAGATAGTTAGTATACAATGATATTATTAGTTTTCTTTCCAATGTTTGCTACCTATAAAAAAATAGTTAAATAAATGAGTAATTTTTTTTCTTAAGCATTATCCAAAGGCCTGACATTATTGAAAAATCTTTATAATATTATACTTGATATAAGGCTCTCTTTCTATATTGATGATACTCAGTATATTGGTAAAGATAATAAATAAAAATAGATTCTTTTATAAAGGTGATTAAATAAGGATTGTCATAGTGCCAGATTTTCAGTAGATTGGTTACCGAAAATGATTTTATTGTTCATTGTTGGTTGTTCGTGGGGGCCTGCAGCCTCCCCACCTTATCCCTAAACCTCCCCCACTTAGCCCCCCTCCCCTCTAATCCACTTACCTGGCCCTTTAAACTATCAGCTGGCAGGCGGCAGGTTAGAATCCCCCCTGCCACCTGCCAGCTGATAGTTTAAAGGGCCCTGTCCTGCCACTTGCAAGTGGCAGGGCCCTTTAAACAACCTCAGCCCCCACCCCCCTGCCCCACCCCAGTGCTGCTGGGCTTCTTCTGCCCACTGTGAGTGGTGTGGGGAGATTCTCCATATCTTACTGACACCCGGCAGGGCCGGTGGCCCAGGGCTGCTCCTGCCCCGTGCAAGAAAGGGAGGGAGAATCTCCCTGTCCCGCTCACACCTGGCAGGGCTGGCACCCCGGGGCTGCTCCTGCCCTGTGCTCACAAGGCAGGGAGAATCTCCCTGTCTCACTGGCACCCGGTAGTGCTGGAGCCCTGGGGCTGCTCCTGCCCCGTGCAAACAGGGCAGGGAGAATCTCCAGGCAGAAGAAGCCACATGGTGCCGGCTCTTCCGGTGCTAAGAGGGGCAGGGAGATTCCCCCCATCCCTCTCGCACTAGGAGACAGGCAGCCGGCACTCAACCACTCATAGTGGAAGCCCCCGATGAGCAGCTGAATCAGGGGTTTAAATGCCCCTTTCCATGCCGCTGAGCAGCAGCATGGAAACGGGCATTTAAACTCCTCTTTGATGCCGGGTTTCCAGGGCAACAGCAGGAGTTCAGACAATCCCTGCCCGAGTTGCCATGGGAATTGATTGCAGGTGCCAGACTGTCTGGCTTGATGGACAGCAACAAACAGCAATGAATGAGGCTTCCAACGACCACCTGTTCGTTTGGAATGGGGCCTCATGAACAGCCTGTTCACAAACAGCTGAACAGGCTGTTTGTGGGCTTTTTTGTGTTCGTAATGCTGTTCGTGCTCATGTCTAATAGAGAATAATGCAGAGTCTTTCTACACATTACCTAGGGGCACTCAAGTGCAGGATTGTATGTCTAGTCCTCAATTCATGTGCAGGCTGTTCTTGCTCCATGCTCGTGAATGCCAATTTCACAGGAGCTCCCTTTGTGTGACTGTAGGATCTGTAAGTGATTCTGAAAGGCAAAGTGCCAATTTCCCTCTGGTTTTGGTGTGAGAGCAAGTACTGTAGGCTCCTTTAAACTGCCCATTTGCATTTCTTTAAGGTGTGAGAAAGTGTCAAGATCTGCACTTCAATGAATGGATGTGGGGGAAACTGGGATATTTTTAGCAGTTGAGGAGGAATTGATATCAGACACGTGAATCAAGCAAATTGAAGTGTGACTGTGCAATCGAGTTGGAGGGGGGGACACGTGAAATGAGGTTCACTTGAGCTAGGTAATTAGTAACATTTAGAAAGATTCTCATTCTGGTTAAAGGCTGTTCTTTCAGGGTACATAGGCTAGCTGTTAAAACCCTTTAGCAGTCATTTAAAACTCACCCAGCATTTTCCATGGCTTGCCTCAGTTGCATTAGCATTAACTGCATAGCGCTAAAGTGCATCATAAGATTATTTTTAACTTTGAGCAGGAAGAACTGTTGCTTTATTGATTTCATGATATGAAATTATTATCCCATTTTCTAGAGGAACCTCTAAACCAGTAGGAGAGTGAAAAAGAGGTTGTTCATTCACATGTGTATTATGTTATATGGTTAGTCTATGCACATAGTAATACATCCTTAAAGCCAGAAGCTAATATTGTGCTTGTTAGGTAATATTGTGAGCTGGGATGGCCAGCCTGGCTCAGCCCCAGATGTCCTGGAACATGCATTTGCAGCCGTGACTGATTGGTTGAAACAGAGCTGACTGAAACTGAACCCAACAAAGACGGAGGTCCTATACTTGAGCCATGGGGGACTGGATTTGGGACTCCGGCTCCCGACCCTCAATGGGGCACAGCTTGTGCCTGTTCCAAGGGTTAAGAGCCTGGGGGTGATCCTAGATGCCTCCCTGAAAATGGAAGTACAGGTCACAGCGGTTGTCAGGTCTTCTTTTTTCCACCTGAGGCAGACCAGACAACTTGTCCCTTACCTGTCTACCTGTGACTTAACTACAGTGATCCAGGCAATGGTCATCTCTAGGTTGGATTACTGTAACTCGCTCTACGCGGGCCTACCCTTGTGCCTGACCCGAAGATTACAGCTGGTGCAAAATGCAGTGGCACGCATCATCATGAAAGCACCAAATAGGGCGCATATTACACCAGTATTGCGCGAGCTGCATTGGTTGCCAGTGGAGTATCGGATCAGGTTCAAGGTTTTGGTATTGACCTATAAGGCCCTGTGCGGACTGGGGCCAGCGTACCTGAGGGACCGTCTCTCCCCGTATATTCCCCAGGGGACTCTCCGATCAGGAGAAAAGAAATTGCTATCAGTCCCTGGCTCCAAGGAGGCCCGCCTGGCCTCGACTAGAGCAAGAGCTTTGTCAGTCCTGGCTCCTACCTGGTGGAACACTCTGTCTACCGAGACCAGGGCCCGGCAGGATCTACTATCTTTCCGCTGGGTCTGTAAGACAAAGTTGTTCCGCCAGGCTTATGGCTGAGGCTGGGCCTCCACTGGCTGGAGGATATAACATCTACTCCCCTCCCTATGAGAGCTGCCCACCACTGTTCTGAAGCTGCTGCCATGTTCAATTGCATTGTTGCACTTTCTGTACTCAACGATATTACCGCCACCAAGAAAAGAGTGCTGCTATTTTTAATCTTTATACAATGTTTTTAATGTTTTATGTTTAATATTTAATGGAATGTTTTAAATGTTTTAATGTTGTTATCCGCCCTGAGCCTGCTTGCGGGGAGGGCAGAATATAAATACAATAAAATAAATAAAAAATAAATTGTTTATGAGGTTCAATTGAATGAACCATCCCTGTCCAACACAGTACGCTCATGCCTCGGTTATCTACTAATAGATACAATTTACTAAAGAGGGGCCACAGGAAGAAAATACATTGCTGGTCTGTAAGTTGCAATCATACTCTTTGTTAGTTTTGATAAGCAATTTGAAGCATCATCAAGATTCCTTTGTGCAGTTAAAATATCTCTCTTCTGGATATTTTCCCCCAGGCTGACAAAAAAGAAAAAAGCAATGCGTTGAATATTGCGATAGACAATATGTGCAAGAAAACAAGAGACCTCCGTCGGCAGGTAATCTCTCCTGGGGGCTAAATGTGTAAACTTGGGATTTATGTACTCAGCTATGGAGGGGAAAAAAAGATTTATCTTTTAAATGAACACTGGCATTCAACAAATACAGAAAAGTTAAGGTGAGTGGTTTTAGGTTAGCAGAATCACCAAAAGTCCATAACTATACAAGGAGTTGATCAAAAGTCTATACAAGGAGTTGATCAAAAGATTTGAGTGCAATCCTGTGCAGAGTTACACTCTTCTAAGTTAATTGAAATCAGTGAGTTTAGAAGAATGTAACCCAGTTTAGGACTGCACTGTTAATTGGTCAGAATAATAATAATAATAACATAACATTCGATTTATATACCGCTCTTCAGGACAACTTAATGCCCACTCAGAGCGGTTTAAAAAGTATGTTATTATTATTATTAATACCCCACAACAATCACTCTGTGAGGTGGGTGGGGCTGAGAGAGCTTCAGAGAACTGTGACTCGCCCAAGGTCACCCAGCTGGCTTCAAGTGGAGGAGTGGGGAATCAAACCCAGCTCTCCAGATTAGAGTCCCGTGCTCTTAACCACTACACCAAACTGGCTGCCTAACATAGGAACACAAATTATGAATAGCCAGTCACTTACTTAAGGATGGAATGATGGGTCTCGAATGCCTAGAGTTGCCAACTTGGGGAGGGGGGTGGAGATCTCATGGAATTACTGCTGATCTCCAGGAGCCAGAGACCAGTTCCCCTGGAGCAAATGGCTGCTTTGCAGGGTGAGCTCTATGGCATCATACCCTGCTGAGCACCCTGCCCTCCCCAAACCCTGCCCTCCTCAGGATTTACTCCCCAAATTTTCAGGAATTTCTCAGCCTGTAGCTGGCAACCCTACTAATGCCAGTCCCTTCTTATCCTACATAACAACATATGCTTCGAAGAAGAAATGGCTAACATAATAACACTTTATACAACACTTTATACCAAGTGTTGTTGTTTCTTCTTCTCTGAAACATATATATTTTTAAAAAATACTCTGAATTTCTTCTCTGAAACATATTTTTTAAAAATTCCTATTCCTTGTTTTCCTTAAAAGGGATTCTTGTTTTGCCTTTTAGCTGCCCACAGAAGTATTTTTTCCCTATAAGAGCATGTTTTCAGAACCAAAGACAAGGTTATCTAAAGTGTTTTCTGAGACAAAATTTTGGCTTCATAGAAAATATGAACCAATATGGATAAAGAGGATTTTTTTTTACTTCCTATAAACAGAGTTGCTGAAATATGAGCAATCCATAAAAATATTGAATGACTCCATCTAGATGAAGCAGAACAATTGTACAGGTCCAGAATGTCATAACAGGCCACTCTCTTCTCTTTTGATGCATCCAAAACTTGCTGTCACCTAAGATTTGGATAGAATGAACCCTGTGGATGATCACTGATGATGATATCCTTCATGAACTTTCTTTAGTCCTTTGTTTTGCTAAAATACGTGTATGCACATATATGAGAAAGATGCATGGATAGCATTCCCGACAGGCTCCCAAATATTAAATTTGAAGCAATTCAAAAATTATCAGATAACATTTCAAGGCACATTGATTTTCACACACTATGAGTATAAAATCAGGTCTTATTTAGAAAATCAACAACCATGCTATAAGCCGTTAGAATAAAAGGATAGTAACTGTTAGATCTGGCCACAGGAAGGCCACCATATGGACTACAAACAAAGCCATTCTGGTTCATTACATCCATCCTCATGCCATTATGAAGAGGACTCAAGAAGGGGAAGGTGGAAGTGAGCAGGAGATTTGGGGAAATGAGGCTGGTAGAGATGCAAGTATGAAAGTCTGTGGGCAAGGAGATATTGAGAAATCAGAAGAGAGAAGTAGAATGGGATGTAGACGCATGAAGCTGCCTTATTCTGAACCAGACCACTGGTCCATTAGTGGCAATATAGTCTATTCAGACTGGCAGAAGCTCTCTAGGGTCTCAGCTGAGGTTTTTAACATCACCTCTTACCTGATACATTTTAAAAGTGGAGATTGATCCTAGGATCTGCTTCATGCTCTGCCACTGAGCCATGGCCCCTCCACAGCTGGGGCTCCACTGGGTCATGGCCCTCTTGGACATGAAAGCTTGGATTTTATGAATGAGCCCTGTGCATGTTAGATAGCTTCTGTCATGGAATGTGCTTTCTCTTGTGCCCATTTACACAAAATCAGTGGTTTTCAATGAGCCTTGTACAAATGGAAGCGGTAGTGCAAGAGGAAGTGCAGTCCAAGGCAAAGACTATCTAGCATACCTGGAACTTGGTCAAAGAATTCAAGTCCTAGTGTTTTAAAAGTGAGGGTAACAATTCATACTGGATATAGGAGCTGGAGAGCCAATGTAAGGATCTGAGGATGGGGATTACTTGGTCTCAGAAATTCATATCCTAGTTTTTACATTTGCTTTTTAATCCTGATAGAATAAATACCTCTATATTTTAGTGAAGTTGGTGTGGCTCACATCTGGAAGGAGCTAAGCTTGTACAGAGTAGTATACATGTGCAGACTACTGTGTGAAATAACACTTCAAAGGTCCAAAGGAGTTAATGGTGCAACTATGTTTATTTGCTCTGGAACATTGTCTTCCTCCATAACAGACCTGCAGTGGTGGGTTAATGAAGGAGTATGTTTTTTAATGCACTGTGCAAACATCTTGCCAATATTCATTTTTTTCCTCATCCCTTGACCTCTATACAATCCTTGAACAAAACATAAAATGTTTCTCTCCTGGTGACTGTGTAGTGTGTTATTTTTTCAGAAGGATTTTTAAAGTTAAAATCCCCATGTGTAACACCTGCCTCCTTGCTATCAGTACATGCTGCAAACAATATCCCTTTGATCATTAGAACATTGTGGATAGCAACATATTAATATGTACTTTTTCCAAGAGGCTTGCTCACTTGTTATACAGCATTGATGCTTGCAGGGTTCTAAATATGTTCAGATTTCTTTTGCATCATCTGTTTCTTCCTTTAACACAGGTGCTTCCATTTTTTGTATGGTCAATTTTTATCCCCATAGTTTCAGAAGCTGATATTATTCTAAAACTATGGTGGTAGACACATATACCACTCACAATGTCTCTTCCACTTCCCTTTATTAAATTCATATTTGGTTCACTATAGTTGGGCCTGGTAGTGAACTGCACATAGATGACAACTTTTACAATTCTATTAACCTCAACCAGGCCCATGACAGGTCTGTTGTTTGCATCAGTGGAAATCTCTCTCCAAAAGAGTTGTAAACCTGTTATATCCATCAGGGCAGATCAATTTGACCAGTTTCACACCCATATACACATTTGAAGTCACAATCATCATAGCCCTTCTAACTTGTATTACAACAATGAAAAATATCTTTTGTGACTGTAATTCTTCCCCACCCACCTGGCTACTAGAAAGCATCTGACTAGAGATGGGCACAAACTGGGAAATTCCGAACTGTGCAGTTTTTGGTTCATCTTGTACCACAAACCACGAACTTTCACGCACTTGCCCTGGTTCGCGAACTGGTTCATTCGGTTCATGAAAACATCACTTCCTGGTAAGCAGAAGGTCTGCAGAGACACCCCCCCCACACACAGTTGCATAGGAAACTGATTGATCAGAGCAAGGCAGTCTGCAGTGACAAACTGAAATATGAACTAAATTTTGTGAGAAATGAGCTCCCACAAACCGCCAATTCGCGAACCACAAATTAGCCCAGTTCGTGATGAACTTTGATTCATATTTTGGTTCATACCTGCCTCTACTGCTGATGGAGACTAGATATTGCATTCTCAAGAATCCAGGAACTCCAAAAATATCTTGAGGGAGCAAAGCAGTTAGTATCTTTTCTCTTTGAAATATTTTTAAAAGTTCTTGGTTGTATTATAGTCAGCCTCTATGTTTTGACATATTAGAAGCAACCAGGCTGTAATTCAAGTGATCACTTTAGTTAAATCATCCACTGCAAAATATGTTCTTGTTATTTTTATCAATGAATGTTAAAAGATTACCTTTCCACAAAGACTTCTCCAAATGGTGAGCCTTGTTGTAACAGTAACAGCTTGCTATAATATACATCAGTTCCTACCATGTAGTTTATCAGTAGGATGATGTAGAGATAGCTCAGGCCATGGGGTGTAATCTGTATGATGATCTATTATATAAATGGACTTACTTTGCAGAGTGTCAGTTAGCCCTTTTGTGGCAATTATATTTTCAGAAGCAATCTTTGGTAATGTTTTGATTTGTGTACTTCCTCAGAGCCTATGATTACAATGCACTCATTTTCTCAGTGCACTCATTTTCTCAGATAGATACAGAACCCAAGTCCATTGAGTAATTGTCCAACTACCTCTTATTGGCTTAGATGAAATCTTATTGCAGGTAATTAATTTATGGCACAGTGCTACCTTTATTGAATAATTTAAACAAGAAATTCAAGATTAATTAATGCAGATGGAGAAAACTTGATACCAGATTTCTTGCAATCCTTGGTGTATTCATCTGTTACCAATTGGCATAATTGGTGATCTTACTAGTTTAATTATCCAGAAGTCTATGGTTTAGGCAATCAAATGCCTTCTTGAGTTTTCCAATAAGATAGAAAATATTTGAGTAGTTGGGCAGCAACAGCAGTAACAACAACCAGTGCTTCTAAATGTCAGGTACTTCAAATACATTATCTTGATAATTTTTTTGACTTCCTGGCAAGGTAGTCAATTTATTTTTATCCTGTGGCAGATATGAAATTAGACTAAGAGGCAGCATTCTGTTTTTGGCCAGCTAGTGAGTTCATGACAAGGCAAGATGTCAGCCATGGATTTTCCAGCTCATAGCTAAGCCTCTGCCACCTCTCCAGAAATACATGATGTAGATTACGCATGAGAGCAAATATTATAATAAATATATTCTTTATGAAAAGCAACATCCATCAATATATCTGGAAGGCCCTTCTTGTCCTTTAAAAGTTTCTTTCAAACCTCCTTGTGAGGGTTGGAAAAGTTAAGTGCAGAAGCAGAAGTGATTCAGTTGTCATCATTTAGACTGTGTGGCATATACACCATTGCATGAAATCAACTGTGATGGGAAGCATTAATTAACAGTAAGGAAATGGAACAGAGAGACGCTTGTCCTCATTTTTAATCCTGTGTTTAACTCACATGAAATTTAATAATACAAAAACTCATTCTTCTTAAACACCTGAAATGGAGCTATATTAATGGGTTTTGCAATATCATATGATGGCTGAGATAACTCTCATCTTGCCCCCATTGCATATTCCTTTAAAAGCACTTTATTTATGTCCCAGCACAATATGTAAGCTCATCCAGAAATGCCCCTCCTTTGACTATTACAGCTTGTTCTATATGTGCCTGATAGGAGCCCATAGGCAAGCAGTATCAATGACTTTCTGAGCATACATGTAACTCTTACCCCTTAAAGACAAGTGAAAGTGAGTGATTTCTTCTCCAAGTGCCATATTTATTAGTCAGTTTTCACTAGCAAAGAATAAAAGTATGAAATGGTTTTATGAAGTGGGGTTATATTTGAGTTTTGACATTAGGTCTCAAGGGTGATTTACATTATATATTTGACATGTGCCATACCTGGGCACATGCTGTGACGGAAAAACATAATGTGTGATCTAGGAAATGAGAGGACATGATGAACCCAAAACAATTTAATCTAAGTGGATTTCTGATCTCAAATGTTGCATTTGTCAACGTTTTCCAATATTTAGGTGCAACATATTAATATATAGGTTGTGCTCTCTTTTTCCAGCTTCGCAAGGCTATCATTGATCATATCTCAGACTCATTCTTGGATACAACCGTCCCACTTCTAGTGCTCACTGAAGCAGCTAAAAATGGAAGAGAAAAGGAAATAAAGGAATATGCTGCTATATTTAAAGAACACACGTGCAGGCTTATTGAGGTGGGTTTGACAGTAATGAAGCGAAACTGAGCAGAGAATGAGAAGTGACTTTCTCGTTTAGACTCTCTTTTTATTTGTATTTTTGTTCTGTATTTGTGTACACAAGAGTAAGGACTCCATTAATAATAATGGGTTGGATCCACTGTGAGTAGAAGGTACTGTGATTTCTATGAATTTTCCTCTTGCTGTAGGTCTGTCCCATGCTGCATTACAGTGTGGTGTAGTGGTTAGTGTGCTGGACTAGACTAGAGGAGACCTGGGTTCAAACATCCCACCGACTATATAAATACTGGACCACTTTGGGACAATCACTTTCTTTCAGTCTAACCTGCTTCACAGGTTTGTTGTGAGTATGAGTATGAAATGGGAAAGGGAGAACCCCATACACTACCCTGAGGAAGAGCGGGGGGGATCCCATGCTTTTTCTAAGGGTCCCCCAGGCTACAAGAGCAGCATTTTGGGTGGCACAGGGGCAGCAGAAGTCAAGGAGAGGCAGAGAGGCATGAAAGATCTATTCCAGGAGTAAAGCTGGACTCACAGTTCTTTGGATCCAACCCTTTATTCCCAGAAACACATATTTTGTTTCTTGATTCTTTGATTCATCTAAATATATTTGAAAGGCTTGTACTAATTCTGTAGATACCAAAGTGTTTCTATGGCAGTTTTTATTAAGATTAGTGGGAATCATGTTATGAGGCTCTTGAATAGTTCTAAATTCCTTGACATTGCTAATTATGTATCTGTGGTTTCATGTTAGAATTAATTCAGGCAAACATATTTTTTGTTGTTGGCTGCTCTTGCATGCCACAATACTTGTGAAGGTGGGTCATGACATAAGCTTATTGCATAATAATCTGAATGTGGATGGTCCTGTCAGGACCAAAACCTTCAGTGGGTCGCAAATAGATCATCTGAGGGCCAAGCTACAAGTGACGAATGACACTTGAATGGCAAGTGTATTTCTCCCTGTTCACTTGCCTTCCACTCAATCCACTTGCCGTTCAAGTGTCATTCGTCACTTGTAGCTTGGCCCTGAGGGATGTCAGGCAAGAATTCAGCCTGTGTGCCACTACTCAGTTAAGAATATAAGAAGAGCCCTGCTGAATCAGACCATTGGTTCATCTCGTCCAGCATCTTATCTCACACAGTGGCCAACCAATTACTCTGGAAAGCCAACAGCAGGGCACAGAGAACGAGGCCAGATGCTGCCTCCTGGCACTGATACTCAGTGGTTTACTGCCTCCAGATGTGGAGGTCCCCTTTAGTCACCGTGGCTAGTAGCTGCTGATAGATCTATCCTCTATGAATATGTCTAATTCCCCGTTAAAGCCATCGGTGCCCGTGACCATCTCTACATACTCCAGCCGTGAATTCAATGTTTAATCATTTCTTGAAGCAAAGAAGTTTTTCTTGTTCTCTGTCCTGAATCCCATTTCTGTCCCTGGTGTTAAGCGGAGTTTGTGGAGGATGGTGCCTTTCACTAACAACATCAAAACTTCACAGAAATGTATCTGGATGCTTTTTGTTATCATTAATCACACATAAGAGACTTTCTCAAATCACCACCATATGAATATCTGGTTGGATGAAGAGTGAACACAAAAGCTTGCACAGTTCTGTGTGTCGTTGGGTTGGTCCTAATAAAGGGTATTAGATGGATTATGTTCTTGGCTTTTTGGACTGACACAACTGTAAACAGCATGACTGCCATATGAAACCCGGAAATGTGGGGAAATAAGCTAGTTGAACAAAAATGAATGTGGTTCATGTAGTGTGTGCATGTACAGAAATGAAAAGAATGCTTCTCTTTACTGGTATGCCAGAGTGTGTTGAGTGCTATGTCATGAATGATCTTCCCTGTGAAGGTTTTCCAAAGCAACAGAGGACTCTGCTCTATGTTCACTGTAAATTTCCTGCATCTTAACAGGAGCTGAGTCTGACTACAGGGCACAGACATGTTTACACTCATTTATACAACTGGCTATAGAGATCTTCTTACTGTCTCATGTACAGGTTGGTCATTCAGCACAGGGATTGTTTCAGTATTTCTGCTTCTTGCTTTGGAGGAATTACATTTTCCTGTCTCTCATGCTTCATGCCAAACTTAACAGATGTTTCTGCCACAGAACAAAACCTAGAACAGACTAACTGAATCAACCGTTTACTGCTGTGGACAGTCTGCCTACCAAGTGGTGTGAAGCATCCTTCGTTAAATACCACCATGTTTTTCTGAAATTTCTTTCGAAAAGAGGTGACAGAATTTGAAAATGGGCAGGCAAAATTTGAGAGAATTTCCCTCTGTGACTACCAGGGAGTGATACTCAGCTAAACAGTTTGTTTTACAAACAAAACAATTGGCTTTGGTTCAGCTGCAGTTGATGAAAAAATTGTAAGCAGATGGCTAAAGATGGCTGCTTGCTAAACAGTGTGTCTGTGCACTTTGTCACGTGTTCTCTTGATAGGGAATCAGGCTAAATTAATCACTCCCCCCACAAGTGTCTTGTTTACACTGAACAATGATACAAAGGAGCACAAGCCACTGAAGTCTGCATTTTTTCTCTGACACCTCTACTGAACAGATGTGTCAAGCTCAAGGTACTTCCTCAAAGAACCCAGAACAGGTTCTGATTGTTGGAAGCTGTGGCACAGTTGGCCCCTGGAAATAGTTCTTTTAAAAGTTGTATGTGGTTGAGTATTCCATTACTGATACTCTAAAATCCCCACACCTATGGTCCTGCTTTCCAAAATGTCACAGATGAAAGCAGGAATAGCTTTATGCATGTAACATTCCTGTTTGCTTTTACACTGAGGATCATGGCCTGTGAGCTGTTCACTGTTATATATTGTAGAAGCCCCCCCCCCACTACTAATTTAGGGAGAAATCCTAATCAGGTCTAATGAGAGGTAATTTCTATGTTATTCCTATGTAATTCCTATGTTTCACGGACCATGGACCATGAACTTTTCACAGTCTAGCGCCAGTTCGCAAACCGACCAGTTCATCGGACTGAGCCGGCACCAGGAGTGCTTTAATTTCCCCTTGCTCAACTGGAGCAAGGGGGGATTTAAATGTTAAAGCGCTCCCGGCGCCGCTTGCCAGTGGTGCTGGGAGCGCTCTAACCCCCCTTGATTCAGCTGACTGGTGGGCTGCCAGTCAACTAGAGCAAGGGAGGATTTAAATGTTAAAGTGCTCCTGGTGCAGCTTGCCAGTGGGGTGGGAAGGCTTTAACAGACCACGGACCAACGGACCAGTGAAACATCAGTGGGGTCCGTGGAAAATGGGCATCCCACACCGAACTGGCCTGGTCTGTATTAAATTTTGGGCCATTTTCTGGTCTGTGCCCACCTCTAATTGCAGCCTTTTCAATTGCTCATCGTGCATTAACTTCTGCAATAAAGTGGTTTGATAAATTAACTGTAAATAGTTAACTTAAACCCCCCTCTTATTATCTACTTTCACAATAAATCTGGTTGCAATTAAAGAAAATAATATTTATGACCTCAATATATTCAGCAATGCTTATTTACTTACTTTCTTCATTTATGCCCCAACTTTTTCCCCAAGGGGGACCCAAAGCATCATTTCCCCCTCCTTCATTTTATCCTCACAATAACTAGGTTAGGTTGACAATATGTGACTGGCCCAAGGCCACCCATTGAGCTTCCACAGCAGAGTGGGGATTCAAACCTGGGCCTCCAAGTCCCGAGTCTGACACAGTAACTGCAACATGCTGCCTCTGTCTAGACAGGCAGTTACAAGTGGGTGGGAGTGGGTGAGAAGGAATGTAGATCAGGCATTGGTATTTCGGGTCTATTTGCATGTATTTGCATGTATGCTTACCATAACCTAGATTACAGCTATAGAATTTGTAGAAATTCTGAAGCCACAGGAAAGAAAATGTTTCCGTTTTTCCTCCACCTTGTTTTTTCCAGAAAAATGTTGAAGAAAAGGAGGGGGACAGAAATTTGGGGGGAAACTGAAATTATGCGATACTTACTTTCCTATCAAGCTTAAGCTTACTTTGCCATAATATGTATAAAACACATCATTTATAAAATGATACAAAATGCATCATGTATAGTTGTCCTGATTGTCATATTTATAGTACATAATAGTATAAATACCTTTGTTTTCTGCAAGCAAAACTACATATATTTGAAGTCCTTGAGAGACAGCTGTAAACTGCTTCACCCTGTACTATCTTAGCCATGTATCTTAATTTTTGCCAACAGAGAAGTAGGAAAAAATAGAATTTGAAATTAGGGAACAGATTTTGTTCTCAGGATTTTTTTCAGTGCTCCCCCAAATGTCTCAGTTTTTCCATCAGAAAAAAAATCCTCTTATGCTATATTTGAGTGAACAAAACCTCATCTTACCTTTTATGGAAGCTAATCAGGATTGGCTCTGTTTAATACTTGGATGGGAGACCATCAAGGAAGGCTAGGGTTGCTATGCAGAGGTAGGCAATGGCAAACTACCTGTAAATGTCTCTTGCCTTGAAAGCCCTCTCGAGCCGCCATAATTCAGCTGTGACTTAACGGCACTTTCCACACACACACAACATTTTATCTTAAAAAGATTTCATAGGAGTTTTTTCAGTGCTTCCCCAAATTTCCACCGGATAAAATGAAACACATTTTTTCATGTTTTATATTTTGAGTACATTCATGCTATACATTTTGAGTGAATAAAACTTTGTCTTAAAGCTTCCACAAATTTCCCAATCTTTCTTTCAAAAACTGGAGGGAAAGTCCTTTAAAAAACCCCAGGACTTCACATCTTCGGTTAAGTTAAATTTGATCTCCTCCAGAGATTTCACTCCCACAAACCCACACATAAAGCTGTCATCTGCTGAGTCAGATAGTCTATCAAGGCCTGTCTTCTCTAGTTCAGGAGAAGGCAACCTTTCTGGCCCAAGTACCAGAATAATGCTGTGTCTGTCTGTGAAGATGTTGGTGTGCTGGCAGACAAATTTAGAGCGGGGCAGACAAGGGTTCTACTTGACCAGGCATACTTGGAGCATGCCAAACTCCAGCTGTGTGGCCAGCATCTCAAGGATTTGCCTTGGACTTGGCTGGCAGCTGTGCTTGTCTGGGAGATAATGATGGAAATAAGCCATGCCTGTTGCCAGTAGTGCTGCCATAGTCTGTGGCTTGAATCAGGTTCTGGGTACTAGAGATGGGCATGAACTGAAATACAAACCAAAATTAAGCATGAACCAGGCTGGTTCGTGGTTCACGAATAGAGATGGGCACGATCCAAAAAAGAATACTGATTAAGCCATTCGTGGATCCTGGCCACTGCCGAACCCAGGTCACCGATTCTAACTGATCAAATCCCATTTCTGATACGGAATCGGGAAGGCCAAAGCGGGAGGGCGCCCCACTGTTTCCAGCGAGATAGGAATGGTGGTTGGTGGCAGCGGCCGCCAGGCCCGGCGGGCAGGGGGAGGTGGCGATGAGCTGCCTCCCTTCAGGGAGGGAGGGGACATTCACACACACACACACACACACACACTTAGAGTAGAGGGGGGGAGTTTTTAACCCAGCAACAAGCCACCTCCCCTCAGGGAGGGGACATTCCCAGGGCCGGATCTACAGTTGCCAGTGCCCAGGGCAACCGTACTCAGGCTCCTGCATGCGTGCGCTCCTGGATCGCCCCCTCCTGCCCACGCAGCAAGCCGGCTGTGCTGGTGCGCTGCGGAGCTGGCAGCAGCGTGAGTGGCTCGGCGGCTGCCTGCGCCGTTCACCTGCCCCACAAGACAGGGGGTGACCGGCTTGCCTGCACGCCCCTTGTGCTGGAGAAAGGTGAATGGCGCAGGCGGCCTCCCAGCCTCCTGCGCTGCCTTTTGCCTTTCCTAGGACAAGGGGCGGCTGGCTTGCCTGCGCGCCCCTTGTCCTGGGGAAAGTCGAACGGCGTGGGTGGTCTCCCAGCCTCCCACGCTGCCTTTTGCCTTTCCCCAGGACAAGGGGCAGCTGGCTTGCCTGTGCACCCCTTGTCCTGGGGAAAGGCGAATGGCGCAGGCTGCCTCCCAGCCTCTCGCGCTGCCTTTTGCCTTTCTCCAGGACAAGGGGCAGCCGGCTTGCCCACGCGCCCCTTGTCCTGGGGAAAGACGAATGGCGTGGGCAGCCTCCCAGCCTCCCACGCTGCCTTTTGCCTTTGTGCCCATGGCTTCAGAACACCCCCTTCCCCCTCCCTCCCCTGGGTTGCTGCTCCGTGGTTGGAAGGAAGCCTGCTAATCAAGGAAAGCTGGGCTTCCATGCGTGTTTCGAGGGCAGCAGAAGGAGGGCAAACACAGCTCATTCCCCTGGCTCAGTTGCCCCGGGAATAAATTACTGGCGCAAGAGTGTCTGCAATTCCGAACAGAAACCGATACATCCGAACAAGTCCCGAATAAGCAAACTCCCGACTGCTGGATCGGTTGCCATGGACGGTACCGATTAGCTGAGTCACGATGGCACAAACGCCAAAATCAGGGTTTTTTTGAAATCGTAATTCAGATCGTGCCCATGTCTATTCACGAACCAGCGCTTCATCAGATCCCATTTCAGATGAACCACCATGAACTTTAGGCTGGTTCATTTGGTTCATTTTTTGGTTCGTCACTGCAGACAGCCTGGTGCCAATCGATCAGTTTCCTGGGCAACAGGGGATGGACTTCCCGCAGATCTTCTGCTGACCTGGAAGTGAACTTCTGCTGGCCCAGGAGTGACCTTCTGGTGACCTGGAAGTGATGATTATCTGACCTGGATATGATGTTTTTACAAACCAAACAAACCAGTTCATGAACCAGGGGCAGGTTCGTGAAAGTTTGTGGTTCGTGAAATTTGATGAACCACAAACCACATGGTTCGTTTTTTTCTGGTTCGTTTCCATCTCTACAAGTATAATGGTACAGCACTGGCAGCACACATGGCAGAGGTTTCCTAGCCCTATTCTAGTCTGACTGGTAGTGGCTCTCCAGGGTCACAAGCAGAGATCTCCACGCCTTTTAACAGGAGATGCCAAGGACTGAGACTACGACCTTCTACATGCAAAGCAGATCTTCTGCCACTGAACCAAAGTCCAATGCACAGGAACAAGAGGAGCATGTTTCCTTCTCCGTGCTTATTGAAGGAAAGTTAGAATATAAATGAAGTAGATAGCTAGAGAAGAAGGCTGAATCCTGGAAAACATCAACTCTAACAAAGCAAACTAACAAACAAGGGACCCTCAAAATCTCTTCAAAATACAAAAAAGGGATGAAAATTACCGTCTAATAGAGATTGTCTGGTAAATAGAGACCCTAAGAGTGTGTGAATTGTCATAAGCAAAAGTTGGCATATGACTTTCCAAGCTTTATCATTGTTGAGGTTTTGTGCACATGTCTGTTGTTATGATCTCTAGTGAGTCCCTGTCACTGGTGCCTTGTGTTCAGGATTGGGACAAAAAACAGCCTCACTTTGCCTTCCCTAGATTTTTTCAAGTTTAAACAATGTTGGATAACTTGCTACAAAATCTGTTTTCTGGAAACTGTGCCTTTAACCATTGTGCTTTTATAAATAGTCTTTCTAATTTTGGTTGGAAGAACAAACTGACATCTTTATATTTAAAACAAACAAACAAAAAGAAGTAGAAAAATGCAGACATGCAAAAAATAAAGTTAGAAGCAGTGTTTGCCAAGCAGTTCACTTTTTATATACAGCTTATTAGTAAAGAAAATTTAAACTTGCACATGAAAGCGTTTGTTCTCAAAGACAGAAGTGGGGGGAGGACAGATTTTTCAAAGAAATTAGGAATAAAGACTGTTTATGTTTTGAGGTTTACAGAGGTTGACAGATTTTGTAATACTGCTGTACTTGGTAGATTTCGCAGACAAGTGCATTTTTCAACTTTAGGGTGTACAATTTAAAACTAAGTTTTCAAATGTGCAGAATTAAAATACCTGATGCTGCTATGCATATTACAGTAGAAAGGAGCACCTGTTAAAGATTTAGCTTATACTCAGTCCTTCCCTTTAACCCATTAGTAGGGTATATGTGTGTGTTTGTCATCAAACTTACCTAGAGTTGTTAACAAATCTGGAGGAAAAATGCCCTGCTCCTTTAATAGAGCCTCTTACTTACGAGATGATGCTGTTTACCTCTGTGCCATGAAGAGCTTCAACTGCCCTTTTCCACACATTAAGCCTCCATTAAAGGGGCAGGGACAATTTTTATCTAGGTTGGGGGCAACCCTACATATCCTCCATGCAACATGCTCTGAGGAGCTATACACTTAGTTCTTGCTCTTCAGTGCAGTGTGCAAGTCTTGTAGCTACCCCATATGTTAAAGGTACATATACATCAATGGTTGGCTGGTCTGGGCAGGTGTCAGGGCCCCGAGATCTTAGATGCACATCCACCACAACTGTTGCTGTTCTTCCTGGCTTGGCAATTGCAGTCCTCCGGACTCCCTCCTCCCTCCTGCTCCTGTGAGCTTATGGGACTTTGGGGGTTGCTTTAGAAAGGACATCCCACTGGTGGATGATGGGATATGGTTTAGTAGGGGGTGATCCATTTCACCCAGGCAGCTTGCCCTGGCCCTTGCTAGGCTGAGCTGTGCTCCCTCTCTTTCTCTTTCCTTTCTGAATGCAATTCTAAATCTGCTGATCATCTCACTTCTGTGTATAAGCACAACTCTTTGAGCCGTCTACTTTTACTGTACTTCTTCAGTAAGAAAAGTTGAAGGTCAGAAAATGCAAATAATTTCTGTGAATTTTTTTTCTGGTATTAATTTCTAGTTTATTCCCAGCATCTCAGGTCTTTCCTCTCTCTGTTGCTTGTGAGTAGAAGGTAGAATCCGGACAGGCATATATGGAGGAGAGATTGTGAGGGAACAGGAAGGAGGATTAAGAGTTGTGGCCCTCAGAAGCAGCTCCTGGAGCTCTCTTAAAAAGTCTGGTAGTGAAGCACCTTAATCCCATCCCATTACTAGAGATGGGCACGATCTGCATTATGAGTGAAAAAAACCCACGATAATGGCGATCGCGCAATCGTGACCTGGCGGATCGTTATTGTCCACGGCCAACGATCCAGCGATTGGGAGGGGCCTGGATCGGGGCGATCGGGCTCGGATTGGGGATCCAGACACTCAGGCACCAGCAATCTATTCCCCTGGCAACGGAGCCAGGAGAATGCCTGAGCTCTGTTTGCCCTCCTTCTGTTGCCCTGGAAACCCGAATGGAAGCCCAGCTTTCCTTGATCAGCAGGGCTTCCTTCCAACTACGGAGCAGCAAAGCAGTCACCAGCTGGGAGAAGAGACCCAGGGGAGGGAGGGGGAAGGGGGTGTTCTGTAGCCATGGGCACTCCAATCTCATCCCTGAAAACCCTGATAGGCAGCTCTGACGGCCAAACACAGATGGCCAAACACAAACACAGATGCTGCCGGCATCACCCACCGTTCCTGTATCGCTGGGAACAGCAGGGCGCCCCTCCGCTTTTGCCTCCACGATCCACAATCCACGATCCACGGATCGGGAACAGGAGATGCTTGGTGCGGGTCATTAAATTGGGATTGTTGCCGGCGCCGATCCACGATCAGCTTGATCGTTAATTTTTTTTGGAGCGTGCCCATCTCTACCCATTACACTCCTGTTTGTTTACCGAACCTATAGCCTGCTTATGCAGCCCTTGATGTCTTCATAAGGATTGCACTGTCTATACTTCCTGTCTTCAGGGAAGCTGTGAAGCCTCCAGCAGTGTCTCTGATGGATGACTCTGCTTCAGGGCGGACACTCTAATAATTGGACAAAGGTTTGCTTATACAGAATTTGGATTTTGTTGGGTGAAAAACTGTCTGCCTTACCTAATGCTCTCTTGTCCACACTTCTCATAATAGGGAGCGTGCATTTCTCTTACGAATTAGGAAGCTGAATTTCAACTGAGTCCCACAATGCACTGGCACCCCATAGTATTCATTGTGAGCCCAGGGCAAGATTAGAGTCCTTCTGATGTTCCCTTCTTGTACCCTCCTTGCAAACAGCCAAGTTTCTCAAAAGGGGAATCACTTATGGACAGGCTTAGAGGGCCCTGTAGAGGAAGATCTCTTTGAAAAAAACAGAAGTGGCCCTAACAAGCATTTGCACATTATATTCTACATTTCTCTCTCATCCTTCTCAATGCCTAGGCAATACTGCAGAAACACACTAAGTGGAACAGACCTCAGTTCTATAGAAAGGATCATTGCAGCATCTTGTTGCCCTCAACAGGTTCAGCGGTCTGAAGAACCAGGAAGCAAAAGAATTATTGGGTATAAAACTTTAGTCAGAGAAGATACTAACATCTAGAAATATTCTGTAGGTAGTGATGTAGAGAACTTTCTTCTAGCATCTATAGCAGGCCAAAGTTGTGGCCTTGACTTCTATGCAAAGTTATTCCACGCTGCTGTGGTATTCATCCAACCAAGCTGATAACTTTCTTTATAAATGTAAGTGACCTTTCCTATTATCCTATCTATACTAGGGTGAGCTATATTCATTCAGGAGTCTTTGCAGAAGTAGTTTGTACAGCATGTGAAATTCTCATATAGATCTAAAGGTTTCCCCCTTTAAAAGCATAATTCCTTCCTTTGTTTCAATGTAGTTTTTCTGCTTGGCATAGCAAGCATGCAGCTGAGGGCTGATTTAATTCCACCAACACTTGGGCTTGGAGAAATTGTCATGCTCATTTATGTATGCTTAAATGCTGCTGTTCCAGATTAGTGATATTAATTGCTATAATTTAATACAGCCTTCTGATGCTACCATTATTACTTTCTGGAATTTTGCGAGTTATCATCTTAATACTTGATACATGCTATAAAAAAGGGCAGTTATCAGGAAATTTTATTTTAAAATTTCTTAAAATTGTATAAAGTACTTCCATGTATTTCTGAGCAACAATATGATTAATGATATTGAAGGCATTTTCAATAAATAGAAGTGCTTGGCTCTCCAGGAAATTAATTAGATAGTAGCTATATTGCAACTGTCAACTTAGCAATATATCACATGTAAAATATACCCAAGCAGGGGGACCTTTTGCACACAAATTAACAGACATTTTTTGTTTGTTGTAAAATTTGTTTGTGGTTTTCCAGCACTAAGAGCACAGACTGGAGCATGAAGAGAATTGCTTCATATGGAGGAAGATCCCTTTTTAGTCAACCTTGACCTCTTCTTGCAGAGAGATATTTTTTGATCAGACTCCCTCCAGTTAGCTCATCTGTCACCATATACTTGACTATCCTTTTCCTTGATATAACTTAAGGCTTTTTATGGCAGAGTCCACAGCTGTGTGCGCATTTTCCTAAGGCACATTTCCTTCTCTTGTCACAGAGTGTGACTCTGTTTGGATTCCACTCTTGGGCTCCTGCCTCATTTCGTCCCTCTTGTGTTTCTTTCTGTTCTTTGGATCTTCAGCATCAATTTGGTGAGGAGTAATGAGTGACTGTGCAAGGAAGCCTCTTCCCTTCCCCCCCCTTCCCCTTCCCCTGCCTTCTTAGGTGCTTCTGCCTAAGTATATCTGGTTGCAAAACAATGGGAAATGCTTTGTAGCCGTGTCACAATGGATTTCACAATGTTAGGTCAAAACAACTTTGGAAAGGCATACATATTTTACTTCACAATGATTAGCCATGCAGATTTGGAGATGTTTTCAACATATTTCTCATTACTTTGTCTGTTCTCAAATTGTAAATGAATGCAACTGAAATCATATTTACCCACTGAAAACTGAAGGCACTCACCAGGAAGCTTCATAGACTTAGCCCTTAATGTTTATCCAAGACTACAATGGAATTGAACTCTTCATAGGACATCATAGAGATGGGCACACATACCAGCCACTACCAAAATGAGTGAAGAGTAGCCAGTATCTGCAATAAGCAGGCAAGGTGGAAGAATTGCTTAATACAACATCTGGTCCACTTGTGGAACACTTTGGCCTAGTTATAGTGTTGGATGTTGACAGGATCCTGGCATCTGTGAAGGCTTTTAAAGGATTGCCTGGAGATGGGACAGCCCTGGACTCACCGAATCCCCCAGGACTCATGGGATGCGCAAGGTCTGGCCCCAGTGGGCTTCCAGCTTATTTCTCCTTTCCATCCTCCACCTTCAGGCCTCAAAGGGCCATGCCCATGGCCCACGTGGGTTTCCCTCCCATGAGGCTGCTTGCCCCCTCCCCTACCGGGGCAATGGAGGTGCTGCTGGCTTGGATCCCTCCTGTGGCCCTCTGAAGATCCAACTCACCCCCTGCAAGGCTCCTCTGGTGCTGTCACCCTGTGCTAGGCTGTGAGCTGCCATGGCACTCCCTGGGACCTCAAGGCAGCCTTGCCTGTCATTGCTACCTCCTGTGGCATTTCTGCCAAGGCTGGAGTTGGGAAGGGGGAGTCTAGCAGGCAGGCAAAGTGCTTCCAGCTGTCCTGCAGCAGCCCCACCCACTGTCACCCCTTTTTGCTGCATTTCTGAAGTGGCTGGGGATGGGAGCAAGGCAACCAATCCTGCTGCCCCTTTAGCCTCCATCTGTTTTGCCCTGAAGGGCTCTCGTAAGCCCCTGGACACTGGCCCTAGCTCCATATCTCATATAATCTATCTTTGCCCTAAGTAATCCAGTAAAAATGTCTATGCACTCTAGTAGAGACATTTTGCTTTTGACAGCAATTGCATTTGTTCCAACAGCAGAAGAGTTATGGTTCAAAAAGCATCAGGACTGATTTCCCTTCACCATAAATCTTCATACACCACTTGAATGTCTACTTTCTTTAGGGCCTACCCTTTTGCTACTGGCCTTCTCTTAAGCAGCAACATTTTGTATATTAACCAAGTTAACTTCAAACCACAGGTTTGCTTTGTTTATTTTGCGAAACACTACAGGGCCAATATGGCAAAGTCACCATGCCCTGGCTCAACATGACACATTGGATGAATACCTCTGTTAGTTCAAAAAATGAATGCCAGCCCTATTTGTGTCTCTCTCATGTCTTAGAGGAGGAACAGAGTGAAAACATCTGTGAATCTTATAGCTGTAGCTTGTCACTGCCTGCAAATGAGATAAGTTTCATGTATTCTAAATCCATGCCATCACAAAGTCAAAAATTCATAATGCCACCAAGAGGAAAACAGAATTCCACAGATAAGTAGAATAAATCATGTAAATGAAACAATTTGAATTTGATTTGCATGTGCACATAGGTGATGTTTTAAAATCCAACCCACTTATGATTCTTTTAAAATCTATCCCATTTATACTTCTAACAGTTTTTATTTTTTAAAAAAATAACTAAATTAACAATCACATACTCTCTCCTGTTCATTTTTTCAGTACCAACTTCTATCAGAGTTGTATCAATTTATGCAATAATACGCATCTAGGGTGGATTTTTTTTGCCCCCAGAATGTCTTTTTTGTTGTTGCTGTCAACAATATATACAGAGAAGGAAAAAAGCAACCAAGTCCTCATAATATAGCAGTGTGATTATCTCCCACAGAAAAAAGTCATTTTTAATGAAATGCTGGATATCTAGGTTCTGAAACAGTAGCATGATAACTCATTATACATAATACATTGTGTTTAAAAGGTAAGCTGTTAGAAAGAACCTTGAATATTAAAAGTGACATAAAACAATTGCCATATTATAGCGGGCTGTGCAGATTCTCTGGGCAAGAATCCAATCATTTCTGTGCAAAGGTTTATTGCCCATATGCCTGTGATGTAATTATCATATAAATATGAAACTAACATTAAAAGAGTAATTTTACTGTGGCTTTCTTTTGCATTATGCCTAAAGTGACCACTGTGGCCAATGAAAGTTTATGGGAAAAATTTGAAAACGATGAACTTAAAATTGGATATGATGGTTGTGCAATGAATATCTGATAATTCAAAGGTGTAGAATATATTTAGCATGAAAATATATCCTGTCTGTACTAGAAGGTCCCAAATTCATGTAGTAAATATTTAGGCATGAGGTTTAGTTTGTTCTACAGTGCAACCAATATGCAGAGTGAAAATTGTATATAACTATGTTCTGGGTGTAAAAGTCTGGGCATAGTGATTAAATATAAGAAATTGTAATTTAATATGTCCAACTCAAATTAGGCTATTCTGCAAACTGATAAGTTTAAGATATTGCCTTCATCATAAAACCAAACATGAGTTTGTGGCAAGACTGATTTAATGTGGCATTATCCTTTGAGGACTAGATCTCAATCAAGCAGGTGAAATATGTGTGTGTATAATGTGACGTGGTATGTGAATATCTGTATGGTTACATGTATGCATACATACATACATATTAGCATCATTGGGGGGGGAAGTAAAGAGCAGGAACAAAATGCTGTGAAATGCGAGTTTGTAGCCTAAGACTGATAGTTCTAGGAGACTTCAACATCCATATGGAGTCCACTTTGTGTGGCCATCAGGGGCGGCGCAAGGGTTTTCGGTGCTCGTGGCCGACTGGCCGGGCAATCCCCTGCATGCGCACAAGCGCACGGGCTCCGCCCTGCGTGATGATGTCATGCGTGATGTCATCATGGGAGCGCGCGCGCCGCCACTGGCCTGATCGCTGCGGTGGGCGGCTCTGACAGTGCGCGGGTAGCCTCCGAGCTCTCCCGCTTGGTTGCCTGCGCCACCACAGATGCCTGCCCGTGGTGGCTGTGCCCGGCCGGAGGCATGTGCTGGCAGTGGCGGCGGCATGGGGTGGGGGGGATAGGAGGCTGCAGCTCTGTGGCACGTGCTTCAGCCCCCCATGCCTCCTCCGGCGCTCCCTCTGGTACCCCGCACCAGAGGCCACTGCCTACCTGGCCTCAATGGGCGCGCTGGCCCTGGTGGCCATGCTCAGGATTTCATGGCTTTCATGACAAACACGTGATTCTCCCAAGCTGAGAAAGGGCTAGATTTCATTTTCTGCTCTAAGTATGTTTTGGGTGATCTGGTAGGGCACAGAATGTAGATCCTTGCCATGGCTGGATCTTTATCAAATTAACAGTGCAATATTAAACAGAGTTATCCACTGGTCATCATCACACAGATCATTTCAGATTGCTTTATGTGACCACTGTGGGCGATAATGAAGGCCACCATGTGTAAACTTGATCCTTGTTCTGCCAGTTCGGATGTAGCATGGCGTGAAGGGTTGAGAGAGTCCCACTGACTGGCATATTTAACACCTCTTTAGTCATCATAAGACTCCCTTTGGTAATGAAGGAAAGTCTTCTTTGTTAAAGAGGACTGGTCAATAGTAGATCAGTGTCAAATCTAATTTTTAGGCAAGGTGATCGAGCTTGAGCAGTTCCAGACATACTGGAGATCTTCCCTTGAACCTTATTGATTATGGCTTTCATCATGATTGTAAGACAGAAACTGCCTTGGTAGCACTGGTGGGTGTTCTGCGGTTACAATATGATAAGGGATTCTTTTTTTGTTCTGTTAGATGTTTTGTGGCTGATACAGTTGGCGTTGCCATCATCTTAGACTGTTTAGAGTATGGTTTCATGTTGTCTGGAATAGCTCTCCAGTGATCTCAGTCTTCCTCTTGTATTCATTTCACAGAGGTTCCCTTAGGGACACTGAGCCTTCTCCATGGCAACAAACATGATATTCCTCACAAGTCTGTGTATTGCCATCTTGCTTTTCAATAATTATATGAGATCTTTAATTGAGGTCATATATAGTTTCAGAGTTGGAGGTCATCAATATGCTGATGACACTCAACTATACAATTTTGGGGGCAAGGCCTCCAGATTCTGCTTCTCCGTCCTGCATCAGTACTTCAACAGAATGAGGAGGAATGCTGAAATTGAATCCAGTGAAGATGGAGGTGATGCTGTTGAGAAAAACAGCTGATGTTCTGTGCTAGGTTTTGATAGGGTTTGGGTAAGAAGTTTAGGGATTCTTCTTGAAGGGCAGGTTGAAGTAGTTGTCTTTTACCACTTACCTTTTCCCCATATATCCTGTCAGCTGTGCTGACCTAGCTACATTAATCCACACTTCTGTGTTCTCTAGACTGATCTACTTTAACACATTTTACATAAAAATGCGCTTGAAAGAATTCTGGAAACGTCAGCATAATGTGGCTGCATGCCTTTTGATGGGCTGGAGAGAGTGAGATCATATGACACCAATCTTGAAGCTATGCTGATTATCTGTTTATTTCTGGGATCAGTTCAAAGTGCTGGTCTCTTTTTGTATCAACCCATATACTGATTCAGATCCTCACATCAGTTGCTGTAGGTGGTGCCCCCAATTCCCTTAAGTGTGGTGCTCTGCGGCTACAACTCACATAGTCATCGTTTGCCATAATTGTAATTGGTGATAATACTGCCTCCCTAGGTTTGCCAAGCCGATTAACAGGTGTAGTGGGTTAAAATGTCTCCTTTTTATTTGAGCCTTGAAAACTGTGGTCTTATAAATATTAATTTAGTAGTTTCTTGCTAACCTCCCCTCCCAAGTTCTTATGTTGAAGAATAGTTCTTGAGTCATGAATGTGATGCTAATAATGTGATATGTTTATACTTGGTACCATTTACTCATATTCATCTACTTATTTTAATAATATTAATATTTAGCATTTATGTAATACTTTAGAAAGTGTATTGTTCAACATGGTTAATACACGTTATCTCAATAATTTGTTCTATTCTGTTTTAATGCATGCTTCATACTCTCCTCTTCTTTGTTAAATGTTGCTATTTAGTTTCTAATTTAAATGCTAATCTAATGTTTTAGCCTCATTGTACAATTGTGCAACCTTGAGTAAACTGACAGCGAAGAGCCTCTTTGTTATACAGCAGACCGAACACTTGTAGATGAGAATATACAAAGTACATCCCATTATTTCCGGTGGTATTTCTGCTTGCCACATGCTGGCCTCACATATTCAGAACCTTTATGCAGAACAACAAATAGGTGGTTCCACAGTGTAGAAATCAATATTATATACTGCACCATATCTTGCCAGCCTTTTGTTCTCACCTACCTTAAGATCTTGATCTGAAAAATATATTTCTCCACCTTAATTTTAAAGTTTTTTTGTAATATCTAGCTGGATGAATATTTTTGATTAGTTTGAAAGCTTGCACAATGTTACGGGTCATTTTGGTTGGTAAAGTATTACATTAGCCTTGCCAGGTAGCAGCTCATTCTGCCTTCCACATACAAGTCGAAGGCAAGTCTGTGTCAAGAATCCTGCCAATTCCTCAAGAGAATGTTAAATCTTTATCCCCCAGTATCACCACTGATCCCACAGTGATCCCTATCATACTTTCATGCCTTATGTTGCTGCCTTTTGAACCCATAGCTACTTGTACATTGAAGTTGCTGTCACCAAAAGTGTTTTTTTTAGTGACTATCACCTCAGCAAGAAGGGTAAGTGAGTTGTCAGCACTTAGGGCTGATCCACCATTTCTCAAATTCCATGAGAAGAGGGTGGTCCGCTGGCTAAGTATCTGGTTTCTACCAGACTTCTGTCCCCTTTTCACCTATCTCAGGATAGTCATGTCTGTATTCTTTCCAAGTCCTCAATCTAGAGCAGAAAGAACACTATACTCGTTAGATCTCAAGAGAGTGTTGCCGTTTTATTTGTATAGAACAAAGGAATTTCATACAGATCCGCATTTATTTGTATGCTTCGGGGGTCCAAATAAGGGCAAAAAGGCTTCAGCCCAGACCATTTCCAGATGGATTGTTTCTGCCATTCAGTTGGCATACCGTCTTGCTGCTGTCCAGAGTCCTTTACACCTGAAGGCTGATTCTACTAGATCCCAGACATCCTTTTCAGCCTTTATGCGAGGTGTGCTGATAGTGGACATTTGCAAGGCAGCTACTTGGTCATCATCAGACACCTTTGTCAAACACTGTGATATAGATATTAACACCACAGCAGACAAGGCAATAGCTAGAGCAGTGTTGCAATCTGTTTGCCTTAAAAAAAAAGTTTTAACACCACACACTTTAAAGTTTTGTAAATGGTTATAACCTTGTTGGCACAATTTCCATTTTGCCTACACAGTTTCTTACTTCTTTAATGCAAAGTTTATTTCATGTGATACTGATGTTAATGTTAATAAAATATACCTTGGAGAGATTCATCCTGCCTCCTCATTGTGTGTAGCTTGGTAATCTCCCAATGCAGATGAATTGCAGGCACACATCTTCTCCCTCCTGCCTCACTATGATCTCTCTGGCACGGTTCAGTTTGAGATCGTGGTGACTCAGGAGAACTGAGGGGAAGTGGTTACTCCTCCCAGGTAGCTACTTACCCATTTAGGCGGGAAAATGAGCCAGGAAGTGACTGGGAGAAGCAACCCCCTGATGGAGCTCTATGCAAGTGATAAAAGCTTTTCTGGTCGGCAGGCCTGCCCATGTGCAGTCCCAACGTCTGCCTGCACAGAACTTGATGAACAGTGCTTATAGGTACAACCCTATTTTCTGCTGTCTTCTGCACTGGTCAGATCTCATCTGAAATATTGTGTGTAGTTCTGGACACCACATTGTGAAAAGGATTTTGACAAACTTAAGGGTATCTGAAAAAGGGAGTCCAAGATGATGGGGACCCTGAAAACTAAGTGCGGTGGGGGAAGTTTGGAAGAAATGGCATGGCATGTTTAGTCTGGAGAAGAGAAGACTAAGAGAAAAGGTTTATTACTATCTTCACATGACAGAAGCTCTGAAATATAGAGCAGACTTGTTCTCTGTTCCATCAAAGAGCAGGATTAGAATGAATGTGTGGAAATTACAGGAAAATTAGATTGGGGGGGAGACTTCCTAATGCTATGAGCTGTTCAACTATGGAACAGACTGCATTGG
Source organism: Eublepharis macularius (assembly GCF_028583425.1). NCBI lineage: Eukaryota > Metazoa > Chordata > Lepidosauria > Squamata > Eublepharidae > Eublepharis > Eublepharis macularius. The sequence continues at coordinate 116,076,574 of NC_072795.1, forward strand.
GGAGCAGTAGGTTCTCCTTCATGGGTATCACTTAAGCAGAGGCTGTTTGGCCATGTAGAAGATGCTATAGCTGTGCATTCCTGCACTGAACAGAGGGTAGGATTATTTATTTATTTATGTCATTTGTAATCTACCTTTCTCACTGAGATTCAAGGCAGATATGACCTCCAAGGCCCATTCCATTTCTAATGCTCTGTGCCAGGCAATCAGGCAGCTTTCTTCGAAGTCTGCTTTTGTGGAGCATTTTTAGCTAAATTTGGCAACACTCACAAAACTAGTTACTAGTTGAGAAGATCATATGGTTTTGATGTCAGCCTTTGTCATGTGGGCTTTAACAAGATCAAAATGATATTCTGGTCATCTTTAATATTAGCCAATTATCACCTATTGATGAGACATGTTGCTGTAAACAGTTGATCTTTTGGGGATGGTAAGATTGTTATATATAAAATAATAAGATTTATATTTATATATTTATGTATTGTTATATATAAAATTATAAGACATTGAGGTAGATCCAATCATGTACTAAGTAACCTTCCTCCAAATTAAAGAGTCTTCCTTCAAGTTAAGTAACTCTTCCTCTAGCGAAAGTAAAAAAAAAAGTGGGCATAAATATTTAAATAAATACATAAATAAACTTTGCTACAATGAAGTGATAGGATAGGGGTAGAATCCACCCCACTGGATCTGTTTTCCTTTTTCCTCAGTAGCTCTCTCACCAGCACGAACAAAATATCCACAGATAGAAAAGACAAGCTCTTAAGGTGACATTGAAGTGTGTGTCTAAAAATGTTGTTGTTCACTTTTATAAGCCAATCACAAGTCTGCTGCATACCTTTTAGGAGACATTCCTCTCACTGAACTTTCTTCAAGAGACTAAATATTTAATCTTGGGGTAATAAAATTCACTTGCAAGATTTTACACATTATTGATAACAGATATTCTTTCAAGAGCAGCACTGCAAACATCGGTACCATCAAATAGATTATATCATGAACAGCTGCTGATCATGAATTATGACATCATGATCAGTTGATACTTAAATGGATTTTATTGTAGAAGACATACCATTTGTATAGACAAGAATATTGGATGCACACAGAACATAGGCCGTTTCCACACGACTTACCAGCTGACAAAACATTCTGCAAAACATCCAGAAGATAGCGTCTTCTCACATGAAATTGCACCAGGAAGACACTTTCATCTGGGAGTATTGTGTGAAATAGCATCTTCCTGATGCGATTTTGCGCGAGAAGATGCTATCTTCCAGGTGTTTTGCGGAACGTTTCGTTGGCCAGTAAGTCATGTGGAAACGGCCATATTTTTTTTTAAGGGTGGTGCCATGGAAACCCTTAGGCCTCTGGCTTGGTGCAGATGTATTGTGATTTGTGATTAACCAGGTTAATTTCTGAGACCAGGATTCAGAGTGTGCAGATGATCACTCAAATCCTGGTTTATCTTTGACAAATGCAGATTTCATTGTCTTCACTCTATAGCTCGGATTGGCCAGTGCTAGGAACAAAGAAAGGATTGAGCTATAGTTAAGACTAGGGGTGTGCAAAGGCACACCGTTTTGGGTTTCTCGTTTCGGGTTTACCCGAAATGAGAATCCGTTTCGGATACAGCAAAACCCGAAATGGCTAGCCATTTTGGGTTTAGCAGTTCGGGTATTGTTTCGGGTTGTTTCGGGTTTTTCAATGGGAAAATGCCTCCATCTTCCCGGATACCTGGGGGAGGCATTTTCCCACCGAATCAAGCCAAAATTGGTGGGGACCTTCCTCGAACTCCTCTCTAACAACTCCCCAAGTTTCAGACCGATTGGACTTTGGGGGGCCATGTTATGGCCCCCCAAACCAGGTCCCCCTATCCTCGCCTAAGAAAGGGAAACGTGAGCGTTTTTAGCTTGCTGCTGCTAATCTTCTTCATTATTTCCTATGGGGAAAAAATGAAGAGGCAGGCTTGTCTTGCCAACCCTCAGGGGCCCTTCTCTCACCTCTACTCCCACCCCCCACCATGGCACAGCCTGCTTTCACTTGGGGGGGGGGCATTTCATGCAAAATGCCCCCAACCCTCAGGGGCCCTTCTCCCACCTCTACTTCCACCCCCACCAAGGCTCAGCCAGCTCCCACTGGGGGGCATTTCATGGCCTCCCCAAGTAGGTGCTCTCAGCCCCCAAATTCCACCCCCTACAGCTCCACACAAACCCAATTCCCCCCCAGCTGCCACACACAGACCCAAATCCCCACATTAGCCCCTCACAGACCCAAATCCACCCCCAGCAGCCCCACATGCATAACCCCAGGAACAGGCTGGCAAAGGCCAGCCCTCTCCCTTTGTTCCCTATGCTGGGAACTTCTAAACTCTCTTTCCCTGGGCAATTCTGCACAGCTCAGGGGTGCCACAATGGTAGGCACACTTCTGAGTGCCATCTGGTCCCTGTGAAAGAGCACCTGAACCACAGACACCCTCCCTCAAATTCCCCCACCACCTACAGAGATGGCTGGCCAGCCAGGCCCATTGTTCCCTATGATGGGAACCAATTGCACAACAAAGAATAAGACACAAACAACACAAAATAAAGTTTTTTAAAAAGTATTTTCTCCCTTTCAAAGTACAAGTAGGCAAAGCATTATGACACATTACACCAGCAGTCCCCCACACAGAAAAATTAACACAACTCACTTAACATCAGAGAATCACAAAAACACAATTCTTGTCAAAAACACTTTATTTCTTGAACAGCTTTAGGTTACACAGCAGGGGGGCACACCAAAGGGCATGGCAGCAGTATCTTACACAAAAATAACACAACTCACTTCACATTAAAGAATCACCCCAAAAAAATTGCTGTCAAAAGCACTTTATTTCTTTAACTGCTTTAGGTTACACAGTAGGAAGGCACAACAGGGCATGAAAGCAGTGTACTACACAAAAATAACACAACTCACTTCACATCAGAGAATCAACCAAACACAATTGCTGTCAAAAACAGTGAAGTGGGTTGGGAAAACCCGAAAAAACCCGAAACAGGTTGTTTTGGGTTTTTTTCAGGTATCATATATCCGAATTGCACACCCCTAGTTAAGACTAAGTTAAGATTAACTGAGATAAATAGAACAACTTAAAGCATCCTGGGCTGCATCCTGACATAATTGGATATTTCACTATTGCTGTGATATAGCAGTCATTTGCAACTGGATTGGTTTGTCCACACAGGATAATTGTTATCTGGTGAATGATTATTATTGCACAGTGATAATACAATATCCATTGATGTGTGGATTCTGCGTTGATTTGAAAGACCCCGACTGATCCTAGTTAATGGAGTGGCCCATGTTCAGACAATCCCTCTAACCCTAGTTTATTTCAAGCATGGCTTCTTAAGATGTCTGAACTCAGCATTTGAAATGGCCAAACAAAAGGGACTCATACTTCATGTGGTCAGGAATTCACTCATGTTTCAGAGCAGAATGGTGATCCTTTCAGATTCAATGGGGGATTTTGGAAAATATGAAAGAATAGACAGAGATGATGTCATTGGGAGGAAATAGTTAAATGTGTATGGCATGTTTATCGTGTATTTGTTGTATTGAGTATTAGCGTTCTATCATAAATTAGTAGCATTAACTATTTTACTTGCATTTTTGGTTCTATTCTCTTTGCTTTATTTCTCCTTTTGTTGTCATCAACAGTAAAGAGCCTTGTTTGTGAAGTTAGCTGATGTAAAGCCCCTAGAAAAACCAGCTCTGTCTCAGCTCAGTTAATAATACAGATATAGATTCAAAATTATGATACAGCCCTTTGCCTGACATCTCTGGCTGGTCATTTTTCATTTATTCTAATTTGGGAAAGTGTCTTTACCCAAGTTGTGATTGATTTTGGCAGCCTGTTTCTTGGGAAAATATATATAGCTAGCATAAGGGACCTTTATTCCCCCTGACGTCTGCTTCTGTGTAAGCACAGTGGTGTTATTGGATATTCCAAATTAAGTGATTTTAAAAATATCTTGGGGCTTACTGCACATAATGTAAACGGCTGAAAAATATAGTGCTTTCTGCTAGTTCCTACCAGCCCCTGAGCTCAGAAAACAATGAATTATAATAATACAGATTGTCCCTGATCCTCTCAGGATTTCTCAGACTCCGCAAATCCATTCTGCATTGTCCTGCAGGGCATTATATATTTCATTTCTCGCCACTAAAGATCCCCAGGCTGGGAACATTCCACAATCCTGCATTAAAATGAGACTGTTGAGTTAGTTCATTATTGGGTTCCCTTCTGTGTGAAAATAACTGCACCAGTGATAAAGGGAGAACAAAAAGGTTAGAACTGATTGATGCAGATGACCTGGCAAATCAACGTAGGGCAAGCCGAGTTTCCCTCAAACATCCCATGGCTATGTTTCCCCAAGCATATGCAGTCAGTAACTTCTTTTAGTCTAGCAAATAGAGGAATATCTGTTAATGAAAATCCTAATTGATCTTGATTCAGTTAGGATTTATTTCACGGCATCACATTTAAAAGACTTTTTTTTACTGTGCTATCTTGAGAAAGAACTTGGATGAAAGGCTCTGTGAATTGTGTCTTTCATTGTTGGAGACTGATATGACAATTACAGACTGTATATGTTTTCTAGCTCAGTGTGTGGCTGACTCCCCTTCCCTGTGGCTTTCCCTTGGCCCCGCTTCCTCCTCCATTCCTCTGCATCAAATTGGTCTCATTATGCCTCTCTTCTCTCATACAGCAGGTGATGATGATTACAATGTATTTTATGACTGATTTGGTGTAGTATTAGCTGGAGTAACTAACTTGCACAATATTTTTTTTGTATTTGTGATTAGAGATGGGCATGAACCGAAATACGAACCAAAATTAAGCACGGACCAGGCTGGTTCGTGGTTCGCGAACAGCGGTTTGTCAGATCCCATTTCTGATGAACCGCCATGAACTGTAGGCTGGTTCGTTTGGTTCCTTTTTTTGGTTTGTGACTGCAGACAGCCTGGTGCCAATCAATCAGTTTCCTGGGCAACAGGGGATAAACTTCTTGTAGACCTTCTGCTGACCCAGAAGTGAACTTCTGCTGGCCTGGATGTGATGATTTTCTGACCCAGATGTGACATTTTCACAAATGAAATGAACCAGTTCACGAACCAGGGGCAGGTTCATGAAAGTTTGTGGTTTGTGAAATTTGATGAACCATAAACCACATGGTTCGTTTTTTTTCCGGTTCATGCCTATCTCTATTTGTGATCCTTGGTGGACCAGTGCTAAGGACCAGGGTAAAGGTGTTCTCTGTGTAAGTGGTTGCTTTGATGCAGTATAACCACAAGGATGCAGCCTGGAGCTGATTTAGCTTACCAACCATTCCACCATCCCTCCTGCCTCCTTATCTCTCTCATTAGGAGCTGCCAGCCTGTACATTGCATTATATAGGTACTTATGATTACTAAAACCAAAAACCAAGTGACAACCTCAAAAATAGTAGTCCCCCCCCCAAATTGTTTAAGTATCACTCTAATCAGAAGCATTACAGATTATAGTGACAGAATTTCCTTCACTTTATAATTGTTTATCACCTTATTAAGGCACTCCAACTGGCATAATTTTTTTTAATGAATTTGCTGATTTTCCCTTTGAATTTTTCCTCCCAGAAATGTCAATGTTAAATGTAAATTAGATGCATTTACTCTTGGTATTTCCATCTCCACCCACTCAGAGGGAGCCAGCTACACAGTGCAGTGGAAGTTTCTTGGGATGAGAAATGGAGGAATGTAAGCTTTTGTGTAAGGAAAGAAATTTTTCAACCTTCTATGCACAATGATAAAATATCAGAATCCACATTGAAAAATGAAACTGCCTTCTTCCACCACTCTAAGAAGTCAATTCGTTAAAATGCATTTTTGTTTTCTAAGTGCCTGGATGTTAGCAAAAGTGGGGGAGAGAAAATCCGGAGCAATTTTTAGAGGAAAGGGATGTTGGGTTCAGGCCTTATGTTTAGTAAGTCTGTCTGTATCTGTGCCCAGAGGCAACTTGCTCAATGATTTATTTAGTTTGTGGGAAAGCAGGCAACAACACTTACCAGTGGTGTGGGAATGCCACTCTGTGAATACACAGAGATGCTTTTTCTTGCAAGAATTAGACCTCATGTTGGAAACATGCCTGGGTTAATCCTTGGTGAGATTTAGGCACAAATTAAGGCACAAATTAAGTAATCAATTCCAGAGATACATTCTAGAGTGGTAGCCATGTTAATTAGTCTGTTGTTGCAAAGCCAAGAAAGAAACTCATGCTACTTTAAGGCCTAAAAGTTTATTGTGTCAGAAGTTTCAGAGGTAAAACCTGTTTCATCAGAATCATGAAGGAATTCTCAATTAGTAGATAAAGCTACAGACATAGATACAAAGTGGGAAACTGAACAGTACGACGAGGAAGCTGTAAAATGTAAAGGAGAGTTTGTGAGATTTCTATGCGAAAATTAAAAGGAAAATTAAAAGGAAAGGATGAACACAGTGACTAAAGCTATCTAAGAACCTAACTCCCTAAACTATGTTAAATTAATTTAATACAAGAAATGAGTGAGCATTGTTTAAGCGGTGGTTAATACCAGTTAAATCTATTAGTAAATACTAATTCAGCAATCATTTCTTCAGCAATTATTTATGCTACAGTAAATCTGTTACACTTTAAGGACCATGAAGTTCCTATTTATTTCATAAGTAAGGATAGCAGTTGTAAGCCCCATCAAAATGCATTCTGCCATGGAACCGTAGTCCCTTGCAACATATTAATAACAATTATATAGTAATGTTAAAGAGATTAAAATAATAGGAAACTGGTTTATTTTCTATGAGCACAAGTGGTGCCCTTCAGGAACTAGCAAGGTGGTGGCAGTGGCAGTGGCGGCGCAGTTGTATCTTGTTGAAGGTGACAAACAGAGCAATCCTAACCAGAGTTACTCCAGTCTAAGACCGGATTGCATTGAACGAAACCTTGAACCTACCTCTGGATTAGATATAAAAGGTCCTCAAAAGAATCCCCAGTTGTCTTCCTACCAATATTTGTGCTTTGCATCAATCACAGTTTTCCAGAATTAGTTTTGAAATTTTATCCAAATGTCAATAAAGCACAGGAAGTTGGAAAGAAGACAATACAAACACCATTTGCTGCCTCTGGTCATAAACAGTGTAATAGGAGGGACGAACAAAAAGGGCTCCTCTCTCCTTGCTTTTTCTACATATGCTGACATCAGGCAAGGAAGCAGCTGGTACATTTTCCACTGAGCTGAGTGAGGGGACATGGCTTATGAGACAGAGCATCTGCTTTTCAGGCAGAAGGCTGTCTCTTGGGGACCAACCATCTGCAGAATGGGAATTATCGTGCGGAGTTACACAGGGCGCAATCTTATCCCCCATGTTGTTCAACCTCTACGTAAAACCTTTAGAAGAACTCATAGCTATGGAATTGGATGCTATCATTATGCAAATGACACCCAGCTCTATGTCTCACTATCAAAATCACCATAGAATGCAGCAGAGATCTCAGGTTGCTATTTGACAGCTGTGGCCAAATAGCTGAAAGCAAACAAATTGAAACTGAACAGACAGAAGTAATGTTGATTGGGAATGCAGAAGATATCTTGAAGTTTGTCTGACCCTTCAGACTCGAGCCTAGGAGTTATACTTGATCCTGCGCTACTGTTAGAAAAGCAAAGTAAGATGGCTGCTTTCCACAAATTCAGCCTAGCCTGAAAGATGGCTCCCTACCTTGACACGATTGATGTGGCCACCTGGATCCATGCCATGGTAAGATCAAGACTTTACTACTGCAATACACTGTGGATTGGTCTACCCTTAAAGTTAACTCAGAGATTCCAGTTAGTGCAGAATGCTGCAGCTTGGCTATTATTGGCAGCTAGGAGAACCATGAATATTACTCCCATTCTACAGTCACTTCATTGGTTTCCTATCAGTTACTGAGCTCAGTTCAAGGTATTGGCTATCACCTACAAAGCTCTCCATGGCTTTGGTCCACTGCCTCTCTATATTCCATCACGGCAACTTGGCTCATCTGAACAGGGCCTTCTGCAGGTACCATCCTTCAAAGAGGCGAAATCAACAGCTACCCATACATGAGCATTCTCTGTGGTGGCCCCCACTCTATGGAATGGCCTATCTGAGGAGGTTAGGAAAGCTCCCACTCTCTTGGTCTTCTAGAAATGATGCAAAACCAAATTATTCAAGAGAACTTTTTGCTCAGATGGGAGGACTGTACTGTAAGGAAGTGGCCTCAAGAGATCCATCAGTAAAGGGTTAAGGAGGGACCAAAGACTTCATTCCTATTTCTGTAAACAATGAGGATCAGTGAGGCTCGCTACTATTGCTGTAAATGGTAAGGGGCCATAGGCTTCACTACTATGGCTATAAGTATGATCTTACTGGGAAGTTCCTATGTCATTTAATATATCAGTCATGGAATTTGTCTATGCTCTGTTTCGACACTGTTAGATCTTTAAACCTTTCTTTTCATTCATTCATTTCTTTCTCTTTAAATCTTGCAAATTGTATATATATGTCAGACTATGGAATCCCAGTTATCTAGAGTTCGTCTCCCCCCTTCTGCAAGAAGCACAACGTTTCTTGATTCCAAAAGGTTTATTGAAAGACAATGCTCAGGATACAAGTAGCCATATTCCAAGGACTAGAAAAGCCTTGGCTGAATGAAAGCTTTGTTGAGAATGACACACAAAATGAAAGTAACAACACTTCAAACACCCATTCCCAACCTCCCCCCTCAGTTCTGTCTAGAAGGCCTGGGAAGGCGGGGACGTCAAAGTCAGCTGGAATGGGTTGATAAGAATTCTTCGCTCCCATGGATATATACGGCTTGGGCAGCACCTGGGCCTGGAGGGAGAGAACTAAACAACTACAGATTATAACATGAGAACATGGCGTAGCTTTGGCTTGAGAACTGACTAGCAAACTGACATTCTGACAATATACCTATTACACATATATTGAAATGTCATGATGATACTAATTGTATTTTTTCACACTATTGAGTCTCAGTGAGAAAAGTGGACTATAAATGATGTAAATAAATAAATTCACAGCATCTCCAGTTAAAAGTATCAGGTAGCAGATCATGTGAAATTCTTGTAACTGAGGCCCTGGAGATCTGCTGCCAGTCTGAGTAGACAATACAGGCCTTTATGGACCAAAAGTCTGATTCAGAAAGATGCATTTATGCAGCCTGTCCCAGACTTTGCCAGAACCAAACCCTTATTTTCTAGAATTCTAAAGCCTTTATAATGACTATTCATGTAAATGAAATTTACATTTTCATTTATCCTTCTCTTTTCTCATACCTACCTATATGCTCACCATTACACAATCACAGTCTGATGAGATCTTGTATTTTCGGAGGGCATTGGATACCGTACATTTTATTTCTTTTCTGCATGTGCAGTGTAATTATAACATCCCTCTTATTCACTGCATCTCAGTGCTTACCATGTCAAAAGACTGAAGAGCTTTGAATATGAATTTTTGAATTTATTATGAGATAATTATATGTGTTGAATACAATAGGCAGAAAATTGGAGTTTATGAGGACCACGATTCTGCTTTCCACACAGATTGCTCCAGCAGGAAGTCTGTGGTGGAAACAGAAAAAGGTATTTAAAATAGCAGTGGTGGATCTCACACGGTTTTCGGTTTTGTCTGAGCATGAAAGGTCTTCTTAAATCCAAACAATAGGGCTTAGAAAAAGAATGCGTTCATTTGAATTTGCTTTGAATGTGAAATGTTAATTGAGATAAACCCAATTATCTGCTGCATTGACCTAAGTGTATAGTTATTTAAAGAACATAGCTGGTTTTTACGGGCTAATGACCATCCTAATTCATGTAAGAGACTCAAACCTCTGAAGATGACTTACACATATGGATTTGAATTTAAGAGCCATAATAATTTTCTTTCTTTGAAAATAGTTAATAGAAGCAGTAATTAAGGGATTCAGTTCTTTCCTGAATTTGGGTTATGGACCTTCAGTGATGAGAGCAACATTAGGCCAAAAAAGAAATTTATTTTATTTAGTTTTCCTACCAGCCATGTCCCAGGGGCAACTTAGTGTACATGATTATCTCATTTATAGCTTACAACAACTCTGTGAAATAGGTTAGGGTGAAAATTACATATTGACTTGAATATGTGTGTATGCATTTGTATATAAATATATGTATATGTATAAAATACTTCAGAAGTTTCTTCCCATTCTAATATCTCACTAAGAAAAGTAACCTGGGGTGGAAATGTGCAAATGAGGGTAGTGGTATGCAGACTAGAGCAATCTCAAGGTCTCTAGTTGAATTGTATGTGTGAAAATACATTTTAGTCTGGGGAGACAGTAGAGGGGAAGTAAAAGCTGACCAATACCCCAATCTCTGAAGGTATGGGGGACAGGCAAGAGTGCACACTAGAGATGGGCACGAACCAGAAAAAAACTGAACCATGCTGTTTGTGGTTCGTCAAATTTCACAAACCATAAACCACGAACTTTCATGAACCTGCCCCTGGTTTGCGAACCGGTTTGTTTGGTTCATGAAAACATCACATCCGGGTCAGAAAACCATCACTTCTGGGTCAGCAGAAGGTCACTTCTGGGCCAGCAGAAGGTCACTTCTGGGCCAAAAGAAGGTCACTTCAGGGCCAAAAGAAGGTCACTTCAGGGTCAGCAGACGGTCTGCAGGAAGTCCATCCCCTGTTGCCTAGGAAACTGATTGATTGGCATCAGGCTGTCTGCAGTCACAAACCAAAAAACGAACCAAATGAACCAGCCTAAAATTTGTGGCAGTTCGTCAGAAATGGGATCTGATGAACCGCGGTTCGCGAACCATGAACTAGCCTGGTTCGTGCTAAATTTTGGTTCGTATTTTGGTTCGTGCCCATCTCTAGTGCACACCTTTACTTTCTCCCACAAATGAGAATGGTGGTTATTCACAAACAACATCTATCTAATGAGGAAAAAGTTAAGTTTACTGTTGGTGGCCAAAGTCAGCTTGAGGGCCCAGTGAAGGTGGAACAATCTACAAAATTTAATGCATTTATTGTCCTTATAAATTCCATGAAACTGTGAGTTCTTGGAGGTGGGCAGCAATTTTTGATTTCATTCAGAGAGGATAAGCTGGGGTGGGGGATGACGAAAGATTCAAAGGAGCAGGGAACAATATAGAAATATCATCACTCACAAATTTCTCCTCTTAAGCATTATCTAATCTCTTCTGGACTTGAGCAAGCTGATCTCCTCCTCCACCTCTTTAATGGACTAGCAACATCACCTGTTCATTCATTCCTCATTAGAGAGGTTTTGGAGCCCCCCCCTTTTGTTTTATTTAATTTATAAAGTGATTATTTTCTGCATCTCTAGGGTGTCCCCCAATCAGGTAGACTCCCTTTGCTTTGTTTGGTGGCCTTGTTTGGCTGCTTTTGTAATTGCCACTTCACTATTAGCAGGGGCTACTAAGAGAGGAGGATTGTGGGGGCAAAGTCAGCTTGAGGGTCCAGCGAAGTTGGAACCATCCTGCATTCAGCAGATGTGTTTCATTTAAAACCTTTTTGTGCATTTTTTTACTGCAGCCACTGGGGGCAGAACAAACAAACGTTCTAACCTCCTGGTTGGAGGTGTTTGCTGCCTTTTCCTAGCAGTGATTTTTAAAGAAAAGCTCTCCATGGCAGAAATCCAACGAGGCTGAAGGAAACATGAGAAGTTGCTAAGCCCATCAACCATCCTGGTATGTCTCCGTTCCTCAGTACTGATCTTTTAATTCTTCAGTGTTTGCCCCCCTGACCTTTCCAGCCTCATTGCTTCTCATATTTTCCCTGTCTGGGGAGAGCCAGTTTAGTTAAGAGTGGTGGTTAAGAGTGCGGGACGCTAATCTGGAGAACTGGGTTTGATTCCTCACTCCTCCACCTGAAGCCAGCTGGGTGACCTTGGGTCAGTCACAGCTTCTAGGAGCTCTCTCAGCCCCACCCACCTCACAGGGTGTTTGTTGTTGTGGTGATAATAATAGCATACTTTGTAAACTGCTCTGAGTGGGTGTTAAGTCATCCTGAAGGGTGGTATATAAATCAAATATTATTATTATTATTAAAACACACTTAACAGTAGAACAGAGAATCTATATGCATGTTATGAACAGAAAAGGTGGGAAGGTAATCAAATTAATATTTCCCAAAAATCTATCAAAGTAATGGAAGGGTGATGCCCCTCCTTACACCCTTAACATGCATTGTGATCAGTATTAGTGGTTATAAATGTAGAATAGAGTATGTTTTAGTTCCAGCTTATATCAAATCAAACAATAGCCTAGCTTAACTATCCTACTATATTAAAGGCAAACTGTGTTACCAACAACTCACTTTTTATCCATTTTCAGGAGCAATATACTCCTGAATGCCAGTTTGGGGGGCAAGTATTTGGAGTGGCTGCTGTCTTTCCCCTAGTAGAATTCCCAGAAACATCTGGCTGGCCAGTGTGGGAAATAGGACATTAGAGTAGAGAAATCTATTCCAGTGTGATCCAGCAAGACTCTTCTTTTATTCTTTTGAAAAGGTACAGTGCATGTAGAACAGCAGGATTTGAGTTGAGTGGCAAGTGAGAGGCCAACAAGATTTTTAGCATATAAGCTTTAAAGAGTCAAAGCTTCCTTCTTCAAAGCTCCCTTCTTCAGTGCACTTCTGGCTAGGTCCCTTGGCTGGGGTGTCTTTCTGATTTTGCTTACTCCTGATGTTTTGCACTGTATCCTATTACAGTATAGTATAGTATAGTTCTGTAATATTATACTTGGTGTATATTTTTTTTACAGGGGTTTAATATGTTATCAGTAAAGTCTCAAAGGTTCCTGTACCAATCTTATTGTAAAAGTCTTTTGCAATTTGCTTCATAGTTAAAAAAAATTAAAGTAAGTATGAATCTAGTTATAATTTCAATAATTACCTTGGAACAAATGTAAACATGAAGTTATATTCCTGTGACTTTAGCATCAGTTTTCATGAATGTTGTTGACCCATTATCTTTCTGATATAGCAGGCAAATGACCAATTCAGGATCATTAATGCTTAGATGAATTGACCATTAATCTAGGCAAAGTTAATACAATTAAAAGACTTTATCAGTTTATATCTACAACTCTGGATGTTTGTTTGCATGGCGGATTTAAATTTGGCAAATGAATATGACAGGGCAGACCAGTATGGAGTTTAGAAATGCCCCTTCAAAGTGTTACTCAAATAGGGAGGTCTCCTTGTGAGTTGGGGGAATTAGTATACAAGGAAATGCAGTGAGAAAGGCTAACTAGCAGGATCTCCACCAATTTATACTAGAATCGTTGCCTTAGAATACTCTCTAATAAACAGGTGAGTTTTCAACAGGGATGGCTTTATTAAGGGAAGAGTAAAAGACAAACACACAGGAAAAATACACAGAGCTAACTAAGAAAATAGGGAGGAAAAGGATTCGTTTTCGTTTTCGCGGCCATGTCGGACGCTCCTCTCGGCAGGTCCAAGAAGAAGCGGCCGAGCAGCCTGACCGGGTGGCTGATCTGTAAAGGTTAGCCCCCAGGGCTCCCAGGAAGGGAGTCTGGGTCCGGGACGCGGCGGGAAGAGCCCTCTGGCAAATTGAGGCAGGGGGTAAATTGCCCGTTTGTCCCTATGGAGGCCGGCAGACGTGCGCGGCACCTCGCGTGCTGCCGGGCCACGGAAAACGGCAAAGAACAGGACTAGGCGGAAGCCTGTAAGTAAGCGAATCCCTTCTGTCACTACAAGCGCATGTGAAGGAGTGGTGGGATCTGAAGTTTAGAAGATTCGAATTTTTCCCCCCTCGCAGAGTCTCGGAAGATTGGCGGTCCCCCCCCCCCTAAAATGGCAGCGAAAAAGCAGAGTCCTGCTCTGGGCAAGTCAGTTTCAGCTGCCCTGCAGGGAAGAGGCGAGTCACTCGAGGAATTGGTGAAAAGATCGGTTATCGAAGCCATAAAACCCTTTGTTGACAAGCTGAATGAAACAGATCAAAGGGTGGGCTTAATTGAGAGCGATGTGAAAGCCATCAAGGAAGTAGCGGGGGGGGCAGAGAAGTCTGCTTGGGAAAATGCGTTACTTATGAGAGCAACGAACAAGGAGCTAAAGTTGGTGGAAAACCAGCTGATTGGGCTGGTTTTTAAGGGATCTTGCCTCGGAACTTTTAGCGACACCCGCGAGGGCAACTAAAGAAGAAGTAAAAAGTGCCATTTTGGGAGCCCGTCGGGCATCTTCAAAATATGCAATGAAGCGGCAGCTGCCTCGCGAGATTGTTATTGAGTTTTCATCTAGGAGGGTCAGGGACATCATCCTATATAACTCATATAATGCGGACTTGGACTTTCTGGGAAATAAAGTCAAGATACTGAAGGACGTTCCATTTTTAGTTCAGAAGAGAAGAATTAAGTATAAAAGGCTGTCAGCTCTTTTGAGGGAACGTGGCATAAAGTACAAATGGCTTTTTCCGGAAGGAATCGGGTTTAGTTATAAAGATCAAGCTTACAAGATTAATTCGGAAGATCAGCTAAGGGATTTTGTGGACAAAAATCAAGAATTTGGGCAAGACACCAAGCAAAAAGAAGAAGATTCGAAGCCTGAAGGGAGGGGGGAGGCAACGAGCGCTGCGGCTGTAGCTGCTCAGAGAGAACTGCGTCCGAGGCCCAGGGGCGGGGGAGATTTAATTTGAACTGTAATTTGTATTTTGTAAGATTAACCATTCCATCATTACTTTATTAAGCTTTATTTTCCAATTATGGCAGTATGAAGGGAAAGCATTGAAGTGTAGTGTTTAGTGTTTGTATGTTGCCTTCCCCTTTTTTCCACCCCCCTTCCCCCTCTTTTTTTCCCCTTCTTTTCCTCCCCTTGTACTATTGTAGTTTTTTGTAGTTGACTGTTTTAGATGTTAAAAATAAAAAAAAAAATTAAAAAAAAGAAAATAGGGAGGAAAAGGGAGAAAGATTCAGAGTCGGGCGATATTTACCAGTCTAGGAGATAGAGGACATCCATAGAGAGTAGTGGCTGAGCAACCAGCACTTTGCAGCAAGAAGATGAAGGCTCAGACATACATCTGAGAGTGCGTATAGGATCCTAGAACACACACACAGCTATGACGGAAGGCGGCCCAATTATACTGTGAAACGTACCCTGGGGCAAAATCATGCCTTCTGCTCCAAGAACAATAGCTTAATGGCTGTTTCTGGAGGTGAGACAATAAAATGGGAAAGGCTTGATTGAGCATATCTGGGTGGTAAAAAGGGGATTAATGACCTGTGATTAGTGGAAGGGAAGAGTTATCAGGTCCCTGAATAACTCTGATTAGGAAAGAGGAAGAGGGAAGATCAGAAGAGTGTGGATGAGATTAACTCAGGAACCCCTGGAAGACCTCTTTTGTCTTAAGTCTTTGCACATCTCCAGGTTGTGGGGCAGCTAGCCAGTCTTGCTTATGATTCACGTTCCTGTAATTTTCCAACTCCGCCTGGGTTAGGAACTGTTCTGCCTAGCAAGGTAGCATGTCTTATGCTCAGGACACATGAGGAGAAGGGGTTTATAATATTGCCATCTTCATAAACTGCCCTTTCAGTGTGAGGAAAGGTTTGACTGCTAACAAAAGGATTCTGTAATGTTTTGCATGTAATGTGGTTAATATGGGGTTTTAAATATTTGTTACTGTGAGTTTAAATGCAGGCCTCTGAGGAAAGAAAGCGGGAATTCATGAATGGAGTGTGCTGTGATTGAACAGTAGCTGTACCCTTGGAGGCAGAGTGAACTGGAGTTTTTAGTGAGAGTGCTGATGCCTTCACTTTAAAGAGTGGGGACCGTCACTTCCTTGTTGTACCGAGAACGACCATTTCTGACACAGTAAGGAAGTGCTCCAGAGCGTGTGGGAGCTCACTACAGGAGCTTTCAGGCCCATTCCCCATGCCTTTCCCCCCTGCTGGCTAGGTGAGAGGTGGTGGTGGGAGAAGGCTGGGAGGGGGGATCCTCACCCCCACTGGGAGAATGAGATCCCTAAGGTCAGACAAGCTTTGTGGAATGGCCTGAGTGAATCTGTATGGTTGAGAGGAGTGTTTAGTCTGTTAGTGAAGATCTGTTTGGAAAATTAGTCTTTGTGACTGAGTCTATGAATATATAACTGTTTTTGAAACCACCAAGCTTAAGAACCGATTCTGAAACCAATACACTTACCGGTACTCTGCAACCATCACACTTATGTATTTATAAATAAATTCTATTTCTGATTAAGCAAAGAAAGGATCCTCTTTTTTTTAACCTCACAGCCACCCCCATTCTCTTACTGTTCTGTCATATTAATATATCTGACAAAGTCTTCCTATAATATCAGTTAAACGGAAGAGATCTAAGGCAGCCTTTGGTGGCAGCAAAAACATTTTGGAAAACTTTTGGGAGGCAGCAATATATAGTTTACACAAAGGGGGCAAAACCCTCCCCCCAAAAGTGTTGTTAGCAATGGGATCCAAACTCCAAAGGGAAGGTGTTCTTGAGGTATAAGCCTAGGTAAAGTAGAGAACACCTGAAGCTCTGTGTGTGTGGAAATAAAAAAAAGTGTTAGTTGTGACCAGTGTCTTCCTGAAGTAAAAATTTAAGGTACGGTAAGGAGGAGATCCAAGTCAAAGTTTAAAACCAGAATCATTACATGCTTGTACTGGAATAGTTCCTGTAGGTGCATCCACTGAAATCAATGGGCTTAGAAGGTGTACCTCTGCTTAAGACTGAACTTTAGAACTCCTACATATGAAATTAGAAGGGCAGCCTTTGTTTCATGGTAAGGGCAGTGGTGCTGAACCAAGCTCTCGTGTCAGTCTGCACTCTTTCACCCTAATCTTTGCAGTTTTAGTAGATTTTAATCAGTTGGCCAGATGACTCTCATTCTTGATATCAACTGTGCTTCTGGGATCAAAGTCTTCTACCTGTCTTTCACTCAGACTCCCTCTCTGATCCCTCTCTCATTATGAAAATAATTAGATAAGAGCTTTAGTTTTCTATATAATTCATCCAGCCAACTCCAGCTCTTCTATTACTAAACTGAGCTTCAAGCCATAGTTACGTTCTCATTAATCCATTTAATCACATCCTTTATTGGATAAGAACAAAAAGATGAACAACGAAAGCTTCTCCAGATTCAGTGAGCCTAACAGAGATGTTTCAATAACAGCTCGAAATGTCAGTCAACCTACACTTAAACAGACGTGGCAGATGGAGCACGAGGGAAACGAAGAAACTTAAAACTTACGCTGACCTGTCAAATGTCATATTAATATTGCAGTATGGGTATATCTAGCATCCAAATTTACATGATTGAAGAGGAGTGATTGCTATTTTCCTCTATTAAGACATTTTCTGTTAGAAATCCAGCTGAATCAAGCATCACAAGAGAGGTTCAATATGCCATATCATATTAGGTGAGTTTGTTATATTTAAACAGACAAAGCATTTTTAGGGGGCACGCTGCTTGCTCTGCATGACTTGTCTCTAGAGATGGGCATGAACAGCAATACGAACAAAAAAAAGCCACGAACACCCCAATCTCCTGTTCGCAAACAAGCTGTTTGTGAGGCCCCATTCTAAATGAACAGGTGGTCGTTGGAAGCCTCATTTGTTGCTGTTGTTGCTGTTCGTCAAGCCAGACAGTCTGGCACCTGCAATCAATTCCCTTGGCAACTTAGGCAGGGATTGTCTGAACTCTGTCTGAACTCCTGCTGTTGCCCTGGAAACCCCAATCTAAGCCCAATTTAGCTTGATAGGCAGATCTTCTTTTCAAGTGTGGAGCTCCAAATTTGTTACGAAGCAAAAAGCAGTGGGGAGGGGGGCTCCCAGCTCTGGTTTTTCAGATAGTGAGGGAGAGACAGCTGCTGTTGGCATTTTGAGAGAGAGAGACAGGAAGAGTGCATTGGAGCTTGCATTTTCTTTGTGTGGTGGGATAGGGATCTACCCCTTCAGGTTCCAGGGCTGCTGCCAGGCTCTGGGCCAAGCTATTATTTATTATTGCCACCTTTCCTGATGCCTGCTCAGGTCAGGTTTCTGGGAGTGGTGTGGTAGGGATCTACCCCTTCACGTTCCAGGGCTGCTGCCAGGCTCTGGGGCCAAGCTATTATTTATTATTGGTACCTTTCCTGGTGCCTGCTCAGGTCAGGTTTCTGGGAGTGGTGCAGTAGGGATCTTGACTTGGATGATGGCTGGAGGAGAGCCTGCTGGCCCCCACGAACAGCCAACCATGAACATGTTCATGAACAGGGCCATGTTCGTGGTTGTTCATGAGTCCCTGTTTGTGGATGGCAATGAACAACGAACATCATGGTCGGTTTTTTTTCTGTTCGTGCCCATCTCTACTTGTCTCCACTGATGTAATTAATCC
Source organism: Eublepharis macularius (assembly GCF_028583425.1). Taxonomy (NCBI): domain Eukaryota; kingdom Metazoa; phylum Chordata; class Lepidosauria; order Squamata; family Eublepharidae; genus Eublepharis; species Eublepharis macularius. Next base: position 116,095,022 of record NC_072795.1, read on the forward strand.
CTTTGATGACATAATTCTCAATAGTCAAACTGCTTTAAAAAACAACAATGTATAATTATCCTAGTTTATTTTTACATAAAAGCTTATTCGGTTATTTAGACTAGGATACAAAGAGATTGCTTTTAGACAAGATCAAAGAACTTAAGCATCTCAAGATGGATTTTCCTCTTTTCGCTTTAAACAAATGATCCCCATTCCAAATAATCTCTTGTTAAATGTCCACTAACTTGCAGATACACTTTATCATGTGGCCTGGGGTCTGCTGTCACAGAGAAATGCAGTCCCAAATGTCCTTTAGAGTGTGCAATGCTAATTCTTTTTGTTTGTATCCTGGCCAGTATTATGAGCCCTGAGCAGGCTTCCGACTACAGTTGTGTGCCCAGATTATAATAAGCAATGTTTATTTGACCTGCAAAGACAAAGGCCTAATTGCAGTGGAACCAATGCATCTTAGGGCATGGTTTAAACACCCTTGATGCAGCAAAATTGCTGAGGTTAAGCAGGCCTAGGTTTGATTTGTACATAGACAGAAAATCACTTGAGGACCCTATGTATGCCATTTGCAGTTCCATGGAAGAATGATAGGGTATAGGGTATAATTGTAATAACTGAAAATAAGGTGTGGGGTGGGGTGGGGGCTGCCCCACCACATAATACACTATAAACCTTGTGTATAAATACATTTAGATCTATTATTGCCAATATGGAGGAACAATTATCCTCAGTTCACAGGGTTGCAACTTGCAACATGTGGCTACATCTCTTCTAATCCAGCACTATAGCTACTACACCTTGCAGCAGGCCTGCCTGTCTGTCTTTCAGTCAATCAGCCAGCCAGCCAGCCAGCCAGCCAGTCAGTCAGTCATATTTTACCCCATCCTTTGTTCCAGCAACTCAGAGCAGAATACATGGTTCTCCCTCCCCATTAGATTACAATTGCTGTCCCCCGACTCCTCCTCAAGGAGTTCTTCCAGAATTATAACTGATATATCCAGACTACAGAGATCAGATCCCCTGAAGGAAATCACAGTTTAAGAGGGTGGTGTCTATTGAATCACTTCCTCCACAGCTCCCTCCCCTACTCAAACTCCACCCTCCCCAGGCACTGCCCACAAATCAACTAGCATTTCCCAAACCAGACCTGGCAACCCTAATTTAGATATAAATAAATTAAAACCTTTCACAGATTCTCTGGCTTCAGGGCCGGACTTTTTTTTTGTAGGTGTTGGTCCTTGGATTTGTGAGTCTCTGCGCAACAAGTTCATCTTGTGCAAACTTTCATCTTGTGAAGTGTTTTTCTGGGCAGGACTGAGCCCCATATCAAGGGGTTGTTTATTATGGTTTTAGTATGTTCTCTTATAGTTTTCTTAACCTTTCCAGGTACAGAAAATTTTACTATAAAGAGTAAGAAAAGCTTGTAAAATTGTTTTTCACCCTTTTTACTTGAATTTAGATCAAATAATGAATTGCAAGGGCACAGTAGCCTATTTTCATAGAATCATAGAGTTGGATGGGGTTACAGGCCATCTAGTCCAACCTCCTGCCCAATGCAGGAACAGCCTAAAGCATTTTATATCATTTCAATGTTGCTTTCTATTTTATGCAACCATATCAGCCCCAAATTTAAAATAATATTCTTAGGAACCCAGTGTTTTCTGATTCTGTGCAATGTTTCCACGGTAACTGCAGGGAACAGATAACCCTTGTCCCTGGTGTTTCAAACCACACACGAAAAAGGCAAGAAAAACGTATAAGATTAAAAGAGAAACTCTTGCTTGAGCTGCAATGCTACATTTTATGGGAAAGCTTGAAGTATGAATGAGAAAATTAATTGAGTGTTTATAGGGTAGTCAATAGATGAGGTACATGGTGTATAAATAAATACTTTATTCACAGTATGTTTACAGCAAAGACTAGTTATTCAGCTACTGCTGATTTTTTTTTTTAAGTCAGGAGTTGCATGCTGCATTCCAAATGCCCTAGATTGCCCAACAGGGGTATTCATCTATTAGCAGAGCCAGGTAACATCCCTTCTGCTACGCATACATTACAGAACTTCTGTTATGAATGTATTGATTTTTGAAGGCTAACTAATTTTGATTATGAGGATGTTGTGAATACGGTAATACCTTTGAATTATACTGACTATTACAAAACAGCAAATAAGCTAACTTCTCCAGAATTATTATTATAAATGCTGTTATTATTAGGCTGGATGTTCATTACAAAAAGTGAAAGAGAAGGGAAGAGGAAAAGATATCCTAGACGAGCACGCAAAGTCTCATTTGAAAACCTTTATTTGGAAAATATCTACTCTTTCACTCAATTCAGTAGATCACAAAAAGAGACCAAGATTTTAGGTAGCCATATTTGTCCATGGAAGAGGGAATATCTTATTACATAGTGGTACTATTGGGTAATACTGTTATGTAAATCTAATTTTACCATTATGTAAAATTACACCGTTACCATCTTTACCTGGTCTGTCACTTGAAATCCATCTCCAGCTTTGTTAATGTAAGGACTACAACTTTTCTTCTGCTCTCTGCCGAATTAGGAATCTTTGTTCTAATTAGTGATGGGTAGATATCTGATTTACTGTTTTTTAAAATATGCTCAAGGGGTCAGGGAACCTCTGACTTCTTTGGCCCAGTTGCCTCTAGTGAATCCTGAAATATGTTTTTCATCAAGCACTGTGTAATCCAATTAAGTATGTAACACATTCTGTATTCTGTTTTAAAGCTCTATAAATTGCAGATTATGGACTATATTGTTCTGTAAAACATCTTTTTTCTCTTTATAGTTCCTGCCCCCACCCCTTTTGTACTGAACACCTAGCTTGACTGTAAGTTCTGGAAAGTTCTGGGGAGCCTACTCACTGTTATTCTTTATTTATTATTCTTTATTTAAAAACTACTATGCTATCATTTTTGGAGGTTTTTATATGGATCAATGTGGCTACCTGTAGCCTCTAAATATGTCTGTCACTTTAACAAACCGTAATCACCTTGAAATGCAATATGCTGCATTATACTATGTCAGATCAGTGGTCTGTCAGAGTCAATATTGTCTATGCTGACAGGCAGTACCTGTCCATGGTCTCAGGTAGAGGACTCTCACATTGCCTACCACATAATGCTTCTAACTAGATACATGAAGGAATGAACCTGGGACCTCCTGCGCGCCAAGCAGATGCTGGGTAACTGAGCCATGACTCATATTCATTATAATATGTTTCTTGTAGTTACATTGTGTTGGGCACCCAAGCCCAGCCTGTGCTATATTGAAACAAAAGATGTTCAGTCTACTGTAGCACCAAAATGATTACATTAAGGGAATGGATAAGACAGAGCCTTAATAATGCATTTCTGTGCTATGTACAGGTCACATTATTTTCATACCATTATACAGACCACATTATTTTCTACCATGGCAAGAAAATATAGACATATATTATAATAGAAAAACTTGCTTTGAACTGCTGTATCCCTACTTCATTCTAACCATACATTCATAGGTTAGGTTTCTGCTTTGAATTTAATTATGTTACTACTGTTAACACACACACACACACACCCTATACTCAATGCCTTCTTCTGTGTGTCCAGGCATCTGCTTTGTAGATTTCCCCCCTAAACACATCAAACCCATCCTTTTATTAGGCACCTCTAATTTTCCATGGTCACATGACTCAGGTATGAAGAGGCAAGGAGACGTCCTGGCTTCACCCTTACTGGGGTGCCTTTAGTTTAAACCACATGATTTTCAATCAGATTGTCAGAAAATCTTTTTATACACTGTGCTCCCTTGTCAGGTGCCTGAAAGCATTCTAGGATGGATGACGGCTAACAAGCTGAAACTTAATCTTAAAAGATGAAAGTGCTCCTGGCTGAGGGAAGGTCTGACGCAGGAACTTGGTATCTTCTGTTCTCTCTCTTTTTTTTTTTTTTTGTAAAATTTTTATTGGGTTAGAACATTAATATTTTTACATTACATTGCATTCAATTATCCCCTAATTTTTCGTTTCTAACCCCCTCCCTTTCCCCCCCTTTTGTTGACTTCCAACAGCTTTCCCACCCTCTGTCCCTTTTCCCTTACTTCTATTAATTTCCTCTATCTAAAACAAATATATATTCTCCATTATATTAAGCAGTACATCTTTAACTCTTTTACTTACTAAACATCCAAACTATACTTCTTTAGATAAACAATTTATCCCATTTTCCAGTTTTGAATATTTCTGTATGTCATAAACCATAAAAATTTCCCACATTTAAATCAAACAATTTGATTTGTTCTCTCTATATTAATCATTTCTTCTTTTTATAGTATTTCTATATAACTCATCACATAGTCAGTCATTTTAACTCTTCTATACATTCAGTTTGGTGCATATAAGTCTTATCAAGTAAAAAAAAATATTGTTAATTACTCAATCCTCATGTTTAAACCGTTAATTATTCTCTATCAATATTCTATCAATTAACCTTTACATATCTATATATATCTCAATCAATTAATTAATCTAACTGCTTATAAATTCACATTTCTCTTCCTCCCCCGGTAAAGTCACCCCTCTCTTTTATACTTTTATTGTACTTCAGTAGTTCTCAAACTGCCACAGTTTTCCTCCCACCTCCCACTTCTTCTCCAGATATTGTTTCAGCTTCTCCCAGTCTGTGTTAAACTGCCCTGAGTCCAGATCTCTCAGTTTTCTTGTCATCTTGTCCATTTCAGCCATATACAGCAATTTGTAGATCCAATCTTCAATAGTTGGCACTTCTTGTACTTTCCATTTCTGCGCATACAAAAGTCTAGCTGCTGCAGTCATATAAAATATCAACGTCCTATGGTGGGCTGGGATTCCCTCCATTCCCAAGTTTAGCAGCAGGAGTTCTGGGTTCTTATTTATTTGAAACTGTAAAATTTCACTCATTTCTCTTATTATTTCCCCCCAGAACTGCCTAGCTACCTCACACGACCACCACATATGATAGAGGGAGCCCTCATGCTTTCTACATTTCCAGCATTTATTAGAAGTGTTCAAGTTTCCTAGCGCAATCTTCTTTGGTGTCATGTACCAACGATAGATCATTTTGAAAATGTTCTCTTTAATATTAATACATGTCGTTGTCTTCATTGTAGTTTTCCACAAGTATTCCCATGCCTCCATTGTTATTTCTTTATTAAAATTTATAGCCCATTTCACCATTTGTGTTTTAACTGTCTCATCCTCGGTATACCATTTCAACAGTACTTGGTATACCTTGGATATTCTTTTCTTGTCCTCTTTAAAAAGGGTCTGCTCTAGTTCCGAATTCTCTGTTCGTATACCTCCCTTTACAGAGTCCGAGTTATACAAATCTCTGATCTGTCTATACTGGAACCAATCGTAGTTCGGTGATAGTTCCTCTTGCGTCTTTATTCTAAGTTTAGACACTTCAGTTTTAGTTATTTCTTTGTACGTTAAACATTGTTGTTCATTATCAACAGCTCTCGGATCTATCACCTCGTATGGAACCACCCACAAAGGGGTTCCTTCTTGTAGGTAAATTCTGTACTTCTTCCAGATTGTATATAAACTTCTCCTTACAAAATGATGCAGGAACATCGAGTTGACCTTTACTTTGTCATGCCATAGGTATGCATGCCATCCAAAAAATTTTTTATATCCCTCTAGGGCTAATAGTTTCTTATTCTTTAATGTCATCCACTCTTTTAACCAAACTAGGCAGATTGCATCATGGTAAAGTCTCAGGTTGGGCAGTTGCATTCCGCCTCTTTCCTTTGCATCTTGTAGAACTTTTACTTTCACTCGAGGCTTCTTGCCTGCCCAAACAAAATCTGATATTTTCCTCTGCCATTTTTCAAATTGTTTAGAGTCTCTGATGATTGGTATTGTCTGTAGCAAAAACATTACTCTTGGTAACACATTCATCTTAACTGCTGCAATCCTGCCCAACCATGACAAATTCAGTCTATTCCATTTGATCAAGTCTCTCTCTATCTGAGTCCATAATTTTTCATAATTATTCTTGAACAAATCTATATTTTTTGCAGTCAGCTCAACTCCCAAATATTTCACCTTACTAGTTACTTCACAGTCCGTTGTTTCCATTAACAATTGTTGTTTCTGCTTAGTCATGTTTTTACATAATATCTTTGACTTCTTTTTGTTAATGAAGAAACCTGCCAAGTCACCAAACTCCTTGATCTTGTCTATCACTTTTGGCATGTTCTCCAATGGATCTTCTACAATTAACATTATGTCATCTGCAAATGCTCTAACCTTGTATGAATAGTCCTTTATTTTTATTCCTCGTATTTCCTCGTCTTGTCGTATTTGTATCATCAGAATCTCCAATACTAAAATGAACAACAATGGAGATAACGGGCAACCTTGTCTTGTTCCTTTACTAATCGTCAATTTCTTGGTCAGTTCATCATTCACTACAATTGCTGCAGTCTGGTCTCTATAAATTTCTTTAATTGCTCTGATGAATCTTTCTCCCAATTGTAGCTTTTCCATAGTGGCAAACAAAAAATCCCAGTTTAAATTGTCAAACGCTTTTTCAGCGTCTACAAAGAAGAAACCAACCTCTTTGTCACAACGCTTATCATAATATTCAATAGCATTGATCACTGTCCTTAAATTGTCTCTTATTTGTCTGTCTGGCAAAAAGCCTGCTTGTTCCTCCTCTATGACTTCCGAGAGCCACCCCTTCAGTCTCTCCGCCAATATCTTCGTAAAAATTTTATAATCATTGTTAAGTAGTGATATAGGTCTGTAATTTTTCACGTTAGTCAAATCTTGGCCCTCTTTTGGGATCAATGATATATTCGCTTCGCTCCAAGTGTCTGGAATTCTTTGATCCCTAAAAACTCCGTTCATCACCTCTTTTAGGAATGGTGCCAGTTCGTTGGCCATTGTCTTATAAAATTTAGCCGTAAGTCCATCTGGCCCTGGCGCCTTTCCTAGATTTGCAGATTGTATTGCCTTACTTATTTCCTCATCAGTTACTTCACTATTCAACTTATTTCTCCAAGCTTCCGAGATCTCTGGAAGTTTGGTTTTCTCCAAATATGATGCTATTGATTCTTTGGTTACTTCTTTTTTATTATACAGCTTAGCATAAAATTTATAAAAGGCTCTACTAATGGTAGTCTGCTCCAGGTACGTTTTATTTTCTTCACAGATTTTATTTATTATTTTCTTTTCCCTTTTCTTCTTCAATTGCCATGCCAAATATTTCCCAGGTTTATTAGCACCCTCAAAAGCTTTTTGATTCAGTCTTTTAAGGTTCCACTCCAATTCTTTATTACTCATTGCTGTTAACTGTTCTTGAAGAATTTTAATTTCCTGATGTATTTTCTTTTTCCCTGGTCTCTTTTTTAACTGTATTTCTTTGGCCTTTATTTTCTCCTCAATCTCTTGTCTTTTCTCCTCTTTCTTTTTCCTTGCTCTGCCATTTAAGTCCATTAGTATGCCCCTTACAACCGCCTTGTACGCGTCCCAAACTTTACTGGTTGGTACTTCTTTATTCACGTTATATTGTATAAAAAACTTTGTCTCTCTTCTCAATATTTCCATATTTTCACTTTCCTGTAGCAAGTCCTCATTTATTCTCCAGGCTTTCCTTTTTCTCCTTTTTCCAAATTTCCACATAATTGGATTGTGATCTGAGCCTACCATCGGCATTATTTCTACCTCCTTAGTCCATAACGCTAAGTCCTTTGAGGCCCAGATCATATCAATTCTTGATAATGTAAGATGCCTTGCAGAATAAAAAGTAAACTGTTTGGTTTTAGGATATTCTCTCCTCCATACATCTTCGAGAGTCTCTTGTTGAATCAACTCAAAAAAAAGCTTTGGCAATAGTCCTCTTTTCTTTTGTGCTGTTGTAGTCTTTTTATCTAGTTCCAAATCTGTCACTCCATTAAAATCTCCAGCAAGAATTATCTGGTCATATACAAGATCGTCTAAATGCTTCCTTAAATCCTCAAAGAAGCTTTCCTTTGCACCGTTAGGTGCATAAAGTCCGACTACCAACACTCTCTTTAAATTCCAATTACATTCCACCGCTACAAATCTAGCTTCCACATCTCTCATAACAAATTTTGGCTGCAGCTCCTCTTTTATGTACAACACCACTCCTCTTTTTTTCTTGTTAGAGGCCGCTACAAATTCTTTGCCCAATTTTCCAGATTTTAAATATTTTACATCCTGTTTTCTAATATGGGTCTCCTGCAAACAAACAATATCACATTTTTGTTTTAGTAGCCAATGAAAAATATTTTTCCTCTTATTCGGTGAGTTTAGTCCATTTACATTCCAAGATAATACATTACACTCCATATTCATGGTTTTGTTGGTAAGTCTTTTTCATTGTCCTTGATAAATCTCTCCATCTCCCGCTCAGATCTGATGCGTTTTTTTGCCCCTCCAAACTCAAAGGACACTCCTTCCGGTAACTCCCATCTGTATCTGATATTCATGTCCTTCAAAGTTTGAATTAGCACTCTATATTTTTTCCTGTCCAGTAACACTGATCTGGGCAGTTCCTTCATTATGATAATCGTCTTGCCATCAATCTCCAATGGATCTTGAAATTGTTTTGTCACAATCCTCTCTTTCATGTTTCTAGTTGTAAACTGCACAATCACATCCCTTGGTAGTTTCCTCTGGGTTGCAATTCTCGAGTTCACACGGTACGCCACATCTAGGATAGCCACAATTTCCTCCTCCTCCTTCCCCAGGTAATCAGCCAACACCTCAGTCATCTGTTCTTGCGCTGACTTCCCTTCCACTTCTGGCAGACCACGAAAACGAAGCTGCTTCTCCATGTGTTTAGTTTCTGCAACTGACATCCTCCCCTTCACCAGTCTCATCTCTGTTTGTTGCGTTTCTATTAAATTCTCCATCGCGTCTTCTACTGTTTTAACTCTCTGCTGCGTTCCTTGTAATTCACTACTAATCGTTTCCACGCCTTTTTTCACTTCTGACAGCTCCGACTTTACTGTCTGTGTAACTTCTTTGACCTCTTTAATAAGCTCCAATTTCGTGTCCTTAAGTTCTTTCATCATGTCTATAAGCTTTTTGTCCAAATTTTCTATTGCCGATTGCCACTCTTTTTTCGACATCGTGGGGCTTGCTTTAGCTCGCTCCCACGAATCTGCTCTCTTCCTTAGCTCCGTGGCGTATGTTTAAACGTTTTCCTTTTTTTCAAATGTCCCAATCTTTGCCAAAATTAATTTTTTGTATCCAAAATGTCGGGCGTCTTTTCTCTATGGTTTCTCTATGTTATTGTAATCCAAGATGGCCTACTTCCTCTTCCGCTGAAGCCGCGACCCTTCCCTTTTCAAAAATGGCGATTCCCTACTTCCTGTCCGTCGGCAAGGGCTGCTTCCCTCCAGCCACTCTATTGTTGTTACGCACTTCCTGTCTCCCGTCTTCCCACAGCAGGTCTCGCGATGGTGTCTTTTTCCCACAGCTCCAAAACCACAGGTATTCAAAACAATAGTCCGATTTTTGCAATAACTTCTTTAAATTTAGTCTCTTTTAAAATACAACTCCTGCCGAGTCTTCACCTCCTTTTCACTAGTCTGTTGCAGTTTAAAAATCTACTTTCTTTCCTCTCTGTTTTTATCAATCTGTCCCGTTTCAAGAGATAGCGATCTTTACCTTCTCTTCAACTTTCTCGGGTTGTAATCGCTGTTTCGATCTTAAATTCTCCTCTCGACTTCCCTCCCCGATCGAAGCTTGGGTATGTAGGTCTTATGCCAGCCGAATTGGCCCCAGAACTGCCGCAGAGATTATAGCCGACCCGTCGCAAGGTGGGACCTCAAGGATTGGGGGGGAGACTCCTTGAGTAGAGCCCCCCCTCATCCGAGATCTAGCTCACCCTAGGGTCTTGAGCGTTCTTTGCCTGCTCCCCGCCTGAGAGCAGTCGGCCGCGGGTTATTTTCACCCCTCCGGCCGGTTAAAACGGCAGTCCGGTCAGCTCCGCAAATGGAGCTGCGTTAGACCTCCATGAATCCCAAACCGGAAGTCGGTATCTTCTGTTCTCAATGAGCTTACATTCCCCCACAGGAACAGATTCATAGCTTGGGGGTGCTGCTTGGCCTGGACCTCCCATTGGATAAATGGGTGGCAGTGGTGGCCAGGGGCGCCTTTCAACTGCTTCAGCTAGTAAGCTAGCTGTGGCCCTTCTTGCTGGAAATAACTTGATGCTGTGGTATATGTTCAAGTACTATCTAGATTAGATTACCACAGTGTGTCCTATGTGGAGTTGCCTTTGAAGACTTTCCAGAAGCTATAATTGGTACAGAATGCTGTGGTCAGAATACTGATTGGAGAGGGTCATAGGGACCATATCACTCCAGTCTTGTTCCATCTACAATGCTCCCAATTTTCTTACAGGCCCAGCTCAAGGAGATTCTGTTAGCCTTAAAGCCCTATATGGCTTGGGGACCGCATACCTGAATGACAAAGTATTCCCATTAGAAGTGGGCCCAGGCCAGGAAAAACCCACAAGTCATTGGGCCGTGGTCCATCTTGTTTCATGGACCATGGACCATGAACTTTTCATGGACCCATGCCACTTGGTGGACCGGTTCATGGGTCCATGCTTGCCAGTCAGCTGGAGCAAGGAGAAAGGATTTAAATGTTGAAGCCTTCCTGATGCTGCTTGCCAGCGACACTGGGAGCGCTTTAACCCCCCCCCCCCAACTCCAGCTGACTGGTGGGCCCAGTGCTGAAACTCTGGAAGGCCTCTCCAGGGAGATTAGTCTGTCTCCCTCTATTGTTGTCTTCTGCTGGGGGAGTATTTTGTTTGGCATCCCTTCATTCTTATTATCCTTCCACCCAGTTTGTGTGTTTTTATGTGTTCGTGTGTTTATATTTTTACATATTTATGTCTTTATATTTTATTTTTATATATTTATATATATATATTTGTATTTTATAAATTACAAATATTTTACATGCTTTTTAATGTTTCGAATGTTTAAATGTTTGTTGCCTTTGGGACCCTTATTTAGGTGGAAAGGCAGCATAGAAATGTTCTATGTAATAATAATAAAAAGTCTTGTTCTGTTCATTTTCTATCTACTCTGCATTCACTTTTGGGGTTCCATTCTGCTAGAGACCTGCTGGGGTGGAGGGTGGGTCAGGAAAACTCCTACCCCACATCTCTGATGTCCTCTGCTGCCTGGTGCAGCAGCAAGAACTGAAAAAGTGATGTTACATAACCTGGAGTGACAACTTGGGGATTGTTTTTGGTGATTGCTTGAGAGTTGTGGAGATACATGGCATCACTTCTAGTTATGGGACCAAAACTGATGTCACAGCATTTTGCAACACCAATTGCCACCTTCCCCCACTCTCAAAAGCTTCTACTCGGTATCATGTAACAGTAAGAATAGTTAATGTTTGGGGAATTAAATGAGCTGAGCAATCTGAACAAACATAATACATATATCCTGTTCCTTCAGCATTTAATATCACAGCTAAACAATGATTTATTATGTTTTCTTATATGCCTGATATTATATTCCTTTCCCTGAAATAAACATGTCCTTGGTATATATGCTGAATTAATTCTCCTATCACTGGGTTCTAACATGCTACATGATATTCTATAGACCAGGAGTCCCCAACTTTTTTCAACTTCTGGGCACCTTTGGAATTCTGACACAGGGTGGCGGGCACAACTACCAAATGGCAGAGACAGCCACAAAATATCAAGGAGTGAAGTTATGCATAGCTCTAATAGTAACTCTTCAACATTTCAGGTACAAACTCTGTTGCACAGGATGCCTTCAAAATAAACACATTGTTTAAGAACATTTTTTCATTCACACAGCTTATCTCCAGTAAAGCAATGAAGTCTTTGTGTGGTGTGGGTAGGTGCTGCCAAAGAAAATTTTTAAAAATCTGCAAAACCAATTGGATCTCTAGTGACCAATCAAAAGCCTAGTTGGGAAGCAAAATACGACCTTGGTCATGGCCACTTTCTAAAAACGCTTGGTGGCCACAAGGAAAAGTGTCAGAGGGCACTATGGTGCTCATGGGCACCACGTTGGGGACTCTGATATAGATTTTAGTAGTGGAATGGGAAGCGAGGAAGCTTTTGTGTTAAGTAAGAAAGGGAGTGTATATGTGACAGATCCAGATACTTCTTTCTTGGGTAAGTGGTTAGTTATCCTGTACTAGCAACACTAAACCAATCTGGCTAAGTGATTCTGTGGACTGTAGTGGAAATCAGGAGTGTGTGAAGGTATGCGCATTGAAGATAATCTGTATCTTTCTGAATCCCATTGAAACACAAAAATGAGGAATTATCTTGACAGTTGAAACAGATGTCATGTTAGTATGAAGGACAAATGGAACAACTTAGGAGAAATATTTTAAAAATGAGATCTCCAGATGTGTTTGGGTAGCAGTTTTTTAAAAATTAATACTTCTGGATGAAACTTCCCGGAATCATGTCGGAATATACCTATTGTTTTAGCTCAGCATGTCACGTAGAAGAAAAGATTGATGCCCATCTTTTTTATCCTTGAAGAATCTCGTGCTTTTCATAATGAAATATCCATGCAAATCATCCTTGTTTCTCCAAGTCATGCAGCATTATTCTACTAGAAGTTTCCATGTCTTTGTGCTTAGCGTGGGATAAAATCTTATAACTGCTTAGAATTTCATAGCTGTATCTCTTACTGGGCTTTTATCAGATCCTGGCTTCCTAGTTCTGTTAGCTCGACTCAAAACGTTCCTTCTTAGGGCGCATACCTATTCATTGTGGGTTTTTCGGTCCTTCCTGTCTCAGACACCTGCACTTAAATTGCTATATTTTTTAAAAAATCTCAACAGAAAATAACAGGTTGTATGTTTTTACAGTAAAAACATGACATATTTTGCTTGATGTGAATCTATATTTTTAAAGATCATTCAGCCCAGAGGGAAAATGTACTGATATAAGTTGAAGTGACGTGGCTGGTCTCTACAGCTGTTTAATTTAGCTAGGGACAAGTGGCACTTCCAATAATTGTATATGAAAAGCAATATCTTGCTTCAGTGTAATAGCCAATCTCCACTTTCCCATGGTGCCGTCTCTGTCTGAATTCCCTTTTTAATGGACAGTAACAGCACTCTTATCTTCCCAAAAAGTGAAATAAAACATTTGCCTCTGGCAAATGGTTAATACTAATGTGCAAAATAGTCTCTCCTCTTTTGGAAAATGGTCTTCTGTTTCCCCCTGATGCAGATATATTGGTCTTCATTAGATCTTTGTGAAATTCATTGAAGTCAACTAGAACCCATGTGAAATGCACAGCATGGTCGTAGCTGAAAAGTAGTTCTATGTGGGTTGGACCTGATGCAGCTAGTATCACGTTTATAGATGGCTGGTGAAATACAGATTGGCCCCATGCCAGAGCGCTGTCCTGCCAGTGTACACTACTGCTGCGTTGGCTATGTCACAGGGTTCCATGCGATAACACCACACCATGTGTTCTTTGTTTGCAAAAGTCATGCTGGGTCTGGGAAATACACCCACCTGAAAGTGGATTTTGGCAACTACCATGTCACTAGCATCACATTTTAATTAGGCCTTTTCCTATTTAGTCCACTGTGGCGTAGTTAAAGGTCTCCTCTTTCTGAGATGAACAAGGCAGTGAATGGGTCAAGTGCCTCAATTTGGAATTAAATTAGAATGACTTTGCAGGGCTGTTGCTCCAGCAACTCTGGACTGTTGGGCTGGAAGGAAGGAATGGTTAAAAATGAAGACAACTTTTTAATGGTAGAACAAGGACATTTTAAACCCAAGGCAGTGTTACTTCCAGCTATGTGTCTGTTCTATAAGGTGAGGCTAGTATCTTACAAATGTGCCAACATTTAGAAATAAGGTTATCCATAGTTATGGAGCATGTGCTTTCAGGCAGGATGAATCACTGAGAGCCTCGCTACAAGTGACATCTTCCACGCGAACGGCACTTGATCATTTTCGCAAGTCTTTCTGGGTACTGAAGTCCCTCTCCCACACCCCTTTTCCTTCTGTTCCTTCCCCTCTCCGTTAGCACGGCTGCCTGAAGAGACGGAGAAAGCCTACGACAGCAGCTTTTGCAAATCATCTTGCTGGGGGGTGGGGAATGCTCTAGAGAAAGCTGACATGTGAAGTCCTCCCCTCTCTGTTAGAACTGTTAGGATCGCTGCCTTAAAAGTCAGAGAAAGCCTGCGTTTGCACATCGTTTCTCTAGTCGCAAGCCTGCTCTCAATGGGGTGGGCAGCTGCAACTTTCTTAGCTTTCTCTAGAGTATTCCCCCCCTCCCCGAGCTGCCCGCTGCAACTTTGCTAATCGTCTTGCTCGGGGAGGGGGGGAAATACTCTAGAGAAAGCTAAGAAAGTTGCAGCTGCCCACCCCCAAAGATCATTGAGAGCAGGCTTGCGACTAGAGAAACGATGTGCAAACGCAGGCTTTCTCTGACTTTTAAGGCAGCGATCCTAACAGTTCTAACAGAGAGGGGAGGACTTCACATGTCAGCTTTCTCTAGAGCATTCCCCACCCCCCAGCAAGACGATTTGCAAAAGCTGCTGTCGTAGGCTTTCTCCGTCTCTTCAGGCAGCCGTGCTAACGGAGAGGGGAAGGAACAGAAGGAAAAGGGGTGTGGGAGAGGGACTTCAGTACCCAGAAAGACTTGCGAAAATGATCAAGTGCCGTTCGCGTGGAAGATGTCACTTGTAGTGAGGCTCTGAGTGGAAAGGGTATCAATGAGAAGTGCACAGATGTCCTCAAGAAACAATGACCATTTGCCTTCAGACAGGAGCCATTCAATAATAAGTACATGAAATCCATAACATGTCTTCTAAGTAAATGCATGGAAAAAAATGTTTTGGTTCTCTGTGGACAATTTGTTTTAAAGACCCTATTTGTTTTATTTTTCATTTATTTTAATTGCATTTGTTTCATTTTTCATTAGTCAATGGTTCACTTTTGCTTTTGCCATTCATTTTCTCCAGCTGTTGTACCTTTGGTGTTTTGCATTCACATACTACAAAAATGTTCATACACATTCTACTACTCCTTCTTGGCCTCATATATGCCAGATTTAATAGAAATAGGACAAAGAAGGCCTGGGAATGTTTTTAAAGGTGTACATTCTACAGAGTCATTGGGGCCCAAATGTTTCTTTGTTGCAATTTGGAGAGGTTTCTAATGTGTCAGTTAGACTGCTCTCATTCTTCCACTCTGTGTAAGCCCCCAGCCTCCTGGGGCCCCCATTTATGGTCTATGAGGGTATGTGGGCACAGCACACAGTAGCCACAATCATCCGGGGACCTGGCAGATCCCATGATCCCCAGTGGGGACTGTACAACAAGTCCTGATTCAAAATTACCTGGCCAGCAAATCAGTGCTGGGCTGACCTGGCTTGTGGGGCAAGTCCCGGCTGGCATACCTAGAGTTGAGGTCTTTCCTCTGGTCTGCCAGCTGGGTATAAGACATTCTGCCTTTGCTCCCACCTATCCTCCCTTAATTTTGCAAGATAGTTGGGCTGTTTGTAATAGCTTAGCTGGGTTGGGTTTTTTCTTCCTTGACAGTTGTTTTTTTGGTTCTGTAACACATTTTAGGGGTACAGTGTTCTGTTACTTTTGCTGTTCAATGTCTATCACAAATTTGAGAGGTGGCAGTTCTAGCATTGAGCCTGGATTCTTTTGTGGTGAAACAGGACCTGCAAGCCCAGTTGTCCCCATACTTGGGGATCCCCTTAAGGGATTGTGGGGGCTGTCAGGACATGCTCACTCCCGGATGGTGGGGTTTGTGTCCATGTGGAATCCTGTGTACTGACATCCTGTGGTTCCCCCTCCACTGGTAGGCTGCAGGGGGTTATGTGGTCATCAGCTGGCCAGCAGCTCAGCCAATTCTTGGATCCATGCCCTCTGCTGTGCCAAGACTCTATAAGCTGTAAACTAATAAAGTTGCGGCCCTTTTATTTCCAACAAGTTGTCACTATGTCTAAATCAATAGAAAAATAATAATAATAATAACATAATAACATTCGATTTATATACCGCCCTTCAGGACAACTTAATGCCCACTCAGAGCGGTTTACAAAGTGTTATTATTACCCCACAACAATCACCCTGTGAGGTGGGTGGGGCTAAGAGAGCTCAAGAGAACTGTGACTCGCCCAAGGTCACCCAGCTGGCTTCGTGGAGGAGTGGGGAATCAAACCCGGCTCTCCAGATTAGAGTCCCGTGCTCTTAACCACTACACCAAAGACTGAAATAATGTTGAAAATCATATTTTTCATTACTTTCTAATTCATTCCCACCATTTATTTCTACTGTATAAACAAAAGAAACAAATGGATCTAATTCATAGCACGATCCCAATTGTTTCTCTGAGTAGCTTGCTACTGTCTGTCTGTCTGTCTGTCTAAAAATATAATCAACTCAAAGAATGTGGAATTTTTAGAACAATTTCCTTTCTTTCCTGTACAATTGTGGAAATCTCTTGATTAAAATTTTAACAGGCAAGTAAGGGCCAGCTATAATTGCTTTACTATGGGTTGCCTTCCACCCAAGGTTGCCAGCTGGTGTCCCTGATTCAGTACATTGCCCATGTGTCGAATTGTCCTGATTCTGTTGTGATGTTTTTCAAGATTGCATTCATAGAGATTATATTTATTTATTCATAAAAGCGACTTATTGGGAAAACATAGTATGCTAAGCGATATTGCTGACCCTCCTAGGATTAGTCCACTCATTGATTAAAAACTTTTCAAAATCTTCCAACCAGACAACTATCATAACCCAGCTCCCTGGTGGGTGAGGAAAAAGTATTTAGTCATATTTCCTCTACCATAGTTTCAGAGTTTCTAACTTCTAATGAATATTTATAAACTTTACATCAAAACCTAATGGTAATGAAACATCTACAAAGATTGTTCTCGTCCCTTTTTTCTTTTACCGATTGAATATCCCTTTTTAAGTTTGAGAATTTTGTAGGGGTCATTAACCTGCATAGTTATTAAATACATTGAAGCTGTAGCATTAGGCTTATTGAATTAAGTGGAATTACTTTGCAGAAAATGGTTTGGGGATGATAGCCTTGTTGTTTCAAACAGATGCCTCAATTGTCGAGAAGTTTTCATGCTTAGCTTTCTTAGTAATTTTTTAAAAAACACTAGTTTTATTTTTAATTTAATCAAGGGTTATTTTCTGCTGACTACCCATGAGACAAAATTTGGAGCGGACAGGAAGGATTGGGGTCATGGTTTCTGCTGGGCTATAGCCTAATTAAAAGGCTATTCATAAAGGTTTCCTTTTCTTAATTTACAGTGATATTAATCCTTATAGAAAACAGTTATATGTCCTTTGTTCCTACAGCTAGACTTCAAACATAATCATATGAGGTTGCTTTATAATGCAAAAAAAGAGAGAAGCTGTTAGAAGTGGGATAGATCTGAAATAGCACTTTATTCTGTGCAATAGCAGTGACAGTCTCATCACACATTACATTTTTGGTGGCGTGCGCATGACTTTTTTTTTAACCTAAAAAGTACATTCTGTAATGTTTGACATAATGAGCATCATAAAAACTGGGAACAGGTGTGTTTTGTAAGTGGGAACAAACTTGCATTTTTGGCTATGCAGCATGTGAAACTGCTCTGATTGATTCCATAAATGTACACCTGGCTCCTAGATGGTCATAGTGCAAAGAATGGATGATGCTTATTTGAAGGGGGAAAAAACTTTCTGACGCTTTGTATACTCACATATACAATGCTAGTAAATCCAGTTTGTGTTCTGTAAACATAGATGAACTGGGAGAACATCTCCCATGGCCTTTTTATGCTGTTGCTGCTCTAAGCAGGAGAAAAATTTAAAAAACCACTGCCATTCTCTGTACTGCTGTGTCACTTCAAAGAAAAATTCACAAGTTATGCTGGGTATCTGTAGGAACCACCAGAGACTCTATGGTTTTACCTACAGAATCGTGTGATTCCTAGAGCTACCCTATGTCCCTTCTGGGCTTTCTCTAAAAGTGATGTAGTGGGACACAGGATGTTGCAGCCTGCCCCTTATCCCTACCCCCAGGTCCTCCACCGCTATGGGCTGTCAACCCTAGTATGATTTGATGTGCTAAACACCTGTATTGGCTATAGCCTTCTATTAAAGGGCAGTAGCCTGACCTCTAAGGAGGTTGAAGACTGCTGTTTTGTACTGCCAGTACTAATCATCCCATCCTCTTGAGACTCCTTGATTCACAGCACTATCCTAAAAGAGTTACTCCTGTCTAAGCCCATTGACTTCAGTGGGCTTAGAGTGGAGTTATTCTGCTTAAGATCTTACTGCTAGTCATTCTTAACCAGCTGGTACCCTATAGTATTCTGGTAAGATTTCAGCTATCTAACCTTCACGGTTTTATAACTGGCATCAATAAATGCAGTTATGAGCCATGCATTGTAGCCTTGTCAGGTGTTTGACAACTATCCAGAGGTTTTTCTTGCAGCAAAAATAGGAGGGTTTCCTCCCCTCACCCCTGCCTGGTATCTCTCTGCCTGTATATATATATATCTGTGTTGATAGATATGTATATGATAATGAACATTTAATGACAAAACTTTCTTTCTCCAAGTTATTAAAGAAAATGCATGTGAACTTATTGTTTGGAGAAAGGAAGCAATGGAATAAAAAGTAGACATTGCTAACTCTCTTCATGATTCCTCTGGTGTCGCAGGCATACGGACACCCTACCAAAGCAGGCACTGTTGTGAAGTGAAAGGATTTGGGGTATCTGTTAATTGGTTTTCCTGGATTATAGTACCACTCCAAGCTGAGTAACACCCTTCTACATCTGTTGAAGTTCGTGGGTTTAGAAGGGTGTAACTGCTTAAGACTGCAATGTAAGTTTACTATTCTCTTTCACATAGATGCTGTTCTGTTTTTTAAAGAAAACTCTACGTATGCAACTTTATTCATCAGCATATGTTTTTAGATAAGTACTAAATATGTGTAAATAACTTAGACCTTTGTGGTCTGCCTTGTAAATCGCTGATGTGGAGGTTTTGTACATAAGACACTAATTAAAGATAGCATTTTTGGTGAAGGTATATGCTTGCTAGTTACATTTTTATTCCACTCATTTTCCAAAAAGCTCAAAACCACTTAGGCAAGAATTAAAATCATTTGAAGCAATGGTATAGGAGGAATAGGGATTCTAAACTTCCCAGGATCTATAAAATTGTAATAATCACTTTTGGTTTAGTAGTAAAGTTATAGCTATTTTTATGCATATGTAGCGGGGAAATAATTATAAGTATGTGATCTGTTGGCTTTGGATTTAAGCTACAAGGTACAATTGAACTTGTTTTGCTTAATTATGTAATACCAGTATCATGGGAATATCATTGAGTAGCTCACTGAATATCATTGGGGATGGACTGTGGCTAGAGATGGGCACGAACAGAAAAAAACCCGAACATGATGTTCATTGTTCGTTGCCATCCACGAACAGGGACTCACGAACAACCACGAACATGGCCCTGTTCACAAACATGTTCATGGTTGGCTGTTCGTGGGGGCCAGCAGGCTCTCCTCAGCCATCATCCAAGTTTGGTCAAGATCCCTACTGCACCACTTCCAGAAACCTAACCTGAGCAGGCACCAGGAAAGGTACCAATAATAAATAATAGCTTGGCCCCAGAGCCTGGCAGCAGCCCTGGAACTTGAAGGGGTAGATCCCTACCGTACCACTCCCAGAAACCTTATCTGAGCAGGCAGCAGGAAAAGTACCAGTAATAAATAATAGCTTGGCCCAGATCCTGGCAGCAGCCCTAGAACTTGAAGGGATAGATCCCTATCCCACCACACACAAAGAAAATTCAAGCTCCAGTGCACTCTATCAAAATGTCAACAGCAACTGTCTCTCCCTCTCCACTGTCTGCAAACTAAGCCAGAGCTGGGAGCCCCCCCCCAGTCTTTGCTCCCTTGTAACAAATTTGGAGCTCCACACTTGAAAGGAAGACCTGCCTATCAAGCTAAATTGGGCTTAGATTGGGGTTTCCAGGGCAACAGCAGAAGTTCAGACAGAGTTCAGACAATCCCTGCCTAAGTCGCCGAGGGAATTGATTGCAGGTGCCAAATTGTCTGGTTTGACGAACAGCAACGAGCGAGGCTTGCAATGACCACCTGTTCGTTTAGAATGGGGCCTCACAAACAGCTTGTTCACGAACAGCAGATTGGGCTGTTTGTGGCTTTTTTTTGTTCGTATTGCTGTTTGTGCCCATCTCTAGCTGTGGCTCAGTGGAAGAGCCTCTACTTGGCATGCTAGGGTCCCAGGTCAGTCCCTGGCATCTCTAGTTAAAAGGACCAAGTAGTAGGTAATGCGAAAGACATCTACCTGAGACCGTGGAGAATGCCTACCAGTCTGCATATAGAATATTGACCTTGATAGACTGATAATTTGATAATCTGATAAGGCAGCTTAATGTGAGCACTGTATTAGTTGACAGCAGCTAGATTAACATTTCATAGAATCATAGGGTTGGAAGGGACCTCTAGGGTCATCTATTCCAACCCCCTGCACAATGCAGGAAATTCACAGCTACTCCCCACCTCCAACTGCCCCAATGACCCCTGCTCCATGCCCAGAAGATGCCAAAACACCTCCAGGATCCCTAGCCAAACTGGCCTGTGGAAAATTGCTACCAGACCCCAAGGTGGCAATCAGCATTACCCTGGGCATGTAAGAATGGCCACGATAACTAAGCACTGATATGACCCATTCTGTCCTCCTCTGCCCAGGTTCACAGAAACAGCATTGCTGTCAGATGGCCATCTAGCCTCTGCTTAAAAACCTCCAAAGAAGGAGAGCCCACCACCTCCCGAGGAAGCCTGTTCCACTGAGGGACTGCTCTAACTGTCAGGAAATTCTTCCTAATGTTTAGCCAAAGTTTGCCAAAGTTTGGAAATCTGATAGCACAATCCTAAACAGAGTTACTCCAGTCTACGCCCATTGATTTCAATGAGCTTAGACTGGAGTAATTCTGTTTAGGACTGAACTGTAAGTTGCGGCCACGGAAACAAGATTGGCTTAATAGGACAATGAAAAGTTTTGTGCTCTTAAAATTAACAGCTCTGCAAAAGTCTCAATACACAGTCTGTCATCTGTCACAGTGGCTTGGCCTGTGACTGGCTGAAGAAGGGGGCAGCAGCGGGATGAGTTCTGTAATTTCTGTAAATAACATCCTTCATGACAACGCCCCCCCCCCTCAGACTGAGCATCCAGGGCAATTACATTGAGAGACCAAAAAAAGGGGTTAAAGGTTTCACCTTCTGAACATGCAACATCAATGGTGGTCAGCATTTGTCATGTATTCTGATAAATGCCCACAGTGTAGGAACAAAAGCAGCGCAACAGCTGGAAAAGTAATAATTGAGGAGTAATAGTTTCTGGGGGTTGCCTTGTAATAATATAAATATTTATTTTAGGCTGTCAAGATTTGCATTATGAGACTGTTATTTGCCAACCAGAAGCATTACTAGTCATTCTGCTGAGTTTTCAAGAGAACATACCATCCTATAGCCGTGAGAATGATTTTACTTTGTACAGATCTTTCTGTAGCATATTTCCCACTTGGCATATCCTTGACTGACTTTCTGTACCAAGGGAGCCCTAACAATACCTCTCCTTTCCCCCCCAGCCTTTATTGCCTTCTTTTTTCGCCATATCCATTATTAATCTGGAGAAGAACTCTACCACTGTCAATGCAGATTACTCATTAAATACTTTAAAGGTCAAGAAAGCCAAAGCAATGAAGATAAATTGAGAGCTATCCATGCCAGACAAGCACGCTTAATGTTTGTAGTTTATGCATTTGGAAATGGAAGTAGAGTAGAAAATAATCCCTATAGTGAATAACATCAGATTAGGGGTGGGAGGACTTGTTTTTAAATCCCTACTAGGCCAATAAATTCAATATATGTTTTTGGGCTTTTCACTTATTGGTATATTTATTAATGAAATGTATATGCCATCTCTCTAGAGGCTTGCTGAAGACTGGCTGACAAAAAACAACATAATAAAATCATAAAAACAAGAGAATTACATGAATAATATAATAATCCATAAATAACACAAAACAGAGGCATAAAAACACCATGAAACAACATTCACCACCTCGAAACAATATTCATAAACGAGATCACAGGTAAGAAGACCAAAAAACAGCCTGAGTCAAAATAAATATTTTGACCTGGTGCCTAGAGGACATTAACAGTGAAATCCTAAGCAGAGTTACTCCAGTCTAAAACTGATTGAAATCAATAGTCTTAGACTAGAGTAACACTGTTTAGGATTTCACTGTAAGGTAGGCACCAGGCTGAGCCTCAACACTGAGTAAATTCCAAATAATTTCTCTGTCTTCACAGCCATGTTGTGATGATAAAGTGAATACAGGGTCCATGTAAACCATGGTGAGGTCCTTGGATAATAATAAAACAGATTAATAGATTTATTTTCTTCCTTACTATAATATATCTGATTCAGGCTACAAACAAGTTATTTCATAAATGGTTATGATTTAAAACCTAGTCACGCAGAAAGTTTGTTCAAAATAAAATATGACACAGGGATTTACATGCAAACACTTTGAAGAGATGACAATCTCAGAACGGTGAAAAGTTAGAAAAATGGCCTCTGAACAGAAAAAAATGAAAGACGCAGAAATACAGACTGCTAAAAAGATGGCGGTGGGGAGCTCAATTCTGAATGTTAGGCAGCAACACAGTTTAGAGCAAAGTAAGTAGATCCAGGCTTTTGTAAAAGAAGTTAATCTATGTAAAACTCTTTTATTTACAAATGTTAGTTCTAGCATAGGATTTGAGCTCTCAAGGTGCAGAATTTGGTTTCTGAGCCAGATAGTTACCAACTCAGTTATCAACTCACTCCAGGTGGTGCAGAACATGGCTGCCCAATTATGAGGAGGAGCTAGGCAGAGCATGCATATCATTCCCATCCCCAGGTTCAGTCCCTCTCCAGTTAAAAAAATGTATCAAGTAGTATGTGATGTGAATGACCTCTGATGGAGATCCAGCCATTGGCCATCAGAGTAAATGAGGCTGACTTAATAGACCAAAGAACTGACTCAGTATAAGGCAGCTTCATATGTGTGTGTTCATAATCTGATACTTACTAAACACTAGCTGAGATTTTAAACTAGACTGAATAAAACTGGGAATGTTATTGTGGCATTCATAGCTGAAGCAACAGGGATTATAATATTTACCATGTTTGTGTTATTATTGTGTTATGGGAAGGCAATGGCAAACCACCCCGTAAAAAGTCTGCCAAGAAAACGTTGTGATGCGATGTCCCCCAACGGTGCTTGCACAGGGGACTTTTACTTTTTTTAACTTTTTTTGTATCTTTACTTTTTTTGTGTTATTAAGGAGTTCCGTACTGTTTGACAAATAGCCTATTCTAGCTATTCTTAGTTATTGTGCGCTTGTGGATTCAAACAATATATCTGACTTTTTAAAGCTTCTGTTTTTTGAAATGGAAATCAAAATCTACCACCCAAATGCACACTTTAGTATCCAGTTTCTCCAGACGTTTTTTCCTGCTTAGTGGTATCAATTTCCTACTTGAACCAGGAGCCCAGGATCAAATGGGACATCCTTGCAGGTTCGGTACCTTGAATTTCTTGGCAGAAGGGCAAGTTGCCAACATAATAAGAGACTTTTCCAGATGATTTGGGTAACATCTGCATCTGTTGTGGACTGGATAGGTGGAAAGCTTGATGTTCTTTCTTATTTTTGGTCTGCCTGATGAAGAACGTTTAATTCAAAATGATGCATTGTTTGGGCCAAACGTATTAGATTGAATTGTGGCATTTGTGGGTTTTGTGGAGACTTCTAATCCAAAGGATTAGGAGCGGGGGACCAGTGGCCCAAATTCAAATGACAGTTGGATTAAAAAGAGCACAGTATGAATTGTGGATGCCATATAAAGAAATATGCAGCTCAAGAGCCATTTTACAGAATCATCCACTGAATATCCTGTGCAGTCAACATGGCAGGGGGGCTGCAAGGATCCTTCCTTAGCATAGATAAAGTAACATATCTTGTGGGTTGTAAATAGACATGGGCACGAATGGAAAAAAAAACCCCGAACACCAAGTTCGTCGTTCAGTGCCATCCACAAACAACAAACAACAAACATGGATGAACATGAACTGTTCCCGAACATGTTCATTGTTTGTTGTTCATGGGGGCCAGAACCCCCCAACCTCCCCACTTAGCCCCCTCCCCTCAAACCCACTTACCTAGCCCTTCAAAGATCCCTTTAAACTATCTGCTGGCAGGCAGCAGGGGGATTCCTCCCTGCTGCCTGCCAGCTGATAGTTTAAAGGGCCCTTTCCTGCCACGTGCAAGGGACAGGGCCCTTTAAACACACCACAAACTGACCTTCCCAATGTCCAATACCCACCAAATTTGCAGGGGACATAGTCCTCACTGTCCTCTGAAGACCCCTTCCCCACGTTTCAGAGAGATTGCACCCCGGGAAAGGCATGATCCACAGGTCTCCCCGTTGGCTGTCATTTTCTCTTCACAGCGGCAAAAGCGGGACTCTCTGCTGGAAGAACTTTGAAGGGTTAAAGCCAGAAGGAAAGCCAGAAGGAGTTCAGGCAGAGTTCAGTCCCTCCTTGCCTCCGGTTGCCAAGGGGATTGATTGCAGCAGGTGCCAGACTGTCTGGCTTGCCGAACAGCTGCCGAACGAGGCTTTTAATGATCACCTGTTAGTTTACGATGGGGCCTCAGGAACAGTTTGTTCGAGAACAGCAGATTAGGCTGTTCGTGGTTTTTTTCTGTTTCGTGCCCATGTCTAGTTGTATACACAATTAGTATGCACGTGTTTTCTTGAAGGAAAAGGATTGCAGGACTCAGGCGTGCACATATTGATGTCATTTAAATGTTGGTTCCGCTTCTGAATTGCAAAAATGGGCTTCTTTGCAAAGCATAATATTGCTTTGAAACTTGGCGTGTTTCTTTGTCAACAGCATACATCACCTCTTATCTTATGGTTTGTGAGCATTAGTATTTACTGTCGATATGCTTTGCAATAAACTGACAGCCCAAATGGGACTTTTTTGTTTATTTTAAAAGCCCTGCATTTATCTGATGCTGTTTAGATCTCATTAAGCCTCTTTTCTTGAACAGCTCTCATGGGCCAGCTGAATAGGAAAGTTAGTGTCAAAGC
This sequence comes from Eublepharis macularius, assembly GCF_028583425.1. Classification (NCBI taxonomy): domain Eukaryota; kingdom Metazoa; phylum Chordata; class Lepidosauria; order Squamata; family Eublepharidae; genus Eublepharis; species Eublepharis macularius. The sequence goes on from NC_072795.1 coordinate 116,120,284, forward strand.
ACTTTATAAATCCATTAGACTGGAAGGTCTTGGGCATCTGACATTATAAATTCAATCTCTTGCCTTTGGTTGCAATGCATACGTTAATTAGGAGTTCTTATATTGTCAAAATAACTTGAATTGTTAAAGTTCAGTTTGTTGTGCTGTTATTAATTTAGCTTAAACATAAACATGTTTTCTAAAGTAATGGATCTACTTATGACATGGGGTCTTTCCTCATGGGTTTTTCTATTGGTTCTTGCCCCATACTGCTTTGATTTATCTCCTGCACACATTTTTTCGCCTTCAAGTTTTTTAATTTCCCCCCAATATTTTCCTGGTTCTTCTGAGATCACTTTTACCTCTATTTTTTTTTTTAGAAGCCAATTTTGAGTTAATTTTTTCTTGTGCATAGTTTCTTTCAATTGTTTGTCCCACCCTTCCCACCCACCTACAACCCACTTTTTGATGACTGGATGCTCATCATTATCGAACCACTCCCTCCTCTCCTCCTGGTTTTGATCTCTTTCACCTCCTCCTGGTTTTGATCTCTTTTAATCATCTATTTCATATTGATAGATCAACCTATTGTTGTAATAATAGGAGTGGCAGATTCTCTGAATTTCCAGCTTTCATTTTTTGAAAAAAGTAAGTCTCTAGCCCCTTCTCTTGCAGAGATATAAGAGAAAAGGCATATCTCCACATGAGAAGGGGCTAGAAACTTACTTTTTTAAAAAAGTCATTTTCCTATCAATAGATTGACTTAATTGTAATAAGAGTTGCAGCAGTTTCTCTGAATGCCCAGCTTTTGTTTTTTTAAAAAAGTTAGTCTTTCGCCCCTTTCATTGTGGAGATACATCTTTTATATCTCTGCAAGGGAAGGGGATAGAGACTTTTTTTTAAAGAAAAGAAAGCTGGGGACCTGCTGCATTTTTTATTACAATAAGCTCAATCTATTGATATGAAACAGATGATTTTTTTTTAAAAAAGCAAAAGCCCGGGTTGCCCAGGGGAAGAGATTGCAGCCACTTCTGGCACCATGAAAAACAGTTTGGTTTGAAAAGCTCTGGGAGCTGCCCTCACTTAACGTTTCCCTGTGCAAAACTTACTATAAGTTCATTTTGAATCTATTTTAAAAAATTCAGCCCTTATATCGATCTATCAATCTATTGATATAAACATACACAAAAAATAAGAAGAGGTGCTGTGGTGTTACTAATGATGCCACTGATAACGACGACAGCACCCTCACTTGAAAACCCTGATTATTTAAGGCACATGCAGAACAAAATAAATGGACTTCACAACTATAAAAATGTAAAGGGGAGGGCAGATATGCAGAAGAACTGTACCCAAATCGATTCCAGTGCTTGGAGATCGACTGCTAAGAAAATCAGAAATAAACTGAGTGTGCTGAAAATTGCATGTAGAAAGTGATACTGAAGCTTGATAAAAGTACCCTGCTTTTTAAATGTAAATCGCTTTATGATTTTTTAGATCGCACAACTCTTAAGTCTCACCTGTCCTTCAGGGCTGTGAACTGATCCTTCTGATTTCGGCTTCACGCAGATCTGGTCAGAGCATATGGAACTCCACTGGATGGGAGGGGTGAGCCAGCTTCAGTTTAAGAAGGGGAAGAGAAACCTTTCCCCCCATACAAGGTACTGGAGCTCTGGATGAAAGTGTCAGCTTAGACAAGAGTCTTATTTGGATTTTAGGTAAGATTTGGGATAGGCTTAGGGATCTACCACTTCACCTGGCAATAATGACAGAATTTAGTTTTTCATTCAGATTTGCGTTAGCACTGATGAGTTACCACTGGGATAGCCAGAATTCATTTGCATAATAGTGTCATGTCCTCTCTACAGTACTAATGAGAAGTTGAAAAGATACAATATATCCAGAGCAGTGGGTGGGTTTTCCCTTGGCCACAACTGTGATGTAGCTCCAAAGAGTGTTGCAGAGCATTGCTAATCCCTCCCTCGAAAAAGAAAACACAAAAATACCAAATAATTATAGCAGTAACAATGTTGTCAATTGAGAGAAATGGGTTAGGTTGTGAAACCAAGCTTTGAATTCTGTCAGAGTTTCAAGTGTAGATGCCTGCTGTAATAACAAAAATTGCATAAGGTGTCTGATTTCACCAAAAAGACAAAACTAAAGAAATCTTGCTCTGTTGAGCTGGCTGGTAAATAATCAGGCAGTGATCAATAAAGTGTTCAGGATGGATTATGAGATTGGAGGTCCCCCAGTCCTCCAGTTTGTGCAGCAAGAATTTGCTGCACAACTTCACTCCAAGGGAATAACACCAGTTAGATTGATCTAGGTAAACAACTTTGCAAAGGTGGGTACCCACCAGTCAGGAAAGAATTTAAACAACTCAGGAGAGTCCAGGACTAGACATGGGCATGATCCAAAAAATAATCCCGATTTAGCTGATCGTGATTCCGTGGTGGCGCCGAACCCAGGTACCCGAACCTCACCGATCAAGTCCCGTTTCCGATACCGAATTGGGAATCAGGAAGATCGACGCGGGAGGGCGCCCTGCGGTTTCCAGTGCTAAAGGAATGGTGGGTGAGAAGGATGGTGGCCACCAGGCCTGGCAGGCAGCCCATGGAGGTGGCGGCGAGCTGCCTCCCCTCAGGGGGCGGGGGGGGGTCTGTCCCCACGGGAGTGTGCTGGTATTGTCACGGGGGGGAACCAAAGGAGATAGCTCCCTATTCCCTAATTCCCTATCCGCTGAAGCCCAAAGCTAAAGCTCCCCCCCCTCTCTTGCGCTTTCTCTCTCCAAAAGCGGCAAGCGAGAGCTTGCCTCTGTCCCACTCCACCCGTGAGCGGAAAGTGAAACTTTGTTGCTCAGCACATGACTATTTATAAAGCCTAGGTCTGCTACGCAGGAGGGCTGTGTTTGGCCGTAAGAGCTGCCTCTCAGGCTTTGCAGGGATGAGATTCAAGTTCCCATGGCTACAGAAGAACACCCCCTCCCCTTGCCCTCCCCTCTCTTCTCCCAAATGGGAGAGACGGGCACGCACTTTTCTGGCTGCTCCATGGTTGGAAGGAAGCCCTGCTGATCAAGTAAAGCTGGGCTTCCATTCGCGTTTCCAGGGTGACTGAAGGAGGGCAAACAGCTCCGGCATTCCCAGGCTTCGTTTCCACGGGGCTCCGTTCCCTCAGGAACAGATGGCTGGCGCCAGACTGTCTGCAGACTGCAATCCCAAATGTAAACCGATCGATCCGATCGAGACCCGATAGAGCGCCCCACCCGAGCGCTGAACCGGGAGCCGTGGACAGAACCGATCAGCCCAGTCCCGATGGCGCAAACGCCAAAATCGGGGCAATTTTCAGTCCATAATTCCGATCGTGCCCATGTCTATCCAGGACCTTGCCAGGGAATTTACCAGAGAAGAGAGAGGAGCTGAGGCCTCTTATTTCAGATGCTGGAATGGGAAGACATAAATTCTGCAGTTCAATCCTGCAATTTTCATAGCCTACATAATTTATTCTGCTTCTGTTAGTTGTTGGGACTTGGAAAGAACAAGAAGTTCTGTGCAGCAGTGAAGACCCACCCTCTTGACTACTGGAAACATAGTTCAGCCACATCTCTGGCTTCTGAGATTTTGTCAGATATTATTCACATACTTGTCTTCACAACCATAAGGGCCAAACCAGGGGAATTGGAGCCACACACGTAGAGGAAGTGCAGGGGAGAAGTGAATTAATTAGAAATACACTGGGGGAAAGAAATGTGAATGAAACCAACAACAAGGTTGGCATACACGGCTGAAACAACATTGTTTTAATCTACACAGTCAACCAGATCTTCAGTGACCAGTAAGAAGGCCTTCTGGACAAGAGCCACACATGGTCCCACTTACTTTCTAAACACACTTGGCAGCCACCAGGAAAGGTGTTGGCCTGTGTCATGGTGCCCATGGGCACAACATTCGGGACTCTTGCGCTAGACCCTGAATTCTGTATCCAATTTGATTTTTTCCTGTTTTGTTTTTCATGTTCTCCTGGGAATGAGAGAAAAATCACAGCTCTTTTTTGGCACACAGTTTTTTAGTACACAAATCTGCTCATAGTACAGACACTGCATATCATCTGGAGAATCCCAAAACTCTCAATAAAGGCTTCTTTCTCCTTCTTTGCCTGTGCATATTTTCCATTTCCTCATCCAGCATTACGTCCTGCCATATTACAAGTTACTCATGCTCTGGGAAAGCAAATCCTTAAAAAAATACTCCCTTTGGTAAAGGCAATGACTACAATTAGTATGACTATCATGATCAACCTCATGAAATGAGTCACTGTCAGTTTTTACCAGTTGTTTGAAATATATTTTCCCACTTTTCTCAGTTGCTACTGTAAAATGAAAATCATTAAAAGAGACCAATTTAATAGAGGTGGGCACGGACTGGAAAATGGACCAAAATTTGACACTGACTGGCCCAGTTTGGCATTTGCAAACCAGCGGGTTGTGGTACGTGTGTTTTTCACAGATGCGATGACTTTTGGGCTGGTCCATTGGTCTGTTGGTCCATGAAACCAGACATCCCAGTGCCGAGCAATCAGTTCCCTAGGCAACGTAGGGGAGTTGCCTGCAGACCTTCTGCTGCCTGTGGAAAACACCAATCTTAGCCGTGAAAACTTTGATAGGCAGCTCTGGCTGCCAACTAGAGAGCTCTCATTATTCTCTATGAGAGTAAGCAGTATATATAACACCCAGCGCTGAGCCACGGTTTCACTTTCCAGCTGGTTACCAAGGGAGGAACTGCTTGTTGTGGGAATTTTTTTGGATTGTGCCCAGAGGGAGGCTTGGGACTTGTGCTGCAGCAAGGCTGTAGGTGGGAGCAAGCTTATTGGGTTTCCTCGGCTGAGGGCTCACTCTTCTGTTTAATATTTTTTTATTTCAATTCTTATTTGCTTGTGGGATGGTGAGCTAGCTTAGGGCTCTGCCCCAATCCAGTCTAACTGCAGTCAGGCTCTGGGTACAAGCTTATTGGACTCCTTGAGGGCTCACTCTTCTATTTTATTTTTTTCCTTTCAATTCTTATTTGCTTGTGGGGTGGTAGGCTAGCATAGGGCTCTGCTCCAACCCAGTCTCAGAGCTGCAGTCAGTTTCTGGATGCAAGCTTATTGGGCTCCTTGAGGGCTCACTCTTCTGTCTCATTTTCCCCCTGTCAATTCTTATTTGATCGTGGGGTGTTGGGCTAGCCTAGGGCTCTGCCAATTGCTGCAAGCCAATGCACATCAATTGGCATTTGCGGTTCCTATTCTATGTACTGGAAGTTTCCTGGGAGTGGCTGCTTTGGGGGTCTGTAACTCAGACCTCCAAATTGCAATCTTGCCTGAACTTGGAGGGTGGCTGGAGGAGAATCTGCTGAAGACTCATGGTGAGTCTGCGTTGGGGTCTGCATGTGAAGGGGGCAGTCCTAGGGCCACCAGAAGTGACAGACCATGGACCAACAAACCAGTCCATGAACAGGAGTGGGTCTGTGAAAAGTTCATGGTCCATGGTCTGTGAAATATGACAGACCATGGGCTGATGGTCTGTGATTTTTTCCCTGTTCTGTACCAGCCTCTATAATTTAACCATCACACCCAGGGGGTAAAAATGGAAAACCCACAATTGCAGTAAAATCAGCTGCTCAATGACTGTTGGAATAGATGTGTTTTATTTATTTTATTGATTGATTGATTTTATTTGATTTATGGGCTCAGGGCAGCTCACAACATTAATAAAATACAATAAATTAATCATAAAACTATAAAATTAGTAATAATCTTAAAACAATCATTAAAATAGTCCAGATGCTGTATCCATAGGTTACTTAAATAAACAGCTTTACTTTCCCTACAGCAGGGAGCTTTTCTAAAGCCTTATGGCAACTACTACAGTAAAGGCCCTGCTCCGTATTCTTTTGCAGCATTTATTATAGAGCCATAATAGATGTCAGTTGTGGGAAGAGGATGAATACTAAGTACACCACTGACAGTAAATACACTCCCACAATTTATTTATTAAGTGGTTGATTGAACTGTTTACCCTCTTTGACAAATAAAATTTACAGGTAATGTTCTGGTATTATATGATTCTGTAAGGCAGTTATCTTGTTAACAAGGTACTTTCAGCAAGAATGGGACACCAATAATCATCCTGTGTGTATGTTGTATTAATCTCTTCATATCAGTAGCAGATGTGACATTAATGGCCTAGTAATACAACTTTAAAAAGAAGAAAAAACATTTTTTCAGGAGGAGCATTTTTATGAGGAACCAAATGTGAAGGTAAAGGATGACCAGGTTTGTGGCAGGAGAAGTCAGTTGACTGAATAGAAATCAGAATGTTAAAAAATAATGCCTTGGAAGCAATAAGTTTAAATATTCTTCTCAAAGAAGGTGTCCAGGGATCGCCCCAGACTTGGAGCGGCACCCAGCAGCTGCTCTTGAGCCAACAGTGATGTGGCTGCAGCTTCCCGGGAAGGGCCCCACTCACCTTTGATGTGCCCGCGGGACAAGGGAGAGCTCACTAGGCCAGCATGTGGTGCCCAGCACAAGTGCCTGCTCCAGCAGGAAGATGGGCAGCAGTCCTGAGCAGTGGGCCTCCCTGCACTCAGCAACACTGCAAGCTTGCCTCACTGGGAGCTCCATTCTGCAGCAACTGAACCAGACATGGCAACTGCCACACTGGGGGCCCGCAGCAGTACTGAAGCCACTGCACAGCTCCACTGCCTCTGTGGCAAGCCCTGGGCTAGTAGGATGGGACTGGACAGTGCAGGAGGCAGATGGACATGCTGGGATGGGGGAGGAGCATGAGGGAAGGTCCCAAGCCTGAGGTGGCCCAATCCCAGGGTGGCAGCAGCCCAGGAGAGGGCTGGTGAGAATGAAGCCAGGAGATAGGCTGGGTAGCTGGGAGATTGGCCATACTCCAGCCCATGGCTCTAGCGAAGGCCCAGGGGTTGGACCTGGGAGATGGGGCTGGGGATAAGGACGGAGGCAAGGAGAGGTATAAAGGGGGGGGCTCCAAAACCAGGCCAAGGAGGAGACAAGGTTACCAGGCCAAGGCACTAAGGGACTTGGACTCTTGGGAGGCACCAATATAGGGGCTCAGGTGAAACAAGCCCCCCTGGAGATCCTCTGGTTTGATGTCTGGGGAGCCCCCCCAAGCAGCAAGGCACAACCAAGGAGGTCCCAGAGGCGACCCCCATGGAGGCTGCCTGTCACAGAATGAATTACTGAGCTTGCTATACACATCATGTACAAAAGAGGGAAAACTGTATTTACATTATTATTTTTTCAAAATTCAACTAATAATGGCAAACTTATTGTAACTTTCAATATACATTATTCTAAACTATTTTGAACAAATGTTGTGCAGTAGTTTTAAAAGAAGCTGTGCAGTAGTTACAGCTGGTATTTCATATATAAGGAAGTATAAATGAAGTTCAATTTCACAATGAAAAATATATGAAGAAACAAGTCGCTTTGTGCTGTTAGTTTATTGTACACCAAAGAAATAGAGAGGTTTTTTCCTCTGTAAACTGAATTCTCCACTCTGCATAAGGTTTAAAACACAAGTGAAAATATTCATAATAGTCATAAATACACTAAAAGGAGTGGTAAATAGAATCACTGTTTACTTCAATGCATGTTTTGCCATGATAATTTAAACAAGAACCAATATTTATTACTAAGCGTATAAAGAGATATCTATGAAAACCAAGCATACAGCTGCAAGTTTGAGGACATTTTTTTCACCACAGGTGCTCAATCTGTCTCTGTAGCTTTGGGTGCATTTTGGGCAAAAACTGTTTTTCTATGCTGTTCTAGTGTGAATTCGTAGTGTGGTTACATGCCCAGATATAATTCAGACAAATTTTCTTTGATCGATTTTAGCATGTCCTGATTCCTAGATAGATGTATTGCTTCATCTTCCTTGTTAATGGAAACTGGGCAGAAGACTATTTCTCTTATAGCCTGGTTAATGGTTATTTAATATCGGCTTGTAATTAGAGAGTAAGGAATCACAAGTTTGACTGTCAGTAATAGGTTCTTTTAAACCTGGATGGATTCACCTACTCATAGATAAGCTGAACTCATTTGATTTGGATTGTGACTCTCTGTTGGCTTTAGAGAAGAGTGGCGTTTATAATTTGGTTAGCAGCCTTCTTCTGGTGAAAGAATGGTGTGATCTTCAGGAAGGGAATGGTGTGTATTTTGTATATTCATGTTTTAATCAATACCAGTTGCTGTATTATTTTTATAGTATTATGGTACCATGTTATTGGAGATTTTTTTCTTGCTAGAATGAACACACTTTCACTTGCTGCCTTACATGGGCAATTTACAGATAGAGATGGGCACAAACTGGAGAAAAAACAAACCATGTGGTTTGTGGTTTATCAAATTTCACTAACCATGAACCATGAACTTTCACGAACCTGCCCCTGGTTCATGAACTGGTTCGTTTGGTTCATGAAAATGTCACATCCAGGTCAGAAAACCATCACTTCCGGGCCATCAGAAGTTCACTTCCTGGTCAGCAGAAGGTCTGCAGGAAGTCCATCCCCTGCTGTCTACAAAACTGATTGACAGCAGGCTGTCTGCAGTGACGAACCAAAAGAACCAAAAGAACCAGCCTAAAGTTCGTGGTGGTTCATCAGAAATAGGATCTGACGAACTGCTGGTTCGCAAACCATGAACCAGCCTGGTTCATGCTTAATTTTGGTTTGTATTTTGGTTCATGCCCATCTCTATTTACAGACTAAGAAGAGTTTCAGAGTTTGTATCTGTAATGAGTCTTTGGTAGAAACTACTGAGAATTTCTTCTTCTTTTTTTTTGGTTTTTTTAAATTATTTTTTTAATATCTAACATAAAAAAAACTACAGAAGACTACAAAAGTATAAAGGGGAGGGGGGAAAAGGGAAGGGAGGACTGGGAAAAGGGAAAATCAACATACAAACAACAAACACTACACTACATGTCTTGTATTCCCTTCATGCTGCAATTTTTCTTAAAAGTTAACTTTCTAATATGCTATCAGATTGGTAGGTCTTATACAATACAGATTATATTCAGGATCAGGACTTCTTCCCCCCCCCCCTTGTGTCTCGGTCTCAATTCTCTCTGCGCAGCTGGAGCAGCTGCGCCCGCTCTTTCCTCCCCCCCCCCACTTTCCCCTTCAGACTTCGAACTCTCTTCCTGCTGAAACTCCTGATGGTTGAACAAAAAGTCTGTCAGCTGCGCGTCCGATGTGATCTTGTAAGTTTGATCTTTATATCTGAACCAGATGCCTTCTGGAAACAGCCATTTATATTTTATATCACATTTCCTCAAGAAAGCCGCAAGTCCTTTATACTTGAATCTTCTTTTACGAGCCAAAAATGGAACATCCTTCAATATTTTAACCTTATTGCCCAAATAATCCAAGTCCACATTATACGAATTGTCTAAGATGGTGTCCCGAGTCTTCTTAGATGAAAAGTCAATAATAATCTCACGAGGCAGCTGCTGCTTCATTGCATACTTTGAAGATGTCCGCCGGACTTCCAAAATATCGTTTTTTATCTCTTCTTTAGTTGCCTTTGCGAATGGCGCCAAAAGTCCAGACACCAAATCTTTTAAATTTTCACTTTGCTCTTCTTTTACATTTTGAAGATGCAATACCGTTTGGGCACGGTCCACTTGTAATCCTATTATTTGATTCTCCAAAAGCTTCACTTCCTTACTTGTTGCTTTCATGAGTACTGCGTTCTCGTGCGCAGACTGCTCTGCTCCGGTCGCTGTTTCTTTAATGGCTTTCACCTCGCTCTCCACTGAATCAACCTTTTGCCCCATTTCATTCAGTTTCGCTACAAAGGGCTGCACAGCATCGAAAACTGCTCATCTCACCAACTCTTCCAAAGTTTCCCCCTTCCCCTGTAACATCGCCATCACCGATTTACTCATCGCTGGGCTCTGCTTTCTCGTCGCCATCTTAGGGGGGGGCGCCAACTAAGTTCCGAAACTCGGTGCAGGGGAAGAAGTCTGTGACTTTTTAGCTTCAATTCCCACCGATCCTTCGCATACGCTTAAAAATCAGAAGGGATTCGCTTACTTACAGTTCTTCACCTTAAATCTGCTTATTGCCGTTCTCCATGGCCTGGCAGCACACACGGTGCTGCGCAAGTCTGCCGGCCTCCATTGGAGCAAGTGGGCAATTTACCCCCTGCATTACTTCCAGGGGGTTCTTCCCGCGGCGCCCTGGATCCAGACTCCCTCACTGGGAGTCTTGGGGGTTAACCCTCGCGGGTCAACCACCCGGTCAGGCTGCTCAGACAGTTCCCCCCGGACCTGCGGAGAGGAACGTCCGACATGGCCAGGAAAACAAAACCGAATCGAGAATTTCTTCTTCTGTGTAATTTATTCTGATCTGAGAAGAAAATTGCTGGATCCTCATTGGAATAAGAAGACTGTTCGCTCTTCTAACTGTCATTTAATGACTGTTAGTGGACTTGGATTTTAATACAATCTTGGATGTGTGTAAATGTATAGTTGCTGCAATTAAACATTGTTTGTTTTTAATGAATATTGAACAGCAATAACTTCTTAATCATATTGCTGTTTTTAATGTATATTGAACAGCAATAACTTTTTGTTATATTGCTGTCTTTTTCTGGTCGAACAGTCTATCGGCTTTAAAACCTAGATGGGATAAGGATTACTAAGTTTATACATTCTGTCAATTTTTTTTCATGTAAATAGTGTGCAGAAGAATTACTGCCAGAATATACAAAGGTGTATAGGACAAAATCAAAGGGAATAGCATATAGCACATACATCAAGGATATAGTGCAATGCTTTAACAGAGTCACTTCTGTTTATAATGTCATTAATATGTGGGGTTTTTAAAAATTCCTCTGGCTCTGTTAGCCTATTTTCCTGTAAGCCATGTTGCAACGGTTATGGAAAGGTAGATTTCCAATTATCATTAGCTGGCTGGCTACACTGGTTAAGTTGCTTTCTGGGAGAAATTAATAGTTCTCTTTCACATCTAAGTGCTGTTAAGTACCGAACCATTGTATTGCTGGCTAATGGGCAGTCCTGCAGGGAAAATTATTCCCAGACCTTCCCCCCCTTCCTTGCTGGAGTAAATAAAATATAGATTGCTTAAACCAGAGTAATTATCCCAGTTATATCTAAGACCTTTAATCTACCTGAGTAATGAAGAAGCTATCAGTGGTGGCAGCCAAATCATAGTGTTGATTATCATTCAGGCCTCCTGTACACACCCACATACACACCAGAAGGAGACCTGCATCCTTGTGGAAGGAACATCCATTAAGCAGAGAAAGTTCAATGTTATCAGTTCACCCATATGTCCGTGGAATATTTACACACTCTCCGGTGTTAGAATACATTAAAGGGGCTGAGAAGCCCTTCCTAAGCTATGCACGTAAAGTGTGTGTTACCCAAACAGGAAGTCTCCTTAATTGGTTGGGGGAATTAGCATTAAGGAGGCAAGAAAGAATGGTACCTGGGATTCTCCACCTATGTTTATGGGCATTATTCCCTTAGAGAGAGCCAGGTTGGTGTAGTGACTAAGAGCATGGGACTCGAATCTGGAGAGCTGGGTTTGATTCCCCACTCCTCCACTTGAAGCCAGATGGGTGATCTTGGGTCAGTCACAGCTCTCTCAGAGCTCTCTCAGCTCCACCCACCTCACAGGGTGATTGTTGTGGGGATAATAATAACATACTTTGTAAACTGCTCTGAGTGGGCCTTAAGTTGTCCTGAAGAGTGGTATATAAATCAAATGTTATTATTATATTATTATAGAGAAATCTCAAATAAATCAGGCAGTTGTTCAACCAGAAAGGTTGCACCCAGCCCACTTGCAAGGCTAACTAAGAAAATCAGGGAGGAAAGGGGGGGAAAGCAGTTTCAGAGAGGGCGATAATTACCGGTCTTGAAGACAGAGGTCCATGAAGACAGCAGCAAAACGACCAGCATTTCACGAGGAGACAAGAAGAAGCCCAAACAGATTTGGGGGTGTATGGTGGATCCCAAGACACACCCACCCACAACATATGGAGTCCAGTTATAGAGTGAAATGCTCCCTGGGGCAAGAAGATGTCTTGGCCCCCAAAATAATGACAGTGGTTTGTCAGTAGAACAATAGGTTGGGAGATGCTTGAAGCGACTATCTGAGATAGACTATAGGTGAAAATATTGATGTCCTGGTAAGCACCAGGTGGGAAAGCTACCAGGTTTGCTGAACAGCTTTGATTAGGAGAAGTGGGTGAGAGAAGTGTAGCAGGGCGTTGATGGGATTAGAAAAGGGTTTTCTTAGGAAACCTTGTTATCTCTGCATCTCTCTGGGGTGTGGAGGAGCCGTCAGTCTGTCAACTGCCTCTGACTCATACTCTGGTAGTTTTCCAGGCTCCTGCCCAATTGTCATTCACTCTGCATTGGGCCAGGCAGTGCCTTGGATTTATGGCATAGGAGAAAGGCTCAACTTCACAACAGTCCTGTGAGGTAGGTTGGACTGAGACTGTGCAATTGGCCCAAGGTCACCCAGCAAGCTTCCATGACAGAATAGGGATTCAAATCTGGAGTGTCCCAGATCCTAGTCTGATACTCTAACCACTACACCACACTGGCAATGATGATGATGATGATGATGAACTTTTGTAATCATGGACCAAAATACATGAATTCACATGCTGCTGTAGCATAGTGGTTAAGTGGTTGGGCTACAAATCAGCACTTTGCTAGTTTGAATCCCACTACTGCCACACACTCAGTCAGTGGTCTTGGATAAACTACTCTTCTCAGCCCCAGCTCCTCAGCTGTATTGTGAGGATAATAATAAAACTGACTGTTTACCACTCTGAGTGGGACACTAATCTGTTTGCAAGAGTGATATATGAGGGTAGTTATTATTGTTATTGTAATTATTGGGGTAAGCAGTGGTCTCTATAACCTGTTTCAAATGCTTGATTGTGATGCACCAACCAAGCCTCAGCTACCTGTGATTCCCCCAATATGTATGGTTGCCATTTTATGTAATAAGGCAATGTTGGTATTTTCCATGCATGTGCAGCTTTAATATGCACAAACATGCACCCTAACAAATCCAGCGTTCCATTCACACGTACCGAAGCGAAGAATTATGCACATTGCTCTATTTGCTCATATTGGTAACTGCACAAATCAGAAGACCGTGAGTAGTGGACTGTGAATGAACCATTCAAAGCTGATGACTTACGCATGCATTTTGTAGCAGGATATCTAGAAAATATAACATAACCATTAGTTTCTTTCATTTTATTCAAGAAGATTCTTGTTATGACATGGTCATTTTTGTTATGTGTTATTTGTGCAGATTTTTAAAGGCATCCATCTACATTCTAAAGCATGACAAAAGAATAAAAAAATGTATTAGAAACAGATTTTTTTTCTTTCTTACTCCAGACATTTTTTTTAATTTCTATCCAAGGAGTTCGTAACACAATTGGCTCTCTTTTTGAAATGATAAGTTTGGGAACATGTGTGGGAAAGATAGTCAGCTCTCTCATCATATACACGAATCAGGTTGTCAAACGAGTAAAGCTATGATTGTCAACTTAATGAAAGTAAACCTGGACAAGGAAGAATAAGAGACAGCAAGATAGCTATATTTATCATGCCACTATATTGTGCAGGTTTCACAAATATTGTATGATACGCAATTTGTTTCCCAGGCTGAGGGAAGTGATGAGGTGAATGGTTTTGTTTTCTCTCAGATTGTGATCCCATTGACTATAGGACAGGCCATGGGTTGGATCCAGTCATTTTTTTACTCGATCTCGCCTAATTTCCCCTCCACGATACAGGCCTTGAGCCGCATGGTTTTTGTCATGATCCTCAGCATAGCTTTTTGGGTGGTCATTGGGGATCTCCTTTTTTCATCAACAGTCGAAAAGTAGAAAACCACATGGGTCCATTGTGAACTAAATGGATTGTGAAGTAGCTGAGTTGTGGAAGAGTTGCAGGTAGCCCATTGTTATTTCTTTTACCAAATGAAATCAGCAGAAGGAATTATCTGAATCTAATGATTGCAGTGGCATAAAGACACCAAAAATTATTGAAATAATTGAAAGAGAGGCAGGACAGCCATGGAGATGGACAGTGTGGAACATCTGTCTTCGGAGGAAATTGTTTTTCATTAGACTAAGATTTCACGTGAAAAATAAATTAAGGGATTAGGTGTTTTAAGAGGAATGGAAAATGACAAGCCATGCAATTTTGTGAGGAGGAATGCAGCACCCATGTTACCTATATCTGACCTGGATAGCCCAGGTGAGCCTGATCTCATCAGATCTCAGAAGTTAAACAGGGTCAGCCTTGGTTAGTAATTGGATGGGAGTCCTCCAATGAAGACCAGGGTTGCAGATGCAGGCAATGACAAACCATCTCTGTTAGTCTCTTGCCATAAAAACTACATTAGGGGTCTCCATAAGTTAACTCTGACTTGAGGGCATTCTCCACCACCACACCTATTGAATCTATAATATTGATCTATGGATAAAGATATTCACTTGTATTAGTTGTTAGTGTCTTCCACAATGTACCCTTATAAAAATATATTTCATCTTGTAACAAAGGCCGTTGTGTGAAAAAATGAGCTCTAGAAAGGGGAGGGTGGGCAGGCAGGCATTCTCTTCTCTGTCATTGATCCTGGCCAGATGATGTCGGGGGGGGGGCATGGCTACCTCCTCTGTGCCTGATCCTGGCCAAGTGAATGGAGGGCAGGCATTGCCACCTCCTCTGCACCTGATCCTGGCTAGGTGAAAGGGTGGACGGGCATTGCCTCCTAATTCACACCTGATCCCAGCTGGGAGAAGGGGGGGTGGCCGTTGCTACCTGCTCCACTCCTGATCTCAACAGGGTAAAGGGGTGAGCATTGCTGCCTGCTCTACTCCTGATCCCTGCTTGGTGAAGGAAGGCTGAGTATTGCCACCTGCTCCATGCCTGATGCAGTCCAGGTGAAGAGGGAAGGCATTTGCTTCTGCTTTGCGGGTGATCCTGGCCAGGTGAAAGGGGGTGGGCATTGCTGCCTGCTCCATGGCTGATCACAGCCATGTGAAGGAGGGAGGGCATTGGCACCGGCTCCGCACCTGATCCTGGCTGGCTGAAGGCAGGGGCAGGCATTGCTACCTGCTCTGCTCCTGATCCCAGCCGGCTGAACGCAGGGCATGTGCATTGCTACCTGCTCTGCTCCTGATCTCGGCAGGGTAAAGGGGGGTGGGCATTGCCTCCTGCTCCATGTCTGATTCCGGCCAGGTGAATAGGGATGGGCTTCACACCATATCCCAGCTGGTGAAGGGGGGTGCTCATTGCCACCTGCTTTGCTCCCGATTCTAGCTGGGTGAAGGTAGCAGGTGGGCATTGCCACCTACTCTGCTCCTGATCCCAGTTGGGTGAAGGGGGGGCTGAGCATTGCCAACTGCTTCTCTTCAGATCCAAGCTTGGTGAAGGGTAGGCAGGCATTCCTGCCTGCTTTGCTTCTCATCCCAGCTGGGTGAAGGCGGGGGGTGGGCATTGCCACCTGTTCTGGGTAAAGGCAGAGGCAGGCATTATCATCTGCTTTGCTCCTGATCCCATTTGAGTGAAGGTGGGTGTTGGGCATTGCCAACTGCTCTGATACTGATCTCAACTGGGTGAAGGCAGGGGGAGGGCATTGCCACCTGCTCCACTCCTGATCCCAGCTAGGTGAAGGGCAGGGGGGGGATTACCACCTGCTTTGCTCCTCATCCCAGCTGGGTGAAGGTGGAGTGCGGGTATTGCCACCTGCTCTGCTGCTGATCATGCCTGGGCGAAAGGGGAGCAGGCATTGCCACCTGGTTTGTTCCTGATCTGAGCTTGGTGAAGAAGGGTGGACATTGTCACCTACTCCACTCCTTATCCCAGCTGAGTGAAGGCAGACGGTGGGTATTGCCCCCTGCTCCATGCCTGATCCCAGCTGTTTAAAAGGTAGGCAGATATTTCCACCTGCTCCATACCTGATCACAGCTGGGTGAAGGTAGCGGGCAGACATTGCCACCTGCTCTGCTCCTGATTCCAAATAATAAAAAAGCAATTACGGGTATGGATAGCAAAAAAGGACAAAGTCCCCGTAATACAGATTAACACAAAAATAACAATTGACAAATAGAATATACATCAGTAAATGCTGACTAATTTAAATCACCCCTAAGTTCGGGCAATAAACATATAAATACACAAATTAGCAAACAGAACGAAATGTATTGGAGCTAGAACATCCTAACTCAGTCATACAAACATATGCACACTAATTACAATTTGCATTGAAAGTTGCCAATTAGCAGATATCCAAGTGTAAAGTCTTGGCAAAATTATATGAACGGCTTAGCTCAAGAGCAGATACCCGAATACAAAGTCTGTGTACTGCTGTATTGAGAGCTGGAAAAGGGGGGATTCCCAACTTCTCCTTGGGAAATCCTTTGTTGATTAAAGCTTCTGACAGGATTCTGGTTGTTGTCCTGTTTCGTAATCCTCTTTATCATAGGAAATTAAGTCATTCCTGCAAAGTAGTATTGTGTAAGAAATCTGCCGAGTTCATAAATGTAACAAGTATTGTATGGCATAATAGTCTCATGTACTCACTGCGTCCCAGCACTCAGATTCACGACCTCAAATAATGCTTGGTCACTGGCTGGTGACGCCCA
Organism: Eublepharis macularius; assembly: GCF_028583425.1. Lineage (NCBI taxonomy): Eukaryota > Metazoa > Chordata > Lepidosauria > Squamata > Eublepharidae > Eublepharis > Eublepharis macularius. The sequence goes on from NC_072795.1 coordinate 116,136,979, forward strand.
CCTTCACACTGAACCCTTATAACTAACTGGAACCACTCCCTGTAGACACATTTAAAGGTACAGAGTGCCCCTGCCTGTTCCATGCCTCTAACAAATACAGTATTAATTGGGAAACATTCCCTACAAGGATAAGATCCAAGATATACAGTTCACCAGAAACATGAATAATCTATATTGGTATTCAGGCCACCTGAACCCGTACACTCTAATTCAAACACCCAGTACGCTTCCCTTCTCAACAGTTCTTTGTTAAAGTCCACAGATCTATCCGCTTGCAAAACTTCTATAACTGAAAACCTGAACTGTCTCTCTGTATCATGATGGTCCATAAAGTGTTGAGTGAGAGGTGCCTCAAGAGATCTAGTCCTAATCTTAGAGATGTGTTCTTGAATGTGGATCTTGACCGCGCGGCTGCTCCTGATCCCAGCTAGGTGAAATGGGGCCAGGCATTGCCACCTGCTCCACTTCTGATCCCAGCTGGGTGAAATGGGGCCGGGCATTGCCACCTCCTCCACTGTGATACAGTCTTTTAAAGCAAAGACAGCTTTTGTAATTTTGCATTTTAAATGAGTAAACCCAAGAATGTTGGGGTGTCCTAACAATTATAATCATCACACACATCAGTTTCAGTACTGTTGACAAATGTCTTTTGCACTTATCCTTTTAAGTATTAGTAGCCTTACCTCTATATTTCTGCTTGACCTCTAATGAACTGGGAAGAAAGCACTGGTTCAGAAACATATGCTCAACATATGCTCAATCAGTCTTGTCAAATATACTTAAGACTCATGGTTATTTGTTACATTCCCAATGCAACTCAATGCAATCCTTGCTGTGCTATTTGGCACAGCATAATATTTTGTAGTTGTCAGCTTTTGTAGCACTCCCTTAATTCCCAAAGGATCTATGACTATAAACAGCCCAGATGTTACAAACAAGTGCCATCAGCCATTAGTTGTGTGCGCGGTTCCACAGCCATCTGGTGACCTTTGTATGTAACATCCAAAAGGGAACTTGTGTGTAACACAGGCTGTAGCTGCTAATACAAGCTATACAACTTAACAAACCAGATTGTTACAAAGAAGCCCCTGCCTGACTGCATATGAGACCGTGCAGATGGTAGATAGGGGTTACATGTAACACCTGAAACTGCTTCTAGTATATGACCCATGTCAGCTAGAGTTCTCTGAATGAATTTGCTGATGTGGTGGAGAGTGTGGTGCTCCTATCTACCCTCCTCTCTGTTGTTGTTGTCCTAGGCTGCATTTTGGGTTGGCTGCACCTGTTTGCTAGGAAGCAATATGGAACGAACACTCCAGATGATGGAAATCTCTCTTGGGATCAGTCCCATCACGTCATTTGCGTATGATAGCTTGTTTCCTGGTGGTTGAAAAGGGCAAACTGTTCAAAAATGTTTGTAGCTGTTTGAAGGACATTTAATAATTTCCACCCTTGCTCTGTTGCTATCCCTCATGCCTGGAACTTCCAACTAGAATCTCCAGCACAGGGTAGGTCCCCTTTCAAAACCCACCTTTTAAATCAAGTCTTTGGTAAAACCCTACCACAGTTAAGCCTACATGCACAGAACTGAACTGAAGCAGAGCCTTTCCTTCTTTACCCTCCCATTTCTCTTTCTCCACCTATTACACATTATGTGCATTTATCAGCAAAAGCATGAGCTGGTGAAAAAATAAAGCATCCTGGGTTGTTTCTCAGGAAAGAAAAAACTAAATTGACATGGGAATGTTAGAATCAAAACAGGAAGTTTTCAAAGTTGCCTCAACCCTCATTGCTACTTGCTCATGTTGTAGATCAGTGTGAACTGTGAAGACACTTGTTAGTGCCCCTGTACAGGGAAAGAGATACAGTACCTTTATTGCAGGGTATCTGGAGGCAACGAAGAAGCAGCTTGTAGGCACAGAGCTATTCAGTGCCTAACACAGGCCGTTTCCACATGCTGTTAAAGAGACGGGCCACTTACTGAATGCTGTTGGTTTTTTCCACAAAATTCTAGACACCTCTGATTTCAAAGTGGAAGCAGGCAGTTTGGCTTCCATTTGTTCAGCGTCTTTTCTGAGAACGGGATTTCCCACTCTTTCCTGTGCCTGCTAAAAGACGCTGAACAAACGGAAGCCAAACTGCCTGCTTCCACTTTGAAATCGGAGTTGTCTGGAATTTGTGAAAAAAGAGACAGCGTTCAGTAAGTGGCCCGTCTCTTTAACAGCATATGGAAATGGCCACAGTGTGGCACCAACAAGTGATATCACTGCCTGCAGCCATGCCTGGAACAACCACCTCTGACTACCATTAAACAGGGATGTCTGGACTGCACTGGAACAGTGGTACAACACTATTCAAGCACATAGCTGCTGTGGTTTAGCAGCAGCAGGTGAAGGTGATAGTATCAGTTTCTTGTGCCAGGTAGCTATACCGCTGCACTGTGCTGCAGCAGCAGTGCTGGTGTCCTCCTGGCACTGTCCAATAAAGTCAACAGTTCCTCTTCCCACATCATTGGTGCTCAGTGGTGGTAGCTAGAGTTCTAGCCAGCCACCATTCAAGGATCGCCTGTGCTCTCTTGTAAATCGTCATGGTCATAGATGATACTTTCTAAATAAATAATATTTAGACCCTGATGGCTGCTGCTTCTAGGGAAAAGCAGATTCAAGAGGAGGCAATTTTCACTGCAGAGAAATGTCAAGGATAGAGCTGCTTAGCTCAAGAACTACCTTCTGACTGTAATGGCTTTGTCACCTTTTCTTACCTTTGCCTCCTAAACTGAACTACTTAAATTTATCAGTCAAGTAAATCCACTCTTTCCCTCCCCCTTAAGAAATCCATGAAATACCAACATCTTGCTTTGGCAGTCACAGTGAAAGATGGAAGAATAAAACTCACCTCAGCTATCATGGATCTCAAGAGAATTTCACTTGCTTTCAGCAAGATTTAATTTGTGAGACTCTCAGTGCAGCAAGATGTTCTGAGTGCAGAAGAAAGTTGGAGAGGAAAGAAAATAGTGTAAGAAATAGGAATGCTGCAAATGTTCATAAAGCTCACAGCTTGAAACTGGTTGCAAATGTTTGCCATAGTGGTCTTTCTGCAGAAATCAGAAAAACAGAAGAAAGTCCCCTTCCCAGCCTCGTCTTGGGGTGGGGAGTTTGCCACAACCCTTGGGAAGGTCATGATTTGAAGCAACATGCGGTGGCAAGGAGGCGTTTACACTGAAATTGCACACAGTGCGGGAGGAGGAGCTCTTGGCTTTTGGATTATAGAAAAAATACACATTCACACTTTGCAACTATTCCAACTTCTGAAGAAAAGGGTGACATTCTGGATCTTCATACTGGAAATTTTGGTTTCTAAAGGTTTAAATGAAGAAATTAATTGTTTGTGTGTGTGTCTAAATGATGTGGTTGTATGATCTTTTGCCGCTCATGGTGTTTTGTGTGTGTTTTTATGTTATCTTTTTTTTTTGATATAGTGGACTGCCAGATAATAAGACAAGTAACTTTTGAGTTGATGCAAACATTGTTTCAGAGGTTGCCCTCTACTTCATTGCCACTCATGCTGTTCTGGGGCAGAATTCTAGGGAATTCACTCCATGTTATTTTCAATTTCATCTCAGCATGAATAACTTCATTGAAATAAATTTATTTGATACTGGTTTTCTACTTATTTTCCAACCTTTACACATTGTTATTCCCCTTTTTCTTTTCTCTATTCCAGATTCATTGTGTGCTAGGTAATGTATGTTTAATTTATGTATTTTATTGATGGGGCACTATCTGTGATACTTTTCTACCACCGAGGAAAGCCTTTGGACTGAAATGCATCTGGTTTTATTGGTTCTGTGGCAATGAGTTGTACGAGTATACCTGTATATTAGTGATTTTATTTTATTTATTTACAAGGTTTTACTATGTATAGGTAGAACCATATGACGTTTTTAATCTAATTTATGGATTTCTAATTAAAGTTATACTCCATGCCCCTTCAGTCCCTCACCAGACATCTTACCAATCCCTCCATTGATCAGGTGTAAGATGGTCACTTCAGAGCCATGTGGGGATTATTTGCCTCCAGATTAGACTCTTCCTGTCCACTGATTCAGATTTGTAGAGGAAGTAATTCTTAGGTATAAGCCATCTTTTCTGAATGGTCAGTAGAGGTGTTAGTGGGCAGAATTCAGAGCAAGAGGGGAAGCTAATTAGAACACCATCAGTCTAACTATCTTGGCATATATTGAAAGTACAGGGCAGGGCATGCTCATAGGACCCACCTGGCATGGAGTGGACTGCCCCTGAACTCTGGGGACTTGGCATACCAAATGTGGCAGCTGTCCAGGAGGCACACCTTGCCAGCCCTACATTTCACCAAGCAGACTGGTGGGCCAATTGGAATCACACTGAGGAAAACTGCATTTTGTCCCCATTTACTGGGCAGCTGCATTCTACTACTATTAGGACTCTTTAACCTGACAGTCTGAAGGAGCCAGTCTCTTTATCTCCGAGTTTTACAGTGTGCCAGGAGTATGACTGAGGTCTACTGCAGTTCATTCAATAAAGTGGTGTGACCTTGTTGAATCCAAACTCATGTTCTGCTGAGTTCCATGGGCAAATGCTGGGCGATGATGCCTCCTCTACATTTTGGGGGTGAGCCCACCCAATTTATCACCCAATAACTGCAATTTCAAGCAATGATGTGCATGTGTGAAACAGCTATCACAGTTCAAACACTGCAGAGAAAGTATTGTATCAACCGAGAAATGATCCAAAGATTACATTTTAGGTGTAAAACAAGATAAACACCTGTAAATGTAAAGAAAGTGTTAATTTGACATACTTTTAAAGAACATGTACCACACAAGTGCACACGTTGAGTATACACATGGTATCAGATCCTGGTTTGCTGTTACATAATGTATAAAATGGTCCACACAGCATCTGAAACATAATGGTTTAAAACCTATGAATTACTTCTACAAAGTGAACACACCTTCCTTAAACAGATCACGGGAATCCTAGGATCCAACCCAAGCTTATCAGTGGGGAGAATCCATACATCTGTTTGTGAATCTTTGGCTTGTCTATCAGCTCTTAGCATTACCAGCTGATCTCGAGATAGTGGTGTTTAAAGGAATAACTTCCTTGTGCGAGAAAGGTGCCTTCAGTAAATGTATTTATTTTACTTTATTTTCCCTGTTTTTCTCCATGGTGAGTATCCTAAATTGCTTATATCATTGTTCTCTCCTCCATTTTATGTTCAGAATAAGCCTGTGAAGAATATTATACTGAGACTCTCTACATGCGATGCCTTGGCATGTGTTCATCAAGTGTAGGTTGATGCAATATTAGCCAGGAAGCGTAGTTTTAAAAGACAGCTGACAGAGATCGCTCCTCAGAGAATTTGTTAATTTCATCTTCACTTCCTAGAGAGCTCTGTCAATTTCACCTCTCCAGTCTAAAACGGTGGGATCACAAGCAGAGGGCAGTGAGGAATGGAAATGGGCTGGAGCTGCCTTCCAG